>NC_045601.1:3710000-4355681 GCF_009762305.2 Zalophus californianus | reverse complement strand
ATGCCCAGAATCTAAGGCAGGAACAAAGAGAGAAAATGGAAAGAAGAAAATCCTAGAAGATTCCCCCCATTCTTTCTGAGCTTTAGAAATTTCCTTTTCCATCCCATGAGCAAGAACTAGAAAGTCTTTCCTGGATCTGTCCTACCTGCACTGCATGGTCACATCTGGGTTGAGCTTCTGTTTTGTTCATGCTGGGGGATACTACATAGAAAATAAGAGTCCCCTCATCACTGTTGGGTTGTACTTGAGTTCTGGTGATCCCTCATCCACCTGACCACATGCATTACTCAGAATTCTCAATAGCACCTACATTCTACCAGGCTTTATAGTTGAGTTCGGTGAGAGTTAAACGATTATTGTTGTTATTATTTGCCATTATTAAAGAGGTTTTTAAAAATGATTCTATTTGCTATTTATATATTTTCTCTTTTGTGGATTATGTACCCTTGCTTTCACAGTTTTTCCTATTTGGATATCCGTTTTCCCCTTATTTATTTTGAGTTCTTTCTGTTTCGTATTAGAAAAAACAATACTTTGTCCCTTATATTAAACCAGGATTGTCCCTGCACTTTTCAAAGACCAGGACCTCCTAAATTTTTGCTTTGACTCCTTTGTTCATTGTTGCTCTATTCATGAATTTTCATCTGTTAAAATAAAAAAAAAAATGAACAGAGGCAAGCCTTGAAAATTCCCTGAACTGATGAAACCAGTTTAGTCATACAAACAAAGCTGAATTTAGTTCATTTTGCAAGACCAGTTTGACCCAAAACATTTATCACTCTGCCTCTGGAAATCAAGCAAAACTCGAACTGTTTTCCAAGGTTGACATGAGGTAACCACTGACCAATTCCCTATCATTTAAGAAAATTCTGATATAACCAATCCCTGTGAAAAATAAACAGTCAGTGCTTTGTCACTATATAAGCTGCTTTATAACTATAGACCCCTGAGCCTCATTCTATGCTTCAGTTTGAGTGCTCCCAGCTTGCAAACTGTCTTTTTGGTGTGTGCACAATAAACTTTGACTGATTACTACTGTGATGATTCATTGGCTTTACTTCTGTTTTTTATGAACTTTCAACATATCCATAGTTCTCATTCTTTCTCTTTTATCACCATTTGTTTTCACTTTCTCACATCATGTCCCTTGGCATGAAGACACGCTGTGTTTTACTACCGTGAGAAAACTGCTCTTATGTTCCCTTCTGTCTGAGGAAATCTCCCCATTCCTCTGGCCCTTTGCAGAAAGAAAGCCTGAAAGAGTTTGTACTTATCTGTTTAACACTTCCCATTTGCTCCTGTCACACCTGAATCTTCCTTCCACTGACACTGCTCTTGCCAAGATTAAAAAACACCTCCATGTTGTAAAATCCAATGGTTTCTTTCCATCTCCCTCAACCTCTCCCAACACCCTTCCTTTGGATTCCTGGACATTTCCTTCAGTTGCTGCTCCTGCTAAGATGTCTTTCTTGGACTCTTTTCTTCCTGACCCCAAGTGTTGGACTATCTCCTAACATCCTGGCCATGCTTCTCTTCTCTTTTTATATTCATGGTTACAATTCTCCAGCAAATTAGGAATAGAAACAGACTTCCTCACCCTGGTAGAAGCTATCTACAAAAATCCTATGGGTCACGTTATTTGTAATGGTGAGAGACTGAACACTTTACCACTAAAATCTGACATAGGCATGGTTGTCCACATATAACTCTTATTCAACAAATTATTGGAAGAGCCGGGCTGTATAGTAAGGCAAAATGAAGAAGCAAAAGGCATGTGGATTGGAAAGAAAGACATAAAATTGTCTTCTTGGCAGACAACATAATTGTTATGTTAAATATTCACAGAGAACCACGAAGAAAGTACTAGAACTATGATGTTAGTTTAAGGATCACACAGATTGTAAGGTAAATTTTCAAATGGAACACTAGCAATGAGCAATTTAAAATCAAAATTTTAAACATTGCCATTTAAAATAGACCAAACATCATGAAATCATTTTGTATAAATCTTTTAAAATGTGTGCAAGATCTGTATAATGAAACCACAAAATACTGATAAAAAGTCAAGAACAATCAAATAAATGGAGAGAAACATCACACTGATTGATTGAAAGACTCAATATCGTAACCATCAATCTTCAAAAACTTACAGATTTAATTCAATTTGAGATAAATATTAGAGGAAATCTTTGTATAAATTGCCAGGATGATTCTAAAATTTATACAGAAATAAAAAGAAACTAGAATAGTCAATTTTGAAAAAGAACAAAGTTGGAGAACTTATGGCATCTAATCTAAGTATTTCTTGTAAAACCAAAATAATCAAGACACAGTATATTTGGAGACAGTATTCACATATAGGATCAGTGAGACAGCATTGAAAGTCCAGGAATAGAACCATATAGAGCATCGCTTGACTTGAGATACAGGTGAGGCAACGACAATTTGCTGGAGAAAGGATAGTCTTTTCTAAAAATGATGCTAGAAGAATTAGATATCTACAGGAAAAATTAAAAAAAAAAAACTTTGGTCCATATCTTGTATGCTATAAAAATTTAACTCAAAATGGATCACAAATAGAAATGTCAAACTTTTCTAGAAGAAAGTATAGAAGAAAGGCTTTGTGACTTTTAGTGAGGCCAAGATTTCATAGACCTGACACCAAAAAAATGACCCATTAAAAACAATATTGATTAATTGAATCTCATCAAAATTAAAAACTTATGTCTTTGAAAATCACTCTTAGAGAATAAAAGATTGCCTACAGTCTGGCAGAAAATATTTACCAATCACATATTTGATAAAGGGCTTGTTTCCTAAATATATAAAGAACTCTCAAAATGTAATAATAGGCAAGCAATTCATTTTCTTAAATGCCCAAAATATTTGAACAGACACTTCAAAAAGATGGCAAATGGATATCAAATAATATATTAAAAAGTGCCCTATATCTCTTGTTACTATGGAAAAGAAAATTAAAACCACAATAAGAAACCACTATACATTTATTAGAACGGCAAATAAAAATTGATAAAACCGAGTACTGACAAGAGCAATTAAAATTCTTATACATTGTTGATGAAAATGCAAAATGGCACACTTAGTAAGAGAAGAAACAAAAAAAAAAAGTTGTAAGGTCAAGAAGGGTTTAGTGTTTCAAGAAGGATAAATGAATCAACCAGTTCAAATGTTTCTGAGATATCATGTGAGACAGTGTTAAGTGAAAATTGGATTTTGCAAAATAAATGTATTAGTCAAGATTTTCCAGAGAAACAGAACCAATAGTCTCTCTCTTTCCATCTCTCTCACTCAAAATTGGTTTACTCAGTATGGAGGCTGAGAAGTCCTATAATCTGCCATCTGCAAACTAGAGACCCAAAAAAGCTGATGGTGTAACTCCAGTCTGAGTCAAAAGGCCTGAGAACCAGGGGAGCTGAACCATTCCAAGAGCAGAATCCACATGTCCCAGCCTCACAGGCAGGCAGGAAGGGAGAATGGCAGGAAAGGAAGATTGGCTTAGTTAACAATGGAGCTGTAAACACAACTCCAGGTAATGATTTCATTTTTATGAGACAGCATATAGACCTATGTCTATGTTAATGTGTAGAGGCATATGTGAAACAAAATGTAGCAAAAAATACCAAATGATTTTCTTCTGTCACAGGTGTATATAACAACACGCTTAGAAAGAGTATCATTTCTTGAAGTTCATCATCTTTGAGTCTGTACAGCAAGGAAAATGAATGTATCCCTGAGAAATCCACATGTATTTGAAAAATTATCTCATTTATGGTCTCTGTTGTTCATGGACAAATGGGATAACAATCCAATCTTTTTCCTTCTTTTTTTTCTTCCAGGATAACAGACATGTTTTCAGGCTTTTTTTTTTTTTATTTTACTCTTATGTAAAACCAAAAAATAAGCAAACAAAAAATAAAGTACCTAAGATAAATTACAAAAGCAAGAGAGATTTGCAGGCTTTGAAGTGGACACATATTTCCTTATTTTAAAACTAAACTTGAACGTAAAAATCTTAGTGAAATAAGTTCAATGCAATATTTAAAATTCCCAATATCTAGTGGCGCCTGGGTGGCTCAGTCAATTAAGCAAGTGCCTTCAGCTCAGGTCATGATCCCAGGGTCTTGGGATAGAGCCCCGCATCGGGCTCCCTGCTCAGCAGGAAGCCTGCATCTCCCTCCCCCTCTGCTGCTCCCCCTGCTTGTGCTCTCTCTCTCTTTCTCTCTGTCAAATAAATAAATAAAATATTTAAAAATAAATAAAATTCCCAATATCTAAAACCCACAAAATATGAGCATATTTTCATTCCTTTCCTATAATTAATTAATTAATTAGCTATTTTTGACCATTCACACAAGGCACTTATCAACTTTCCTTTCCCAGGGATTCATGTATCCATGGCTCCAGCTCAACAAATTTGTCCTTTCTCCATGCCTGTTTAATATGTTTCGCTTGGCACAGAACACAGCCCCCATTCTTATCAACGAGCAGGGTGCCCGGTGTGCAAATAATTTCTCAGGAAGAATATACTTTACAATAGTATGCACTGTCCTGCTTACTCAACCGATACTAGATTCTGTTAAAAATCTTAGACAACCTGAATCTTTAATAGCATAGCAACTACCCAATGAATTTCCTTTTTCTTCAGTAGAATAGAAAAGAAAAGACCAAACGATGCATACAGAGAGAAGTGAATTTTCATCACCAATTCCCTCTCACGATATTATTTGTTATCTTTTTGTTGTTCATCTGCAAGTCAGACTAGAAGCTAGAAACTAAAGACACAATTGTTTATCTGAATCTTTTCTTCGGTGAGCATGGGAAAGAAAAAGTGAAAGGAGAGAGCCAGCGAACATGTAATACCCATTTACTCTGCCATGATCCTCTCCATCCACTTCTTCCATGTATGCCATTTCAGTGGGTACCTGCAACACTAAGGTGGTATTCGCGTGCTGTTTTTGTAGACAGCAGAAGGGAGGCTCGAGAGCTTCTGCTTCTCCTAGTGAATATTATCATCATCAAGACCTTTCTTACACCCCAAATTCTTATTTTGTGATTCCTCTAAAAAGAAGCAATTAGAGGATTAAACACATTCAAAATTTTTATTCTGTAATTTCCCTTAAAAAAGGCAAATTGAGAATTTATCATGTCATCTACTATAGGCAATCAAATTAACATTTAATATTACCTCAAGATTTTGCATTAAATGCTAAAATCTGCATGATTTCCCCCACCCATGCCCCAAAGCATGTGTTTTTATACTTGAAAGTGAATGCTTCTCTGGTGATTTCCAGATACAGAACTTTCAAAGGAAAAGTACTACACATTTATCATACTAAATGTTGACTTTAGAAAAGATGTATATGGACAAATGCAGAGTTATACCAAAAAAATTACTTTCTTTGTTCCATTGAGTCTATCCTGGTAAATGACCAGATTACTTAAAGTAAAGATTTGTATGTGATTACTGTGTTTTAATATAATGATATTTATTAGTCATTATTTATACTATTGAAAATTGGCACAAGATAAATGCCCAAGAATAATGGATTGGTTGAATATATTGTAGTATAGTTACAGATGCAATAACACACATTCGTTCAAAAATCTTACCTATGTGAAGATTATTAAATTAAATGAGAAATATTTAAAATATCTCTTGAAATCATGATCAAAATGGTATGTGAGAATGAACCCTGTCCAAGTGTGCTGGTGTGAATGTGGGCACACATGCATGTAAAGAATGATTGCAGTTTCTCCATGCTTGGACAGTGGGAAATCATCAGATGTTTTCAGGCAGGATTAATCAAGATCAGGTGTGCATCTTAGCAAGAATAATCTGATATTGTGGCAAAGGATTTATTACAGGCAACATAGCTGGAGCAAGGAGGGAAATTAGGAAGTCATTGCGGTCCACCGGCTCGGAGGGGTGGAATCAGGATTTGCACTCAGAAAGGAGTACAACGAGAAACTGTTTCTGTCCCTGTCACTACAGACGGCAAGAGGTTCACTACCTAGGTACTTTGTGTGTGTGCAAGTGTGCACTACCTTGAGGGGCATGACTCTGCTGGTTGGATGGCTGTCTGAGATCTCACAGAGACAACTCCCAGACTCCGGCTCATGGGAACGAGGTATCTAAGGGTCTCCTCGAAGCAGGCCCTTTGTCTCATCCCCCACTTTGTTCCTCCAGCTTCTGGTACAGCGCCAGGCCTCAGCAGATGAGCGGTCAGTGCTGCTGATGTATCACTGATGGGAGGAATGCAGGCAGAGTGCTGGGCTCCTGTCCCAAACAGGCAGGGGGTCTTTGGATCTTCCATAGTCAGCTTCCCCAGGCCTCTTTTGCACAGGTTCATATACGTGTCACTAGGATAAGGTTCAATATTTGCAATAGGATACACTGAACCAAAGTATAAGACAGTTCACAGCATTTAAAATTGGGACAAATATGCTTTGGGACTAAAGGAAGCACGGGATTTCCCCAAAGAACCTATTAGTTGCCAAGAATCCAATACTGGTCAGGAACTGTAGCTAAATTTCCACTAGTGCCTTCCTGTGAACACTTCACAAAGACCAGTCGCCTCCCAAGTAAGGAGGAGATAATCAATATCAGTCTCTCTCCCTGACTAGCATTGGGTCTATGAAAGTTCACAGCGGTTGAGTTTGACAGAACATTTCACCTTGTCTGACTTAAAAGTTATTGAGTTTGATTTGTACCCTGAGACACACTATTATAAATGCTTTGGTTGCTACGGCACTTGCTAAAAATAGAGATGAAATCAGACGCTGGAATCAAGAAGCTAACAGTGCAAGCACAGACCAGGTGAGTCCACTCGACTTCACAGTGACAACACAGCACAGAGATCTAGGAGAAGAGAGGGGAAGACGGACAGTGTGGGAGACTGTGCTTCTGTGAGACTGGAAACGACCTGATGTTGAATAAAACCCAGGGATAAGATGCCCCTATTTGAATAAATGGCCATATTTCTGACCTAAAGAAAAATTTGTATAATGATCCTTTCTATTAACTTTAAGAAACAGATATAAAGAAAACCACATCATTTTTTCAGTTTAAAAGAGCATTTTTTACAAAGCTTTAAAATGTTCATTTATATTGTCTCCATAAAATAAAATAACATGGCTTCTTATTATTTATTTAATCAATAATCTATTTTTGTACACTGGGTTATTTTCAATATTTTGTTATTTTAAAATGTGAAATCAAACATGCTTATAGATAATTATTGGAGTACATCGATGATTATTTCCGGAGTATAAACACCTAGAAATTAAATGATGTAATATAAACATTTTTTTTAAAGATTTTATTTATTTATTTGAGAGAGCAAGAATGAGAGAGAGAGAGCACATGAGAGCGGGGAGGGTCAGAGGGAGAAGCAGACTCCCTGCTGAGCAGGGAGCTCGATGTGGGACTCGATCCCGGGACTCCAGGATCATGACCTGAGCCGAAGGCAGTCGCTTAACCAACTGAGCCACCCAGGCGCCCAGTAATATAAACATTTTTAAGAATAAATATTTGCTCTAGAGTGTCCATGTAATACAAAGGGCAGAGCAGAGTCTCTGAAGTAGACAGACGTGGCTCAAAATTCTAATTTTTTTAAAGATTTTATTTTATTTATTTGACAGAGAGACACAGCGAGAGAGGGAACACAAGCAGGGGGAGTGGGAGAGGGAGAAGCAGGCTCCCCGCGGAGCAGGGAGCCCGATGCGGGGCTCGATCCCAGGACCCCGGGACCATGACCTGAGCTGAAGGCAGACGCTTAACGACTGAGCCACCCAGGCGCCCTCAAAATTCTAGTTATGCTACTTACCTGCTGTGTGAAAGTAGGCAGGTTACATTTTTTTTTTTCTGGTATGGGCATTGGACATGAAAATAGTTTTGCCTTATAGGATTGCCAGACAAAATAAATAACATATCTTTCTTGTTTAAAAGTCATGCATGGAATAAGCACTTGTCAATAAATATAATATTGTCTTCATTATTGACTAAAATGATGTCCTTTATGAAATGTGCTGTGATCCCCAAATTTGACCTGAAGTCCCACATTTTTTATGTAATATGAGGTTTATTTGAGAGTTTAAAATGCTTCATACAGAATGCATCTGAGGATAAATTGATTTAGCTGATTCATTTTAGTATGTGTCCTGTTTTCTAAATTAGCTTAAGTCTTAGCTTGTAGCTGAGAAGGTAAAACTGCCATAGCCGTAATGATAATACAGTTGCTTCAAGAATATTTGAAGAGAATAAGGAACAGTTATATGGAATTCTGTAAATACTGAGTTCTTGATTCCAAACCTTCCAGAAACTATATAAATAAACTTCCAACATTCAGCATTTCGCTGTGCAGAGAGGAGAGGACATAATCATGGCATCACGACCTCAAAGGTGCTTTCAAAGCTCTGACCTGGGAGTGTTAACAGGAGTAACACATAATTGTGGTTGTTTCCAAGTATCACCCAAGATTCTTTGAATCTGCTCTGCGATACCATGGCCAGGGGTTTAGAGGTGTAGATCCAAGAATCCCTGTGATAATCATGTATCCGCCTCATTCAAGGATATATGGGAAGAGGCATGGGACAAGTTTATTCTTTCAAATTTGATAGAAACTTCTGTACAAATGATAAAAGGAAAAATCAAGTTCGTCTTCCTTTCTGTATGTGAGTAAGTCAAGGCTTCATTTTACCTCTATTTCCAATAGTAATATTACTAGTAGGGATCTATTTATTAAAGGATTCTATTTATTAAGCACCACCCTTGTGCTAGACAATTTAAATACATTATTTTACTATTAGTGATTGATACCAATTAGACAGTGATGAAAACATTTAGTGTTATTATCCTGTGCCAAACAATTTGCATTCGAGATTGAGGTTGAGAATTAAGTGAGGGAAAAAATAGAGCATCAGTTACTATTTTGATGTTCTTTGTTACCCAGGAAAAATCATATGGGACTTCCCAGCTCAAACTAACAAGCTCGATCTATGAGACAAAGGCTCAGGAGGCCAGTAGCCACACCCCTGAGAATGTTCAATGGAAATATCTGTCTGTCAGGGATCAGCCAACAGACCTCTACCCCATTTCTGATGAAGTCACCAATGCTATTAGAATTTCATCAGAAACTCCAGGGTCTAAAGTACCTCTACTGAGATTCTGAGATTTTCAAATAAGGAATTGAAATTCTTATACAAGCCTCCACAACTAGAGCCTTGAATAAATTACTCAACATTCCAAATTATTGATATTCAGAAAACAAATGTGCATGTGTGTATAACATGCCTTTACCTCTTCAAACCCAATTGTTTTCCACGCCCATAGACATCTACCCAATGGAAACTAGTCTGGGGTGAAGTCACCAGTGGCTTTCCTGTGGACAAGTCCAATGGACGCTTTTCAGTACTTATCTGCCTTGTCGGTTGCCTTCACCACACCTGCCTACTACTTCTTTTTTGAAATACTCTCATCTCTTGACACTTAGGAGACCACAAATCCCAAGAGTTCCTTATTCCTCTCTGGCAGCTCTTTTCCAGTCTTCAGTGATACACTTTCGAATAAACATTATCTGAGCCAAGCAATCAAAAACAACCATCTCTGCAAAATCTCTCCCTGGAAATATCACAGCTAACAATTAAACTCTAAACATCTTCCTTTATTCACCACCACATACCACCATGAATCATTCAGAAGCCAACTTCTTCATATGCAGGCAGTAAATGGACATAATTGATTCAACGTTATTCTGAGGTGCCCATTAGGAGGGCTCCCTTATGTGTCCCCATCCCCCCTTATCCCCTCATCTAACACCTAGATTTTGAGAACCCACAACCTTAACAGAGTATCGCCCTGTGTGGATTTGCAACAGGTTTATATCCTATTGCTGCTTTGTCATTGGTGTCACCGTTAGAGCAAACTGTGTTGTTTACACGTCTGGGGGCAGGCTTAAAGGCTGGCATAAGTGAACAGACTTTTTTTTTCTCTCTGAAGGAGAAATCTAGACATGTGTGCTAAATATGACATTCTTCAAAACCCAAAAGAAAGCTCCTAGGAAGTTAAATTCTTTAAAGGAAACTGATTCTTGGCACCCTCTGAGCTCAGAGCACAAAATCTTCCCTCAGGTTCGCATCTCCCTTGAAGTACCGCCCTCCCCCCGCTCCCCCGCAAAAGCAGCCATGCACTTTTTCAAGACCCACCAAGAACTCAGAGGGTGATCCCCCTCAGGATTCCACCCCATCCAACCTTCTTAGAGTGCATTTTCCCAAACACCAGGGATTCTATGTTGCTCCTAGTTTTCCAATCCTCATACAGTTCTCCCAGGGAGCAGGCTTGGTTTCTCTGAGTCTCACAGCTCCCTCTGGGTAGGGATGTCTCTTCACGGTGGGTCTCCACGCAGTATTTCACCAACTTGAGTTGCACAGATGCTTATTTTTTCCTCAAAACCTTTTCACGTTTTAACTTTCCAACCTGTTTGCTACCACAAATATGAATTCCCAGAGACTGCAGTTTGAGTTTATAGTGTGGGAAAATGTAACTCACCAACAGTTGCACAGAACAGCATTCCCCTTCCCTCCACTTCTGTGTGGTGCCCCCGCGGACTGGCTGGGACTGACGAAGAAGTCACACACCTCCCAGAGGGTGTTGCCTTAGTCTTATGAGGGAAGTTCAATGTGACCTGTCTAGTGAGTTCCCTAAAAATGTTAGTCAAGGTCCCTAAGATTCTTCGGGTTCTATCTCCAATAGAGACGGTAGTACTGATAGTACTAATTCTGTCAGCTGTAAGTGAAACTGTACTTTTATGATGGTTTGATGTCTGTTTGGCCCACTTATTTGCGAGAACCCTGAAGACACAGGTTGTGTCAATTTGCCCTGTTGTATCCTCAGTTCATGACAGTGCTTGGCGCATAGTAGGCCCTCAACATTTAATAAGTTAATGGTGACCTCTGGAGGCCTCTAGATGATGCAAGTATTAACTTGAGCCGTAGGCTTTGATGTCCATCTATAATAACTGATTATTCCAAGGAGTTTATTTACAGCTGCAAATAACAGTTATTCCAGGCTTTAAAAAACAAAAATCACTATGTAAATCAGCTTTCTCTCATGGGCCATCCATGCCCATCATGAAGCAAGGGACTGAGGGCCAGATATCAGAGTATACATCAGACATCCGGGAAATGCAGAGTTCCACTAGAAGTACCAGAAGTATGGAAGAGAGTCATCCAGAAATGGCCATAGTTAAATGATCATTGTGTCACAGAACATATGAGACGATACTTACTAATAATAGTGAGTGTTTTATGATCATCCTTGAGCCATGAGTAAGCGATGATTAGCGTGACAGTGCTGGAGGCCTCACTCTGCATTAAGTGGCACTGAAGGATTGTTTAAACTTCCCTATCACAGGCAGCTCTTTGCCGAAAGCCAAACTCGTAAAAATAAACTCTAACTTTGGAAAGGAGAGAAATCACCAGCCCGTCCAACTAGACTCCAAATAAAGCAGGCTAAAGATTATCCTGCATGAGAGAGTTATGGACAGACCTGGCAATATACCAGACACTTACCACTTTTCTTATTTTGGTAATGGCACACTATTGCTAAACAATGCCACTGAGGTAAAGATGATAAGTGCATCCTGGTGGGATGCATGTATCATACTTCACTCCACACACACATAACCCTGGAGCATTTAGGAATCTATAGTTGAGATATTGTAAAAACTGTTGTTCAAATGCAAATCATGAGCAATATTAACAGTGGATGAGGGATTGTTATTTTTGTATACCAGGGGTTCTTTGACCATATCCCAGGAAGCCTAAAAATCTCAAATAGATAAATACTCCATGTGGGTAAAACAAAGGGGAGGTTGAAAATACAATGTAACCTCTTTGAACTTTACCCAGAAATTTCCCCAAGAGTCCAGTTAATTATAAAGTCATGCCAATGACAATGTTCAGCATATTTGCCTGACCTTTTTAATGGTGTGTTTATTAATTTTAAATGAGAGTTCTGGAGCACTCTGCTCTGAAGTTTAAAGCAACATCTGCATCAGTTTTAAGCATCAGGCCATGTAGGTGTCGAAGCAGTGAAGTAGGGCTCAGTTCTTGGGTATCTCTTGTTACTGGCAGTTACATGAAGCCTTTAGGGGAACAAAGGCTATTCTCTCTTGTACTGTGTCAACAACAAGATAAATAGAGAAGCAGTGGCATTAATACAAGATACAAAGTGGCTGCCAGACCAAGTCACCAATAACAAAGCCCCAAGACTTGGGAAGTCCTGTGGCCCCGAAGACTTCATTTCCATGAGGTATTCTTACTGGACCTGTCAGGGACACAAAATGAACCCCCATAGCCACCTCAGCAGGGCCCTGTTGAAGCAGGGTATCTGATCCCAAGAAGCAAAACCAGAAGAGTCACTAAATCGCAATCTCAGACAATATGACCAAATACGGAGTCCATCCTCTCAAATTTCAATGTGCATACATATCCCCAGGATTCTTGTACTGCAGAGCCTGCTGTAGCAGGTCTGGAGTGAGCCCAAAGGCCTGGATTTCTGCATTTCTAACAATCTCTCAGGTAATAGTGATGATGCTAACCCATGGCCCACAGTTTTGAGTAGCAAGGTGGTGGAGGGCTAGGAAGCTGTCCCAGAACTCATTCTGGTTAGCAGCCCTATGAAGTCAATTGCTCTTTGAAAGAAAAGCCTTTGGTCGGATCATTAAATCTAAAGGCAGAGCTGTAAACTAGGTTAGTTCTTTCCAACAACTTATTTAATGAGAGCCCAACAGCAACACTGAAGCACTTCCACCATGCTCCTAAAAATCCTGATTTTCTTGGCTACCCCATTAGCATCTTTGAATCCAAAGGCAAAGATATATAAGCCGTTCTAGTATTATAATATCCAACTTGAATTAAATTCAACTTCACGTGGAAACACCAGCAGGTGGTAAAAGGGCCAGGCATTCAAGAAAGAGTTCTGAGACAACCCTCTGGAAATGCAGGAACCATTATGTTGCCAAATCAGTTATATGTGCCGTCATTTAGAGGAACAACTGTCCTGTCTGTGGCTTTCGAAAGAGTGAGGGAGGTATCACCTCAATCTGAACCTTAGATGTGAAAAGGAATGTATATATAATGATTAACAGCAGTCAAAAGTCACTCATTAAAAGGATAGAGTTTTCTCTGTAAAGGTGGTATGCTTGATTTGAGGTGAATTAAACTAAGAGAGTCCATATCCCTGAGAAGTTTATAATCTAAGATCAAAAAGGCTAGACCTACTGCCTTCGCTGTCCAAAGAAATAAAGAGGTTAAATTCTCTGTCACAGAGAACATCTATGACACAGCTTAGGGGAATTTACAAGAAAGCAAAGCAAGATTGAATTGCTGTATGAAGAGATCAGTGAGTACGATTGTATTCCTCTCTCCTCTCACTCAGAAAATCATTGTTCCCTTTCATCTTCATCACTGATTCTGGCCAGCAAAAATGGAATACCTTGAAGGCAAAGGCTTTTTATCCACTAAGAAAAACCAATGGTGCTTTTGGAACCCTGGGTGGTCCTATGAAACACATCTGGATTTCATCACATTCAATCGCTTTAAAGATTAACATGGGTGAAAACATCAGGACCTGTACAACTACCGGACCATGACTCAAATGGTAATAAATGCTGCAATGTGCACCTGCGGCTCTGCTCCAAATGGCAAAGTGGAGAGGAGCTAGTAGTATGCATTGGCCCCTTCAGCTATAATACTTCAATACGTGGCTTAAAAACCAAAGCTAGTTAGGTGAATAGGCTAAGACAGGAGGGGCATAATAAAAGCAATTATTTAAACACCACTAATTAGGGCGCCTGGGTGGCTCAGTTGGCTAAGCAAATGCCTTCGGCTCAGGTCATGATCCTGGAGTCCCGGGATCGAGTCCCACATCGGGCTCCCTGCTCAGCAGGGAGTCTGCTTCTCCCTCTGACCCTCTTCCCTCTCGTGCTCTCTATCTCTCCTTCTCTCTCTCTCAAATAAATAAATAAAATCTTTAAAAAATAAAAAATAAAAAAATAAACACCACTAATTAAACCATTTATGGAGGCCAAAATTATTTCCAACCTCCAGTTACTTTAACCAATATTTAATATAAAATAAATTTATAGTACGAGAGAAAACACATTTTATTTAGCTTAATATGCAGGTTTTACCCTATATGTACCTCTTTGAAACAATTTTTACAGAGAGAAACTTATGGCCATCATGTTTCTTTACAAACTGGTGTTGGTTCCCCTGGAAACTGGAAATAATTCATTAGAAATGTAAAAATCTCTTAAAGAAAATAAACTGAATGGATCTCATCTGTGCAAGGCTGTTTCTCTTATCTCTCCACGCCCAGACTTGTAGAAGCATTATTACCCAATTATGTCTCCTAGATTTCTCCCCTGACTCTCATAAGAGATTCCTAGCTTAAATGCAAACATTTTAATTCAGTATGTCTCTATATATTTATTTCATATATTAAAAGGATTTAGGCTTAGAGTACAAATAATATTTATATAACAGTTTATATCCAAGTGTCTAATAATCTTAACATGTCAAATGAACATGATATGGAACTCCACCAGGATGAAAAGCTGGTCCTCTTCTCTCCTTAAACTCATGATGGTTATCATCATTTTTACTGAACCAGGATGGACATAATACTGTGCTTAATGGATATAATGCTATGGACATAACACTATGTCCGTAACACTATGGACATAATACACTGGTGTAACTTGACTTTCATCTCTCCTTTAAGAAAATGGCATTAGAATATAAATGGATAGGATTGCTCTGTGTTTTCCCCCAGTTTCTTCCAGACTCTGTGATCTGTGACTGTCAACTTAATTCCTGGGTGCCCATCTCTTCTGTCTGACTAGTGACTTTGATCTCTATGTGCTTTTCGTTTGGGGATCATTGCTTGTACTATTTAATTGGCTCTTGTGTTCCTGCCTTGCTTTTGGCTCACCGCTTGTCTTGACTTTGACTTCCATCACTTACAGAGCTCAAGGACTCCTAACCTTCTACACCCTGAGTTGTCCATCAGCTTCCTCAGTTCTGTCCAATCTGTTTCCAGCCTTGGCCATATCTTCATGTCAAGCATCTTGTCCTCCTTGTCACAATCTAGCCATGGTGCTGACAAATGAAGGGCCTTAGCATGCATTTCTCAGCAAGGAAATCACATGACAAAGAGTTTGTAATTAAAAGCAACTGAACTGCAACGTGCAGGTTGTAGATTGGAGGCACACAGAGTGGAAGTCCAGTATATCTGCTTCTCAAATCTTAACCACAATTTCTACTAACTCAGGATGGTGAACGACGGCTTCCTTCACACACAGAAAACAACAGTGCTAAAGAGGTTTGTTTCAAGCTAGTTCAGAAATTGTGATCATATAAAGTCAAAACAATGGATTTCCAAATGTTAAATTAGCATCAGGCATTCATTATTGTAATTTGCTGGACAGCATTTAGATAAAGCCCGGTAGATCCATACAATTATCTCCAATGCAGAGTAGAGTAGGATTCAATCATTCTCTCTACCAAGAGAATATGTTACTGCCATGTCAAATTACTCGCTTCTGCAGAGGATGAACTTCTCCAGGAAGCTTGAAAAGTATTTCTAGGTCTATATGGCACTGAATTTGTATCATAAAAAGGGTAAGGGAATTTTTTTTTTACCTTCTTTTAGAAAAGTCTATTACAGTACTCAGTGCTGTGATTAGAGAGATGGTGACTTAAATCTCTTGAATATAAAAAGAGAGGAAGGCAGCCTTTGGCCATAATCACTGCCTAGCTGCTCTGGTGAAACAGGAAACTCAGAAAGATTCCTCTCATCTTAGCTCTTGGCTTAGGAAAGAAAATCTTTGATCTCAAGTCTGATCAGCATCAGACTTTTGGGTATATTGTGGACCTTTTCACCTCACTATATAAACCAGAGAGGAGGTTTCCAGAGATGCAGAAAGATAACAGGGAATATTAAAGGAACTTTATATTTCATATCCAGGAAGGAGTCTGGCTAATAATTTAATTCTTGTGTTTCTACCAACGTCTCACACACTTTCTCCTGCATATTACCCAGGCAAATGTACTGTATCTCCTGAGATCTGCTTATGAATAATGTGATCGCCTCTATTTAAAAATGATAGCTTTAATTTTGTTCATTTAATATTGAGTATTTTTTTATTTTATAAAAATTTTTGAAAACATGTCCTGGTTCCACCATTTATAGGTAAACATAGAAAATGTGAAGATCATTCAAAGCAGTATATAAGAGGAAAGGGTTAGGGGTAATGTAAGAGTTCTGCCAAGTTTCCTCTTCATTAGGAAGGAAGATCTATAAGAGGTTATTACACATATCATGAATGCCCATTCATCAATAGTCTTTTAGAAGATCTATCCTAAAAAGATTTTATCCACAGTAAAACAAAACAAAACAACAACAAAAAACAGCACTTTCAAGGCAACAATGCAGCTAATTATTAGGTGAACATAACCTTAACCTTACTTTAAAATGTATTTTTAATGAGTAGTCAAGATGTGCAAAAATGATTAGTGAGGATATGCAAATACCAAGTGTTGGTAGGGCAGGCATCCAGTCATATTTATCGTGAATGCCCCAGATGCCTAATCTAACAGCAGAAAGTCAATGAATGTTGGTTATATGTTGAATGGATGAGCTAAGTAGTTAGTAATCATTTATATTCCGATTGAAGCAGATAAATGATTTAACCTGTAACTGGAGAGAAATCACTTAGTTACCTATCTTAGATTGCAGTAAGTTATCTAAGTGAAACTGAAGAGAATTCAAAAAAGCTTTTAGACTTTTAGTGCATTTGTCCTCAAAATCACATCTCCAGATGGGTTTCCTGCTATTTCACCTGGTGAGGAGACCACTATCCAAGAAGATAGTAGAATCTCCAGTTCTAACAGTGCCAGTCTTTATTTGTTTTATTGTGCTTTCTTTCCCAATACAAAATTAATACACTTATATCATATAAATGAGAACATACAGAAAAGCAAAAGTAAGAAAATAAAAATCACTCACAACCTTACCAAGGACACTCTCTGCAATTTATTATGATAGGCTAAATCCTTTTCCTGTTTATTATCATTTGACTGTTTTTCAGAGAGATTAAATAGTAGACAGTTTTTGAAATGTGCCTCTTATATAGCAGATATACATGTTATGAAATATTACTCTATAATATTTAACTGTTCATAATATTCCATGGCTAAATGTGCTGTTTTTTTTTTAATTCTTTTTGATAAACTTTAAAGTTATCTCAATCTCCTGATATGATAAATAAATTTTAAAATCTGAAAATATTTCTAAATATTTCTTTGGGCTATCTTAATATAAATAGAGTTGTTTGGTTGACAAATTTAATAAATATTACCAAATTGTTCTCCAGAAAATTTGCATCAACTTACCATCTTCCTGAAAGCTCATAACATTTCATTTTTCACCTCACTGTCATCAATAATGTGTATAATTCATTTTCATCATTCTCAATTTGACTAGCCACATACATTGTAGTGAACACCAACAATGTTTGCATATGTTCATCTGTTTTTCTGTATCTTCTACAGAGAAAAGATTATCTGGAAACTTAATCCATTGTTTCTATTGAAGTGGGTTTTTTTTCTTATTGATTTGTGAAGGTATTTTAAACATTAAAGATATTAATACTTTTTGTCATCTATACAGAAATCAGTTTTACACTTGGGAAATTTTTTAACCCCCAGTTTTTTAGGGTAGGTAGGTCACCAGTTTGGTAAAGCTTGTGCCCAACAGACATTAGGGCACTGTCCTGGCTATGAGACATTGTCAGCTTTGCACCAATAAAACTCAAGTTTGCACCATAATTTGAGATGACTGAGGACCCATCACAAAATGCAAGGTGGCCTCTTGGGGCCATCCAAATAGGTGCTTAAGCCATAAGAATGATCAATAAATATCTTCTCCCATTCTGTATGTTGTCTTTTGTTTTTGCCAACTGTTTCCTTTGCTGTGCAAAAGCTTTCTATCCTGATGAAGTACCAATAGTTCATTTTTGCTTTTGTTTCCCTTGCCTTTGAAGATGTGTCTAGCAAGAAATTGCTGCAGCTGAGGTCAAAGAGGTTGTTGCCCATGTTCTTCTCTAGAATTTTGATGGATTCTTGTCTCACATTTAGATATTTCACCTATTTTGAGTTTATCTTCATGTATGGTATAAGAAAATGGTCCAGTTCTATTCTTCTACATGTGTCCATCCAATTTTCCCAACACCATTTGTTGAAGAGACTATCCTTTCCATTGGATATTCTTTCCTGCCTTGTTAAAGATTAGTTGACCATAGAGTTCAGGGTCCATTTCTGGGCACCTGCACCCCAATATTTATAGCAGCAATGTCCACAATAGCCAAACTATGGAAAGAGTCCAGATGTCCATTGACAGATAAACGGATAAAGAAGATGTAGTATATACGTACAATGAGATATTACTCAGCCATCAAGAAGGATGAAATCTTTCCATTTACATTGACATGGATAGAACTAGAGAGTATTATGCTGAGTTAAATAAATCAATCAGAGAAAGATAATTATTATATGGTTTCACTCATATGTGGAATTTAAGAAACAAAATAGAGGATCATAGGGGAAGGGAGGGAAAAATAAAATAAGATGAAATCAGTGAGGGAGACAAACCATAAGAGACTCAATCATAGGAAACAAAGTGAGGGTTGCTGGAGGTGAGGAGGGTGGGTGAATGGGGTAACTGGGTGATGGGCATTAAGGAGCACATGTGATGTGATGAACACTGGGTGTTATATGCAACTGATGAATTACTGAACGCTACATCTGAAACTAATGATACACTATATGTTAACTGATTGAACTGAAATAAAATAAGTTAAATTTTAAAAGAATGACCAATACATTCTTATATATGCATTTATTCATTCATTTAACAAAATGCACTGGACCACTGCTGTGTGCCAGGTACCACATTAAACAAGAGAGCTGTTTACAGTACTATCACTGCTCTTTTGAAACTGACCCTATGCCAGGCAAGTCTATATTATGCACTGCTAAATTGCACAGGTATCAGTAATCTAGCAAGTGAATATCAGTGAAATTAGGAAACACATAGAATTTTATTAGTTGTTCACCATCTACTACTGTTAAGATATATGAATCCATATAAGGTGTCTTCCTTTGCTCCTTCCTATGGATGTACCATGATACTTTCCTTCTGAGTTTCTGCCAATTGCGTATTAAGGATGGGACAAGTTTCACAAAGTCACATAATAGAAGTTAAAGAAAAGCATTTATTAGAAAAAAAGAAGGCTTAAAAGGCCAAAGAATATTGAGAGAAGAAAAGGTAGCCTCCTGCTTCCCCCTCATGCACAGGGGAGAGAAGTTGAGGCTAAGTGCTCCACTCTTTGGAAGGGCACGGTGCCATGATACCCTGCCTCTCTCTGAGGGAAGCAAGATGAGGTATCCCATCAGTGGCCTGGCCCTCAGCAGTCTGGATGAGGATACCAACTATTTATAGGAGTTATCTAGGAAAACCAGTCACTCAGCACCTGGTAAACAGAGCCTGTGGAAAGGTGAAGCCCCAGGGCTGGGGAAGAAAACCTGTATTCCATGGGAGGCTGGAAAGAAAGTCCCTGTTCCACAAGAGGCTCAGCTGACACCAGGACCTAACGCTATGGGAGGAGGACTTCTCAGTCTTAGTTAGTTCATTGTCCAAGAAATTCAGAGTGAGCTTACGTTTTTTTTTGTTGTTTTTATTTTTGGACCTTTGTGCTCATGGTACCACATATGATGATACATGGGCGTATTCAAGAATTTTAATGATGGTCAGTGTGGCAGACTATACTTTCCATGAAGACCACAGAAGATCTCCCACATACAAGTCTTTTGTACAGTGTGACCTGGGCACCCCCATCATCAAGAGTTTGCTCGGTTTGTGTCTGCATAGGGTTGTGGCTACTGTGAAAGTGATACTATGTGACTTTTGGAGCTAGGCAATAGATTCTCTGCAGGTCCTCTTGAGACACTCCTTTTTGGTGGCCATTTACCATGCCATGGAAAGTAGGGAGGCTATATGAAGGATTTATTTATATGTAAACATTCCAAGAGACAGTCCCCGGTTGAAGTGCCAGATGACAGCCAGTATCAACCTCCAAACATGTGATTGAGCTTCAAAATGACCTCAGCCCAGCCGCTGTCTGCCCTGCCTGAGAGACACTAGCAAAAACCATCTATTAGAGTCTAGACAAGATCCAGAACCATAGGAGTTAATTATAAAATAATTATTGCTTTTTAAAGTTACTGTGTTGGAGGCATTCATTACACAGTGATAGATAACCAAAACAGTCATATGTTTTTCTAGACCTCAACAGAAATTTAAGTGAAAGTATCTTTAATTAATATTTTGCACTCCTTTTAAGTTCCAATAAACATATTCTATAGTCCCAAAGAAATTTAGGAAGATAAATGTTTCTTTATGAATAGCTATTATTTTGATTGAATTAAAAGATTTCAAGGATGGGGTTCCTGGGTGGCTCAGTCAGTTAAGCATCTGACTCTTGATTTGGGATCAGGTCATGATCTCAGGGTCCTGGGAGCAGTCCCATGTCAGGCTCCGCGCTCACTGGTGACTCTACTTGAGATTCTCCTTCTCTTTCTGCCCCCCCAAATAAATAAATATTTTTTTAAAAAAAGATTCTAAGGAAAATGTATGTTTAACATCTGTATCAATTGTCAGATTTAATGCATATTGATCCAAAGCAAAACCAATTGAAGGAATTAAAAATCTTCATAATTTTCAAATCAATTAAGACATTTCACATTCAAAATCAATTTTAAAATTTAACTATAATGGTCCTTTTGTGGCTGACCAAGATGGACAGGGCACACACAGGCCAGATGTTCCATCTTACCTGATACAATTAAAAAAATATATTTGAAACAATGATTTTCAAGATGCAGAACATCAAGCAATGAAAGAATGAAAGATAGTGATCCCTAATATACAGGAAACAAATGAGGTGAACCCTATAACCACCACAGCTTAATGCCTGGGAAGTTTGTAAGGCACAGCCTGGGAAAGGGAAGCTAGGCAGAATCCAGTGGTTTCCATGATGAAATGACAGAGCAGAAGCTTTGGGAGAACAAGCTGTCTGGAGTTCAGAGGACTAAATATTAGAGACAGGAGGGAGAGAGAGGGGGAGAGAGAGAACAGAGAGAGAGAGAGAGACTAGAGACAAAGATAAAGGCAGAGAGAGAAACCTGGAGATCTGTAGAGGGTCCCCTCAAGTATTTAGCAGAGTACTAATTAGTGCAGGTGTATGAAAATCTACCTGATGCTGAGGACAGAATCACCCAAATGGATTAAGGTGAACAGAGGAAATATTACAGGAAGCACTGCGTGGAGAGCAGGGGAGTTAAATATTACAGGTATCCCGCACTGCAAGTGAGATGAAAACAGCATCCCTGGAGTTCTGGAAGGAGCCCATCCTCCTAGAAATCTATATCCAGAGAAAATCTTTGTCAAAACAAAGGGAAAATCAAGACATCTTGAGATATATTGTAAACACTATAGGGATGAGTAAAATGAGAACACAAAGAGTTTTAGCTAGTATATCAACAAGGAGATAAAAGGGACTCATGAAAACATATTCAATCGAAAAGAAAAGAGTAAGGAGAAAAATAGAAGAAAATAGGAAAAATCAAAAATAGAGAAAAGATAGACTTAAATGTAATTATATCAATAGTCATATAAAATATGAATAATACAAATATTTCATTTACAAAGTAAGAATTGTCTGAGTGGATAAAAAAGCAAGACCCAACTATATGTTGCCTACAATAAATGCATTTTAAATATAAATTCAAAAATCGCTGAAAGGAAAAGAATGGAAGGAGACGTATCAGGCTAAACTCAATCAAAAGGAAATCTGGCATGCTGTATGAATACCAGACAAGATTTTCAGATTAAAGAATACTACCAGGAAGAAAGAAGGTCATTTTATAACAATTGCTCAAAAAAACACAACAGTCCTACATATTTATGCACCTAAAAATAGAGTATATTCCACATGAACTCATCAAGAAAATTAAAGAGGAAGGAATTCTTCTCAGGTCCTGTGAAGCCAGAAGCCAGATAAACCAGAAAAAGACAATTTAAGATAAGAAAACTGCAGTCTCTTTTTTCTCAGAACAAAAATGATACTTTTAGCAAATTAATCAAACAATATATAAAAAAGAAAATATATCCTAAGTATGGTCCATTACAAGAATGCAAAGTTGATTTAAGATTCAGAAATCTAAGAATGGAATTTGATGTATTTAAAAAAAAAAAAAAAAAGAGGAGCACCTGGATGTCATAGTCAGTTAAGCTTCTGCCTTCAGCTCAGGTTATGATCTCAGGGTCCTGGGATAGAGCCCCATATCAGGCTCTCTGCTCAGTGGGGAGCCTGCTTCTCCCTCTGCCTCTGTCTGCCACTCCCCCAGTTTGTGCGCTCTCTCTCTCTCTCTGTCAAATAAATAAATAAATAAAATCTTTAAAAAATAAAATAGAAAGAACACACGTGTCACTGCAATGTGTACAGTAAAACATGTACAGTATATGATGAAAATCCAGCAGTCTTCCCTGATAAGTCTTTCAGGAAAGTAGGAATAGAAAGGAACTTCCTCTACCTGATACAGGACATCCACAAATACCTGAGCTAGCATCACACTCCATGATGGAAAATTGACAAGGATATCCCTCTGACAACTTACATTCCACATTGCGCTGAGATTCCAGCCAGTGCAATAATCAGGCACGACAAAGAAATAAAGGGTACTCAGGTTAGAAAAGGAGAATAGAATGATCTTCATTCATATATGATAACATCATCCACACAGGCAATCTGATAGAATCTACAAATAAAGCACTAGATCTAATAAAGAAATTGTCTAAGTTGCAGAGTAGAAAATAACAAAAACTTTATTTCTATAGAATATAAATTAACAAATGGAAATTGAAATATATAAAATACCATGTATAATAGCATGGACATAATGCAACACTAAGCAACTAATATCACAAAAAAATACAAAAGTTCTGAACACTGAAAATTATAAAACCTGGCTGAGAAACAAAGAAAACCTATATAAAATATTCCACAAATGTTGGAATTCCATGAGTTTGGAAGACTCAGTATTGTTAAGATGCCGGTTCTCCCCAAAATGATCAAGAGAATCAATGCAATCTCAGTCAAAATCCCAGAAGGATTTTTTTTTTTTTTTTTTTGGTCAAAACTGACAACCAAACAAAAGACCTATAATGGAATTTAGGATGCAAACATTGTGGTGCCTGCAATCACAAACAAGGGAATATTAGTGCTTGGGTTTTATTTTCTTTGTGGAGAATAGTTGTAAACTGGAGATAATATGCACATCTCAGTTATGTAAAGTATAGCAATAAATAAGGCAATATTATTGAAAACAATAATTTTCTAATGTAAAGCCAGGTTTGAGGGAAGATAGGAGGGAGAAAAAATAGTAACTGTTTAGAAAGCCAAATAAACAAAAGGAAGATAGAAGGATCTCAGACAAAATGTAGGGGCAAGAAGGAGTTTTTAAAGGAGAGGAGGGCCACCGCCCTCCTTCCCAGGACGGCCTCCTGCTTTTCCAGATCACTGCTGTTTTCACCTACCCTTTAAATATCCTGCTCTGTGATCCTATGCATGCCACGGACTCTTTCGACACACTCTCTACTTATGCCACCTTTTTATTTCTACTTTCTAGTGTTTATTTTAATGCACAGTAGCTGAGACAACATAGGCACTCAATAAGTATCTGCCACGAGTTGGCCAAATTCCCCAAATGAATGGCAGGTCTACCAAGGGACAAGATGAAGATGAAGTTAAATAAGAATGGTTGGTTGGTAGGTGAATTTGATCAAAATAGTTACATAATTTTTTTTCATTAGTCTCCAAATGGTGACTGGGGCAAGTATTTATGTCATGAACATCCTGGAAGCTTGAAAGAGAGTCACTGAAGTGTGAGACATCAGCAGAAATGTTTCAAATAATTCAAGTGGCCGGGACATAGGTGTGGGACTTGGGACAAGAAGGAGTCTGGAGATTTAAGGGCAAAGCGACAGTAAGTGGTAGCAGCTATCTTCAGGGATGTGTTCCACGTGCCCAGAGCACACGCCAGATGGACGTGGGGATGTCCTCCATACAGTTGGCTAGATGTGCCATGAAGCTGAGCTCTTCCTTGCCCCAAGGGCACAGTTCTGCTGCCCTCCACCTGCTCACCAGCGATGCAGGACAAAACCTGAGTATAGATTTCTAGGGAGGCCATTAGAATGTCTGCGGGGAAGAAAACCGTGTGGATTCAGTGCAGATTCAGGGTGAGAAAATGACTGTCTTCCTTCTCCCCTCCCCCCAAAAAAGTGTTTGCTTTTCTTTTCCAGTTTTGATCATTAAGTTAATCTACTGGAAAATGAATATGTGTTCCATATTTCAAGTATAGAAAAATGACCTTTCTTAGTTGTTCACAGCTGCAACTGTGAGAAACCAAAAATAATATTGCTGCTAAATGTGGCCACGGGCTGGAAAAATGACCGTGCTTCTATATAAGGGCACAGATGTCCTTTCCCGAAGAAGAACAAGGCAGCTGCTCAATCCATTTCCCAGAAAGACAAGTGAATTTTAAGAATGTCCCTACAAAACTTGAGCACCTAAATTTTTCCTATGGATCTCGATTATTGTCAATATTTGTCTGTGCACCTTGGAGTAGGCACTCTGTCATCACTGTGCTTCCTGAGAGTTGAATTGCAAGCCAAGATGCTACATGACCGGAAGAGAGACCCCCCCCTCCAGTCCACCTGGGAGCCTGCACACCCGGAAACCTGCCCTTTTCCTTTGCAACCAGATTTCATACATCTCCTGCCCTCTCTCTGACTGCCTGGCTGACCATGACCATTCGGGGGGACTGAGCTCACTCCCTTTATGAAGGAGAAGCAGGTTCAGAAGGAAAAAGGACAACCGACCACAGTCTGCACCCGTACGTTTCTCTGCATCGTGAGGCACAGGCCAGCAGTAAAGGGGTTGTCAGATGTTTCCTCTATGCCCTGAACAGAGCCTGACTCTCACCAAGTCCTTCTTGTCGGTTGACACATGGTACACAGAACGTCGATGTTCTGGTTCCCGCGGGCTCTGATTTCATATCAGGGTGGACTCATTCGCATCATCGTGGTTCTGCTGAGTTTAACTGGTCATCCTGGGCTTCCTTGCCCTTTTCTGACCCCCACAGCAGCCCTGCTCTGGCTCGGCACACCTCCCAGCCAGCGTCTTCTCCTGCATCAGCAGCCATGCCCCCACAAAGGAACAGCCACCTGCACCCACGGAGTGCTGCCTCTACATTGTTCTCAACCATGCGTATGTATGGGTCACGTGTAAGTGCAAGAGCCCATGGACTGAGGGCATGGATGGTCAGCAAGTACGATTTGGTGTGATTCTAATGATAAGTATGTGTTGCCCCGAACCCCCACATCTTCTGATGCCCCAGCCTTTCTCCTTCCCGAACCCAGAGGGCCACATAACCCAGCAGGTGGAAAGGATGCTCCTGGCCCAGCGTCTTGTCTCGAGAACCCTGTTCCCAAGTCACTGCCCACATTTACCCGGATTTGTCTGAGCCTGTGCCTTCATGGCTGTGAAATGTTTGCATGTCACCACTGCACCACCGAGCCTTACTGCTGCCCCCTTGCCCGAGGATGCTGCTCTGTCAAAATCCCCCCACGTCTCCCACGGGGCCACAGTTCTTTCCTCCCCATCTTAACTGACCACTGTCTATTTCGGTCCCTGTCTTCTCCCTTCCTCTTGTTGTTTTCTTTTCCTGTGGCTTCCATGACATCCTTATGTCTAAACTATTCAGCTGCAGTGTGTTTCTTCTCTTCCTTGTTTATGGGAACCCTATTATTTCTTCCCCCGAATGTTAGTATGGCCCATGGTTCTCCCGCCATGACCCTGGCAGCCTCTTTCTCCTCCAAGGCTTCAACTTCCTACTACTGGATCGGAAATATCAGTCTTTACCTCAGAATTCCCTTTAAGCCTTGGTTGTTTATGGCTGGTTAGTAATATCAATTTTGGATGTCTCTGGGACTCCTTAGATTCCTCACAACCCAAAATTAAGTCCCTAGTTTTTCTTTTCAACCTTGCTTTTCTTCCTATAGCCCATTCTTGATGTATGGCAACACCATTAACCCACTGAGCCAGACCACCACCCGAGATGCTCTGCACCCTACCTTATTCTACTACTTTACTGTTACGGATTAAGTTCCCTGAAGTCAACATGGAGACAAAAATGTAAGTGTGAGTGCTTCACTTTGGAGAGAATCCCAGTCAAATCTGTAAGGGGGTGGAAAGGTGACAGGAGGGAACAGTAACCAATAAAGCATGGACTTCCAAACATGTTACCCTTGAGACTCACTGGAGGTGACTCCAAAAAAAGTCAAAAAGACAAACAAGCGAAAAGCCTTTCCATGGCTCCCTTTCCTCCTTCAACTATACATCAAATGCCTCCCCCGGCAGGTGCGGGCATCAGGATCTGCCGTTGCCTCCCCCTTCTGCCAACATCCAGTGTGGGTCCCCCGCCTGATAGAAACCCAGACACAGGAGATCACATCCAGTGTCCTCTCTAACCAGGCTGCTTTCCAAAGCCTTACGTCCTTCAGACCATTGCATCTGCTTCAACAGAGTGTAGACAAGCCTCAGCTCAGTGGATGCCTCATCTCTAATGCTTTTCGGCATCTGAGAGGTAAAATTTCAGAGATCCTAGAGCTCTACATTTGAGGAGCTCTGATACTTTTCTGTTTACTTCTCTATCTTTCCCACTTGACAGCAACTCTTTCAGTGGAGGGCCGGGGTCCGCCCCGAGCCGGATGTTTGTGAGCGCAGAGAGGGGTGGCCCCACAGAAGAGACAGCATGATTTTTTTTAGATCTTAAAGCTTCTAGTGACTGGTATGTGAGTGGGGGTGAGGGTGGATGTCCAGAAGGAGGATAATTAAATGTCTGATGCAATTTAGCACCATTCCCTTCCTGTTATTGTTCTGGTTTTGCTCTCTGAATTGATAGCATGCATTTGGCCCAAACCCTGTGTTAAGCATTTCTGATGGTTTTGGCAAGTTTCCTGATGAAGGACCAGATGTGCAGGTACCAGAATAGGGGCTGCCAGTTTATATCCATGGAGA
Source organism: Zalophus californianus (assembly GCF_009762305.2). Taxonomy (NCBI): domain Eukaryota; kingdom Metazoa; phylum Chordata; class Mammalia; order Carnivora; family Otariidae; genus Zalophus; species Zalophus californianus. The sequence goes on along the minus strand of NC_045601.1, from coordinate 4,328,397 downwards.
AATTAGTGAGCTTATAAAATTCGCACCTTTGAAATGACAGAAGCTGGTATTTTATTTCTTATGAGCGGATCTTCAGTGTATGTGTATATTCACAAAGGGACAGTGAAGAACTGCCTAAAGGTAGGACAAATAACAAGTAGCTATTACAGACCGAGATATAATATCTTTCACTGGAAAGTGAACCTGGTTACAGACTATATTTCTACCTACATCACTGTCACCTGAGCCACTTTCTGCCAACACGCACATATTTCTTCCATCTCCTCCACCGCAAACATAGATATTGCCCTCCACTGAATAATCAAATAACAAGTTTGGAACCAGAGACTCGCAGTTGGTTAAAGGCTTGGACCCACAGCACACACAGCGCCTGGACTCAGCCCCTCTCCCTGCCCCTCCTCACCAGCGCTGGGCCTCGTCTCTCCCTGGATGAATCCCCCATGAATTCTAATTATAGGAGAGGATAACAACCAGCAGGAAGGAGATATTTTATTTTTATATCTGCTGCCAGTAGATTGCTATTCACATTGCTCTAGGGAAAAAAAATGTGTTTACAAATGTATCATTATACAGCAGATCCTACATTGCACAACTATTAGCTGTTACTATTGACTATTGTCAAAGCAGCACCCCTGTCTGGGAAAGGTCAGCCCTTGCATTTGTGTTTTTCATGTGATGAATAACAAATAATGAGCCCCAGAATTTATTGAGCTGCTGAGATTTCATCCTCATATCCGCAGACTAGTTACTGGTTTTATACTTTTCTTTGCTGGCATCAGACAAATCAGTTCATATTTATTTCGTTTTTTAATCCCAGAAAGGAGATCTGACTGGGGAAATTACCGCTCAGAAGAGCAACTACAAGCAAATTATGTTACTTGCGCACATCCTCGCATGCTATTTCATGCCCTTAGCCGAGAGCTGAAAGGCATGTTGGCTCTGGTAACAGGAGTGCAGGTGATTGATGAGCCCCAGAGGTGTCAAGTGGTAGCCTCATCCACGTCCACACATGGACTCCAGTTGGTCTGAAGGCTGAGAACAGAAAGGCTGTACTTTCTCCACTTAGCAGTTCACTGGTTGAAGAAAGGTGTTAACCCTAAGCAGAAGAAGAGAAATAGCCATCTCAGTGTGCTGCCATTGACTCTTCACCTCCCAGGGAAACATTACAACCCTGTGGCAGGTCCAGGCAAAAACATCCTGGGCACATAACCACTTACTCGCTGGGCAAGTGCATGTGAATTGTACCTGCAGCTTTCAGGAGCTGCACCAGGACACTGAGCCCTACTTTCCAGCTCACAGACAGGTTGTGAGTTTGGCTGTGGGTAATCAGGTTACAAGAAGGCACTAAATCTCCGTAAGGGCATGGCTCCTTGTCAAAACAAAACATATAAAAACATATAATCTAAGGTTTCGGCAGAAGAGATCTTTGGAAAGGAAAATACAGGTGAAAATAAAATGGTCTTGTTGCAAGAATTAAATGCAAATATGTTATATTAAATGAAACTAAATGATCACTTAATTCCCCTTCTTCTTTTTCTCCTTCTTCTTCTTCTCCCTCTTCTTCTTCTTATTCCTCTTCTTCTGGCTGAGGAAGAGATAAGAGATATTTGTCATAAATGTGGAAAATCCATACAGACAGAAGTGAAATTGTGGATTGGTATGTGAATGATGTATCAGTGATGATACTGAGACAATTGACTGTCAGACAGTGAGAAAAACCAAATTGGATTTGTACATAAATCCTACACAAAAGTCATTTTCTGGTAGATTAAAATATTAAAAGACAAAGGAAAAAACTTTAAAATACCAGGACAAAAATTATAGGAAATATCTTTATAATTTGGGAAAATATTTGTTAAATATTACACAACACACCACAATGAGTTATCACTTTATGCCTGTTAGAATGGCTAAAATCAAAAACTTAAGAAACAACAGATGTTGGCGAGGATGTGGAGAAAAAGGAACCCTCTTGCACTGTTGGTGGGAATGCAAACTGGTGCAGCCACAGTGGGAAACAGTATGGAGGTTCCTCAAAACGTTAAAAGTAGAACTATCATATCATCCATTAATTCCACTACTGGGTATCCACCCAAAGAACACAAAAACACTAATTTGGAGAGATATATGTGTTTGTTTATTGGAGCATTACTTACAATGCCAAGATATGGAAGCAGCTCAAGTGTCCATAGATAGATGAATGGATAGAGAAGATGTGGGGGTATATATATAATGGAATCTTACCGGCCATACAAAAGAATGAAATCTTGCCATTTGCAACACAGATGGACTTAGAGGGGATAATGCTAAGTAAAATAAGTCAGACCGAGAAAGACAAATACCACATAGCTTCACTCGTATGTGGAATTTAAGAAACAAAACAAATGGATAAAAAAAGGATAAAAGAGACAAACAAATGAAAGACTCAAATACAGAGAACAGATTGCTCGTTGCCAATTTGTGTGGGGAGAGGGGTAAAAGAGCTGGAAGAGAGTAAGAGGACATATATTGTGATGAGCACTGAGAAATGTACAGAATTTTTTTTAAGATTTATTTATTTATTTTAGAGGGAGAGAGACAGAGAGAGAGAGAAAATGGGAGAGGAACAGGGAGAGGGAGAGAGAGGGTCTCAGGCAGCCTCCACACTGAGCACAGAGCCCAAAGCAGGGCTCGGTCTCAGGACCCTGCGATCATGACCCGAACCAAAATCGTGAGTCAGACGCTGAACCAGCAGAGCCACCCAGGTGCCCCAGAAACGTATAGAATTCTTAAATCATTCTATTGTACACCTGAAATGAATTTTAAAACGATTACACGACAGAGACTGATACATTTCATTTTCATGAATACTAAAAAGCAGTTTTGTATCTAAATACACCCTAAGAAGGTGGAAAGATAGCACTCGCTTTTGGGGAAGATACTAACAATGTGTATAACTTACCAGGGAAAGCTATTCTCTCCATTGTAAACAGCAGTATAATAGGTCAATAAGAGAAGAGGAAATGGAGTGGGAAACACAAACAAGTGGTTCACAGGAAAGGAAACCAACCCAAATATAAAGTAAACTCGTGAAGAAAATGTCAACATCAGAGGTAACTATCTTCTAAAAATGATCATTCATTTCTCGCAAATTAAATTATTAAATGTTCTCAAGAAAGTGGAGCAAAACTATTTGCATAATTGATAATCAAACACCTTTATACGATTACACTGGAGATTAATGTGGCAATATTAGCTTAAGTGGAAGACACAAACATCAGATAGCCCAGGAAATCCATTCCTTAATCCTAACACTCTAGGGAAATCTTTTTACATAGTCACCAATGAACACGTACAGTGAATGTTCCCATGGAAATGACAAAAATACTAACAAAAGAAAGAGTACACATTTTGTGATGTTTTCACAGAATGGAATAGGACACCATACTTCAAGTGTATGAAGAACAACTGCATATTTACACACATACCTTCACAGTGATGGGGAAAAAGGTTTATATCAGTTATGTAATATTTTAAAATAGATACAATTATATACTGTTTAGTGATACATGTATTTTTAGATAGAATTATAAAAATGTGCAGATATGATCAACACCAAATTGAAAAAGTTATTTTTCTCAGGGAAAAGAGGCCAGAGAATATGATTGGGAAGGTGTATCCTTGGAAATGGGGGGTTGGGCCACATTGATGATATTTAATTTCTGAAGGCAGAAATTCTATTCCTCTGTCCACTGTCTTATATGAATGTTTCATAAAAATATTTTAATAATAATAAAAGAAGATGGTAGCTACGCTCATGGTGAGCATGACATAAGGTATAGACTTGTTGAATCACTTTTTGTACACCTGAAACTAATGTAACATTGTGTGTCAACTATACTTCAACGGAAAAAAAGATAAAAAGTAATAAAAAATAAAATAAATTTTTCTTCAAAGCAAACACAGTTCTCTTGATACCTGATAACAAAAATCAATTAAAAACAATCTGTTAAAATATGTTGCTCAAGCTTGGAATGGGTATTGTTTCATGGAAGAAAATCAGGTTCCAGAGGGACAATAAAGGCATTCATGGACAATGGCTTCATTTGACCTTTAGGTGAAGATCTCCTTTCCCTAAATGCCTTGAGTTCCCATTGTTCCATTAATGTTCTGTTATTACCTAGCATGATGAAAAGAAAAATAAATTTTCCCTTATTGGGGAAAATCTTTTATATAAGTGGGAGATTACATATATAATCTGCAAGTATATTGTAGCTACATCTTCTAATCCATGTCTTCCTGATATATGACATTCCAAATGCTAAACTCCACATTTCATAACTTTATGAATGGCAGTGATATGCACACAGAGGCGAAGACATGGATTTCCAAAGAAGCCAATAATAGTCTAGTAATATGTGTTAAGGATTTCCTGAGCATTTGAGCTTCGCAGTTGCTGAGTTTAATCTTTGACCAACTCTCAAAGACAAGTCTTGTTACTTACTTCCCAGAAAAGGAAAGTGAGGCACATCTATCAGGCTACCTCCCCAAAACACACTGCTACTAAGTGGAGGAACTGAGCGGATCTTCAGGTCATGGGCTCCCAAGCTCTTTGACCAAGACAAGTGGCTTTTCTCATCATGTTTTCTTGAATTAACTATTGCTCAGTTCAATTCAATTCAAGAAGCATTAATTGAAAGCTTCCTATGGGCAAGGCACTGCTCTGCCTAACAAAGTTGTAGTGGCTGACCTCAGGGGGATATCCTACACAAGCAGGGTTCATGTGACAGACTGTATACCAGGGCGATGGCACACAATGAGGTAGGTTACACTATTGTTTTAAATTATTTGCTCCCCCTCTGTCAGATGATCATATATCCCCACTTGTCACTGTCACCTGTCATACCCCTCTCTTCAGAAGCTGCAGGACTGTCATAGGCCATGCTTTGGCCAGTGAGTGGGACATGAGTGGACATGACATACCTCATATGAACAGGAGCTTAGAGAGACAGTGATTTCCACCAGACTCAGACCAGGCCTTGGGCACAGTGAATTGGCAAGCAGTGCTGAGCAGTGGTCCATCCACAGCTACCACATTTATAACGTGAACAAGGAAAAAATCCTGTAAATGTTAGGAACTTAGTTCTGGGTGTTACTGCTTCCATGGTAAAGCTGGCCACCCCACATGAGCGTGCAGGTGCACACACACACACACATACATGCATGCACACACATGCACACCCATGCTCACATGCACACACGTGGATGCACACACATGCAGAGATGCACACAACACATGGAGGAGTACACGTGTGCACCCACACATGCATGGATGCACACAAATGCACAGATACATGCACACTGGCACACTGGCGCACACATGCACACACATGCACACACATGCATGGATATGAACAGACACATGCATATACACATGCAAGTACACATACAGGGATACACACTCATGCACACACACATACACATGCACAGATGCACACACATGCAAGGATGCACACTCATGCACACATGCAGGGATGCACACACAGGCATGGATGCATACATATGCACATATGTGCCCAGGCACACATGCAGGGATGCAAACACACATGCATGCACACATACACAGATGCACACGCATATGCAGGGATACACACCTGCCCACATGTGCATGGATGCACACACCTGCACACAGGCACACACATGCACTACACACACACATGCTTGTGCACATGTTGTAAAGCAAAGTATGCGTCAGGCAAGGTTTCAGAGAAGCAGCAGCGTTTGGCCTGGAGTTTGAAGGATTCCCCCAGTATTCAGTCTTCTCCACTTAAATTCTGATACCAGCTTTGCTCTTCCTTCTGCATGGACCATCCCTCCCATGGACTCCCAAGCCCCAGTTGAAGCCCATGCTCCCTTCTGGTGTCCCTGAGTCACAGTGACCATGTGCCCCGGGCCACACAGGAAAATCATAAAACCAGGACACCACACGTGTTCAGGTTAGGAAAACGAAAAGCCTAATTCTATTCAGCAAGCCAGACAAACAGTAGCCAGGGGTTAACAATAGTATATTTTTCATAAACAAGAGCAAGATATCCTGGATTTATTTACAATCTACTCACGTCCTATTGTTTATTAAACCATAACCACTCGTTTCTATTATTACTCAAAGAAAAACTGAAGAGTTTGTAGACCTGCACACTTCCTTCATCTCCTGGCGTGTCCCACAGACAACTCACTCCACATTGCTTTCATCAGTTCCAGATTAGGTCAGTGACTACTCAGGGGAGGCCCGGAAGGTGAGGATGCTCGTGATGTTTCTCCGAACTCCGCTTGGTTTGGGCGAACTGTCCTGGCGGTGGCACACCACTCTGCCCAAGAGATCAGGGGGGCAGGTGCTCTCATGCAACTGTACACAGAGCGGCCAACGAGCTCTTGACAGAGGGAAGACTCTGGCACCGAAGCATTATGGGTGGAACCATTAAGGCCCTATTGATTCCTCCCTGAGCGTCTTGATAAAAGCAATGCCCACCGAAGCCAGCAGGGTAACACCGGTTTAGGGTCATGGGCAACCGCAACCGAGGTCCTGAATAGTGCAGAGCATGGCTAACAAGATTTGGACAGCGCAGCCTGCGAAGTCAGGAGCGGGCGTGGGCCCTTCGCCTTCAAGTGGGCGTCTCTGCTCTATGTCTTTTCCTCAGAAATTCATCTGCCCCAACTGTATCCATGACCCAACTGAGCTGTGCCTTCAAACGTGGCCAGCTTTTGATTTTAGATTTGATCACGGACTCCCCTAGTCTCCATAACCTACAATTAGGAAGTAATTGGTCTTTGAAAAAAATACCTTTCAGAGAATTGGTGTAGAAGGGCCAGGTTGTGCTCAGCTGAGTCAGGAAATGTATGTGGCAAATAAGAGTAGATTAGGCTTTGAAGAATGTTCTTAGCATGCTTTGCAGGCCTCCTCTCAACAGACACTGTATTGTGACAGCTGACTTGTGGCTAACTCCCCAAGGCTGTGACTCCCAGGAAAAAGTGACCAGTGCACACAGGCATGCAACAAGACTTTGCTAAAGGAATTAGTGATGGTGATGAGGCAGGTAGAAGCAGATGAAGGATCCAGAAAAGAATTTTTAGTTTGTTGAGGTTTCCGTTGATGAGTTTTTTTAATAAAGTAGATTTTCTTTTTTTTTTTAAGCTTTATTTATTTATTTGACAGAAAGAAAGCACAAGCAGGAGGAGCAGCAGAAAGAGGGAGAGAGAGAAGGCGGCTCCCCACCGAGCAGGGAGCCCGATGCAGGACTCGATCCCAGGACCCTGAGATCATGACCTGAGCCGAAGGCAGACGCTTCACCCACTGAGGCGCCCAATCAAGTAGATTTTCATCAGGATGATAACACATTGGTTAACAGCATAGGACTTTGAATCAGATGGGGTTATGTTTTCATTTCTCTCTACTATTTGTGACTTGGAGCCTTCGGGCAAGTTAGTTAGCCTCTCCAAATCTCAACATCTTTATGGACAAAGTGGGGTTATCTTCTGGGGAATTACGTACAGATTTAGTTCGGTCGTGTGGCGCAATGTTACATGCCGGAATCCGGCACACGGTCCAGTGCAGTCAATGGGACTTTGTGCATGTGTTTGTGTGTTTTGAAAAGAAGGGGATTATTCCATGATAGAAAAGGGAGGGATTAAATGTAAAGAAAGTGTTGAAAAGAACAAATGTCAAACTTGTTACTGGTCAGGGGTGAGTTGGGGGGATGAAGAGGAAATAGCGTAATCAAGAGCATGGAAATGGACAGCACATCCCAAAGACCTCGGGTTGTCGTGAGGAGGGCCACTGCAATGGTGGACCAGTCAGCAGGCGCAGGGTAGAAGCAGGAAGATCCTCTCCCAAGGAACACTGCCACATAATTTATGCAGAAGAACCTCACCCTGACCAAATATCTCTGTAAATAGTCATGCCTTACTCTCTTTGAGGTCTTGTACCTGCTTTCTTTGTCCTTTCCTCAGTACACCACAATAGGAGAAAAGATGTTTTTAACGACTTTTGTTCTCTGGAGAGGCAAAATAGCATGCTTTTAAAATAGTACATATAGATAGCATTGGGTGTCTGAGGAGACCTGGCCCAGGTGTGTGCAGGCTTGTATGTGTGCACCTGTGTCTGAACCCACAGGCATTGCCTCATGCAAAGAACTGCTTCTCCACTAGAAAGAAATTAAAATGCACAAGCAGACACATCCCTACATCACACACTTACACATAGGTGAACTCAAAGAAAAAGAGGCATGGCACCTACTTCGTGACAAATTATGTCTCGTTTTATTTTGCTGGTAAGTTTCATGAAAATCTCATTTCAACTTAGCATAATTCATTAATGCTGCAGCATAATACCATTAAGTACTTCCAGAACATTTTGACTGTTACACTCAGTTGAAAATTATTCTAAATATGGGGTCTCAAATTAAATGCATGTATGACATCTAACTCATTATTCTCAGATGCCGCAGATTTCTCATTGATTTCATTTACAGCATTGCCTTTTTCCTCTGTAACTTCTCTTTTTAATACATTTTCTGATACAAGCACCCCAGACGCCCTAAAAAGGCAGAAAAAAGGGATTGTAATAAATGGGAGCGCAGAAGGCACAGGGTGATTCTGTAGTACCATCTAGAGTCTTTTGAGATCATGACAATTTTTCTAATAAGCAAAACTTTCTTTTCCTCTTCCATAGATTTAGTGAGATTTGAGGGAAAATAATTGTTTATTTTCTCCTTACACTTCATCGGTTTAACCCTAAGTTAATTGAATTTGTGGTGTGCTGAATACTTTCACTTTTGCATCTTATGGTTTCCCAGGCACACCTCTACTTTGCAAACAGACCACTAAGATATCACTAAGAGGGGACTGGGGTACCCTAGGGCCTATTTTTACCATGTGAAATTCAGTCCTAGACAGCAATTTTTGATTATATATGCTGGGAAAGAATATTTAAGGACATGACATCAGGGAGGATTTTATTAAATATAGGGAAATATTCAACTGGACATCTAAGCAAATATGTCATAAATAAAATCTGTTTTGAATACAAAGTAAAATGTGCAAAGAAGAGCAAAGGGAAGGAATAAATACAAAGTGTCTTTTTTTTTTCCCGTGTGCTTCCCCTATTCCCTTAAAACCCACTTATTTATCTCGGGCAAGTTGGCTGCCCCTGCGGTGCGTCTGCCTTTTATGAGTATCTTCTTTATGCAGAGGGTTGCCCAAAGCTATCAGTGGTCCCAGTTTCCTCTGAATTAATGCCACTGATAAGCGGTAAAAGGGAGAAATGTTGGCAATATATGATTATGGATTAAACGATGCAATTTCAGGGTCAGTTCTACAGAAAGCACTTATGAAAAATCTGACAGCGGAAGATGAATGGGTAGGGGGGGCATTTACAACAGTGACGGCCGGCGCCGGGCCGATCCCGATGCTCTGCTGCCACCTGCCGGCCGCGAGGGGAACCGAGCCTAAGCCCGTGCACGGCTCCTGCCGCGGCTCGCTCCCTACAGCACAGTTCTTACTTCAGGTCACAGCTTACAGACCTGCCAATTAATCCTCGTGCCGTATTCTTACTCAGTTCAACAGCAGATATGCCGAAGACTGGCAGAAACGCTGGGAAATATATTCTGAACTCAAGTGACATATTATACGTTGAAAGTACCTTGGTGCTTTATTTGAACTATCTAACTGATAAATTTAAACAATATATACATGAAAGCAAGGCAGAATTTGGAGAGAGAACTGGTAATAACTTCGAGGTAATTACTTAGATTGTTACCTTACGACCCATTCTCTGCCCTGGTGTAGTAAATAAATGCACACTTTGCATTTCAACACTAACTGTCTTTGAGTAAGATGCAAGGACTGTGTTTAGTACTTCTGCGTGCAAGTATGCACACAGGCCACCACTCCACGGTGAAGGGCTGCTTCTTCCCTTCTCCCTTTTTAATCTCCAAGGTGCTGAAAATAAATTTGATGCAGTAGTTCTATTTTTTTTTTCAAATTGACTCTGTATTTGATTTCTCCCTAGAGACTGCCCGCTGCCTGAGGCACGAGGTCGAGATGAGATTTCTGTCGTGCGTTAAGCTAATTTGGATGGTGAAAAAGTACAAGCCCAGGAAGTCGATTTAGAGACCAGACACCCTGAGATAAGTAAGGAGAAATTAATGAGCGCGGCCTTAAGCACTTGGCCGACGAGGGCGGGACTGTTGGTGGAGTGGTCGGGATGCTGGGCCCCAGGGAGGGCTGGGTACAGCCCCTCCCTGGGTGTGTTGCTTGATGTCACTGTGTGGAAATCCTCAGGATGGTTTGGAAGGCATTCAGTTAGTTGCAGTGGGGGAAGCTGCAAGTCCCAGCGCCTCCTGAGCTGCATTTACAGCTGGAGGGAGGAACGAGTATGTTTGAGGTCTTGCAATGGACCACATAGGCATTTGAATGTTATGGTACCACCAGTGTGGTGAGCGGGGAGATAACTCTCAAGGGCTCCCAGATACCACACTGCTTTTCTCCGTGTGAAAGAGAAGCGAGCCATAAGGACTTCTCCAGGAAATAAAGTTTTAAAAGTTTATACATACCTAGAGGTCAAATCTTCCCTGTTTCCTGTATTGCTATGCGTATTTCCAATAATATATTTAACAGGTTTACTTCTTTATTTACTTTATCTTGTTTGTAATTCCCTGGATTATTGGCCAAAGAATATTTAGAATAATATGAATATTTGGAATAAAGAGATTCTTTCCTTATCATCCCATTAAAATGAATTAAGTAAAATATAGAAAAAATGCACATATTTCTAAAATTAAGGTCATAAGAGTAAGTTACATCACTGACATCTCTTCTGCCTGAGCAAATGCACAAGACTTGATTCCTGAATGTCCTGTGGGGCTGAGATAACAAGACTCGTGTCCACTTTTGGTCGCTAGCAAGGGTGGAAGGACATGGAGGAGAGCCAGTTGGCCCAAGCAGCCCAGCAAGGCAGTGCTATGCAGGATGAATTATGGAGATGATGAATGCACTGAGCTTTCTTCCAGCTGAAGAGTTAAAGAGGAAAATTAAAGGGAGCAGGACTTAGTCACCATGCTACCCCTTCCTGATGGAATAAGTAAGCAGCAGACACTGTGATAAGGTGTAGGATTTTGATGCTACCTGGTATCCATGTGTTTGTGGACAAGCAGAGAGTGTCTTCGAACTTCCCTACTACTGTTTAGACTCAGACATGGAGGATTCTAGCTGCAAAAAGAACTCCACCATGCTGTCTACGCCTTCCAGAAGGCAGCAGGCTCGGTTTCTTTCATTAGGTCCCCAAAGTGACTGCCTAACGCATCCATCAGGGATAAAACAAATCCCTGTCCGCTCCCTTCTCCTGGGGGCCGTCGGGTTAGAGGTGGCTGAGAGCAGGTGAGGTTGCAGGAAGACATCACCTGGACATGGTTGGACATGTAGGCTCTGCCACCAACCTTGCAGGAGTGGGTGTGGACCTGTCCCTCACTGCCACGTGACCCAGGGAGCATCATTTTGTCTCTGCATGCCCCAGTTTCTTCACTTCCAGCAGGTTGATGATAGAAGCACCTCCTCATAGGGGAATTGTAAGAGAGGACCTGGGACACAGAAAACATCGAATAGAGCCGTTGACTGATGTTGGGGCTATTATTTATTTACATTTGTGGAGCATCTGCCAGATGCCAGGGACAAGACAGTATCACTTTCATTCTTGACAACATCCCGGTGAGTTTCATATTGATTTCTCCATTTTGCAGACGAGGAATCGAGACTGAGGGCAGTTAAAGTGCTCTGTTGAGGGTCACACAGGACAAGTGACAAAGTCTGTGTATAGACCGAGAACCCAGAAGCCAACTTTGTTGGGTGATATCACCCCTGCTGTGGCACAACAACGTGCCTGGAGCCCTCGAAAGCTTTCACATTAAATGTTTGGAGAGCATAAGAGATGGAAAACATGATTCCCAACGTGGGGAGACAACACTGCGGCTCATTCCTGAAAGCGGGGAGATGTGGAAAGGGCATTCCAGGCAGAGGGAGGACCTTGGGAAAGTCCCGCAAGGTGGGAAAACAGGTGAGGTCTGGGAAGAGGAAGGTGAGCTCAATGTCGTTGGACTGGTTTCGAAGGTGCACGCAGAATATGTGAGAAATCGAGCTGTGAAGGTTGCCTGAGGACAGGTTTGGAGAGATTTGAATGCCAGGCTGGGTTACAGTTTCAGAGTCTCAGCCGCTGACACATTTCTGGGCCAGGTAAAGGCATGCTCAGGGCTGTGTTCTGGCAACACTGTATAGAGTTTACCACAGGGAAGGCAGTGACCAGTTACCAGAATATTGCGGTTCCAGAAGTTCATGAGTTGTGGCTTTGGAAGAGGGAAGACTGGTCCAGTGTGAGTCCTCTTCCCATGGACCGCCTGAGCCTCCCGTGACCCCTGCCCCCGTCTCCCGAGGGCGGGCTCACACTGCGGGCTGTGAGCTAGAGACAGAATTCCTTACGCCATCCCCAAAAAGGTAGCACAGAACAATGACAAGGGCACAGGCTCTGAGTTACACGTCAGGGACTCCCAGCCCCACCTGGCCATCTACTAGCCATGAACATTACTCAGCTTCTCAGAACCTCCTTTCCGCAGCAGTGACAGGAAAACAGCGACATATCTAAGTGGCCAGGGGAAAGTGGTCTTCCAGTGAGAACAATGAGAATAAAGTGCCTGTGTGGGCTCTTCTGTCGTCTCTCTCTTCCTGGGCTCCTGACAGTGCTCATGTCCCCCGGTAGCTAAGCACTGGCTCTGCTCCTTCTGTCTTTTATAGGAAGAGCCACAGGAGGGGCTCCTGGGTAGCTCAGTCAGTCAACTCTTGATTTTTGGCTCAGGTTACGATCTCAGGGTCATGAGATCAATCCCCGTGTCAGGCTCCCACTGAGCATGGAGTCTGCTTGAGACTCTCTCTCTCCCTCTCCCTCTGCTCCTCCACTCAGGCTCTCTCTCTCAAAAAAAAAAAGATGATGAAATGAAAGAAAGAGAGAGAGAAAGGAAGAAAGAAAGAAAAAGAGAGAAAGGAGGGAAGAAAGAAAGAAAGAAAGAAAGAAAGAAAGAAAGAAAGAAAGAAAAAGAAAGAAAAGAAAAGAAAGAAAGAAAGGAAAGAAAGAAAGAAAAGAAAGAAAGAAAGAAAGAAAGAAAGAAAGAAAGAAAGAAAGAAAAGAAAGAAAGAGAAAGAAAAAGAAAAAGAAAGAAAAGAAAAGAAAGGAAAGAAAGAAAGAAAAGAAAGAAAGAAAGAAAGAAAGAAAGAAAGAAAGAAAGAAAGAAAGAAAGAAAGAAAGAAAGAAAGAAAGAAAAGAAAGAAAGAAAAGAAAGAAGAAAGAAAGAAGAAAGAAAGAAAGAAAGAAGAAAGAAAGAGAAAGAAAGAAAGAAAGAAAGAAAGAAAGAAAGAAAGAAAGAAAGAAAGAAAGAAAGAAAAGAAAGAAAGAAAGAAAGAAGAAGAAAGAAGAAAGAAAAGAAAGAAAGAAAGAAGAAGAAAGAAAGAAAGAAAGAAAGAAAGAAAGAAAAGAAAGAAAGAAAGAAAGAAAGAAAGAAGAGAAAGAAAGAAAGAAAAGAAAGAAAGAAAGAAAGAAAGAAAGAAAGAAGAAAGAAAGAAAGAAAGAAAAGAAAAGAAAGAAAGAAAGGAAAGAAAGAAAGAAAGAAAGAAAGAAAGAAAGAAAGAAAGAAAGAAAGAAAGAAAGAAAGAAAGAAAGAAAGAAAGAAAGAAAAGCAAGCAAGCGGGATGGGGAAGGAGGGCCACTCCACACACGCTCTAAAATGCAGCTGAAGAGGGGCGCCTGGGTGACTCAGTCGTTAAGCATCTGCTTTCAGCTCAGGTCATGGTCCCAGGGTCCTGGGATGGAGCGCCGCATCGGGCTCCCTGCTCGGCAGAAGCCTGCTTCTCCCTCTTCCATTTCCCCCTGCTTGTGTTCCCTCTCTCACTGTGTCTCTCTCTGTCAAATAAATAAATAAAATCTTTAAAAAAAATGAAATGCAGTTGAAGAGGCTCAAAGAGGAAGCTATCAAGGATATTAGGCACGGCCATCCGAGGAGCTCAGCATGTACCATATTCTGTTCCTTTCATTTTCCTTAGACCTTGTTTTTTTACTTTTCTCTCTCAAAGTGAGAGCTATAATGTGTATTATTTTGTCTGATGTATGGCGGACACTAAATAAGCACTAAAATAATAACCCTAAAAATACACCACAAACAAATCACAGGGCATACTGTTTGAGTCTCCAGCTGTTCGAGTTTGAACAAAAGTATTAAGAAAGCATATGGTCTCTATAAAACACCGCTTCCCAAACTGTGGGGCTATCCCTTCTTTCTATAGTACTTTCATATTTAATTTATCAGAATTATAAAATGTGGCATTAAAGAAATGTATAAAGAAGAAAATAACAATTGAAAATATCCCCATTTCCAGGCATAACATAGTTAACAATTCAGGCATTTGAAAGGCAGTGTTTTCCCCATGAGTATGTTGAGTGTGCTGACATACATGTTTATTCTGAAACACTCACATAGATGAACTGTGTTCACTAGTCTTCACTTCACATTATGTGGCTGGCATTTCCTACACTATGAAAGTATATATAGCCAATACCCAATAACTCCCCCTGCTACAAAGAGATGATATAATAAATGAAATTGTACATTAGTATTTGTCCACATTTCTGATTATTTTTCTAGGTTGGATTACCAACAATAAAAGTACTGGCATAAATGTTAAGAATATCTGAATGATTTGGATACATAGAGCCAAAATGCTTTAATAAAGGGGTTTAACTCATATGGCAGTATAGAGAAGTACTAACTCACTGTATTTATCAGCCTTCACTATATTTTTAAATCTTTGCTAATTTAATTTTGCCAAAATTATCTGTGGGGAAAGATGAGCTACTGAGTTGGTTTTCCCTACTCTCCCGGATAAAGTGGAATAATGAGAAGTCAGGGATACAGCTCCAGAGCCTAGAAGAAAGTTCTAGGCTGCACATATTGATGCCAGGAAATTGAAGTGAGTTGAAGCCAGGAGCTTCTGGGCACCGCACCCAGATTACCTGCTCAGTCATATTCTTTAATTCCCCTAAAGCTGAACAAAAAGTGACAGAAAAGTGTAAAAAACCAGTAAAAATCCTACAATAGCAATGACTATGATGCCACTGATGATGAGAACATCAATACTAAGGTGTATTCAGAACATAATAAGCATGACGCTACCCATGTGCATTTATTCACACATCACACACGGGAAGTATTAACATTTCCATTGAATCAATAAGGGACTCATTCTCAAAGCCATTGTCCAGCTCACAGGTGTAGACGTAAAACTTGCTCCCAAGTTGTCTTACACCAAAAAACATGTGCTCTTTTCCATCAAGTTGAGCCACATTCATAAAATACTCATTGGCCAACAAGGATGTTGGCTGGAAAGGGCTAAAATGGACACTAGACTTGTTTTGTTCAACCCAGTGCATGGAATATGTTTATTCCTAGAATGTCTTCCTTTTATAGAAGGTGGTAAATATTGTATATATAAGCATATATGAAATTAAATATATATAAATAAATATATAATATAATATTACATAGCTATGAAACATATGAATATTAATATACATGAACATAGGAGTATAACATGTGTTTCTATAACACATATATAAATATGACCTAATTTCAATTTTATAAATTTTGACATGTAGGGGCACCCGGGTGTCTCAGTCATTTAGGTGCCCGACCCTTGATTCCAGCTCAGGTCATGATCTCAAGGTCCTGAGATTGAGCCCCACATAAGGCTCTGCACTCGGAGTGGAGTCTGCTTGTCTCTCTCCCTCTGCTCTTCCTTCTCTCACTCTCAAATAAATAAATAAATAAATAAAATCTTAAACTTTGACATGTAATTGAAAATTAAACAACAATATTTCCAGATCCGTATTTCCTGAATTTCATCACAAGTCAAAGGAGAATATGAGTTGTGGCTCCAGTTCCATACAAAGATACCAGTTGTATACTCACCTTGATCTCACCACTCCATCCACATGAGTAAAATGAAGAAAAGACAATTATTTGTGGTGCTTAACTAACTCAAGAATACATGCAGAGTGTTTGCACGGTCTGATGTGTATAAACTTGGAAGTCATCATCCTATCCCCATAACCAGAAGTCATCACTCCCATCCCCATAACCAGAGAAAAGTTGAATGAAATAAAAATTAACAGCTTTTTTTCTCTCTCTCAGAGAATCAAGGTCACAGGCAAATTACTGCCTGGACAATTGGAGGGACAGAGATGCACATACAGAGAATCACAGCTTCCCCCAGTGGAAGCCCAGGAGCAGAAACGACTTACAAGCATAGGGCAGGAACATTTAAACTTCAACTGAATAAATGCAGGAGGCTCCATGCAGAGGAGGCTGATAGTTAAAAACTTCAGGTTTGGGGGCCCCACACTTTTACTGCTAGGAACCTCCTGTGTCCTCAGAGTGAAGTTCTGAGAAAAAGCCCCTAGTGCATCCTACAGGGAGTGAGGGAAACTGAGAATTTTGAAACAAACCCAGGATTCTGTTCTCTTTCACAAGGTCTGCCCTCAGAGAAAACAATTTTACCAGAGCCCTACTGCCTGGGTTCTACTGCAACCTAGCTGATCTGGGGAAAAGGAAATACCCAACTCAGGCTCACTGAGAGACTAGGACCTAATCTCCAGACTAAAGAATGCTCCCCCACCTACCTCTTATCTCCAATCGATAGGACTTCGGCATAGTAACAGAGGATTGCAGCTAAAAGGACTGCAATCCTCAGCCCCATTTCAGGAGGCTCCAGGGACACCCAAAGAAAACAGGGGAGACTGAAACACAGAGACTAAAGGAAACATTAATCTCAGACAGACACCACAACTACTGCACATGATAAACACAGACTAACCTCCAGCCACATAAACACAAAACCTCACACCAAGGGTCTTCCTTGGTTCCTTTTACTCAATATATCATGTCTGGCTTTCAACGACAAAAAAATCGCAAGCTGTGCCAAAAGGCAAAACAAAACAAAACAAAAAAATAAACATAGTCTAAAGAGACAAACCAAGAATCAGAACCAGACTCAGAAATGGCAGAGATTTTGGAATTATCAGACTGGGAATTCAAAATAACTATAATTAATATGCTAAGGCTTCTAATAGAAAGGTTAGCAACATGTAAGACCATATATGTAGGTAAGCAAGGAGATGAAAACTAAGTAAAAATCAAAAGGAAATGCTAGTAACTGTAACAGAAATGAAGATTGCCTTTGATGGCCTCATCAGTAGACTGGACATGGCCAAAGAAAGAACCAGTGAGCTTGAAGATATGTTCATAGAAACTTCTCAAACTGAAATGCAAAGAGAATTAAAATAATGAGAAATAGAGAACAGAAAATCCAAGAACTGTGGGCCAACTGCAAAAGGTGTAAAACACACATAAATGGAATAACGAGAAGGAGAAGGAAAAAGAGGAAGAGGAAAGGAGGGAGGGAGGGAGGAAGAAAGAAGTGAAATACTAATGGTGAAGAATGGAAAAGTAGGGGTGCCTGGGTGGCACAGTTGATTAAGTGTCCAACTCTTCACTTGATCTTAGCCTAAAGGCTGTGAAGTGATTAAGTGTCCAACTCTTGATTTCGGTCATGATCTCAGGGAGGTAAGATCCAGCTCTGTGTTGGGATCTGTGCTCCATGTGGAAACTGCTTGAAATTCTCTCTCCCTCTGCCCATCTCTCTGCCCCCTTCCCTTTCTATCTCTCTCTCTCTCTCTTTCAAATACATAAATAAATCCTTAAAAAAAAAAAAGAATGGAAAAGTAATGACAGACACCTAACCACAGATCTAGGAAACTCAGAGAACACCAAGCAAGATTACTACTAAAAATGTATACTTGGTCATATGATATTCAAACTGCAGAATTAAGACAAAGAGAATATCTTGAAAGAAGCCAGAGGAAGAAACATTACTTACAGAGAACATTCATCAATATAGAACACATCCTGGGTAATAAAGCACATCTTAACAAATTTTTTAAAGTAGACATCATGAAGTTTGCTTTCATACAATTAACTCTCATTCAGTGGTGGTGGGCATGCAAAATGGAAGTCTCTTTGAAAGACAGTCTGTCAATTTCTTACAAAGCTAACTTAACCCCACCATATGATCCAAAAATCATATTTCTGGATATTTACCCAAGTAAAAAAAAAAAAAAAAGAATGTTTACAAAAAAGCCTGCACATGACTCTTTATAGAAGCATAACTGTCAAAACTTGGAAGCAACCAAGATGTTCGTCAGTCAGTTAATGGATAATCAAACTGTGGTACATGTATACAATAGAATATTATTCAGTAATAAAAAGGAATGAGCTATGAAGTCACGAAAAAGACAGAGAGGAACCTTAAATTTGTACTGCTATGTACTGTATGATTCCAACTATATGCTATTCTAAAAAAGGTGAAAAGATCAGTGACTGGCAAGAGTTGAGGGAGGAAAGAGAGGGATGAATAGATGGAACATAGGTGTTTAGGGCAATAAAAATATTCTGTATGACACTGTAATAGTGAATACACGACATTATGCATTTGGTAAAACCCATAGGCCTGTATAACTCAGAGTCAACCTTAATCAAACTATGGACTTAGGGGCGCCTGGGTGGCTCAGCTGGTTAAGCGACTGCCTTCGGCTCAGGTCATGATCCTGGAGTCCCAGGATCAAGTCCCAAATCTGGCTCCCTGCTCAGCGGGGAGTTTGCTTCTCCCTCTGCCCCTCCCCCTGCTTATGCTCTCTCTCTCTCTCTTTCTCAAGTAAATAAAATCTTTAAAAAAAACTATGGACTTTAGTTAATAATAATGTATCAGTATTGGTTTATCAATCATAACAAACGTGCCATATCAATGCAAGATGTTAATAATAGGGAACCCGAGGGCAGAGGGAGAGGGAATGTATGGGAATCCTCTTTAATTTATGCTAAATTTTTCTGTAAACCTAAAACTTCTATAAAAATAAAATCTATCATTTTTTTAAAAAACCCATGCAGGTTAAGCTAACAGGAATCCATCCATCCATCCATCCTTCCATATTTGCGGAGCACCAACTACCTGCCTGGACTCATCTGGACCCTGTGCACAAAGCAATGAATAAGACAATGGAAAACCCCATTCCCACAGAGTTTGCAAAAGAGAACAATAAAGAGAATCTGTCATGCCAAGAAGGAGGAAGTGCATTTTAAGAGGAGTCACACGTTCAAAAGGCCAATTATTATTTCAATCAAAACAAATAAATAAATCAAAAAATAATAAATAACAAAAACATAACATTAAAATGACCAAAGATTTTTTTGAGGTCATTTGAATGACATGGGGAAACAGGTAAGGTAAATATGTAACATCTTTCTATATGTTTCCAATATTATAATATTCAATCCATCTCATATGGCAAAGGAAAAAAATCTCTTATTTGGAGGCTGCCTTCCCATCACCTGATTTAAATCTGAGCCTTGTTAAATAGATACTGATAAGTCAATGCCAATCATTGAATTAACAATATAGAAAAAAACTAAAACAATAAGACCAAGAACCAAACATTTGTGTTTTGATTTGAGATAATTATTCAATATGATTTTTTTTAACCCAGTGACCTAATTATGGTGACCGATAACCTGGAACTTTCTTTTTTGTAGTACTAGAATTGCTATTTTTAAAGACCAAAGATAACATAAATGCCACCAACTGAAATGGTAATAGTTCTGACTTCTGTTATCTGAAAGTCCTCATGATACCGCAGATCTAAGGCCAGACAACATATGAGCAAATGCATGTAAATCAATAGAGGATGGTCTGTATTTTCCTAGAGTTCGGCAAGGTAAAAAGGAAATACAAAATCCAATGCAGAAGTGAAAAGCCCTGGGTGAATTTACCCTGCATAGACTGATACCAGAAAGAGTGTATGTTAAAAGTGTTTAAAAACTTCCTTTTCAGTGGACAAAACAGGCAGCTATTTACTAAAGTATATCCTTGACTGGACAGGCATTTTCTAAAGTCCTCAGGAAATCTTTCTTTTTATATTAAAGTTATAGCACATATCTAAAGAAAAACAATTCTGGAAGGTGTGATATAATTACCAGTCATGCATACCTTTCCATTAAGTCTTTTCTGAGACAACGTTTTGACCAAGTGAAGAAAAGAGATAACCCATTTCTTAATTTCTTGAAAGGTCACATGGCACTGGGAAGAAAGAGAGGGTGGTGATTTTGTAGACTTTCCTTTCCACTGCCCAAGTTCTAGCTTTCTTATGGGGGTAAATGAAAAATAAAGATGCCAAACTCCCCATCATGCTCTCAAGGCCAGTGAAACTCTTTGGTACAGCTGCACTCTCGGTTAAACATATGATAATCCAACGACAAATTGCCTAGATTATCTGGTACTATCTCTCACTTTGAACATACTCTGCAAGGATATGTAATGATGACAGAGATTATCTTTAAAGAATGAAAACAAGAAGATCATTTGGATCTAAAAGATAATGTTCCATCAATTCCATTTCCTTGTGGATGAATTGATTTTCAGTTACTGAATTACAACAGAAGAGGACTAATGGAGGTATTAGCTGGCCGTCCTTGGAGAATAAAGACACCGGGTAGCAGCTGTTCTTTGTAGACAGTGAGCCATATGCATGTGTCCCGTTTAGGCTGGAGTGTCCCCTGGGTGAGACTTTTTCAAATGTTAAAACTGAGAAGAAAAACTCTGTTTCTGTCACCTGCTCCAAAGTGCTTCCCCGTTACATTCTGATTTTAGTAAACAAGAACCCATGTATCAACCCCACGGAACAGAAAACTCAATTCGCAATTTGTTTCTGATAAATCTCTTAGTCGTGGGGTTCCTGGGTGGCTCAGTCAGTGAAGGGTCTGCCTTCAGCTCAGGTCATGATCTCAGGATCCTGGGATCAAGTCCTGTATCAGTCTCTCCCTGCTTGTGCTCTATCTCACTAGCTCTCTGTCAAAAAATAAATATAATATTTTTTTTAAAAAATCTCTTAGTCTTGTTAAAAACTATATTTTACTGGGGCGCCTGGGTGGCTCAGTCAGTGAAGTCTCTGACTCTTGGTTTTAGTTCAGGTCATGATCTCAGGATCCTGGGATGGGGCCCAGCATTGAGCCCCTGTAAGGAGCCCCTACAAGGAGCCCCACATCGGGCTTCGAGCTCACTAGAGCATCTGCTTGAGAATTCTCTCCCTCTCCCTCTGCTCCTCTCCCATTCACCTGCACCCTCCCTCCCTCTCTCTCTCTCTCTAAAAAAAATAAATGTATCTTTTGTAAAAACCTTACATTTTACTAATTAAAAGTAAAATTATCAATGGGCCCCGAATAGCCAGAGGAATGTTGAAAAAGAAAAGCAAAGCTGGCAGCATCACAATTCCAGACTTCAAGCTCTATTACAAAACTGTCATCATCAAGACAGTATGGTACTGGCACAAAAACAGACACATAGATCAATGGAACAGAATAGAGAGCCCAGAAATGGACCCTCAACTCTATGGTCAACTAATCTTTCACAAAGCAGGAAAGAATGTCCAATGGAAAAAAGACAGTCTCTTCAAACAAATGGTGTTGGGAAAATTGGACAGCCACATGCAGAAGAATGAAACTGGACCGTTTCCTTACACCACACACAAAAATAGACTCCAAATGGCTGAAAGACCTAAATGTGAGACAGGAGTCCATCAAAATCCTAAAGGAGAACACAGGCAGCAACCTCTTCGACCTCAGCTGCAGCAACTTCTTCCTAGAAACATCGCCAAAGGCAAAGGAAGCAAGGACACAAATGAACTATTGGGACTTCATCAAGATAAAAAGCTTTTGCACAGCAAAGGAAACAGTCCACAAAACCAAAAAACAACTGACAGAATGGGAGAAGATATTTGCAAATGACATATCAGGTAAAGGGCTAGTATCCTAAAAACTATAAAGAACTTATCAAACTCAACACCCAAAGAACAAATAATCCAATCAAGAAATGGGCAGAAGACATAAACAGACATTTCTGCAAAGAAGACATCCAAATGTCCAATAGACACATGAAAGAGTGCTCAACATCACTCAGCAACCGGGAAATCCAAATCAAAACCTCAATGAGATACCACCTCACACCAGGCAGAATGGCTAAAATTAACAAGTCAGGAAATGACAGATGTTGGCGGGGATGCAGAGAAAGGGGAACCCTACTACACTGTTGGTGGGAATGCAAGCTGGTGCAACCACTCTGGAAAACAGTATGGAGGTTCCTCAAAAAGTTGAAAATAGGGGCACCTGGGTGGCTCAGTTGTTAAGCATCTGCCTTCGGCTCAGGTCATGATCCCAGGGTCCTGGGATCAAGCCCCACATCAGGCTCCCTGCTCTGTGGGGAGTCTGCTTCTCCCTCTCCCACTCCCCTGTTTGTGTTCCCTCTCTCGCTGTGTCTCTCTCTCTGTCAAATAAATAAATAAAATCTTTAAAAAAAAAAGTTGAAAATAGAGCTACCCTACGATCCAGTAATTGCACTACTGGGTATTTACCCCAAAGATACAAATGTAGTGATCCAAAGGGGTACATCCACCCCAATGTTTATAGCAGCAATGTCCACAATACCCAAACTGTGGAAAGAGCCAAGATGTCTATCAACAGATGAATGGATAAAGAAGATGTAGTGTATATATACAATGGAATATTATGCAGCCATCAAAAGGAATGAAATCTTGCCATTTGCAATGACATGGATGGAACTAGAGGGTATTATGCTAAGTGAAATAAATCAGAGAAAGACATGTATCATATGATCTCACTGATATGAGGAATTCTTAATCTCAGGAAACAAACTAAGGGTTGCTGGAGTGGTGGGGGGTGAGAGGGATGGGGTGGCTGGGTGATAGACATTGGGGAGGGTATGTGCTATCGTGAGCACTGTGAATTGTGTGAGACTGTTGAATCACAGACCTGTACCTCTGAAACAAATAATACATTATATGTTAAAAAAAGAAGAAGAAGAAGAAGATAGTAGGAAGGGAAAAATGAAGGGGGGAATCAGAGGGGGAGATGAACCATGAGAGATGATGGACTCTGAGAAACAAACTGAGGGTTCTAAAGGGGAGGGAGGGTGGGGGCATGGGTTAGCCTGGTGATGGGTATTAAAGAGGGCACGTATTAAGTGGAGCACTGGGTGTTATACGCAAACAATGAATCATGGAACACTACATCAAAAACTAATGATGTAATGTATGGTGATTAACATACCATAATAAAATAAAATTTAAAAACAAGTAAAATTATCAATGGGTGATAAAATCTTCAACGAAACAGTGATTTATTCATGTGAAAAGCATTATTGACAAAATCAGTGTGGGATGCAAACACAGGAACGAAGGGAAGCCACCGGAATACTGAAGCTTACCCGCCTTTGGTGAAGGTCATATGCTCATCTTCTCTGATAGTTATTTCAGCCACCAATGTGTATCTTCAGGCAGCGTTGTCTTTGGATGTTACTGAGGGTGGGAATAATAGGTGACTCCACAGCAAGAGCAGAGAGGGATTGTTATTTCTTTTCCCCGTAGATCCTTAGTGAAACTCCAGGTGTGTAATGAACTTTCGAAGCCAGATTATCCAGGAGAAATTGTCTTCAATGATTCTGCCTATTTCCAAGTAACCCTAGAAGAAGCAGCCTTCTTATAGATTAATGGTCATGGCATATGGGGACATCTTTCTGGACCTTTCTTGAGATTGGTTCTGAGATTTCAGTTGTAATGAAATGAGCCTCACAGTCCTTTGTAATGATTAACCTGCAGGCAGAGTAAGTACCAACAAAGCATTGTACAGAATATCTCTCAGTGCCTTTCCTACATCTTCAGTGACTTATATAGATATAGACAAGTATTGATAACTTGAGATAGTGTACAATTATAAATTTAATAGAATTGACTCATGTGGACACTTATTAGTTTTTTATCAATGAAATATATCAGAACACTTTGGGGCAAGTTTCCAGTCCGCTTTAAGAGACTATTAGTACAATCTTTCTTCTTGTTGCTGAGAAACAAAGGTATATTGTAAGAGAAAAGTGTGCTATAGTTTAAAGGATTTCAATTCTAGGGTCAGTCACTTGTCGGTTGTGTGTTCTTGAATGGGTCACTTTACTCTTTTTAAAACCTCAGTTTTTCCCTCTATAAAATGGAGAATTTTACTTGCCCAGAGACTGCTAGTAAGGGCTAGTTGTGATACTCATGGGAAGCACCAAAAGCAGTACCTGAAACATAATAGTGTTTCATAAATATTGGTTTCCCACATTTCACCACAACTTATTTTCCTGTTTGCAAATTCCTTAACTGATTTCATTCCCTGAAACACCTAAGACTAGCAAACCACATTCAAATTAGAATACAGAGCTATGGCTCATATAGGAGAAGGGACACTTTGTCAAGAATAGTTTACGTAAGAGGGATCTCTCCTTATAAGAACAAGTTACAAAGGAAAAAATTCCTCCCTAAAAAATGGCTGTTAGTTATTCCAAGTCCTAGAATGCCTTTAGAAACCTGTCAATACATTCCAATATCAGATTGTTCTAATGGAAGGAAGACCCTATACTTCCAATTCTACTGAGTAAAGATTAACCGATTTGTTCCCAAGAAATTTTTTGCACACCCCTACTGATGAATGGAAATGGTTTTGTGAAATGGGCAGAAATCTTATTTCCAGCAGTGCCCTCTACCCCCGTCTCAATACTTAGCACTTATCAAATGTCAGCCTCTAGGGTTCTGGTGACATTTTTCTTCTTGAACTGGGTACTTTAATTTATGAAAATTCAATGATGCATTTTATATTCTCATTAAAAATGTTTATTAAAAGACCCAGTAGCCAAATTGAAAAGGCTCTTATCAGCCAAAAATAGTCAAAATCTGTACATCAGTAAGTGTAAACCATAGTCGATTGAAAGCCACAAATATGTTTAAATCTCTTAGTTCTAAAAAATACTAAAATAAATGAAAAAATAAGCTTTTTTGTCACCTTGTCAAGATACTAGGGAACCTACTCCTTAGTTTGAAAACTAGTAAAAATAAAAATCAAACCTTTATTTTGCCTTTCTTTAAGAGCTCTCTCACAGCATAACCAAATGTGATAAGAAGTATTTCTTCATGGAAGTGTCCCAGCTAATTAGTGATGAATGAATAAAGGAATATTAATTAAGTTATTACCATTTTATGCCACCTAATGAAACTGTGGGCCAAGGTTTTAAACATCGTTATGAACGTTTCTCATCACAAAAGAAAGATAACCATTCATGTTTCCTGATAGATGGAAGCAGACAACACCCTCTAAGAGGTATTCTTACCAAAATTGGATTTCACGTTAAACTTTTAGATCTCACTACCAATTTGCAGAAAATTCAGGAAGAGACGAATATTGAAGGATACCATAAGGATGCAATTAGTGATTTCCCCAGAGAGACTATAGGACAGAGGACCAAGTTTCATCAACAAATAAAATTGCAAGGAAAACATGAGTTGGGCGTGCCTGTCAACTTAAGAGGTTTAAAAGTCACATCCAGTAATGTCAATGTCTGAACTTTACTGTGATACCAACTCTAAAAATAACTTTAAAAATCATGAGACAATTGAAGACCAACCATAGTGTTAATATTGCAATTTATTTTTATTGTTTTAAGTAAGATCATGATATGGTTATATTCTTTCAGAGTCCTTGTCTTTTATAGATACACACTGAAATATTTATGGGTAAAATATATTGGTGCCTTGCCTTTACTTCAAAATAATCTTGGAGGTGGAAAGAACGTGGGTTTTTGTTGTTTTGTATACATAAACAAGATTAACCATGAATTGATAATTTTTGGAGCTGTGTGATAGATATGCAGTAACTTTTTCCCTGCTTCAGTGTGTTTGAAATTTTTCATCATTAAAAACACTACAAATAGCCATTAATTCCTTCCAAAAATAAGAAAGAGAATCCTTAACATCTATAATGCCCTTTGTAACCTGGCTTTAGGTTGCAAAATTCACTCTTCCTCAGGCATCTTACACATTCACCACTTGTTTTGTTCATAAACATGAACATGCCTTTGCCCTGGTTTCTCTCTAATGAGAACATCCCTCCCTTCCCTATCCACTCATTTATGGAGCTCACATCCAATAATATTTCTTTTTCCAGTATTCCTCCTCCACACCTAGCAAGTAGTAGTTGTTTATGCATTTAATTTGCTTGGTTCTTTATGTTATCTTTGATTACAGCTTTCCCCTCGCTGTACCTCACTTATATAGTCATATATACGCCCTGCTTGACTCTGAGCACCCTGATAGCGGCATGATAGCAGATATCACTGATTCAAGTCCACAGAGCAGCCATTCAAAAGTGCACAGAATTGCCTAGAGGTGTGCCATTTCCAGAATCACTGTTTGCCTACACTCAAGCACCTATGTGTACTCCTGAAAATACTACAGTATCCTGTGACTTCCTGCCAAGGGTCTTCTGTTCTAGAAACATATCTGGTCTCCATTATCAAATAAATGATAATACCCTTTTATATGACAGGTGCTTCTGAAAACAGATCCTGAGCTGCATTCTAAGGGACTTTGCATTCTCAAAATAGCCCTTCTTGGTACAGAATCTTATGGTGCTTGCTTTATTCTAGAAGCAGCTCAGGTGAAGGAATCTACCTCTGAGCAAGTGTTGGTGTCCCAAAAGTTGGCCTGGAAATATTTTGGACTAGGGTTCCTGAGTTCCAACGTGTTAGTGACAAGGCTTCTCTGCCTACAAGTGATATCCAAAATATTCATTTGAAGCTGGTCCTTTAACTCTGGTGATACGAAGGCATGTAGTCTCCCTCCCAAGGTCTTTTTCTTGAGCCAATATAAAATTAGTCAAGGAGCAAAGTTAGAAAGCTTAGGTGTGGGATGCAAATCATCTAACCATACGTAAAATAAGAGTCTAGGGACAGATGGTTGCAGTTCTGTGAAGTAAGCAGTATCTGTCCTCATCAGCCTGGGGAATATAAGCCTCAGAGCCACAGCTGATGGAAATGACAGTGCTCTGAGGAGTGATGGCACAAGTGTAATACTGCATCATTTTTAAATAGGGCTACTGATAAATGTGCAGACTTTTATATAAGACATAGCTTCTTACTGATTATAAGCTAACAGATATTAGCCAAATGGGTACTGGTGATGAGATATATTAATACATAATCCAATAAACTGATCAAGTAAATAAGTGAAATAAACATTTTTGCACTTCTGTGATATAATTCTAAATTTATTTTTTAAATAAGAGATTTATTGAGCTATAACTCACGTGCTATAAAATCCATTTTCTCAAGTATACAATATGGGGGGAGGGCATGACCTGTTGGTGTTCACACAGGTGTGCAACCACCAACACTGTCTAATTGCATAACATCCATCATCCCCCAAATAAGTCCCATACCCATTAGCAGTCATCCCCCACTCGCCTTCCGCCTCTAGCAAACACTAACCCATGGATAGGGTGATTCTGAGCATTTCATAAAAGTGGAATCACAATATTTGTTCATTTGTTTCTGACTTGTTTCACTTAGCATAATGCTTTCAAGGTCCTTCCAAGTTCTAGCATATGTGCCAGTATTCCATCACTTTTATGGCTGAATAATATCCCATTTTATGGATATACCACATTTAATTTATCCATTCATCGGTTGATATACATTTGAGTTGTTTTCTTCTTACCTGTTATGCATAATACTCTCATAATTCCGATACAAATATTTTGTGTGAATATATATTTCTAATTCTCCAGGGGAAACACCTAGATGCGGGATCGTATGGTAATTGTATGTTTAACATTTTGAGGATCCCCCAAACTGTTTTCCAAAGTGGCTGCACCACTTTTCAATCCCAACAGCAATGTCTGAGAGGTCCAATTTCTCCATCCTGACAAGTGCTTCTTACTTTATTGTATATCACATCTCAGTTTTCAAAAAATTATAAATTGTTAAATTGTAGTATTCAACCATATTCCTCGACACAATGAAGGATCTGAAATATAGTATGGGTTGCGGCTAAAATTTACGTAGTGACTAGTTTATAAACTTAATATTGACTGTTAGAACAATAATTGTTACCTAAGTTTTAGGGGAGTAAATATTTCTTATTTTTATGATCTAGACATAGTACATTTAAGCAAGAAGAAAGTCACTCTCAGAAGAGAAAGAAAAATAAGCTCAAATAATCCCAAGAGAAAGATATATATATACGTGGATGAAAATTAACACAAATATTTTAGGTAACCTTGTGATTCCTAAATTAAGCAATGCATGACATTTCTCCAATTCAATTTTAAAAATATTTATCAGATACCCACTACTTGATAAGAATTAGCACAAAATTGAATTAGAGCACAGAATACTTGACACAACTAACACTTGAGTAAATTAATGCTTTATATCAACACAGATATATCATAAATTGTATGATTTACATATGTGGGAAGCAAATACATAAAGAGATAAATCTGAATGTTAAATACCTAATTCAAGATCATAGTTAATTTTAAGAAAGTCAAGTGGGAAATATGGCTGATTATATAATGAGAACTATAAAGTTTACACAGATGATTTTAACAGGACTTTGCATTTATTATTTCTTAATCTGGATGACAGGTTCACTAGTATTCTTTATTTTACTTTTCTTATAACCCTTCATACTTCTGGAATGTTTCATAATTAAAATTAAATTAGTAGGAAAAGTACTAGCCTGTTATAAAGATGAACAAACAAAAATAACAAAATATAATACAACTGAAAGTATCACTTACTTGTAACTCCAAGACAAAATTTTGATCACTATTAATCATTGCAAATAAACTAATGCCAGAGAACTTTAAACTTTTCTTACTAGCAAAGATTTTGAAAATAAAAATAGAGATGGCATGGCTACCTGGAGCAGCAATCTCATATGCTGGGAGTCTTGAGAAATATAAATGGGCAATGTTGTTGGACCATCAAAAGAATTATAGTACTAACTTTGGATGGCACCAAGTATTTGTCTTCATTTTTTTTTCTAAGTTTTGTTTATAAGAATTATACATGAGACATTTAAAATTGAAAATCAGACAAATGCTTTAAATAAAATTTGATGTGTGAATCTAGATTAATTTTACCTGCCAGGGTGCCCAAGTCTCAAAACATCAATAGCTTAACAAAATATAATTGTATTTGTCACTCATGCATAGTCCAAATTAGGTAGACCAGCTGTCCTTCATCTTTGGCTGTGCCATATGGCACATGTGGCTCCAAGATCTTTGTGGACAAAGAAGAGAGTTACAGAAAGGCACCTGGTCTTCACCACCATGGACTCTCACAGCTCTCTGGCCAGAGCCACACAGAAGGTCCCATACAAGAACCTGAAAAGGAAACAGGAGCACATAAATCTTTGGTGCTAATGTACTATCTCTCCCATGATTAGCAACTGGTTATTTTTACAAGTACTTGGTGAAAGGAAATAAATAATGGCACATTACTATAAAAAGATTTCCTCTCTTCTTATCTGAGGAATATTTCCTTAAAGCATTTCATTATAGAAATAGAGAATTTTCCAATTTTATACATTAGCAATTAGCTAATGGATGTGTTTTCCATACATAACTGTTAAAATAGTGAAAACTAATTATATGCAAGAGTAACGACTTTCATCTTCTCAATTTTTTCCCATTAAAAACATTTCAATAGGATTTTTAGAAGTATGTAAATAACATGAAAGACCAAAAAATAAACTCAATAACAAAAACAAAATAAAAATGTGCTTTTTACTTTATATCCTCGGTCTATACCTTTTTTTTCAAAATCCATTAAAGGAAGAATGAGATAATGTCTTTTATACCAAGAAGATGATGTTTATTAGATTTCAGTACTTTCTTATACATTAATATTAAAAATCTAGAGAAAAATAATACATATCTGAGGCATTCAAAGTAATTCCACTTACTATATAACACAAATACCAATACTGCAAAATTTGACCAATCAGTCCCCAAAAAACCTACTCCTTGGTAAGCAAGGCTGTTTCCTCTTTTATCTCTACTACCTCTTCCTCTGTGTTCTCTCAGGACACCTTCCTGATATAATGGATTGAACAGATTAGTAAAATAAGAAATTAGAAAATAAGTGGTATTATATGACTTTATAATGGAAAGAGAGAAATAGTGAATAGTCTAGAGACCTCCCTAAGATAAAGGGTGCTTTGGGAATTAATCCAAATATAGAGTATGGAAAAAAAAATGGATGCTAAATTGTCACTTATCTAATAATAAATTCTCCAAGTATTAACCTGCATCTTATCAGATAAAAATACAAGAACAAGTTGATTGTAAGAGAAAGTAAAGCCCCAAACAGTGAAATTTCTAACAAAAGAGCATGAAAAATATGGATATCCTACAGATTTTAACTTACAATAATGAAAAAATTCGACTGTTTAATTTTCAAGTCATACTGGGAAAATCTGTAAACATGGAGCTGTGCCTAAGTAAGTAAGTACAGTTTTCCTAAAAAAGAAATAAAGAAATCATAATAGTGGAGCCAGCTCCTTATCTGGTTTTTCTATAGAGTATGATGAATGGAAAGGAAATAATATAATTAATTATGCACATGAATTTGAATCCACGTATTTCTTTAACACTTTTTTTAGATTTTATTTATTTGTTTGACAGAGCGAGAGAGTTTCTTTAAAACTTTTAATAAAACTAATTTTAAAAATAACTTTTTTGCAGACCTTCATATGTAAATTTTCATATTATTCCTTACTATACTATAATGGTAAGAAATTCTTTAAAAATATAAGCCAGGGTGCCAAGATGGCTCAGTTGGTTAAGCGTCTGACTCTTGATTTTGGCTCAGGTCATGATCTCAGGGTGGTGAGATCGAGTCCTGTGTCGGTCTCCTGCTGGGTATGGAACCTGCTTAAGATTCTCTCTCTCCCTCTCCCTCTGCCCTTCCCCGCCCCCTGCTCCCGTGCACACATTCTCTAAAAACAAAACAAAACAAAAAAGCAACAGAATCCAAAAACTTTGGCTTCAAATGCATCACTTTGTAGGCTATGTGGTTGCTCCACCAAAGCCAACATCCATTTTCTTTTATTAAGTTAATAGATCTGTTTTGAGGAAACAAGTAAGTGCCCTGCTCTTCAGCTGCTGGCATTGAGTGGGGCTTCAGCATCAGCCAAGGAAAGGAGAATGCGGCACAAATCTGAACAATGAAACATTAAACTCCCCTTGCCCAATTGATTTAGTGATAGATACATGGCTTAGGATCCGTCAAAAAATGTGATTCCAGGGCGTCTGGGTGGTTCAGTCGGTTAAGTGTCCGCCATCAGCTCAGGTCATGGTCCCGGGGTCCTGGGATCGAGCCCCACCTCAGGCTCCCTGCTCAGCGGGGAGCCTGCTTCTCCCTCTCCAGCTCCCCCGTGCTTGTGTTCCCTCTCTGTTCCCTCTCGCTATGTCTCTGTCAAATAAATAAATAATAAAATCTTTAAAAAAATGCGATTCCATCCCCCTGGATCCAATTTGATCCTGTGAGAGTGAGTTCCAGGATCTTTCTGAAGCAACCCTGTAGAAGCAAAATCTTCTCAGTTGGACTTGGACTTCTGGTTATAGAGCTTAAGTGGAGTCAATATAGTTGAAGGTAGGCTGAGAGGTAGAAACAGAAGCAGGTAACATTTTGGATCCTTGATCGAGCCATGCATGGAGCCAGTCTCTTTGGTCATTTGATCCAATAGATTATGTTTTTACTTAAGCCAACCTACATTGATGTTCTATCATTTACAACTCTAAAGTATTCATTATAAAAAATTGTGAAAAAAATTTAAAAAATAGATTGTGCACTCATTACAATGAAGCTGGCACTGTTCAAAGTGGTCTTATAATGTTTCTGAGTGAATTGACTTCAGGAACAGTTCAGAAGACCAAATAAAATAAATTTCACTATTTTATAAGCACATCTCATTTCTGGTCCCAAATAGTATTATATGGGTTGACTGACAAGCACTTTGGGGTCTGGATAATAGTAGATTGTTAACACAATGCACACACACACACACACAAAAGTCAACTACCACTTAGAACATTCAGACAACTGTGTTCCAGGCTCCAAAAAGAATTTTGAAGGTGTTCTAAATATGCCCTGAATGATAGCAGCAAGGCTAGTGGATGCAGATAGCATTCTTTAATAAGAATTTTGTATATGGAGGATAACAATTATTTTTATATATACTTTCTGATGTTTATTTAAAAAACTTAAAAAAAAAAAATAAGCTCAGGCAACAGAATATCAGTTCACCTGGGAATTCATTAACTCTTTCTGGATTAGAAGACTTGGATTTTTTAAAAGAAACTTTCAGGTTTTACTAAATGATTATAAAAAAATAAGCTTCCAATAAAGGTCAGAAGTCAAAATTTTACAAGAAGAAAATCAGGCAAAGATCAAAGAAAAACGTTGCTGGAGAATAGTTCCATAGCTGGTAAATAAAATTATCCTTTATTATTTATTTGTTGACTATTTATCAAGAATCACTAAAAACCAAATAAATAGCTATTCACCGCCCAGATGTTTGAAATTTCATTGCTAAATATTAACTCATAGAAGGATGCCACTATCATTGTTATAATTCAATTTTTTTAACTACCAAAGAAAATTAACGAAGAGATAATACAAGAGGAAGTTAAAATAATGCCAGGATAAACACATGCAAGGTTTACAATTATTTACAGGAATGAGTTTTCCAATTGGCCATGGTTAAAACCAGTAACATTTTTAGAAAATTTCATTCTAAATATGGAACATTCACTTCAAATATTCACATACCTTAATAAAAATAGAAATGTATATATATAAATAAGATCAGTTCTATTAATACATATGTTCAGCTTGTGAATTTTTACTGGGAATAATCTTTTGTAAACTGATCAAGTTCAATTATTGGATTCCTATTGGCTATGGTGCTCCCTTTCTTCAAATCTTGAAAGAAGTTTTTAAATATGTTTAATGTCATTATGGTGTTTAGTATATTTTAATATTTTAGAATTTTATATTTGTTAGATGTCTAATGTAAAAAAAAATGGTATGATTTTTTATTTACCAAAAATGAAGGATGCAGACAACTAATGCCAGAAACTGAAAGACATCTGCTGAAATGCCATTATTTTATAGATAAAGAAACAGATCTAGAGGAAAGGAAAAACATGACTCAGTGGTGGAAGGGACAACCCAAGCCCACTGTTTGTTTCTTCTCCCTGAACATGGCTTTTTATCATTTGCATAACTGCCTGCAGTACATATACATAAACTATCAGTACACCCCTGCACATCTAACTCAGAGTGAAGGTCCATAAAAGGCAAGCAAATCCTAATGTTCTAAGTAGAAAAGTAAAAACTAGGACTGAGGCCTGCAAAAAATCAGAAGTCTTGCCTTGGGTGCATACTTAACTATTTACAAATGAAAACGGGCATTGCCACGGCACTAATACAACTGTACTCACTTGTCTTCAAAAACATGATTTAAAAAAACATTCATAAAAAAAAGAACTTCAACAATAATACCGTAGTGCTATTATCAGACAAACAGGAAAATATACTGCCTTTTCTAGTTGCTACTGAACAGTGCTTTAGAAAATGCTGCCCACGCAATACATCCAGGAAGAGGAGAATCCTACCTCCAAGTCATGAGCATGATAAAGCAACCATGTACAAGTGGTGAGAGATACCACTGGGGAGTCTGCTCCCGCCATGTTGCTTATGGTTCTCCATCAAGCGTACATTTATAACAAGAACTGGTCTTAAATGCTCTAAACATTCTTTCTTGAAACCAAACTTTCTTTCAACGAAAGATACACATGAAAAATGAACTGTTCGGATACCCTTGCTACTGACAGTTCAAGTGCATGCTATTCATGCTATTCAATGAAAACCAGATGTAGACTTTCAAGTGTAATTTCAAATTTGTAACAAGAACAACAGAATACCACTCCCCAATTTGATTACAAATAAGTTGACCTTGTATCCAATTTACCTGGAACCTGGAGTTCCAGAAGATGATGAAGGATTTATAAACACTGTAAATTTCCAAGAAGAAATATTTGGGGAGAAAATGCAGCCACTCTGAATGGGACGAAGGACAATTTTTAAAAAAATTTTTAAACAAGCAACCACAAATACAAATAAAACTTTAAAACGAGAGCAGAGAGGCCTTCTTCTGAGTCAGCAGTTCGTTTGGTGGAAGTGGAGAGCCAGGCTTGGGAGGCGCCAGGAGGGCTCCACATCTCTGAAGTCTGGACGGAACCCCTCAGGCTAAGGGGTCTCTCTGTCCTCTCCACAGACAAGTGACAAAAGGACAGTCAGGTTATGACTGCTTATGGACAGGCAGACAGTGTAGGGACAGTGCGTAGAGGCCAGTGCTGCAGCGGAGGGACGAAGACCAGATCATGGTTTGAGCTTCTTCCTTGTCTGGTTTCCGGGGACACGCCCGTCTGCAGTAAGAAGGTGTCCCACCGCACAGTGAGGCCCAGCCTTTTCGCCGTCCCCAGCGTGTCTTTCCAGGACAATGAGGTCCTCTTCCTGCACCTACTCTGTCCCCACAGCGGTATCCACGGGCATCCATTTTAATGCTCTCCAATGCCATGACCAAATACAAACAAGAGAACAGGACATTGAGCAGAGCACGGACGTGTGTCACGTGCTGCGGCACCTTGGCACCAGCTCTCCCCCAGATTCTGTTCCCACGCCCGGAACCTCGTGGAAGCTCTGTCTGCAAACGGACTCAGTGTGCTGCGGCTCCAGCAGGAAGCAGTGGGAGAGCAGCTCTTGCAGCTGCACCAGCAGGAGGCGCCACTTCCTGGGCGGGCGCTGGCCGGGCGCGGGCAGTGGAGGGAAGCCGGGACTGGGAAGCGTCTCCTGGGTGTAGCTCGTGGTTTTCAGAAATAGAACCTCGGAAGGAGGCTCCCACCAAGTTCATTGTAATTCATAGATAAGCTGCACAGCGAAACACAAGCTATTTAGGAAACTTTAATTACTTAACCAAAGTAATAAAATATTTATGAGAAAAAAGAATGTCCAGCAAGTCTATAAAGTAAACTAGCTGACAAATTAATTAGTGCTTAATAACAAGAAATTTCTATCAATTGCCAAAAGCACCACAAATTACTTATGGAATAAACAGACCTTTTTCACTTCTGTTACTACTCTCAGTAACTAATTTGGGGCCATTACTCATAATTTTTTCTTTCGAGTACACGGCATGATTAGTAGCATATAACATTAATAATCTTGGAAGTCGATTTCTGAATGTGATTTTCCATTTTTGGTACAGGCCTGGTAACACGCTCTGATGTAGAAAGAATGGCCAAACACTTCAAATGACCTCTTTTTCTTCCCAAATATTAACTTTAATGGATAAAGATCTAATACAAAAAGCAAACACAGGCAATACTTACTAAATAAGGCCAGGTACTTCATGCATTTTAGAGGGGCGTATTATTGCTTGTTGAATTAGCAATCCTGCTTGATATAGAACATAGGTATTCCTGCATGCAAGCACAGGATCAGTTTTTCAAATGCTAACATTAATGTTTCTAGCTCTGCAGGACCTAATGGGAGAAACAAATTTTCTCTTGTGGATTGCATTGAGCCTTATTTATTCTACCATCTAAATGGATGTAAGGTAATCAAAAACAGAACAAATTCAGGATTTTAGATTTAAGCCCTACTCTCTAGTCTATATCAGTAAATAAATATGGAATAAACTCATTAAAATAAAGTTGACTGGAAAAGACAGAGCTAAGAAATAAAATATTATTATTTGTTAAATATAAAAGTTTGCCAAAAATCCCCAGGAAGAGTCTACACAAAAAGAAAGCTGAGTGAGTTTTCCACAGGCAGAACGTGTGAAATGAGATCAAGTGAAGCACTGTATAATAAGGAGGGGCACAATGTTCAGTGAGGTTTTCTGCATAAATATTTATGTAGCAGATAAACAGCAGTCTAAGTCAAAAATCACACATTTAAGGAATTGTAGCAAATTGCCATTCTAGTCCCTGGGAAAGCAAGAACACAAAAGTAAAAAAATAGGTAAAGAATCAAAAAAGCATAATTTATGAGAATAAATTAATGGGTACTTAATAAAAAATATCTTGATGGAAATATACTTTCAAGTTTTATAAAATTCTGAATCAAAATTGTAAACATATATAATCATGAAGAGAGCCCAAATAAATTCCAAAATGTAAAAAGAATATAAATAATGTTCTCTGACCATGAGGAATAAAATTATAAAATAATAGTAAAAATAGACAAAAAATAGTTATCTGGAAGTTTTAAAACCTTAGTAAACAATACTTAGACTAAAGATACATAAATTATTTTTACTTGATAATGGAAACTTTATGCATTAAAGTTTATTGGATATGGCTAAAACTACACTCATAGGAAAATTCATAGTCTAAAATTATTACACAGATATATAGGAGTAGCTTTTTTTTTTCTTTAACTGTGCTTACCATGTAATGCATAAGTTTTGGATTTTTTTTCTTTTTTTTAAAGAGCAACAACATTAAAGCAAGGAAATAAGAATAATTGGGGAAACCAAAAAGGCAAGAAAAATGAAACAGACGAAAGCCCTGCAGTAAATGGATCAACCACCAGCTGAGAATAATTATTTTTGAAAAGGAGAAAGCACTAATCAAACCACAAAAATCAAAACAGTAAAGGGGAATATAATTATAGCTACAAAGGAATTTTTAATAGGTGTATATATTTTATAAAAATTAATTTAAAATTTCTATGAAACATAATTTATGGGGAAATATCAAAATTGCTCCAAGAGATACTAGAAACTCAAAACAAAACAGAAATAATGTAAGGCATTAAAAAGAGTTCAGTTATACATTTTTCTTCAAAGAATAAGGTCCAGATGGTTTCATATGAAAGTCATTTGAAACTTCCAACAGCGAAATCATTTCAGTGCTAGTCTGGTTATTTCATACCGTTAGAAAAAGGAAAACTTTTGATAGTTCTTTTAAAGAATCCAGCTACCATTGATCTCAGAAAATTGCAGATCAATAGCATATTGCAACCAATCTCATGTAGGATTACTTGGGAAAAAATATGAATAAAATATGAAATTTAGCATTATTTAAAAATTAATACACCATGACCAAATGAGCTAGATTCGTGAAATTCAAGGATGCTTTACTTTTAGAAAATTGATTAATATGCTTTTATTATTAGATCAAAAAGAAATGCAATATAACAGTAGATTCTGTAAAGGTTTTTAAGAAAATTCTTACACAGCAATAACAAGAAAAAGCAAACAAGATTAAAACAGAGTGATAGTTTCATAAACTCCGTGTCTCTCCCTCACACACCCATGCACACACACACTCACATACATATATATTTGCTGATATATAAAGCCAAAATATTAATAATCTATGTAACTGATATACACATCGATCTCCTATCAGAGATAGATAGATGATAGATAGATGATAGATAGATGGTAGATAGATAGATAGATAGATAGATGATAGATCGATCTACACACACACACACACACACACACACACACCTGGAACCTCAGATAATTAACTAAAAACATTATAAAAGAGCAAATAGAAAGGTGACAAGGTCTAAAATTTAATTGCAATTATTTTCAATAAACCAGGAATAACCAGTTAGAAAATTTATTAAAACCCCCAAAAGACATTGAAATAAATGAAAACATCTCAAGTAAGTACAGTTAGTATTGTACCAATGTTTATTCACCTGTAAATGTGGACAGTCAGTGGAATCTCAAATAAATACCACTAGTTTACTTTTTAACTTGCAGATCCCTGGAGGTACAACATTACTTAGTGGACCCTCCTACAAATGGGTACCTGAGAGAGTATATTGGACCAAACTTTAGAAAGCACAGTTTGGCCATATCATTGAAATATCCATTACAAGCACTTTTCAACACATGAATTCTATCACAAATGGATCTTATTGATAAAATCCGAAATGTGTAGTGTAATATATGAATATTCATTTATTTAAATCATAGTTTATAATAGCAAGGTAATTAAAAACCATCAAGTGTCCTTCAGAAAGAGGCTGTTTAATAATATGTGATGTGAGCCACTGAAATTAGGGTCATGTAGAGAAAATTAGTGAGAACCCTGCTCCAGGAGGACATGCAAATTTGTGTATTATTTCACAGTTTTCTGTTCATTTTGCTATTTTTTGCCTACATGTATATCATCCAGTGTTTGTGTATATGCGTATTTAAAAAGAATAAAATGGGTCTGTTGTGCTGAAATGGGAAGTTCTTCCAAATACAGTAAATTAACAAAGTAAATATTTTATATAAATTTAAAAGGATAAGTAGATGATAGAGATGGACAGATGATAATAGGGGGGTAGGTGGATAGACTGGTAGATGGATATGCTGGAGTAATGTTGGAGGAAGAAAATATGAGCAGGCAACAATCATCCCTGGGGAGAGAGCCCAGAATGGGAAATGGGACTTTTACTTTTTTTTTACACTTTTACTTTTCAAACTGGACACCTGTGTTGTTTTTATTTCTTTTTAATTATAGGTAGGTATAGCATTAATTCCCTTTTTTAAGCCTTCTTCCTCTCAAAACATATTCATATGATTTTAAACACCATAATTTAAAAAAATCAGTGTGATGCCTTATTACAATGCTGCATGACATTTCTTATGTCAAATCTAGACAAAAAATTTTAGGCTTAAAGTAATGTAATATTTATTAAATCATACATACCTTAGAGTTTAGGAAATCCTTAGAATATTTGTAGTCATTAATTCAAAAACTATTTCCCAGGTTTCTTTTAGAATTTAGATAGAACGTTGGTTCCAGCAAACAGAGAGTGGTAACAGTGAGGGAGGGCACATACCATGCAGCGGGAGGAGCGTTGATACATTATAGACCAGATGTTCTCGGAGGAGAGGCCCCAGTAGGCCCCATTACATGTCCCCAAAAAGCAGAACATTCTCCATCCACCGTGACTGAAGTACCTGGACTCTCAAACCTGGCATTTCTATCGTCCCAGGAACCCTGTCCCTTCCCAGCTTGGTGGCTGCAGCTCAGCCACTCATGCTGGGTTTGAATTTCTTATTGCCTTGGTTCTTTTATTTATTCTATTATCTTCTTTTTTTTAAAGATTTTATTTATTTATTTGAGAGAGAGAGAATGAGAGATAGAGAGCACGAGAAGGAAGAGGGTCAGAGGGAGAAGCAGACTCCCTGCTGAGCAGGGAGCCGGATGCGGGACTCGATCCCGGGACTCCAGGATCATGACCTGAGCCGAAGGCAGTCGCTTAACCAACTGAGCCACCCAGGCGCCCTATTCTATTATCTTCTCCTACTGTCATTTATTTTACTGTCTTGTGACACTAGGGGTTTTTTTAATTATTGTTTTAAATAAGTGATATATATCACAGCACAAAACTCAACAGGCACATATGGGAGGTGGACAAACTCTAGTGGCTACCTGATACTCATTTTTCTTTTACCCCCTACTAACACAACCGTATATTGATAAGGGTAGCAAGTTTCTCAGTGAATATTTTGCTGATCTCCTTTTGGAGCAGAATTGTCAGTAAGACATAAGCTGGGGCTGTCGAGCGAGGTGTCCAGGAAAGCTCCCTGGGCTGCCACACTGAAGCGGTGGGCACTGGTCTTCTTCCTTTCCTCTCCCTTCATGCATCAGCGTGATGGGAGTTCTAGCATTTGTCTTGTAGACCATGAGGTGCCCTGGAAGAAGGAAACCCGCACTGGGGACGCAAGCAGCAGAGATGCAGCCCTCTGGTCCACCAACTCTATCATGGGCCTGTGGTTAGCCCTGCACAGCCTGCTTCCAGACCTCATGCCATCTGAAGGCCATGGTCCCTACCCTACCCCCCAAATCAAACACACACATCCATATGCTATATACCTTCAGAAATAGTGTGTGTGTATGTGTGTGTGTGCATGTCTGTGTACCCAAACTTCTGTGTGTGGGGGGGTGCGCACGAGCACGCATCTGTGGATTCAGAGGGAGAAAAGCAGCGATGAAAATCTAAAATATTTATTTTATTTTAGTAATTTACTCCCCATTGTTTCCCAAAAGGATAGCAGTTGCTGTTGGAGATATTAGAGAGGAAGAACTAAGAAAATCATTCATTTTGTTTAGGTTTCAAAAACAAACTGTTAAATTGCTTTGCTGATATTTGCCAGAGAACTTTGGAAACCAGCACGACTTTCTATGAAAATTCCGTAAGATGTTGTTGATCAGAAAGGCATTGGAGAAAGCACTCACAAACTAAGAATTTCACACTTCGTAGCCACTCGTACATCACAGCCCCTTTGCCTTTTTTGATGTTAGGACATACAGTCTCGCAGTGATCTGCAACCCCATGCACCTGAGTGTGGATGCCTTACAATCCTAGGGGACAGATGTATATGCCACACAGCAGCGGTCCTCAGGTAAGTAAGCAAGGTAGACCCAGTGCGGCTCCAAATGGCACCCCATGATGGCATTCCACCTCATAAAATGCAATTGTCTTAAAGGATACAATCATATTGTGTGTAACACAGATGAAAAACACAATTGAATCACAGGAGGGAGAGAAAGAGAAAATCCTGGAAGAGAAGACAATAGTTCTGTTGAAAATCAAAACCTGCTGCTTCCCAAGTTCCATAGTAGCTACTCCCTATTGCTTCCATAACCAACTTTATAAAGTGCCTGTGGATCACAGCCTCTCCTACTGGGCACATCTGTGAGTACACATTTTAACTGACACGATGGTGCCGTGCTGGTACATGAGTCAGGAACCATGAAGGAATGGAGATGCGGTATTTTCCCACAGAGAAGAAATTTGTCCTTAAATGGTCTAGATGCACGTGCCTTAAATTCTTTATCTCATGTATTAGGTGCTAAAATTTTGTAATCAATCCCATTGATTCCAAGTGATATTCCAAGGAATATCACTTCCTCTGCAAAAGTATTTCATCTGAACCATAATCCACTTCTGAGATGGAGAAGATAGAAAGGGGTTCACGTCATAAAAGAAAACAAGAATAACAAAAAAGTTAGAGAAATTCCTACAAATCAAGTAAAGCTCCAGAAGGCTGCCACTGTGCCCAGGCTGAGATGCAGCAGCAGAAGCCCTGTTAATGCCAGAGGATGCTGTCCTTTACCTAGCAACCACTGAGTCAGGGAGGATGAAACCTTACCAGGAAAATCGGCCAGATCTATGAATTCATCCCTGTCTTTTCAGCTTTCAAATTCATTGATGTAATTGCACATAGTATCATCTTAAGATCTTTTTTTATGTTGATGCCATCTGTAATTACATCCTCTGTGCATTCCTTCTATTGGGATTTTGTGTCTTGTTTCATTTATCCTTGCTAGATATTCCATGTGCTTTTAAAAATAATACATATTCTTAATTTTTGTGTAAATGGTAAATTTGTAAATATATTTCTATAGATGATAGCTATATGATACAGTTTGTTCATTCATCTGTTCAAATATTCTTTATCCCTGATTATTTTTAGTCAGCTATTTTATGTCTGTTCACATGTCTGTCTATTTGTTCCTTTTATTTATCTTAGGCAATAAAAGAGTTTCTTAGAAACATCAGGTATCTTCCAAAATTAACAGGAAATCTGACAAGCCGGGCTCAGTCAGAAACCATTGTGCCATGTAGGTAAAATCTAATATGTATACCACCAGATGCCTGGAAATGTTTGATTTAGCATAATCCATAATGGAGGCAGTTGGCCTCAGTGTAAACGCTACCACCACAATATTTTACTCTGATACTTGGGAATGTTCTCATCAATTCTTGACCCCTAAAACCACATTAATCTTTGGTTGCTCACATCAATATTTAGCACAGTTGGTTTAAGTGTTAACATTTTTGAAATCTTTCACAAAAGCAGATGCTCCTTGGCAATTCTAAATAAATACAGCACGACAAACCAGTAAATCTGAGTACATTCTGATTCTACTGGAGCATGGAGAAATACTTTCCAACTATGACTTCCAAGACAGAAATCTTAGAGAAAAAGCCTAATAGACTTGATGACACAAATAATTTTCGAACCTGTAGGGCTGTGTAAAAGCAAACATGAGCAAGGATGAAAAGTTAAGTGACAATCTAAAAAAAAATATTTGCAACTATGTCACAAAAAGGATAACAATTCTTACTGCTTAGAGAAGGTGTTATCAATAGAAAAACAAGTTGAGGCATACATAACAAACCACTAAAAAACAAACAGAGAGTCCCCTGGAGCAAGATGGCAGAGGAGTAGGAGACCTAGATTTCATCTGGTCTCAGGAATTCAGCTGAATAGGGATCAAACCATTCTGAACACCTACGAACTCAACAGGAGATCGAAGAGGAGAGTAGCAACAACTCTCTGAACAGAGAAGCGACCACTTTCCGGAAGGTAGGACGTGCGGAGACGTGAATCCGAGGTGATATTCGGGAGGATAGACGGCGGGGGAGGGGGCCTCCGTCGGCCGCTTCTGGCAAGTGCTAGAGTCGCGGAGCACAAAATCGGACCTTTTAGAAGTCGGCTCCGCGGAGGGACGTCGCTGCAGTGGCTAAGCGGGGGGTGGAAACCTCGCGGGACAGTGTGGTCTCAGGACCCTCGGGGTCACAGAAAGTCCAGGGGTGCCTGAGTGCGGCAGAGCTCCCAGGGATCGGAGCGGGGAAGCCGGCTGCAGAGACGGAGCCGAGGCTCAGGATCTCAGCTCGGGGTGGCCATAAACTGTGATCCGCAGCCCAGTCGGGCCACTGCTCCTCCAGCAGGGACCCAACAAGCGGCAGATCCGGGGAGACTCCCCTTCCTCCCCCGGGAGGAGCGGCGCGGGAGCGCACCGCAGGGATCTGCTGGGTTTGGAGACTCCACACGGGGTCGGGTGCCAGAGATAGAAACGCTCGGTCACAGGCCGGGTGAGCACGGAGTGCGGCCGGAGACCGGGGACACGGGAGTGACTGCTTTTCTCTGGGGGCGCACTGAGGAGCGGGGCCCCGAGTTCTAAGCTCCTCCCGGCGGAGATTGGGAGGCCACCATTTTCACCCTGGTCCTCCAAACCTGTACCAAGAGCTTGCAGGGAACAAAAGCTCCCGAGAGCAAACCCGAGCAGCTTGCTTAGCCCGGACCGACAAGGGCGGGGCAATTCCGCCTCCGGCAAAGACATTTGGGAACCACGGCAACAGGCCCCTCCCCCAGAAGATCAGCATGAACAGCCAGCAAGCCAAGACCAAGTTTACCGATCAGGGAGAACGGGAGAACTCCAGCGCTAGGGGAATACTGCACATAGAATTCATGGCTTTTTTTTACTATGATTCATTAGTTCATCAAAGTTAATTTTTTAACTGTTTTTTTTTTCATTTTTCTTTTTCCCTTTTTCAAACAACATCTTATCAATCCCTTTTTTAAAAAAAACATTTTTTATTTTTCATTTTTAGAGTCATATTTTATCCCTTCATAGTAGTTACCCTTATTTTTGGCATATATATAAGTCGTTCTCTCTTTAAAATTTTCAGATACAGTTTCTTCTAACAGATCAAAATATACCCTAAATCACTAGTGTATGGCTTTGTTCTAGTCTCTTGTCTGATCACATTCTCTCCCTTTTTTCTTTTTTTTTTAAATCTTCTTCTTTCTTTTTTCAAACAACTTATCTTATCAATTCCTTTTATAAAATCTTATAATTTTCATCTTTACAGTCATCTTCCATCCCTTCATTGTATCAACCCTTATTTTGTACATATATGTCTTTCTTCCTTTAAAACTTTAGAAGGCACTTTTTTCTAACAGACAAAAATACGCCCAAAATTTAGTGTGTGCAACTGATCTATGCACTAGCCTGATCATATTTGATCATATTCTGCTTTTTTTGTATTGTTCTGTTTTTGTTTTTATCTTTTTTCTTTTTTTTTTCTCTTTCTTTTTTCTTTTTTTCCCTTTCTTTTCCCCTGGTTTCAGGTCTTTTCTGATTTGTATACAGTATATTTGCTGAGGACGTTGTTAACCTGTTAGCATTTTGTTCTCTCATTCATCTATTCTCCTCTGGACAAAATGACAAGACAAAATAATCACCTCAGCAAAAAGAACAAGAGGTAGTACCATCAGCCAGGGACATACTCAATACGGACATTAGTACGATGTCGGACCTAGAGTTCAGAGTCATGACTTTAAAGATACTAGCTGGGCTTGAAAAAAGCGTGGAAGTTATTAGAGAAACACTTTCTGGAGAAATATAAGAACTAAAATCTAACCAAGTCGAAATCAAAAAGGCTATTGATGAGGTGCAATCAAAAATGGGGCACTAACTGCTAGGACAAATGAGGCAGAAGAGAGAATCAGTGATATAGAAGACCAAATGATGGAAAATAAAGAGGCTGAGAAAAAGAGAGATAAACAACTACAGGATCACGAGGGCAGAATTCGAGAGATAAGCAATACGATAAGACGAAACAACATTAGAATAATTGGGATCCCAGAAGAAGAAGAAAGAGAGAGGGGGGCAGAAGGTATATTGGAGCAAATAATAGCAGAGCACTTCCCTAATGTGAGGAAGGAAACGGGCATCAAAATCCAGGAGGCACAGAGAACCCCTCTCAAAATCACTAATAATAGGTCAACACCCCGATATCTAATAGTAAAACTTACGAGTCTCAGAGACAAAGAGAAAATCCTGAAAGCAGCTCGGGAGAAGAGATCTGTAACCTACAATGGTAGAAACATTAGATTGGCAAAAGACCTATCCACAGAGACCTGGCAGGCCAGAAAGGACTGGCAAGATATCTTCAGAGCACTAAACGAG
Source organism: Zalophus californianus (assembly GCF_009762305.2). Classification (NCBI taxonomy): domain Eukaryota; kingdom Metazoa; phylum Chordata; class Mammalia; order Carnivora; family Otariidae; genus Zalophus; species Zalophus californianus. The sequence continues at coordinate 4,283,482 of NC_045601.1, read as the reverse complement.
AAAAATATGCAGCCAAGAATACTATATCCAGCTAGGCTCTCATTGAAAATAGAAGGAGAGATAAAAAGCTTCCAGAACAAACAAAAACTAAAAGAATTTGCAAACACGAAACCAGCCCTCCAAGAAATATTGAAAGGGGTCCTCTAAGCAAAGAGAGACCCTAAAAGCAGCATAGATCAGAAAGGAACACAGACAATATACAGTAACAGTCACCTTACAGGAAATACAATGGCACTAAATTCATACCTTTGAATAGTTACCCTGAATGTAAATGGGCTCAATGCCCCAATCAAAAGACACAGGCTATCAGATTGGATTAAAAAACAAGACCCATCAATATGCTGTCTGCAAGAGACTCATTTTAGAACCAAAGACACCCCCAGATTGAAAGTGAGGGGGTGGAAAACCATTTACCATGCTAATGGACACCAAAAGAAAGCTGGGGTGGCAATCCTTATATCAGACAAATTAGATTTTAAACCAAAGACTGTAATAAGAGATGAGGAAGGACACTATATCCTACTTAAAGGGTCTATCCAACAAGAAGATCTAACAATTGTAAATATCTATGCCCCGAACATGGGAGCAGCCAATTATATAAGGCAATTAATAACAAAAGTGAAGAAACACATTGACAACAATACAATAATAGTGGGGGACTTTAACACCCCCCTGACTGAAATGGACAGATCATCTAAGCAAAAGATCAACAAGGAAATAAAGACTTTAAATGAAACCCTGGACCAAATGGACTTCAGAGACATATTCAGAACATGCCATCCCAAAGCAACGGACTACACATTCTTCTCTAGTGCCCATTGAACATTCTCCAGAATTGATCACATCTTAGGTCACAAATCAGGTCTCAACTGGTACCAAAAGATTGGGATTATTCCCTGCATATTTTCAGACCACAAGGCTTTGAAACTAGAACTCAATCACAAGAGGAAAGTCAGAAAGAACTCAAATACATGGAGCCTAAAGAGCAACCTACTAAAGAATGAATGGGTCAACCAGGAAATTAAAGAAGAATTTAAAAAAATCATGGAAACCAATGAAAATGAAAACACAACTGTTCAAAATCTTTGGGTTACAGCAAAGGCAGTCCTGAGAGGAAAGTATATAGCAATACAAGCCTTTCTCAAGAAACAAGAAAGGTCTCAAATACACAACCTAACCCTACACCTAAAGGAGTTGGAGAAAGAACAGCAAATAAAACCTAAACCCAGCAGGAGAAGAGAAATAATAAAGATCAGAGCAGAAATCAATGAACTAGAAACCAAAAGAACAGTAGAACAGATCAACGAACTAGGAGCTGGTTCTTTGAAAGAATTAACAAGATTGATAAACCCCTGGCCAGACTTATCAAAAAGAAAACAGAAATGACCCAAATGAACAAAATCATGAATGAAAGAGGAGAGATCACAACCAACACCAAAGAAATACACACAATTATAAGAACATATTATGAGCAACTCTATGCCAGCAAATTAAATAACCTGGAAGAAATGGGTGCATTCCTAGAGAGGTATCAATTACCCAAATTGAACCAGGAAGAAATAGAAAACCTGAACAGACCTATAGCCACTAAGGAAACTGAAGCAGTCATCAAAAATCTCCCAACAAACAAAAGCCCAGGGCCAAATGGCTTCCCAGGGGAATTCTATCAGACATTTAAAGAAGAATTAATACCTATTCTCCTGAAACTGTTCTAAAAAATAGAAATGGAAGGAAAACTTCCAAACTCATTTTATGAGGCCAACATTACCTTGATCCCCAAACCAGACAAAGACCCCATCAAAAAGGAGAATTACAGACCAACATCCTTGATGAACATGCATGCAAAAATTCTCACCAAAATACTAGCCAATAGGATCCAACAGTACATTAAAAGGATTATTCACCACGACCAAGTGGAATTTATCCCTGGGCTGCAAGGATGGTTCAACATCCGCAAATCAATCAACGTGATACAATACATTAACAAAAGAAAGAACAAGAATCATAAGATCCCTTCAATAGATGCAGAAAAAGCATTTGACAAAGTACAACATCCTTTCTTGATCAAAACTCTTCAGAGTATAGGGATAGAGGGTGCATACCTCAATATCATAAAAGCCATCTATGAAAAACCTACAGCGAATATCATTCTCAAAGGTCAGGAACGCGGCAGGGATGTCCACTCTCACCACGGCTATTCAACATAGTATTAGAAGTCCTAGCCACAGCAATCAGACAACAAAAAGAAATCAAAGGCATCCAAATCGGCAAAGAGGAAGTCAAACTCTCACTCTTTGCAGATGATATGATACTGTATGTGGAAAACCCAAAAGACTCCACCCCAAAACTGCTACAACTCATACAGGAATTCAGTAAAGTAGCAGGATATAAAATCAATGCACAGAAATCAGTGGCATTCCTATACACCAACAACAAGACAGAAGAGAGACAAATCAAGGAGTCGATCCCATTCACAATTGCACCCAAAACCATAAGATACCTAGGAATACATTTAACCAAAGAGGCAAAGGATCTGTACTCAGAAAACTATAAAATACTCATGAAAGAAATTGAGGAAGACACAAAGAAATGGAAAAACGTTCCATGCTCATGGATTGGGAGAAGCAACATTGTGAAGATGTCAATGCTACCTAGAGCAATCTACACATTCAATGCAATCCCCATCAAAATACCATCCACTTTTTCCAAAGAAATGGAACAAATAATCCCAAAATTTGTATGGAACCAGAAGAGACCCCAAATAGTAGAGGAATCTTGAAAAAGAAAAGCAAAGCTGGCGGCATCACAATTCCGGACTTCCAGCTCTATTACAAAGCTGTCATCATCAAGAAAGTATGGTACTGGCACAAAAACAGACACATAGATCAATGGAACAGAATCGAGAGCCCAGAAATGGACCCTTAACTCTATGGTCAACTTATCTTTGACAAAGCAGGAAAGAATGCCCAGTGGAAAAAAGACAGTCTCTTCAACAAATGGTGTTGGGAAAATTGGACAGCCACATGCAGAAGAATGAAACTGGACCATTTCCTTACACCACACACAAAAATAGACTCCAAATGGTTGAAAGACCTAAATGTGAGACAGGAGTCCATCAAAATCCTAAAGGAGAACACAGGCAGCAACCTCTTCGACCTCAGCCACAGCAACTTCTTCCTAGAAACATCGCCAGAGGCAAGGGAAGCCAGGGCAAAAATGAACTATTGGGATTTCATCAAGGTAAAAAGCTTTTTCACAGCAAAAGAAACAGTCCACAAAACCAAAAGACAACCGACAGAATGGGAGAAAATATTTGCAAATGACATATCAGATAAAGGGCTAGTATCCAAAATCTATAAAAAACTTATCAAACTCAACACCCAAAGAACAAATAATCCAATCAAGAAATGGGCAGAAGACATGAACAGACATTTTTCCAAAGAAGACATCCAAATGGCCAACAGGCACATGAAAAAGTGCTCACCATCGCTCGGCATCAGGGAAATCCAAATCAAAACCTCCATGAGATACCACCCCACACCAGTCAGAATGGCTAAAATTAACAAGTCAGGAAATGACAGATGTTGGCATGGATGCAGAGAAAGGGGAACCCTCCTACACTGTTGGTGGGAATGCAAGCTGGTGCAACCACTCTGGAAAACAGTATGGAGGTTCCTCAAACAGTTGAAAATAGAGCTACCATACGATCCAGCAATTGCACTACTGGGTATTTACCCCAAAGATACAAATGTAGGGATCCGAAGGGGTACGTGCACCCCGATGTTTATAGCAGCCATGTCCACAATAGCCAAACTGTGGAAAGAGCCAAGATGTCTATCAACAGATGAATGGATAAAGAAGAGGTGGCATATATACACAATGGAATATTATGCAGCCATCAAAAGGAATGAGATCTTGCCATTTGCAATGACATGGATGGAACTGGAGGGTGTTATGCTGAGTGAAATAAGTCAATCAGAGAAAGACATGTATCATATGACCTCACTGATATGAGGAATTCTTAATCTCAGGAAAGAAACTCAGTGTTGCTGGAGTTGTGGGGGGTGGGAGGGAGGGGGTGGCTGGGTGATAGACATTGGGGAGGGTATGTGCTACGGTGAGTGCTGTGAATTGTGCAAGACTGTTGAATCACCGATCTGTACTTCTGAAACAAATAATGCAACATATGTTAAGAAAAAAGAAAAAGAAGATAGCAAGAGGGGAAGAATGAAGGGGAGTAAGTCAGAGGGGGAGACGAACCATGAGAGACGATGGACTCTGAAAAACAAACTGAGGGTTCTAGAGGGGAGGAGTGTAGGGGGATGGGTTAGCCTGGTGATGGGTATTAGGGAGGGCACATTCTGCATGGAGCACTGGGTGTTATGCACAAGCAATGAATCATGGAACACTACATCAAAAACTAATGATGTAATATATGGTGATTAACATAACAATAAAAAATTTAAAAAATACCAGAGAGGCTGAGTTAATGTACACGTGTTGTAAAAAGAAAGTGCAATCTCACTGGTAAGCAAGATATGGAAATTAATAATGAGAAAATCTTTTACCAAAATTTGTCATCAAAGGAAATACCTAACATTCATGAGATTAAGTGAAAATTAGCGTCTACACACACTGTTTATGATGTAAATTGGCACAAGCTTTGTGGAGGATAAATTCGGAGTGTGCATCCCATTGGATGCTTTTCAGAAGTAAGACTCCTACTAGGAAAACAGCAGTTCTGCTTCTAAGGATTTATCCCAAAGAAACAGACAATGCACAATTACATTTTGAACTGCTGTAGAATGCCCACCACTACAATATATTTACTGCATTCCAAGAACAGAGTGGACTGCCACAAATGACATTGACCTTCATCCTCACAAAACGCCATGGAGTATTATCCCCGTTTGCAGAAACTAGAGGCTCAGAGCACTTCTGAAACATGTCCCAGGTCTTACAGCCATCTGGAGAGTCTACAGAGCAGGGGCTAAAACCCAGAGATCCCACAAACCGTGTGCCTTAACAGTACACCCTAGTGCCTTCTTCATGGATGTTTTCTGCATTCCTATTTGAATAGCAAAAGGGTGAGTAAGAGGCAGTAGGGGAGAAGAAAATGATGCTGAAGTCAACAGGACACTTATTAAAGATTTCACAGGGAATCCATGCAACTTTACAATATGTACACACTAGAAAAGGTCACTAAACTCTATTCATTAATCAGAACATGCTCCTGGTATACACGGAACAACAAACAAAATTCTTATGCACAGCTAAATACACACACAGAAATGTTTGAAACTCTGCAGTATAGAGGAGAGAATTTTATAAGCTTCTTACTATCCTGTGTGTTATATCTTTCCCAAGAAGATATATTTCATATATAATAAGAAATGATGAAAGTTTAAAAGTGAATAAAATATCGAACTATGGAACCCAAGTCAAGGAATCAGAATCCCTGGGATTTTCAGGCCATCTGAAATCCATCTTGGCTTTTGTGAACTCACCTAGTGAGGGACTAGAACTCCCAGGTCACTAGTGAATTTTAATTGTACTTCCCCCCCCCCCAAAAAAAAATGTGTTTGGCAGGTTCAGGAGAAAAATAGTTTTGCAGCTTTTAGTTTTTCTTTCTAGTAATGCTTCTGAATTTAAATATCGCCCCAGTTATCTTTTGTTTAGGAGAATATAGTTTAAAATATAAGGAACAGGTGCACTTAAGTTGAAAAATATTTACACTAACTCAATGAACAAAAATACCCTGACCAGTTCATGTTAGGTGTCCATGCCATGGAGCAGGGATGGTAGTAACTGCGAAAACCCAAACCTAGCTGACTTCTCCCATGTTCTCCAAACATTTCTTGCCTTCGCCACTGTGAACTTTTAGTAACCTAATCACACTGAGAAGGAAAAGGGGAACAGGTCATTAAGGCCCTTTGTGTGTGTTTGTACCTTGGGAAAGGAGTCCATGGCAGACAAGTGAAGGTGGTGATTTACTGTCCATTAAAAGGTGCTAATAAGCAGGAAGAAAAAAGCCTCTGCCCAGCCACTTCCCTGCCCCCTCTGCCCTGGCTCTCTGTATTGTGTCGGTGCTGGGAGCTAATGAACCTTCTTATATTGCCAGTCATAAAAAGGGCCAATGGCTCTCCATGCAATAATGGACTCGACACAGAAAGCTGCCTAACGGGCTTCATAAGGAACTATGAAAAAATCAATTGCATCATTGAGGTTAGTCTCACATAGCTTTGCAGCAAAATAACCTAGTACAGGTCAATCCACTGCTATTTCCCCAAAATTAAAAAATGGCTTTGGAACTGTGTGTTCCCCTCACTTTTGAAGAGGAAAAAAAATACACTTCCCACTCAGTCCACCGCAGTTGTCTATACCGCAGGTCAAAAACAACCAGAAAAAAAGAACAGGGCCGCAGAAATGAATGAGGAGCGGAATGATTGTTTTGTTCCTAACCATTTAAAACAACACTAATTTATATCTGCATGGCATTTTCAAGTTCATTGATCATTTTGTAACAGCCTTGTGAGGTAGGCATCCCCATCCCTGCTTTATACACAAAGCCCCAAATCAGTCAGTCAGGGCAGAACCCAGATTTAAACTCAGATCTGTTACTTCCAATGGCAGTGAGTTGTTTGTGTCTTTTCTCCCTATTTTTCTCTTCTCCCATTTCTAGCAGATGGTCAGACAATATGCTCCTTTGTCTCAGCAAACGTTTATGGCAAGCAGAAAAGATGAAGTGCTTGGAATTAAGCTTGCCTGCCTGTCTTCCTTCCTTCCTTCCTTCCTCCCTCCCTTCCTTCCTTCCTTCCATCTTTTTCTTTCTTTCAATTTTGGGGGTAAAACTCAGATCCCTTAAGACATGATTCTGTATATCCTCTACAGAAGAGGTCAGGAACTCCTTACAAGCAGGAAGAGGAAAAACTAAGAGAATTTTCTGAGACCAGGAGAGCAGGATATAGGAGAATGCTAACAGTTCTCAGATGAGAGTGTTTCAGTTAGATGTATAAAAAGAGAAGTGTCAGCAAATAGTGTTATAGATGGAGAGAAAACAAGCAAACAAAAACCCGAATGGAAAGGAGCAACTCTTTGAAGCAACGGTGTTGAGGCTGAATCCTGGCCCCCAAAAGCTGTGAGTGTTCTTATCCCCAGAACCTGAGACTGCCATTCTCAAATGTGACACGGCAAAAAGGACTCACAGAAGTGATTAAATTAAGGATCTTGAGATAGGGTCATTACCCTCTATTATCTGGCTGTACCCTAAACATAACCACCTGTGTCTTTACAAGAAGGAGGCAAAAGACCAGTGGTGGGGTGTTGGAAAGAAGAGGTGAGAGTTACGTGAGGGAGAGTCCATCCACAAGCAAGGAATGAAGTAGGAAAAGTTCTGACACCTCCGGATGGAACACAGCCCTGCCAACACCTTGCTTTTAGACTCTGAACTCCAGAACTCTAAGAGAATAAATGTGGTTGTGTGTTACAGAAGCGATGTTCTGATTAAGTCTTAATCTTAGGCACCACAATGTTGGGTCTGCAGGTGTGATGTTGACAAGCATGGTAGCCTCCGTGTTCAACGGTGGGCCTACCAAGTGCATCCCCCATCACTAGACATAGAGCGTTTGTTTTTCTCTTCTCTTTCCCTCATTTTATTACCTTTTCAGGATGCAATATAAAATATGTTGATGTTTTAAAGGAGAAACGAGAATAATATGCATACAGAATTTTACTGCCAGGTGAGAGGCTTGTGTGAGAAGCAACCTGGTCTTACACTCCAGCCCTAAGGAGATAAAAATCTGGTCTGCTAATGATGACAAACACAGGGTCAGTTTCAATTTCCAAAAGTGAGAACACTGAAACTATCCCTTCTCTAAGTGTTTCCAGAGTTGTCTCAGTGGGCTTCCTAACATTAGTTCTTATTTATGATCTGAAATGGAACAACAGTATATAGTCAAGAGAATTCAATATTAATCTGATCCGGGACTGGCCATGCCCTGCCAAATGGGACTACTCGCCTATATTTTTAGAATTTGACCCAGTTGTTTGATAAAAGCTAAGGCAAGGAAGCTCAATTTATACGTCTTAGGGGCTTACAGAAGTCTGGGCAGGGGAGGGGGAGAATGAGACAAAAAACAAGACTCACGGAGAATCGGTCACTAAAGACCAAACCCCAGCACATACGGCAGTGCATTTTCAAAGTTGTTCTGCATTTCCAAGAGTGGTGGATTAATTCAAAGTGCACTTAAGAGATCTAATATTCAGCATTATATTCTTGAATTGCTACCTAGTTTCTTCATTTCTAAAATGCCATCAAGTATAAAACACAATGATATAATAATAGCTTCATGAGGGGAGCAGGGAACTAGTACATTAAAGAGATATATCTAGATTTCACTCATTTTAAAGCAAAAATTGATTATAAAATTTGAGAAAATATGAAAAATATTTTAAACTGTCACACTATTGTCACAATTTTTTTTTTCTTTCAGTCATCCCAATTATAACATGGGTTCTTTCATGATAAATATGTGACTTCCAGGGAAGAGTCAATATTTTATTGCTAAATTGCTCACTTTAAAATTTATATCATTTCCACATAAACAAAGACAAATATAGACAAACCTTGAGTAAATGATAACCAACATAAAATAAAATTATACTATTTTAATGAACAAAAGTAATTTTTGGTGTTTTGGTATTTTGTTCACTTTTGGAATAACATTTTTACCTATTTGGATTTTCAAGTGAGGTTTAATGAGTATATTTTATACTTGTTAAATAGTCCCCATTAAAGATTTACAGTTTGGGGGCACCTGGGTGACTCAGTTGTTAAGCATCTGCCTTCGGCTCAGGTCATGATCCCAGGGTCCTGGGATCGAGCCCCGCATCAGGCTCCCTGCTCCGCGGGAAGCCTGCTTCTCCCTCTCCCACTCCCCCTGCTTGTGTTCCCTCTCTCGCTGTGTCTCTGTATATCAAATAAATAAATAAAATATTTAAAAAAAAGATTTACAGTTTGAAACATATTGACAAATGCACACAGCTATGTGACAACCATCACAAGGAAGATACAGAACCCCTTCATCACCCTATGAACACTCATGTACAAGTCTGTGTGTGGATGTAAGTTTTCATTTCTCCTGGGGAAATACTTAGGAGTCAACTTGATGGGCCAGTTACTATTAATAGTTATTAATCACTATTAATGTAATTTTTAGTATGATTGGAGTAAAATGTACCATTTTGCTATGTGTTCTATTTCCCCATCCATTATTTGCTACTTGTTCTTTACCTACATGCTTTTGATTAATTTAAAATTTTTATGATTTCATTTTATCTCCAGTGGCTGATATAGGGTTGACAAGATACCCCCCAACATGTCATAGTCTAACTTCAAATACTGCCCCACTTTGCACAGAGGCTAAGAACTACCCCACATCTGCTTCCATGTTTCCTTTTGTCCCTCCTCTTTTACACTATTGTTTTTGTAGATTTTCCTTCTACAATAAATTGTTACTATTTTTCTTTAAACAATTATCCTTTGACGTTCTTAAAAATGATACAAACTATCTTTTATTTTTATCGTCATGTTTACTGTTTCCAATGATCTTCCTTTCTGTTTAGATCCGAATTTTCATCTACATCATGATCCTCTGCCTGAAGAATTTTCTTAACATTTCTTACCATGCAAGTCTACTGGCAATGGATTATTTCAAGTTTTTTTTCATAAATAGTTTATATTTCACCTTAATTATTTAATAAAGATTTCTGAGTTGACTTTTTTCCCCCTTCGAATACTTTTAGGATATTTTTCCATTCCTTTTGACCAACCACCGTTTCTGATTAGAAGACTGCTTTGACTTTTCTTTGCTCCTCTAGCTAATGTTCCTCTGTGCTTTGCGTTTTTATCTTTGGTTCCCTTTTTTTTTTTAAGATTTTATTTATTTATTTGAGAGAGAGAGAGAGAGAGAGAGAGCACGAGCAGGGGGACAGCAGAGGGAGAGGGAAAAGCAGGCTCCCAACCGAGCAGGGAGCCCAATGTGGGACTCAATCCCAGAACTCTGGGACTACAACCTGAGCCAAAGGCAGATGCCCAACTGACTGAGCCACCCAGGTGCCCCTATCTTTGGTCTCCTGGAATTTTCCTATGTTGTGACTAATTATGGAGTTTGACTTTTCACGGTATGGGTTGGTCCTGAGATTCCTGAATCTGTGGTTTAATTCTTTCACTAATTTTACAAACCTTTCACTTGCTACCCCTTCTGTTCTCTTTTCTCTTTCCTTTCTCTTTCTGGAGTTCCAGTTACAATTATCTTAGATGCTTTGATGTCCCACCACCCTTGAATGTGCTATTCTACTTTATCATATTATTTTTCTTTGTAAATCAGTTTGAAAATTTCTACTAACCCAACTTCAAGTTCACCAATTACCTTTTTATACCCAGTATACTGGTAAGTGCATGGAATAAGTTCTTCTTCCCTGACATTGTGTGTGTGTGCATGTGTTGTTGTTGTTGTTGTCTGTAGCACTTTTACTTGATTCTTTTTTATGGTTTCCAACTTTCTGTGAAATTTGCCATCCAACCATACATGTTGAACTACATACCTTTTCCAGTATGTCTTTTAACATAAATGTAGTGATTTCACAGTTCTTGTTTGAATAACTCTAACATTCAAGTCTTCTCTGAATCTTGTTCTATTGATTGCTTTATCTCTTGACATTTGATTTTATTTCTTGGTCTTTGCTTTTACTCTGTTTCTCATCTTTTTAACTGAATGCAGGATTTTTTATTGAATGTATAGAATACGATGATAGAGACTGAGGTCAATTTTATTTACATACAGAAACTAGCACATCTCTTCCTCTCGAAGGCCATTAGCCTGGAAGTTAGAGTCAGTGTAGTGAGTTGAGTCGGACCTGGGCTTTGCCGATGCTTCTGTTGCCTGTAGTGCCCCAAACTTCTGCAGCAGCAATTGCTGCTCATTTGTGCTTGGCCTCTGGCCTCAGGTGACAGAGGGTTTTTCTCTGAATTTCTGCTTTCAAAAGTCCCCTCTGAACCATCCTCAGTCTTAGGCAAACCTTGCATGCTCAGGAGTTGGGACCTGAGACTTTCTCAGCATTTCTGTGCCTTGCCCCTGTGGCAGTTACACTTTGCCTTGTATCTCTGAAGGCTCCTGCCTTGCATTGGTGCGTGGTCCTGAGCCTAAAAGAGCTTCCTCCCTCCCTGAGGGATGGAAGCCTTTCAGTCTTGTTCTTCTCCCATAAGGAGTGAATCCTCACTTGGGTCCAAGAGCAGGAAGCTTTCTACTGCCTCTCACAGCTGCAGGTGTATTTTACATTTTGCTTATATTCTTCCTCTTCCAGAAGAACTGCATCTTTGCATGGGCTGGAGGGTGGAAGGTTAGTTGCCCCTCACATCAAAGCTTTGATTGCATATACAGAAGGGTTTGAGGAAGTGGGTGATATTTCTTAGCTGGCCCTGGCAATAGCCAGTCATCACTGGGATGCCTGCACCACCCAGGGAGGACTCACTCCAATCTTTAGCCCTGTCGCCCCTCTTCCTAAGAGCTAAGGGAGCAATATGAGGAAGAATTTGGACTGTTTGGACTCCTCTCATGTCTGGGCTTCTGGTTTCTAGGCTGTCATCTAGCCCACATTTTAAATGAGTTAAAATTTTATCTGCTTTCTTCTTACCCATTTTTATAATGGCCACCTCTTTCTCCCACATGCTACTAAAGGTAAAACCATTCGTATGTCCTTCCTCTTCTTGGGCGCTCTTGTCAGCCTTCATAATTCAGAACACTGGCTGTTCTCTGATGGGCTCAAGGAAAGCTATCATTTGTAGATTCTCAGACTTTTCTCATTGTCAGTACTGGAGTGGTGTTCCTTTGATTCTTTCCCCACACAAAGTGTAAGCCTAACTCCTTACTTATCTATTTTGTCCTGATTTTAACTACTGTCATTGATGAACACAAAAGCCTTTGTTCCCATGTGGATATCACTGTTTTAAGGTTTCTTTAATTTTAAGGCTTTTAAATCACAGACTCCTAGAGAAATGATTGTTTTGAGACTTCAAAGGAGAGCTACAAAGAGTATTTCTTTCCTAGTAGCTAAGGAGAAGAGTAGTCCTCTGATATATAAAATGATATTTAACAAGGTAATTTCTAAATCACAAAAGTACCAGAACTGGTCTAATTCAAGTGCCAGGGGAAAACCCCATCGAGTTGTAACCAGTTTAAAAAGATGTACTTAAGATATAAAAATATGAAATGTCTTTTTTTCTCGTCATACTCCCTGAACACTCCCAACACTTTCTCAGTTTCCTGACCCTGAAGAAACTCCGTCAAATCTGCTCCTAGTTTCCATCACGTTCCATCCTATATAAATCTAATTCCATTCCTTGTTGAGTCCCTCTGCTTTCCCCAAGGCATGTCTATTTTGGACTTCAAAACCATTTGGGGAGAACCCCTTCTTTTTTTTAATATTTTAAATTTTTTTCTTTTTAGATTTTATTTATTTATTTGAGAGAGAGAGAGAGACAGAGATAGTGAGAGAGAGCACAAGTGGGGAGGAGAGGGAGAAGCAGGCTCCCCGCAGAGCCCGGAGCCCGATGCGGGGCTCCATCCCAGGACCCCGGGATCATGACCTGAGCTGAAGGCAGTTGCTTAATGACTGAGCCACCCAGCGGCCCCATGGAGAACCCCTTCTTTTCCCTTTCTTCCTCTTTCTTCTTCTCCAACTTGCTCATGGTTTTCCTGGATCCCTTCAAGGCCAGGGTGAAAGAGAGAGGAGCCTAAAGCAGCTGTGTGCTGGTACAGGTCTAATGTCCAGCTCTTCAAAGAACAGAAAAGGCCTTGATCCGTGGTGCTTGCTGATTTCCACACTGCCAGTGCTCCTATGATGTGGTTTGATGCTGCCAATGTAGCATCACTAAATACAAAAATGGGAAAAGGTGCACACTGCAAGCTTTCCTGAGGGCCAGCATACTCCTGTATTGGAAGAAATGTAGTTTCCTTGCCCATTGCAGATGTCATCATTCCATCATAATAGAAGCAACACAATTTTCATGTTCACCTTGTGTGGCCCATATGAGGGTACTTCCTTGTGCAGTTTGGGCAAAGCTACTTTCCAGCTTAGGACTCCCCTCTAAGGGCCTTCAGGTTTTTTAACCTTCTTGCCCTTTCACATGGTACAAACAAGCAAGATTTATCCATGGGATCCACATATAACCTCTGAAAAACATGCATCTTTGGTGGAGGTGCAGCTCACTCACAGGGCTACCTTCCTACCATAGCTGGCCAATTTAGTCATTTTAAGCATGAACCAAATACCAGTCATTAAATAAAGACAAAAAAACAAAGAGCATGCTGAAGGCTCTCTCCAGGAAATGTTCACTGCCAACTCATTAATAGAACCTTTCTGTATGTTGAGGGTGAATAATGGGCCAATCCCAGCAAAACCAGCACCACTGTGTCTCAGTGTGTCTCAGTAGACAGATGGTCCATCCTCTTTACCAAGGACCTAAGGGATACCTGGTAGCTTCATGTTGGCAACTTTGTACAAACCAAGACAGAAAGAGTCCTGCTGTAACACTCACAGCCTATCACTGTGTGACATTTCAGTTAAATGCACACAGAATAAGAGTTAACTAACTGAACTACCCATAAAGAAGAAAATGGAAGCAATTTTTGTAAAGATATAATCCAGGAAATATTTTGAGAGCAATAGCTTTGGAATGTGAAGCATACAACTCTACTATTCCTTGGTGACAAAGCGTGTTCTGCAGAAACTAAAGATCAATGCCAGACTTAAATGGTGAAACCATTTTTATTTTTGTTGTTGTTGTTATTGTTGTTGTTTGTTTCAGTTAAAGACAGAATGGTAGGTGATTAACATAACATAATAAAATAAAATAAAATAAAATAAAATAAAATAAAATAAAATAAAATAAAATAAAAAGACAGCATGGTAAAATGTGAGGCTAAGTGGACTCAGGAATCTCCAGTTGTGTATATTGATAGAAACCCTACCCATAAAGAGATTTGCAGTGTTACCCAAACAAGACCCTTGTATCATTTTTCTATTTTTAAAATGAGGACAACTTGGGGCACCTGGGTGACTCAGTCAGTTGAGCGTCCAATTCTTGATTTCAGCTCAGGTCATGATCTCAGGGTGGTGAGATTGAGCCCCGCTTTGGGCTCCACACTCAGCATGAAGTCTGCTTGAGATTCTCTCTCCCTCTCCCTCTACCCCTCCCCACCAAATAAATAAATGAATATTTTAAAAATAAAATAAAATGAGGCCAACTCAGGATGAGAACCCACCATGAGACCACTTTAGAAGTTAAACAATCCGTTCTCTTGTCCATATTCATTCTCCTTCTCAAGCTCCCATTTTTCTCCCTCCTTCCTTCTGCTACAAAAACCGTTTCTGTTTCCACATCTTTGCCTTACATCTATTTTCAACCCCCCGCCACCTGCCTTTCCTTCCCTCGCCACCATGACACGCAGCCCCGGTCCTCCTTGACCTCCTCATCCTCCCAGTGGCCTGCCCTTGAACACAGCAGATAGCCCCACACACCGCTCCCTCAGGTTTTCTTCTTGGCTTCTGCATCACCTTCTCCTGTCTCACTCCTGTACTGATTTCTCCTCTGCTGCCTATTTGCTGGATTTTTCTGTGTCTCCTTTTGTCCATGTGCAACATAAAAATACTAATAGTACCTTAGTCAGAGAATATTGCTAAAATTCAGTGCACTGCTATTTGGAAAGAACTGAGAGTATGCCTTTCATTCAACAAGAGCTATATACTTGTTACCTGTTCATGTATCTATCATGATAAGAGTGAGGGGAAAGTTATGTACTCATAGCTAGTAATGAGTGTTTATTATATACTAGCACAGTTATCAGTCATTCAGAGAATAAATCATAAATAATATAAGCTCTATACTTTAATTCTTACTATTGTTATAAGAATCTTTCAAGTATCCTGGCTTGTCAACGAAGAGCTAAGTGTCTCCCCTAAGAACAAGAAAGCTTGTGTTTGCATCAGCATTTGCTTGACTGCAAATCCCATGCTCTTCTATACGTACTGGTGCACACTGCAGTGCCCATGGCCCTGAACTTTTCTCTCCCTCTAAATATTTCACATTCCCTTCGGTATTCAGTATTTGGGTCCCTGACATGGCTGGCCACGCAGTTACTATATCCAGGATTATCCATGCATATTCGATCTCCCTGTACACTCACATTCAATTAATAAGTGAAGCTCATCCATCTTATGTCTCCCATGTCCCCTCGCTCCCCCTCTCTTGTCCAGATCTCGGCAGTCTCTTCTCGGACCCTCACCACCTCCTGGACACTAGGTGGGCTCTCTCCACTGGAAACTCCTCTCTTCCAACCCCTCCTTTGAACTCAGCACCAGAATAGCTTTAATAAAACACAGATCTGTTCATGGAGTTCTTCCTCATTCTGTAGAAAAATCAAAAACTTGTTCCTTACTGTCCATGGAATAAGAATGACAATTCTGTGTGTACCCTTTACAAACAGCCTGTACGTGTGTAGACAGGTTGATGAATTGAGATGATACATAGATGGTGTTATGGACTCAGTATTGTGTCCCCTTAAAACTCCCATCTGAGGAGGAAAAAGTTGAGAAGAAAAAAAAAGGTACGGTAAAGATGCCTGCTTCCACGCGGCCAACCTAGAGTGGCACAATTAGTAAATGCTGTTGAGATGTGAGGCCATCTGGAAAGCGGCATTAAGCGATTAATGTCAGTATTCAGGGAAGCTGAAGAGACAGGAGTATGTGCAGCTTCGTCTATGATGACCCGTGTCGCCCCACTCCAATTCCTAGCAATGATCAAGTAAAAGTATCACAGGAAGCCAAAGCTCTCTCACACAGAAGTCCTGTTCAGTAAACTAACTGCCTCTTCACTCTTCAAAGAGCATGTTCTCCACAGGTGCTTTTGCAAGGCATTTGATTTTAGTACTATGGGTTGCTTCCTCTGGAGAAACTCTATAGCATCACACACACAGACATTCACACAAGTGTGTACATGCACACACAAACACCCTCACACTTCTCACATGTGTGTGCACTCCCTCACATGCACTCACAAACATACATGCATACATTTTCACACACGCACACATTTGCACACACAAACACCTTTACACTCTTCTGTGTGCACCCACAATCCTTCACATGCTCACACACTCACACACACGTGGCTACTAAATCCTTGTGGAAGTGAGTTTCCTCTCTCTGGACACACTGTGAAGTCAGCATCAACTCTTCCCTCAACTGGCAAAAGGCAAACCTGAGTTTAGAAGGTAGCATGAAGAAATGTGTGGTAAATTTTCTTGATTTTTGAGCGTTTCTCTCTCAGAGAGGTGAAATATTTCCATGCCCACGCAAACTGTTATTTTCAGGAGTAATGTCTGTTTTCACACAGAGACAGTGACTCATTTGCTTCAGGTGGGAGTTTCTGTTTTATAAGAAACTTTCCAGAGGCAGCTGGGCTGTAAGAATTTGTCTGTTTCTCAGTAGTATCATCAGCATCTGTTAGTGATTAAAAAGACCTATACAATAAACACTATGGGGCTAAATGCTAGCTTGTTCCGGTATCTTACAGCTGTCTTAGTGTTCACCTTTGTTGGAGATAACTTCCCTCTGTGCATGTTGGAGTAAGCTTGTTCTTATTCCATGTTATCGCCTGTCATAGAAATGCTCAAAGGGCCTATGTGTCTGAAGAAACTTCAGAATTACTGTGAGGTACAGTTAAAAACTGTTAAAAATGTATGTTATACATCCATGAACCTCTGTGTGTGAAGTCAGCAGTGCCAGGCCCAGGGACCCACAGCTGGTCTACGTAGAACTTCAAGCATATCAGAAAATACTCGCTTCCCTCCAGAGCATGGGGTGTCAGATCTCCTGGTGGTGGGAAGTGCGGTTGGCGAGCTCTGTCCTGTGCATTGCAGGATGCAGGCAGCAACCTCGTCCGTGCCGGCAGTAGCCTTCTACAACTATAAAAGCCAAAAATTGTCTCCAGACATCTCTTTTCCTCTCAGTGTAAATAATTGAAATAGATACATTTTACAGAAAGAGACGCAGGGCTATGACCACAGAGAAAACTCATCTGAGTCTATACTAAACATCACCTACATTCCTTTATTTTTTTGCACAATGCTCACTGTACTTTTACGTGGTGAGTCCATAATGATTTCTTATTTTATCTTTACTGCAACCTGTATATCCTTTATTGTTTAGCCTCAAGGAACTGAATTTGTAACATGGTTGTGAGAGGAATGCTGTGACTTTTCTATATATTACTACTCTTAAAACAATCCTAAATTTCCTTTTCAAAGTCTTAAAATACATAAAGTCTCAAACACAAAATCTTAAAATATGAAACAAGTCTTATTTATCAACCAGAACAAAATCTTTTGATAAATTGCATACTTCCAGCAATAAATTCTGCCATATCTTCTAAAGTCAGAGGCTGCCACCCTCCACCTCTAAATGTAATTTATTTTTGTTAGGAATTGACCAATAAATGATTATTTTTCAATCCCCTCAGTAGACTTCTAAAAAATTCTTTGCTATTCCATAATTGAGAGTCTCTGGCTGAAGGTCTGACATTAGTTCTGTTTAAGCTTCCAGGGAGGCCACTCACGCAGACGTGGTTAGGTAAACAGGACGCCCATTAGATCCAAGCCACTGAAGACTATGTTTGTGAGTCAATGACATGGGAAGATGCAAAAGCAAACCCGCAAGATCATTCCGTTATCTCTATCTAGCTATCAACCGGTGTCATCTCTCTCTCTGTCTCTGCCCCTGTATTGTTCATGTGCTTTGGGAAAGCTTGGGGCTAAATGACACCAATATTACCCTTGACACTCACTAGCTCTCCTAGCACACCCTCCTCCCCTTCCCTGTGGGTTTCCGAATCTCTCCAGCAACTGGGTCGCCATAATCTGTTTGTGATCCAGAGAGTGAGCGGCTTCCAAGGTCCCTCCCCTCTCCCTCTTCATCCTATTCCCACCAGGTGCAATCTCTGCAGCACAAAACTATTGATAGGTCACTGCTCCTGAAATAGAAAAAACATAAAGACAAAATCACTGGCCATTTTTTATAATATTTGCAATTCTCTCATGACAACAGAGTTTATATTATTGGCTATAATTTTATACGCATATGTAATTCAGCCCCATGTTTCACACACATAATATACAATGCCAATAGCAGGGTATACATTATTTAGAGATACCAATGAAGTCTTGTTTTGCCATAGGATCTAATACTATTTAGACATACACAGAGAAAGTCAATAGAAGTCTGTGAGAGATTTCTTTTTAATTAATTTTGATTAAATATTCAGTGAAACCCATTTATATTTCCCAATGTACAACACTTAATAAGTCTGTCTATTGCTCATATGATTTCCTCTGTTAAATTCTTTCCCTGTAGCATTTTCTTTTCTTAGTATGTTAGAAAAAAAATGTTATAGAGAAGAAGGGTTTATTGTATTTTAAATTTATGTTCATTGCCAACTGGATGCCCAAGGGGCATTTGAGAAATGCCTTTTCATAAATCAAAAAATAAATAGGTGAACAAAGACTGCCCAGTAGCCTACCAGACTCATGTGACCATCATTGCTCCATGCACATAGTCTGTACAATTCTCTGACACTGTAAGTTGTGGCTTAAGGATCTATGTAGTGTTTATTACCCCAGCATCTGTTCTGTTATTCAGTTATGTCAGAAGACTTTTACTAGGAATATTTAAAGATGAGGTCCGTGAAAGAATGTTGATGTCTCCTTGGGTGGATTATAACTGGTTGAATATCATGCATTCGTTGGTATGATAGGAAATCTTTCTGTATGCTCAGTTTTAATCAATGGTATAGAAGACAGCAAATATGCATATTGTGCATACAACATAAAAAAAAATGGCTATTATACAAATCACTGGTTCAATAATCATAATTGTTTTAAAGCAAGATAGCTTTGAAATCAGAAAGGTCCTGTCCAAATCCTAGCTCAAATTCAAAATTTTAATATCTGTGTGTCTTGGTCATGTCACATAATCTCTCCTTTCCACAGAATATTTGCATAGAAAACTGAAATATTTGTTCTTATATAGCAGGGCTCCTGGGAGAGAAAAACAAAATGCAAAGTATTTTAGGTGGAGATAGAACCATTTGGGCCAAAGCTCATAGCATTTCTATTTCCAACACATATTAATTTTAGAAAATTTTGATCATGAATATATAGAATTGGAAAGGAAAAAGGTAAAATGGCCTTCATTCATAAGTAATGTGCTGTGGAAGGAGAAAATCCAAAGGAATTTACAAAAAAAATTTAAACCTAGTAAGTAAATTCTGCAAGATAACAGGATACAAGGTCAATATACAAAAATCAGTTGTAATTTTATGTGTAAGCAATGAATAACTGGAAAATAAAATTTCAAAGCAATACTGTTTATAATAATATAAAACATTTAAATGATTAAAAATAAGTACACCAAAAATTGTTCAACAGCTCTTCCAAAAATTACAAAACTTTTTTCAGCACAATTAAAGAAATCCTATGTAAAGTGAAATATATACTATGATTACAGGTTAGAAAAGTCAATATAGTAAGCAAGTTACACAAACTGATCTTAAGACGTTGCAAAGCAACAGATATCATGACTGTGTGGAGACTGAATGAAGATAGGCAAATACATTATAAAACAGAATAGAGTCCAGAATTACACTAAGATTTCAATGGAAAATCAATTTTCAACAAACACAGCAAATAATTAAATAGGGAAAAGAAAGTTTCTTCAACAAATGGTGTTCAAACAATTTAGTGTCCAAATTGGGAGGGTCAGAGGGCTGCCTCTAATTCTAATTTACACTATTTTCTCTCCTGGGGTAAATAATTGAAAAAAGTACATTTTCAGAAAGAGACAAAGTGTTGTGCCACAGGCAGAATCTCACATGATTCTTGGATACACATCAACTACATTCCCTTTTCTTGGCACCACTTACAGAATTTTTCACTAGGCTTTCATTGACATTTTCTTACTTTATCTGCAATTATCCTTTATTATTTTTTTTTTAGCTTCAAGGGACTAATTTAGTAAACATGATGTGGAGACCAGTGTTGTGATTTTTAAGTATAATTATGTGGTATTCTCTGCAATCTTAGATCAACTTAAATTTCCTACTAGAAGGATGTAAAAATAAAAAGGCTTTAAAACACCAATGAAATCTTATCAACGAGATTCAAGCCTTTTAACTAAAATCTATTATTTCTAACAGTGAATTCTCCCATATCTTCCAAAGTCAGAGGCCACAATCACTTCCTCTAAATGTGATTTTTTTTGGTTATGAATTGACCACTGAACAATAATTTTGATGTATGAGAGAAGTTAAATTGATCATAGACTTAAATGTAAAAGTTAAAACTATAAATGTAAAAGCTAACTAAATTGATCTTTGTTGGCTATGAATTCTTCTGCACTCCCCTTGGAACATTTATAGAATGTGTTCACACTATAAATATATATGCACTGAAGTGTTTTTCTTTGAATATTATTAACGGCCTAAACTTAACAAAAATTATTAAAATTAACTGTTTAGAATGACACTAGATACTATTCATCACTAAAAAAGGAATAAAATGTTGATACGTGCAACAACATAGATGAGCCTCCATGTCAATAAATTAAGCAGGCACAAAAGACAACATATTTGTCTTAGTTTTCTATTGTTGCATCATAAATACTCAGTGGCTGACAAAGCACTCGTCGAGCTCCTCGCCCTTGGAGGTTAGGAGTCTGTGCACAGCTCAGCTGGGTCATCTGCTAGGAAATCAAGGTGTCGGCCAGACAGAGTGCTCATCGGGAGGCTCTGGGGAAGAGCCTGCTTTCTAGCCTATCCAAATTGCTGGCTGAATCCAGCTGCTTGCAGCTGTGAGACAGAGTTCATCAGACCCTCACTGACTATCATCCAGGGACCCTCTCAGCTCCCAGACACCACTCCCCCATCCTCAACAAGGGGCGTCCTTCTTCTCCAAAGTCTACAAGGGCTCATCAAATCCTCTTACTTTGCAAGTCATCTCTCTGTCTTTCCCTTTGCTCCAAACAAACTGGAGAAAATGCACGGCTTTTGAAGACCTAATATGGTTATATTAGGTTCACCAGAATAATCTCCCTTTTATCATTTAAAGTACCATAGTCACCATTATAATACCAGGGGATGAAGGTCATGAGGGCCACTTTAAATTCTGCCTTCCACAATATTTTATGACTCTACCTATATGAATGTTCGAAAAGGCAGATCTATAGATGCAGAGAGTACATTACTAGTTACCTGGGGCTGGATGTAGAAATGGGGATAATTGCAAACAGGCATGAGGGTTCATTTTGAGGTGAAATGTTTTAAAACTGGATCATGGCTATGGATGCACAACTGTATAAACGTACTAAAAATAACTAAATTTTACATTTAAAGCGGGTAAATTTGTGGTAGATAAATTATACATCAGCAGAGTTTTTAAAATATTTAATATATTGACTGCCAAGAGTTATATAGAAATAGATATAGACATATAAATAAGTATGTCATATTACATATACACGGTTGGTTGGTTAACTAGTTAGTTACCTTGCAATAGTCATGGATTTCTCAGGAAACTGAGAAAAAGAAATAGCTATAAAACAAAATTTATAAACCAGACTTCAACAACATTAAAAGGGGAGTTCAAAACATTTCTGCTCATAAAAGGCATTGGTAAGATAATTAATAGGAAGGTCACACACTGGAAGAACATATTCTCATTACGTGTACCTGACAAATGACTGACATCCAGAATATTAAAAACTTATATAACTCAACAATAAAAAGAGAAAGAACTTAATTAAAAATTGGCAAGTGATTTGAAAACACACTTAACAAAAGAAGAAATATGAGTTTCCAGTATGCATGTGAAAGGACACACAACATCATCAATCATCAAAGAAATGCCAACTCCATACACATTCTTAGATACTGCGTCATGCCCACAGGAATGGACAGAATAAAAGACCTGACAATACTGTATGCTGATGAGGATGTATAGAAGCAGAAACTTTCATACATTGCTAGCAGTGATGTAAAAGGTCACAACAACTTTGGAAAAGCACTTTGCTTTTTCTTATAAAGTAAACCTATACCTACTCTATGACCAGATTCCATTCTTAGGTATTTATACAAGAAATTTTATTCATGCCCTTAAATTTTTTTTTCAATTTTATTCATCATAAAGAAAAAATATTATTCATCATAATTTTATTCACTGTAACTAACCCTGGAAACAACCTAAATGTCCAACAACAGAAAAATGGGAAATATCATGCGCTACCTTAGTATGATGAAAGGCAAGAAAGACAATGAATGAATTACCTCTACCATCAAAACGGAATAAACCTCCTAAACATACCCTTGAATAAAAGAAGCCAGACACAGAATGAACCCATTTCTGTGAAGTTTTGAAACAGGTAAAACTAATCGATAGCAGCAGAACTCTGCAGAGAGGTTATCTAGACGGGAATGTTTGAAGAGCATCATGAGAACCTCTGAGGTATCACTTATAAGACTGCCTTCACCGCATGATAATTCATTGAGCTGCATACTTAGGATTTGTGCACATTTCTTTGTGTATGTTAACCTGCAATAGAAAATGTCTTTTAAAAAGTGTGAATAATATGAATGAGAAGAAAATATGAGACTAGGGAAAATTTAGACACATCTGACGAAGGGCTGTCACACAAAGAATACACAAAGAACTTCTAAAACTCAACAATGAGAAAATGAACAACTGGATTAAAAAGTGGGCAAAGTACCTGAAGACACTTCACCAAAATATACAGATGGCTAATAAACATATGAAAAGGTGTTCAAGTCATACATCATCAGGGAAATGCAAATTAAAACAACAACATGATACTATGACCCACCATAGTAAAATGGCCAAAATCAGGAACACTGACGATACCCAATACTGGTGAGGATATGGAACAACAAGAACTCTCACTTACTGCTGGTGGGAAAGCAAAATGGTGCAGTCACTTTGGAAGATAGTCCAGCAGTTTCTTCCAAAACTACATACTTTTACCATACAATCCAGCTGTCATGCCCCTTGGTATTTACCCAAATGTACTGAAAACTTATGTCCATACCAAAACCTACACAGAAATGTTTGTAACAGCTTTATTCATAATTGCCAAAACTTGGAAGCAACCAAGATGTTCTTCAGTAGGTGAATAAATAAAGTGGAGTGCAATATTATACAGCACTAAAAAAAAGGAGCCATCTAACCACGAGAAGGTGTGGAGGAAATTAAATGCATATTAATAAGTGAAAGAAGCCAAGTTGAGAAGATTAGATA
The DNA here is from genome assembly GCF_009762305.2 of Zalophus californianus. Classification (NCBI taxonomy): domain Eukaryota; kingdom Metazoa; phylum Chordata; class Mammalia; order Carnivora; family Otariidae; genus Zalophus; species Zalophus californianus. Next base: position 4,260,065 of record NC_045601.1, on the reverse strand, counting down.
TGATATGACTCCAGCTCCATGACATTCTGGAAAAGACAAAATTACAAAGATCAGTTGGCTGCCAGGGACTAAGAGCGAAGGGATAAATAGATGGAGCACAGAGAATTTGTAGGGCAGTGAACTATTCTGCATGATACTGTAATGGCAAGTACATGTCCTTATACATCTGCCCAAATCCATATATTTGCCCATTTGTTGGAGAATATACAACCCTGAGAGTGAGCCCTAATGTAAACTATGGACTCTGGGTGACAATGATGTGTCAATACAGGGTCATCTTCTCTAATAAATGTGCCACGTAGGGGCAGGATGTCAATAGTAGGGGAGGCTGTGTGTGTTGGGGAGGGACGTGATACAGAGTGTACAGAAATTCCCTGTACTTTCCACACAAGTTTTCTGTGAACCTAAAATTTCTCCGAAAAACAAGGAAGGGACTAAAGAGATAACATGAAAAGTGTTGCTAGTGACCGAAAGTGTGACAATTTGAGCATTTATGAAATGACCATAATAAACTAAAACACAAAGAATATATAACATCCCATAAGTCCAGGGGTTTGTTTTTGATTTGTTTTGTTTTGTTTTGTTTTTTGCTTAAAGGAGAATGAGAGAGAAAGCCTGGACAAGAGAAAAACAGTAAGAGGAGAATCGAAAGGCACTGCTCACCACTGACAGTAACTAGGGTCCCACTCTCGTTTGGGTCCCCCATGAAACAAACCCTGGGACAGGGACTTGTGTGTAAGCAGTTTATTTGGGAAACAATCCCTGGGAACCCCAGCCGAAGAGTGGGGACGTGAGATGGATAAAGGAGGAAAGCTTGAGAAAGTTCATGGAGGGTGTGTCATCGAGCTAGCTGTCACAGTGGTCAACCGGAGTTCCATCCTTAGGAAGAATTCTGGAAGCCAGTGACAACAGACATGTCAGAGGTACCTCACCTGGGAGTGAAGGATCTTGGGTCTTTACTCAAGGGTTTCTCTCATGGAGCAGAGTCGCCATGAGGAAGGGAGTTGGTGGCCTCGAGCCCCTTGCACTCTGGCCCGCTGTGGCGATATGACACCAGGCACTGTGAGGTCTGGTCATCAGAGAAAGCTGTCAGGCAAAAGCTGCAGTTTCTATGGGCAGGAAGTAAAAGCGGCTTGGGCAGAAATGCTAAAACTTAGGAACTATGGCGAAGCCTCACAGTGTCTGCTAGAGGCACCAACTTCTCGCTCTGAAAGCTGCCAAATAAAGAAAGAATTAAACATACTACTGTCATTCGTGAATGAGATGTACTTCAAGGTGATCAAAAAGCTAAGTCCTCTGTAAGAGACATAGATTTCAAAGACGAACCAAAAGACAAAGTAACATTAGAATTAACATGGAGTAAGCATTCATCTATGAGGGGCTACTGGCATCATCAAGGCACATCTTGATGAAACACTTCCCAACCTGCTGGGGTCTATCCTGGCCCTGCATCTTCAAATGGAAGAGGAGGTTTATCTCTTACGGGCATCTGTAATACGGCTGATGTCATTCTGTTGCTCTCAGACTCTCAGTATGTACTTGCTACTGTTAAGTCTTTTTCTTCTTCTTCCTCTTCATTTTTTTTTTTTTTTGGCATTTATCTATTATCCATTTATTGGCTCCCTTTATCTAGCTAACTGCTCCTCCTTCTTTTCACTTGTCATTAATTTTTTACATGCAGCCTAATCCCCACCTGATGTAAGACTATATCAGATTTAGAAATAGGACTGACTCATACAACTGGCAGCAATATGAGACTATCCACTGTCCCCTGTCTGTCCGTTCCCAATCACATACAGTAGGGCTGGGCGAGCACAAACTTTTAGGACGGTCTTATACCCTGGGCAGAAAGAAACAGAAACCACTAGTTATGCAACCCCATAGGGTTTTGATTTAAAATCCCCATGTTTCAGTCTCTGGATTTCATCTCCCTGTATCTATATAATCTGTTGGTAATCTATATAACCAACGACCACATTCCAATCCAAAGAAATATCTATCAAACTCCCCTTTTGTATCATGTCCCTCATTTCCTACTCAGGAGAACTGACAGCCTGGGGCCCTTACTCAGTTACTTCATTTTTGCCAGATTAGCAAAGGAGCAGCCAAGGCACTGAATGCTTGGCCAAATTCCCATCTGTCTGAACTTGTCTTGCAATCTATTTATACATTGTCCCTGTCTCTGGATCTGTTAGACTCTGGCTCCATGATAAATAGTATTATGCAATATGTATGTTAATTAATTTGAAAAGCAGTATGTCAGGGAAATTTTTCTTTTCTTTTTAATTTTATTTTTTATGTTATGTTAGTCACCGTTCATTACATCATTAGTTTTTGATGTAGTGTTCCATGATTCATTGTTTGCGTATAACATCCAGCGCAACATGCAGTACATGCCCTCTTTAATACCCATCGCCAAGCTAACCCATCTCCCGACCCCCCTCCCGTCCAAAACCCTCAGTTTGTTTCTCAGAGCTCATAGTCTCTCATGGTTCGTCTCCCCTCCGATTTCCCCCCTTCATTTTTCCCTTCCTATCATCTTTTTTTTTTAAACATACAATGTACTGGGAAAATTTTATTTTAAAAGTTACCAAAATAGATTATAAATTTTAACAGAAAACGTACCTCAATTAATTGATCAAGGTCAACATCAATAGTCATAAATCATGTTGGCATGTGAGTAGTGATGAAAATGGCACTTCACCTCTGTGGTCCTCCCCACAAAGACATATAACCACAGTCTAGTCATGAGAAAAACATGATCCAGATCCTAATTAGCAAACATTCTATGAAATACTTGACCAGTACTATTCAAAACTGCCAAGGTCGTCAAGAACAAAGAAAGGCTAAGAAACAGTCACAGCCAAGAGCTTGGTAAGGTGCCCTCCACTGCAAACTCATAACCATCCCAGAACCCAGAAATAAGGGTTTGCAGATGTAATTAGTTAAGCGGAGGTCATGGTGGAGTAGAGTGGGCCCTTAATCCATTATGATTAATGCTCTTATAAAAAGAGGAGAGTGGACACAGAGACAGACATGCGCAAAGCACAGACGATGTGACGAGACACAGGAAAAAGGTGATGGCAGAAACTGGAGCGATGCATTTACAGGCCAAGGAAAGGCAGGAATTCCCTGCAATACCAGAATCCAGGGAGAGGCAAGGAAGGACTCCGTCCGACAGCCTGTAGAGGAAGCATGGCCCTGTCAACACCTTGATGGGACCTGGACGGGACCCTGAGAAAGAAAAAGGACAGGAAGTAAAAACTAAGGAAATCAGGATAAAATATGGACTCAGTTAATAAGTGTATCAATATTGTCTATTAAGTACAGCAAATATACCATACTAATATAAAATGTTAATAATAGGAAAAACTGGGGGCGCCTGGGTGGCTCAGATGGTTGGGTGTCTGCCTTTGGCTCAGGTCATGATCCCAGGGTCCTGGGATCGAGCCCCATGTCAGGCTCCTGGCTCAGCGGGGAGCCTGCTTCTCCCTCTCCCTCTGCCTCTCCCCTTGCTTGTGCTCTCTGGCTCTCTCTGTGTGTGTATCTCTGTGTCTCAAATGAATAAATAAAAATCTTTAATAAAAAAATAATAGGAAAAACTGTGTGTGGGATATACGGGAACTCTGTGGTATCCTCATAATGTTCTATAAATAGAAAACTGCCATAAAATAAAAGAATGATTTAAAATGAAAGAACACTTGGAAAAGTCAACAATCATGTAACACATACCTAATATTACAAAATGATTATCTTTAAAATATTTTTAAGTTCAAAGAGTTTTACCAACAATTCTTATTAATGATTTTTCTTGAGCTTTAAAAGTAGTAGCTCCAACATACATAAAATTTGACCCAAAATATACTTTTACCTAATGAAAACTCTTTTAGCAAAACCTGACTAAAAATAGCACATTAAAAAAACTATAGTCCAAACTCTTAGTAATATTGGAGCAATTTTTTTCAAGTAAAACACTAAAAAACAAAATGCTACAATTTTTCAACATAACAATATCAAAGGTGAGTAGGGGGAATCCAAAATTGCAAAAATAGGTTAAACTTAATACTAAATTACTGTCCTAAATCATTATGAACATTCTAATAGATGCAATTAAATCTAATATTCATTCCTCATTAAAATAAGTTATATGTAAAAATAGACATAATAGGATATGTCCTAAAAACAATAAAAACAAATATATCAATACCCAACATCCTTTTTAAAAGTTAAATAGCACAAGCCTATTAATGGAACAGTTACACAGACACACCCAAACTAAGTATACCTCAGCTCATCATTCCCATTTCTCATAATTCTATTGGATATTACACATGTAGTAATTGATTATAGAAATAAAAATAAACATAAGTAATAAGTAATATAAAAGATACGAGGGATTCAACATGGAACCTATTGTATTTAAAATTAAGAAAGGTGGTAGGGAAACATAAAATATGGCAACAATGGAACATAGAAGAGGAGTTATTTTCATAGAGGTTAAAAACAGAGATTAATAAATCTATACCCATGGTGTGAGAATTAAGCACAATTCTCTCAGTAGCTGATATGATATGATATGCCTAAAATCACTGAAGGTATACAGGATTTGAACAACATGATTATCCAACTTGCCTGTATGAACCAACAACTATGCAATTCATACTCATACCATGAGACATTTACCAAAACAGATGCTATCTGGCTCATTTAAAAAAAAAGTTAAACAAATGAATAAACAAACAAAAAGTAGAATCAGACCTACAAATACAGAGAACTAACTGATGGCAGCCATAAGTGGGGGGGGGGGTTGGAGAATAGACAAGGTGGGTGAAGGGGAGTGGGAGGTACAGGCTTCCAGTTATGGAACGAATAAGTCACAGGGATGAAAGGCACAGCAGAGGGAATATGGTCAATGATACTGTAATAGTGCTGTGTGGTGACAGATGGCAGCTATACTTGTGGTGAGCGCGGCCTAATGTATAAACTTGTCCAATCACACAACCTCTTTCAGAGAACACAAAAATGGGGAACAATTTGCAACTCACTCTAGAAGCCAGCATAACCTTGATACCAAAATGTTATGAGGATTTACAGGAGAAGAAAATTACAGGATAGTTTATCCCTCTAACACAAACACAGATATCTCAAACAATATATTAGCAATTTGAATCCAACAACATATAAAAAAAGATAATATCATGGCCTACTGAAATTTATTCCAGGAATGTGATTCCAGCAGTGAAAAACAATGCACTACGAATTCACACAACATGGATGGATCTCATGGTCAAAATGCTGAGTGAAAGAAGTTAGAGAGGATAGGCTACATCCTTTATGGTCCCATCTTTTTTTTAAAGATTTTATTTATTTATTTGTCAGGGAGAGAAAAAGCACAAGCGGGGGGAGCAGCAGGCAGAGGGAGAGGGAGAAGCAGGCTCCCCACTGAGCAACGAGCCCGATGCGGGACTCTGTCCCAGGACCCTGGGATCATGACCTGAGCTGAAGGCAGATGCTTAACCAACTGAGCCACCCAGGTGTCCCCCTTTACGGTCCCATTGTATGTAATTAAAAGCAAGCAAAACAGATCATCGGTGTTAGAATCAGAATAGTGGTTACCTTTAGCAGGGACATTGCCTGGGATGCTGCATTAAGGAGCATTCTGGGTGTTGGGTATAGTCTGTATCAATCTGTATAGTATACACATGAATAAATATCCTTTGAGCTGTATACTTAAGATTTCCGCATTTATTGTATGAAAAATATACCTCAATTTTTAAGTAAAAGGTAGTAGAATATCCTGTCTCCAGCACATGTGATTGATTTTTTTTTAATCATTCTTCATTCTTTCATTTATTCAGTTGTATCCCTTTCCACCAGGATAATTATTTAGAAAAATGAATGGAAATGGTAGCATTCAAAATTGGCATCACAAAATAAAGTGGATAAACTTAAGAAGACTTTTATAAGACCTATATGAATAAAGCTATAAAACTCTACTGAGAATTCAAAGAAAACCTGAACGAGGTGACAGCACAGGTGTATCCACATTACTGATCAGATGATTTTACATTTGAAACGTATTAACTATAACCAAAATAGAATAATGATTTAACACAATGCCAAAATAATTTTAATACGTAACTATATCACAAAGTTTTATAATGTTTTAAATTTGAGTAAAATCTAAATTTCCAAAAAGAGTAATTAGTTAACTGTATAATGGTAAATCTATAAATATGAATTTCCTTCATTGGGCAACTATTTAAAGCTATTTTTTAAATCAGCGTGGATTTTAGATTGTGCGGAACATAGTGCTGGAAACTTAGGATCTATTGCACTCTCTGTCCTTAGCACAGCTCAGCACTCACCTGGAGCACTCAGTTTGATGTTAAAAAGAACATTGCTTAGCGGGAATATGCCCCAGATGAGGTTGACCAGGATAGAAAAAATTCATGTCAGAAATGCCTTGGGATCAATAAAGGAGTATTTTGATGGTGCTATTCTCCATGAGAGTTGACTATCTGCATATGGGTAGATGCTAAAATTAGGATTATCCTAGGAGGGGGCAGTCCTCAAGTTATGGGGACTTTGTGTGGTGTGTTCCTTCCCTTACAGCAATGAGGCACATCTTACACACACACTAAACATCTTTGGATGGATGAATGAATGAATGCATGCATGCATGATAAATAAATACTCTTTGAACACTAAGTTCCTATGACTCAAAAAATTTTTGTGTCATTTAATTTTGTAATCATTTTCAGGATTTTTCGAGAATCAGGATGAAAATCAAGTCTAATACGATATTAGTATTTTCCAGAGAAACAGAAGCAATAAGATGTATATGCAAGCTCAAAAAAAAAAAAAAAAAAAAAAAAACCTCACACTTATATGGTCAATTAATCTATGACAAAGCAGGCAAGAATATAGGGTGCCTGGGTGGCTCAGTTGGTTAAGCGACTGCCTTCAGCTCAGGTCATGATCCTGGAGTCCCAGGATCAAGTCCCGCATCGGGTTCCCTGCTCGGTGAGAAGCCTGCTTCTCCCTCTAACCCTCCCCCCTCTCATGTACTCTCTCTCTCTCTCTCTCATTCTCACTCTCTCAAAAAATAAATAAATAAATCTTAAAAAAAAGAATATATATAATTGAAAAAGACAGTCTGTTCAATAAATGGTGTTGGGAAAACTAAACAGCTATATGCAAAATAAAAGAAAGAAAGAAAGAAAGAAAGAAAGAAAGAAAGAAAGAAAGAAAGAAAGAAAGAAAGAAAGAAAGAAAGAAAGAAAGAAAGAAGGAAAGGAAAGAAACTGGACCACTTCCTAACACCATAGACCAAAATAAACTTAAAATGGATTAAAGACCTAAATGTGAGACATGAAGCCATAAAAATCCTAGAAGAGAGCACGGACGGTAATCTCTCTGACACTGGCCACAGCAACATTTTTGTAGATATGCTTCCTAAGGCAAGGGAAACAAAAGCAAAAATAAATTAATGGAAATACATCAAAATAAAAACCTTTTGCACAGTGAAGGAAGCAATCAACAAAACAAAAAGGCAACCTACTGAGTAGGAGAAGATATTTACAAATGATATAGCTGATAAGGGATTAATACCCCAAAAATATAAAGAATGCATACAACTCAACACCCCCCCAGAAAAAAACCCACAACAATCTAATTTAAAAATGGGCAGAGGACTTGAAGAGAAATTTTTACAAAGAAGATATCCAGATAGCCAACAGACACATAAAAATATGCTTAACATCACTTATCATCAGGGAAATGCAAATCAAAACAACAATGAGATATCACCTGACACCTGTCAGAAAGGCTAAAATCAGAAGTACAAGACATAACAAGTGTTGGCAAGGATGTGGAGAAAAAGAAACCCTCTTGCACTGTTGGTGGGAATGTAAATTGGTGCAGCCACTGTGGGAAACAGCATGGAGGAGCCTCAAAAAAAATAGAAATAAAAATACCATATGATCCAATAATTCCACCACTGGGTAGTTACCCAAAGAAAATGAAAACACTAATTTGAAAAGAGATATGCACCCCTATGTTTATTGCAACATTATTTACAATAGCCAAGATATGGAAGCAACCTAGGTGTTCGTTAGCAGATAAATGGAGAAAGATGTGTTGTATATTATATATGATGCTGCCAAAAAAAGGTGAGATCTTGCCATTTGTGACAACATGGATGGACCTAGAGGTATTATGCTAAGTGAAATAAGTCACACTGAGAAAGACAAATACTATATGATTTCACTCGTACATGACATCTAAAGAAAAAAAACAAATTAATAAGTAAACAAACAGAAAGCAGAATCAGACTTGTAAATACAGAGAACAAACTGATGGTTGCCAGAGGGAAGAGGAGGTGAGGGGAACAGGAAAAGTGGGTGAAGGGAAGTAGGAAGATACAAGATTCTATTTACGAAATGAATAACCCATGGGAATAAAAGGCACAACATAAGGAATATAGTCAATTATGTTGTAATCCCGTTGTATGGTGACAGATGGTAGCCACACTTGCATCAAGCACAGCATACCATAGTATAGAGAAGTTGCCTCACTATGTTGTACACCTGAAACTAATGTGACGTTGCCAACCACGCTTAGATAAAACATTTTGTCAACAAAGAGGGGTCTAAGAATAGGAATGTAAGTATGGTGTGTTTGTGCAAGATTCCATACAGTATTATTTAAATTTCTCCCCAATTTTATGTTTAATTATAGTTTTTATTGTCCTTTAAGGAATTCAGCTGGTGAAATACCCAGCTGAGGATTTAGTTTCTCTAAGAACTTTCAGCCAATCCTATACAGAGTTTCCATGGCATCTTAGAGAAAGAACATGACTGTTGGACTTCACTTAGCACTCGGCATTGCTCTGTGGCAGAATTATGTCTAGACTAAATGGGAAACTTTGTAGAAATGAACAGGAAGACAAGATGAAATCAGAAAAGAACCATTTTTCTCTGCAACTGCCTGAGGCTGCTCATTTACATCTGTAAAATATGCATCAACTGTTAATGAAAATGTAGGGTCCTCCCGAAGAAAAATCAGAATTCAAGTGTGAGAGAAGCTGTCAGCTTCACGGCCCAAGCGCCCTATAATATTAACCTCTATGCAAGTTTAAATTGTACCTCTGGTACTGAGATTATGGAAATATGTCCCACAGCATAAGCATCAGAGAGAGGTTGAGTATTTCTGCATTCTGAACACTCCCAAATAAGTTAATACATCACGAACTGAAAATTTTAGTCTTGCAAAAACTATTAAGTTCCATATAATATTTAGGGTAGTCCAAATTTAGGAATATGTACTATAGATGACCAGATTCTCAATAAACCTACTGTAAGAAGTTTGAAAAAACAAATCAGATAAAAATACTGACCAAATAACCTGGGATTATTTAAAAGGGTAATTTAAAATTATCTCCAGTAAGAGATATTTTATAAGAGATTTCTATTTGTAGAATTCTAGAGATATCATTCTGGAGGGAAAGGAGAAGAGAAAACCTCTCACTAAAAGTAGGTTGAAAATTATGATCTCTGTTCAATAAAAGAAAGTTCCCACTGCCCATTTAAGATTTAAAAACACGAAATGTTATTCATAGAAAACCCTCCCATTCCCAATGTTCTTAAATTAAACTTTAAACTTTATGAACTTCTGATGAAGTCATATTCAAATATTCAAGTATAAGATTATGCATGCATATGATCTATATAAGTAACTACATGGCTTTAAAATCAAAGTCAATTTTAGTGAGTCAGAATAAATCAGAATATCACTGGAATATATCCTGCATTTTGCTCTCTCTCATACACACACATTGTGCTCATATATATCACATAAGTATAATGATTAACATATACAAACTTAAGCACTTAATTTGAATATAAACTTTCTTGAGAGAATTGCAACATAAACTCAGATTTACCCAACCATGGTACTATCTTTCTTTCTTTACAAATTTTTTTTTGTTCCTCTACTATGTGAAGGCTCTATGCAGAGTTAAGACTACAAAATCTGGCCCCTGATCATTCCAGGAATAACCGAGTGGGGTGTACAAGATGAGCAGCTCTCTAGAGGACAGTACAGTGCATGATATAAATGCGCAGAAGCGGTTTCATTAGCGATGTTGAGGAGAAGGAGGGAAAAAAATACCAAAAATCACTGGTGGAAACTAAATATCAGCTTCCAGTTTTCAAGTAGTGGATGCAACACACATGCATGCCCCCTCTCCTTCCAAAATATTGCAAATGACATGGCTGAGTGCAAAGTCAAGTCCAATAGTCATGTTCTTTCTCTAAGAGGCATCAACCCAAACAACAGAGAAAACTAGATGGAAACACATTGGCGTAACTCACTGGACTGTAAAAAGGTCTTCAGGAAGTGAAGAGCTAGAAGCTGGCTTAGAGTCCCAGAAACATCTGACGGGGCATGAGGGAGCTGGGGGTGGGTGGGTGTGGGCTCCAGGCCAGAGGACCACCACTGTCTCCACACGGAGGGGACAGATTTCTGGCTCCCCTTCCCACACAGAGCACCACCGACAAACTCCAATCCACAAAACTGGAGGCTTATTTTCTGGAAAAACTCAACCTAGGGGATAGGGGTTTGAGAAACGAGATATGGCAGAGGCCTGGGGTGAGGAAAGAGGTTGCAAACAGGGAGATTAATTCCTTAATTGAACTGTGGAGACTTCAAAACCTTTCCCTGACAAGCTCCCCAAATGCCAGCTGTGGGTTTCTATGCCCCACAGACAGGCTACTGTAGGATTGCTGTCTGGGGAAAGCTGCTGGCCACAGCCTGAGGCTCTTCACTCCCTGCCTACGTGACCCAGTAGCTGCTTCCTCGCCCAGTGCCTCTAGATGCAAGCCAGCTCCTCTGCAATCTTTGTCTATGCACACAGGCTTTCAGTATGCTTTTTAGGGATTACTCTGAAATCCAAACAGAGAAAGCAATACACCAAATACAAAGGGAAAACAATCAATGGAAGTTTTTAAGCACCATTAAATGTGTTTCTTCATTCCGTCAGAACGTTTGGATAACAGTTATTAATGGACACAACGCGGCTGCCTAGCGAGTGCGTCAGTGTCCGTTCTCTGGGAATCAGAAATTGGGAGAGGATGGTTGGTGGAGAAGTTTGCTGGGGAAAGCCCGTGATGAGGGAAAGGGAGGGAGTCAGACCGGTGGCCACCCTTCAGAGCACATCTTGGAGAAGGGGGAGGAGGAGGAGGAAAGGACTGGTGAGAAGAGCCTGAAATGGGCAATTCCTGATCCCCCAGCAGGTGAGGCCGGAGCGACAGTTAACATTAGAGGAGTCCCACATCAAATGGGAATGTTGGGGCTCCAGCTCAATCCCTCCACATCCCTTCCCAGAATGGGAAGGTTCTGGTTCTAGGACCTTCACCATGCCCACTCATTGGCTGGGATAGGCTGGGGAGAGTGTGGTCTGGTGTGACTCACGCACGGTCCCACAGAGGGACAGCCGGTCACTTCAAGTAGACAGATGTGTGCCCCAGAACAGACAGTGGTGGCTCCTGAAGACATGAGTATGTTGCAGGAGCAGGTAGCTCATCCTTTGATGACACTTTTTCTCATGTATTGCCTGCTTTCACTTCACCTCCACTCAGAGACTCACAGAGGTTCCCGATGACCGGTTTACAAAGGAAGTAAAAACCTGAGCCTGGATTGCCGGTGATGCTCCATGGTCTGTTACGCTGCTGCAGTATTGTGGGCCCACATAGAGATGGCACTGAGAAGTGGCACTGAAAGGAAATCCCCCAGGTAGCGCTGCAAATAGCCCATCTGGTTTCCAATTTGTCTGGACTAAAAACTGGCCAGATGTGGATCTGTGCTGAGTCATAGTGAACAACTAACATTTTGGCCCAGTGAGCAGAAACTTGGAATAAAAGATGGAAATCCAGATGAACAGAACTTCTGGGGAAAAGACCTGTAGATGGACCCTCAGGATGGGCATAATGTATGAAGGCTTTGTATGGACACTCACACAATTGCACCCACTAGTGAGGAGGCCCTCAGAAATCAGGTGGACAGAGTGGTGTTCTGTTTGTGCCACGCATTTCTTCATCCCCACTGGTGTTTGCAGAGGCTCACGTAGAAAATGGCCAGGGTGGCAGGAATGGGAGCTATGCAAGACTTTGTCAACCTGGCCTTCCCCTCACCGAGGCTTATCCAGTTAGAGACTCAACTGATTGCCCAACCTGCCGATAGTGGAGGCCACCCAAGCCCCTGGCATGGCATCATCCCTCGGAGGAGCAGCCAGCCATTTGTGCCGTCTTGGTTATCCTGAAGCCTTCCCTCAGGTTTTGTCCTTATCAGAGTAGACACTTAACCTGGATGTGAACGTGCCTTCCTCACCCAAAGTGTTTCTGCCAGAACCACCATCCCAGGCTTGCTGGATGATTCCCTCACCGCCAGTGTATTCCACAATACACAGCATCTACCAAGAACCCCCTTTTATTTTCAGGAGGAAAATGTTGCAATGGGCTCCCACCCACAGAGTTCATTGCTTTTGCCACATCCAGAAGCTGTTTTTCTTGTAGAAATTTGGAATGGCCTATTGAAGACTCAATGCACCAACTGGGAAACACACTGTGCAAGTTTAGAAAATCACACTCAAAGATGTGATCAGTTCTTTCACCCAACAACCCACGTATGGGTCATGTTGGTGTCCTGTTGCTGCATAGCAAATTGCTACAAATTTAGCAGGTTTAAATGGCACACATTTCTTCTATCACAGTTTCTGTGGGTCAGCTTAGCTGGATCCTCTGTTCAGGGTCTCATAGGGCTGCAGTCAAAGTGTGGGCTGGGGCTGGGTTCTCCTCTGAAACTCACAGTCCCTGCTCTTCAAAGTTCATGACATTTATTGGCAGAGTTTATTTCCTTGAATCTGTAAGACTCACAGTGACTTGCTTCTTCAAGGCCAATAGGAGACAACAGTTCTGCCTCCCAAACTCTTGAAAGGACTTACCTGATAAGGCCAGGCCCACCCATAGGCTTTTGATTAACTAAGTCTGTTAATTAGGCCCTTTGCTTACTTAAGCAAAAGTCCCTTCACCTTTGTCATATAATGTAACCTCATCATGGGTGTGACATCCTTCATGTGCACAGGTCCACCCACAATGAAGAGGAGGGTGTCCTACAGGGTCGGCACCACATGATAATTCTGACTACCACAGGTGCCCTCCACAGGGCCAGAATGCAGGGCCTTACTGGTTTAGAAGTCTTACTTCCCTGGGAGGCATATAGCACCAGCTGGGCTGCATCAACGGGGTTTCTGCTGATGGGCAGAAATGTGGTTCCTACGGAGCCATGGGGGAACCAGCTCTCCAGGTTACAGGCAGTAACTTCATTCACACCTCCACTCTGCCTCTCCAGACCCCCTAACCTTTTTGTAATTGATTTCCTACATTAAATCTCCCTCCATTTGATATATCTAACATAGCTTCTGTTTTTCTGCTTGGACATTGACTGAAAAAATCATAAATTGTCCATTATGTAGGCTCAAAAAATGTTAGCTCAAGAGATTGGGATTTATTGTCTTTTAGGCAATATGTTTCTTGATGTTATACACACCTATTTTCATGTGGATATGCAGCAACCATTAGTCCAGAAGATGACAGAACTCATGTAGGTTCTTCGAGCCTTCAGAATTACACCAAACACCTGTCCCAGCATAGATCTTTATACAAGACTGGATTTTTTTTTAAACTAGTAACAAACTGTAAAAAATCAAAACTGGAACCCAAGAGCATAAACATCTAGAATGCAACAGAAAGAGATTTGAACACTGGACGGTGAAATTACCTGGCAAATTCCTTAGTTTTCACAACAAAAAATAGAATTAGTGGGGGATTCTGGGTGGCTCAGTTAGTTGAGCATCTGACTGTTGATTTTGGCTGCGTCATGATCTCAGGATCGTGGGATCGGGCCCCACGTTGGGCTCCACACTCAACACAGAGTCTGCCCGAGATTCTCTCCCTCAGCCTCTGCTCCTCCCCCCTTCTCTCTCAAAATGAATAAATAAATCTTTCTTAAAAAGATAGAATTGGTGATAGATAATTATGTATATATGTCTACATGCATCCTTTTATTTGTCTATATTCTTGTTAATTAAATGATTTGGGGTATCCTTGCACAAATTACATACAGGAATATTTTTTCCAATATAGCATGTGTTCTGAACTGTGTTGGGTACAACATGCCTACCTTAGCAGCATCCCTAAACAGAGTAGGTCTCCCTGGCAGTACTTGCTGTCAGGAAGCTTTTATAATCATATATCATGCATTCTATTAGGAGCATTCATTTATACTATGAAGAAAGATCTTGACAAATGAGCTTCTGCTCAATCTGAAAACAATTGTTCAGAAGTCCAAAGTTAGTGGATTTCATGCCACTGTTTATGAAGTTTTAAGCATATCAATTATTCATTTAAATGAAATACATTTTTTCCTAAGGAAGCATTTGCTTAGAAATTGATAAATCATATCACTCTGGGAGTAAACAAAGAGAGAACTGGAACTGGTAACAAAGTTAAACCAAACACACCTGCCTCAGGTGGCTTTGGTTATCTTGCATTCTGTATAACACCAATACTTCAGTTGAGATTACTGTTGCCCCCCCCCCATTACTAGACACCTACTTCTCTTGTCTTCTCACAAGAAAGCAAATACCCCAAGATCAGCAAAGGATTTCTCTCTCTCTCTTTCTCTCTCTCTCTCTCTCTCTCTCTCTTTTTTTTTTTTTTTTTTTGGTTCTTCTTTGTTAGGAATGTCAGGGCACTGTTAAGAGAGTATCACATTTTGAGATAATCTCAAAAACAATGAAGTTGGCCTTGAAAATGTATGTTGGGGAAGAAACTGGGCACATCAAGTGATGTAAGTCTGAGTAAATCAGCTCAAGAAACAAGGAAACAGGAGGTTTTGATATGACAGCTAGGACCTACCAAGACTCATTTTTTCCTCTGCCCTAAAAAAATCCCATCCACATCTTCCGCCCCAGATTTCCCTACACAAACACATCAAAGAAATAACATTTGCTCTCACATTTGTCTCCCCGTGCAGGCCCTACTCAACACATACTCAGGGGCAACATTTGGTATCAGATATGACTAATTTTATCAACCATAAAGTCTTGAGTCAATAGCAGGTACTGAAATTGTGTCTTCATTTCAGGCAGCTTATTTTCCTAGACAAAATCACAGTTTTGTGAGGCAAATCCCTATTTGCCTCCTCTTCTCAAGGATACTTATGACAAATGAAACAATCCCGTTTTTCCTGGAGAGGTTTAAATTTCTGATAAAAAGCCCACGTCCCTCCCTATATAATCAGGAGTTTCCCAAGTTATTGAAAATGACCAACACCAACATAGAGCCCTTACTTGACCCCGCCAAGTCTCTGTTAGGATATCTGTACACCAAAACAGTTCTGCCAATTGCACTTGTATTCTTAACCAGCTCCTGAGGTGGTCTCTGAATCATTGCGGACCTGCAGGATTATACACTAACCAACCTAAGTGTTTGAGTCTGCCAGCTGGACCACTGCAGCCTACTGTCATGTAGGCAGTGTTAAAATGGCTAAAATTTCATCCTGCACTTAGAGGAATTCAGACCGCCAGAGCTCCATAAATTAAAGACTGATAACACTCATTCTACTTGGGTCTTGTCGAGCTGTGCATTCTGTTCTGCTCCATCTCCACTCAGTTTGACTTGGTACATTTCCTAAACACAAGGGCCAGGAGTCCAGTGCTGCCAAGCTGAAAGTTGTTTCCATTTTGGATGGAAATAAGCAATTCCAATTTAATTCTACTTTAAATCTTTCAAAAATAATTTGTAAATATAACCTGATTTTCAGCAAAAGTCAGATGATTCTGACAATAGTTCTCTGCTTCTTTGTAGAAATTCAGTAAGTATTGATTGATTTTTTTTTAAATTCGTCAATTCTTTCTACTAATGATGGTTGGATGATCAATTTTAAATCTAACCAGAGAATACACCAACTTTATTAGGCCGAGTAAAATATTACCAAGATGATTCAAGTAAAGGAATCAATTACCATAAGGCACCATTTCTCAAGACCCAGATTATATCAGGCTAGACATACTCATTTCACAGAGTTGATGTCAAAGGCTGATGTGTGTTTGTAATCACACGCACAGATTGATCTTCCAACATTATCTTCTGAAGTCCATGAAGGGAAAGCTCAGGCTTTTTGAAATTGCTTAGCCATTGTAATCTTTAATTCAAAAGCAGAAGCTCAGTCTCCACTATCTCTAGGAATTTTTGAATCTAAATGAGCTAAAGTACCAAACCAGTGTATTGACAATTCTTGTTCCAGGACTTCAAATCAATAAACTCTCCAAATCTAATAGTTTCATTAATAGAACTGTTCAATCATTCACTCACAGAAATAAGGATGCATGCGGTTATGGTCTAGAGCAGCTTAAAAGATAATTAAATCAACACCATTCATCTTCCTGAGGATTGCCTGGAAAAGATGAGAGAAATAAATAAAAGATTGAAGATGAACTCCAAACTTACTTAGTGAAACATTCTGTCTTTTTGAAGGATTCCAATGCACACAAATAGAACACAATCCACAATGATTTTCCAACACTTTCTCTTCCTTTTTACCCTCACAACACTGACTGTAGTTAAGGGAAGACAGAATTAATGGAACACCTTTTCAGTGCATGCACACGTTATTTCCCACACAAGGCCACCACATTACATAAATATGGGAAGCACCATGCACTTTGTATTCTCTTTGAATGACACTCCCTGGAGTTGTGTAGCACCTCACCCACTTACTATTTTAAGACAGGAAGTCAAAAAGAATGAAGGCACCCTAAAACCAAACTTTGCCTAGTTAAGTGGAGAGCATTCCAAGATTTGCCTGAATTCTCTGAATGTTTATTTAGAAAATAAATGGGTCTCCTGGGAATTTTTAATAAACTTAAATATTTTAGTTAATTCAAGGAAAAACATCAGTGAGCCTTTATGCACATTCACCAGTACTCTGTGGTTAAGAATGCTTAAGAAAAGAATTTGCAAAATCATTGCCCACTAGTATCTCTGAGCCAAGGGAAAAAAAAAGGATAGAAAATTATCATCCACAGTCCCGGTTCTTTTAGGCTACAAGTAAAATATTTAGAGACAAAATAAGGGTGTGTAGACATTTTATAACCCTCCTATTTGTTTTCTTCTTATTTTAAGTAAACAGAAAATGGATTACTTTAAAACAGCTGTGTGAAACTGATAGAAATTATACAAGAAATGAGAGGGACAGATTAGGATTATTTTGCTCTTGTACGGTATTTGCACTACCCAAGAAGCAGTTTGGTGTTATTTAAAAGCAAATTTGTAGGGGCGCCTGGGTGGCTCAGTCATTAAGCGTCTGCCTTTGGCTCAGGTCATGATCCCAGGGTCCTGGGATGGAGCCCCACATCGGGCTCCCTGCTCGGCGGGAAGCCTGCTTCTCCCTCTCCCTCTCCCCCTGCTTGTGTTCCCTCTCTCGCTGTCTCTCTCTGTGTGTCAAATAAATTTAAAAAATAAAAATAAAAATAAAAGCAAATTTGTATTAGTTGTAAATGTATATGCAGTCTAGAACAACTACTAACAATAGTTACAAAAGAAGCATAACTGCTAAGCAAGAGGGGAAAAGCTAATCATATAAAATGCTGAATTAAAATCATAAAAGGCTAAAAAAGGGGAAGACAAAAATAGGAACAGAGAAAAAGGGCAAAGAATGGAAAACAGTAACAAATGTGGTAGATATTAATCCAACTACACCAATAATCGTCTTTAAATGTCAGTGGTCTAAATTCGCCAACTGAAATACAGAGATCATCAGACTGGATCAAAAAATAAGACCCAACTATACACTGTCTACAAGAAACCCATTTCAAATATAAACACATATAGATTAAAAGTAAAGCGTTGGAGAGAGATATACCATGCTGACTCTAATCAAAAGAAAGGAGGAGTGGGTATATTAATTTTACACAGAACAGACTTCACAGCAAGGTTAACATGAATAAAGAGGGGCATTACATAATGAGGAAGCAGTTAATCCTCCAAAAATATATAATAATCCTTAACCTGTGTGCACCTAACAACAGAGCATAAAAATATGTGAGGCAAAAATTGATAAAACTGCAAGGAGAAATAGAAGACTGCACTATTATATGCGAGACTTGAACTCTGTTCTATCAGACATGGACTGACCCAGAAGCAGAAAGTCAGTAAGGACAGAGTTGAACTCAACAGCACCCTTCGTCAACTGGATTCATTTGATAGCTATAGACTATTTCATCCAACAAATCAGCATCACATTCTACTCAGCCCCACTGGGACAGTCACTAAGATAGACCACATTCTGGGCCATAAAACATACAAGGATTGAAATCACACCACATCTGCTATCAGACCACATTAGAATTAAACTAGAAATCAATCAGAGAAAGGAAATCCTTAAATACATGGAGATTAAACAATACACTTCTACATAACACATCAGTTAAAGAAAAAATCATGAGCAAGATTAAAGCATTTTTTAACTAAAATGGAAGTAAAAATACAACTTTTGAAAATTTGTAGAATACAGCACAAACGGTGGAGGGGAGCTTTAACTACTGAATGCATACATTTGAAAAGAAGGAAGATCTATAACCAAAAATGTAAGCTCTAACCTTATGCAACTTGAGAAAAAAGAGCAGATTAAATCCAATGTTAGCATAAAAAATAATAAAAATTAGAGCAGAAATCAATGAAATTGAAAACAAGAAATCAATAGAGAAAATCAACAAAACCCAAACTCATTTTAAGAAAAGATCAATAAAATTGACAAGCCAGCTAGCTAAGGGAAAAAAAGGAGGGGGGTACACAATGACTAATATCGGAAATGAAAGAAAATGCATCAATGCAAATCATATGGACATGAAAAGGATAGCAAAGGAATATTATAAACACCTCTATGCCCACAAGTTTGATAACACAGATGAAATAGACCAATTACTTGCAAGACAAAATCTGCCAAAACTCACACAAGAAGAAATAGACTATTTGAACAGGTGTTATAAAAAAAAAAAAAACACTGAAGCACCAGGCCCATGTGGATTCACTAGTGAATCCTACCACACATTTAAGAAAGAAATTATACCAATTCTCTACAGTCTTTTCTAGAAGATAGAAGCAGAAGAATATCCTTAACTCACTGTATGAGGCCAGCATTACCCTGATAAGAAAACCAGACAGAAACATTACTGGAAAAGGAAGCCACAGACTAATATCTCTCATGAACGTAGATGCAAAATCCTCAAACAAATATAGCAAAACAAATCCTACAATGTCTAAAAAGAATTATACACCTCAACCAAATGAGATTTATTGCAAATATGCAAGTTTGTTTTAACATTAGAAGATTAATTAATGTAAGTCATCACATCAACAAGCTGAAAAAGAAGAAAATCACAAGATCATATCCATAGATGCAGGAAAAGCATTTGACAAAATCCAAAACCCATTCATAAAAAATAAAAGCAAACAAGCAAATGAACAAAAAAGCAAATCTAGTAGAAGGGAACTTCCTTAAATAGGTTAAGAACATCCATAGAAAAGCTGGAGCTTTCCCACTAAAATCAGGTACAAGGCTAGGATGTCCTCTCTCCCCACTCCTTTTCAGCATCATACTGGAAGTCATAGCTGATACAAGAAAACCAGAAAATTAAATAAAATGACAGATTGAGAAGGAATAAATAAAAATGTCTTTGTTCTCAGATGATATAATTACCTATGTAAAAAATCCAAAAGAATCAACCAAAAAAAGAAAAAAAAAAACCTCCTAGAACTGTTAAGTAATTATAACAAGGTTACAGGATACAAGGGTACTACACAAAAGCTTATGAACAGATGTTTAAGTCCCAGGTCATTCAGAAATTGCGATACTAAAACAAGAGTGAGATACCATTCCATACCTATTAGAATGAAAATGCAAAATAACACAGCCACTTTGGAAAAAAGATTGCCAGTTTCTTACTAAGCAAAGCATACTCTCACTATACTATCCAATAATCATGCTCTTGATATTTCCCCAAATAAGTTAAAAACATATAGCCACACAAACACCTACCTATGGGTATTTATAGCTGCTTTGTTCATAATTGCAGATTAGAAGTAGCCCAGATGTCCCTCGGAGGTAAATTGAGAGACAAGCTGTGGTGCATCCAGACAGCGGAATATTATTAAGCAATGAAAAGACATGAGATATCAAGCAAGACATGAAAAGACATGGAGGAACCTTAAATGGATATTGCTAAGTGACAGAAGCCAACCTCAAACAGTTGCATATCATGGGACTTCAACTATATGATACCATGGAAAAGGCAAAACTATGGAGACAATATAAAGATCAGTGGTTCCCCAGCGTTGGGAGAGAAGGAGAGGAAGGAATAGTAAGAACACAGATGATTTTTAGGGCAGTGAAAATGTTCTGTATGACATTATTATGGTTGATGCACTATACATTTGTCCAAACCCATAGAATGTACAAGACCAGGAGTAAGCCCTAATGTAAATTATGGACTTTGGGGGATAACGATGTGTCAGTGTAGGTTTATTGATTGCAACAAGTGTAGCACTCTGGTGTGGGGTATTGAGAGTGGATGAGGTAGTGCATGTTTTGGGACTGGGGTTACATGGGAATTCCCTGTTCCTTCCACTCAATTTCTGCAGTGAATTTAAAACTGTTCAAACTCTCCAGCTGTGGGCCCATGGGGAGCTTGGCAGCAGTCTTCCAGTGGAGACAAGGAGAAGGAGCAGCCGGGAGGTGGCTCTGGGGCAGCCCAAGGTAACAGCCCTCCAGAGAGACTGCTGTCTGTGCTGGAAGATCTGGAAGTCTTGTCGAGAGAGCTTATAGAAATGCTAGCAAATTCAAGAAACCAAAAGTTGTTGCCATCAGATGAGGAAAACCGGGTCCTGGAGTTGTTAATTCACAGAGATGGGGAATTTCAAGAACTGATGAAATTGGCACTCACTCAGGGAAAAATCCATCATGAAATACACCTTGTAGAAAATGAAGTGGAGGAAAGTGACAGTGATAGTCAGCAACTACAAAGATGCTCAAGGAAGCAGAACAAATACTGGCTACAGTGTTTGCCAAATAAAAGAAAAAACTCAAATTAATAGAAAAAGCAAGAAAAGGTACCATCTCCTCTGAAGACATAATTAAGTGTGCACATGGGATTAGTGCAAGTAATGCTGTGTGTAGCCCCACTGACCTGGGTCCCAGGGGACCTACAGAGACCGTATCCAACGGATTTAGAGATGGGAAGTGGGTCAGAACAATCCTCCCACTCATGGTGTTAACCGTCATTTACCAGTGGACGCTCTACAGCAGGCCGACTGCCAGATGTCCTTGCTCCACAATATCCACGGCAGTCAAATGCGTATCAGTGAATATGCTACCCCCAAATCACAGTAACGACTTTTTGTTGGAACTCCAGGACAAAATAAGGAAAATGAAGATGCTGTAGACTTAGTCAACAGACTCCTCAAGCAGTAGTACTGATTCTGATCAAAACACACAAAAGACAAAATTCATACAGAATTGAATACAGTGGGGGAGTACCTCAGTGGCTCAGTCGGTTGAGCATCGGACTTTTGATTTTGGCTCAGGTCATGATCTCAGAGTTGTGAGATCGAGCCCTGCTTCGGCATGGAGTCAAACAAACAGAATTGAAAACTATGGAATTCTGTTTCTTAAATAATTGCAAGCCTGTAAAAAAAAAAAGCCAGATAATACTGGCTATAGTGGAATTGTGCAGCCCATTAAAAATCACCGGACTTTCCCTTCTTTTTAAGATTTTATTTATTTATTTATTTATTTATTTATTTATTTATTTGAGAGAGAGACAGAGATAGTGAGCTGGGAGGAGAGGGAGGAACACGCTCCCTGCTGAGCAGGGAGCCGGACGCAGGGCTCAATCCCAGGACCCTGAGATCATAACCTGAGCTGAAGGCAGGCGCTTAACAGACTGAGCCACTCAGGTAAGTAAGTATGGCCTCACATGCTATACCCCCTTCTTGCTTCTGGGACTTCACTTTCTATGACTCATTGCCCCCATTCTTTCCGTTCCAGGGACACAGAACTCATTGCTGTACCTCAACCACTATAAAGCTGGTTCCTCTTTGAGAATTCTCTTCCCTGGCATCACTTTGCCTCTGGTCCTATCTCTCTTGGTTCCTCCAGGTCTTTATTCAAATGCTACCTGAAACCATCAGGCCATCCAATCTAAAGGTGCGACCCCTTATCCCCACTGACTGTGTTCTTCTTAGCACTTATCAGTATGTGACCTGCTGTAGATCCTTAAATAATGTTTGCTTAGTTCTATCCAACTAGGATGGAAGCTCCACAGGACCAGGAAAATGGATAGGAGAGTTACTCGCAGGGAGCAGAATTAGAGTTAACCGAAGAACTATCCACCATCAGCCACGGGGTCTCCACAGAGCCTCCCCAGCATTCATTCTTAAATGCCATGGACAGCAGATGCTATCTGTCTCCCGTTATTTAATTCTTTCCTGCACTGGAGATTGTGTTGCACTCATCCTATACCTGTTTCACATCATTGCTGGTTTGAGGGAGACACACATGACTTTTCTATTGGACCATAGCTTTCTAAACACTGTCTGCAGACAGTACTGCGGTCTGGACTTGGCACTACATGTACTGACCGGGTGGGACACTGGGTTGTCTCCCTTGGAGATGGGCAGGAATATTCCCTTAGGGAAGAAGAGTGCAAACAGATTATCTCATGCTACTGGATGGCTAAATGGACACAAAAATTCACACACTATTCCCCATAGTATAGAGTTGTCACTGGAAGCTCTGGCAGCACCCCGATGACAGTCCCCAGCCATCTCTTTGCCTCTAGGAAGGGCCACAGACATAGTCCTTGCCAACAGAACATAAACAGAAGTATTTTTGTCACTAACAAGTCACAGCAGGAGAAAAGTTGAGATGAGTCCTTCACCCGGTCATGCCCCTTGTATTGACGGGGGAGTAGAGGTGCAAAGTGTGAGCAACCACAGACTCGAAACCATCACGGTCTGACCAGGACCATGGACTTGGACTTCTATGTGAGCAAGCACCAAACTCCCACGTGTTAAACCCCTGAAAGACTGGGGTCCTTTGACTGTACCAGCTCTTACTCGACCTAACGCATGCTCAGAGCTACTCTTTAAAAATTGTTCTCACCCTCTCCCAAAGCTAGAAAGTTAGGGGTATGAGCTAATGGCTCCCAAATACCGCCAACACACACACACACACACACACACACACACAAAGTGCATTTGCCTAGAATGGACTCTCAAGTGATAGTTAACCGAACAAACATGATCTCCTCCTTGTTTATTTTCTCTGCATGCATAAATATGCATTATGCAGTGTTCTTTGATTATTAATGATGATTTTTTTAAAAAAATGACAATTCCTGGTACCCCATTAAAATATAAAATGGAATTATGAGTACTAAACAGAGGTCACTATAAAATCCTCTCTGAAGAGATCCAAGAAAATCTGAAAACTTGGGAGTCAGAGACAAGAAGTGCAGAAGAGAAGCAAGAGTTAGATGGTAAAGGTGCCTCCTCACGTGCCCGAACAAAGGGTTTGGATTTGATATTGAGTAAATGCGCCTTCAGTAAACGTGTTTAAGATTCTCTCTACTTAAATGGCCCCTGCTCGGAGAATTCTTCCCTTCCTGGAACACCCACCTAACTAGAAACTCTGTCCTTGAAGTGTGTTATGTCTCTTCGTCCCATGATCCCCTTCCTGTCTACCTTCCTCACTAGAATAAAAGCTTCCTGGGTCAGTCAGGGGTTGCTGTCTTATCCACTCATCCCCCAGGTATTGTCGGGACTGAGCAGATGATCTGGCCCAGGGCGAACATTCAGTAAGTAACTGTTGAATGAATAAAATGGGAAGTGTCTGTGACAGGTCCGTGTCACTCTGTGCATGTGCCTAGACTCACAAGAGTCTAGACGTGTTGTCCCAGATGGAAAATAAACCCTTCAACCTTAGAGCCAGAAATGTATACCTAAATATGTTGTAAGGGGGCCATATAATTGCCACGTTCTTCTTCAAGTTTTGCCAGTTGATGTCCCTATCAGTAAGAACACTGGCACAGTGAGTGCCGGGTTGCCTTGCTAGAACAAGCAGACATGAACCAGCTTCCCTCTACCTGGAGAACATGGTAGTTAACAGCGTCATGGGGACGTATCTTCAAGCCATTCCAGAGCTGGAAAGCTCATTACCAAACATACTAATTAATGAGGTGGGTTTGTTTTTTTTTAATTCTACATGCCAACCTTCATTGGGTTCTCTTGTCACCTCCAAAGCAGTCCCGCCCTGCCAACACACATTGGCATTGAAAATCCCTATTTGGGAATGAGAAAAAATACTTCTGTTTCTGTAATGCCATTCAGACATGATAAAATAACACAGTAACCTCAAAAGTATTTATCATTCTCCAAATCCCTTTTCTGAGCCAAGGCGTGTGTTTAACAAACAACAAACTGCTTAAGGAATTGGAGAAGAATAAATTCTAGACAATAGTGAGATACATAAGGAAAAGCAAAATAACAGGTCTTCTTCTCAAGAGTATTTGGTTGCGCGTGTTAAACCTGAAACCCTCACTGCAGGTAACATTTATATCTAGTTCTTAACCATATAAACAAAGTCCCTCCAGGGGGCAACCTGAAATACATCAGGCACAGGAGTGTCTCCACTGAAAGGAACTCTCATGGGCATGTGCTGCTGAAAACCGTGCAGGTCTGTGGAGAACGAAATGCCACCATGACCTCAGAAGCAGCAGTCTGACAGGGGACCGAACTGATCATGGGGAACAGATTTAACTGCCTGGAAGGCTCTGCCTGTGGCCTCACAGCAGCAGGAATGCAATAGCTCTGGTTTTTGTTTCAGTTTTTTAAGATTTTATTGAAGACAGAGAGACAGAGTGCATAGAGCAGCGGGGGAGAGGCAGAAGCAGACTCCCCGTTGAGCAGGGACCACCCCCTCACCAACACGGGACTCCATCCCAGGACTCCGGGATCATGACCTGAGCAGAAGGCAGATGCTGAACCGACTGAGCCTCCCAGGTGTCTCCTATAGCTCTGTTCTTACCTGCTTCTTCAGAGGTGATCAAGTTCAGGAAAAATAATTCATTATAACCAAACTCCTGAGAGATTGATTTATGAACCAGAATGCCAATATTATCAGTTGATAATGTGAGCTTCAGCTGAGGAAGCAGTGGATGTCTGTTGTACCATCAGTAGGTCTCTCTAACAAATTTATTTTCAGGCTACATGCCTTATTTAACTTAGCTCACGTATTACAATAAGCTCTTAGGTGATTTTCCCAGCAGTTAAAGGCACTGAAATTATCACATATTTCTGTGATGTGAAGCTACTACTCAAAAGATCAAAAGACAGTGTTAATTAAGTATAGGGTTTACTAATCCCCATGAAGTTACTGGATTACTAGCTGAAAATGTATGCGAATCTAGACTATTCTATAAAAACAATAATCAGTTTATAGTTTATGTAAATTCACAACAAATGCTGTAATCAATAGAAATGTTTATTCTTTCCCGTAGAAAAGTCATCTCTTTGTCTGATTCATGAATATATTTTTACAGTAATGGTTTCTTTTTAATAATTTATGTTCGCGTGAATTATGGATCCCACTGCCTTTCACACTAAAGGCATGCAGTTCTGCAAGGCATGTCCCGTGTATCAGCAAATTACTCAGGAAAATGGCGCGCATGTATGTGAAAAGCTGTGAGTCATTACCTTCAGATGCTGTTATTAATTAAAAGTGCAATGCTGAGAGGCACGGATTTCCCGATTGATCTACCTCGTGATACAAAACCTGGTTTTGCTGAACTCTGAGCATGTAAGTACTGATTTTTCCTCATGAGTGTTACGTTCTCACTTTGAAGTGTAAAGTTGAATTTTCAATGCAGAACAAATTAAGAGGTTATAAGCACCAAGTAGGTTTGTTATATCTGAAAGCATATGAAGGGATTCTTTTAAAGATGGCTCCGTGAACATCTGTAAATGGTATATCTGAGTACTCTTTCCCTGTACATCTCATAGAGACTATATATTGAACTACTTGGAGCTTTTTCAAAAGACAAAATGTTTGAGTTGTCACAGAATAAAAACACTGATAATAAACATTAACTGAAATTCTGAGTGTTAGTTATCATTATATGTCACTGATACATACTAAGTGCTTAATATGTAAGATTTTACTGTGGAGGAGGTATTATTAGACAACAATAGACATTAAAGTGTGTATATTGTTATTGTCCCTACTTTATTGAGGCTCAGGGGGATATATAACTTCCTCAGTTCATGACATCGTTAAGAGGCAGTCAGAATTTGCTCTACTCCCTAGTATGTTAACCGAAGATACACTGCTCTTTTTAATGCCAACACCCTCTGATGCTTTTTAAAATGTACTGAAAGAATGAATTTAAAAAAACTGATCATACTAAGTGAGATATAAATTACTATGGGGGATAGGAGTAAACTTTCCAGCCTATTCTGGATAATACAAAACCTTCACAGCCACGCTAGGGGAGGTGGACTGACTACTGAGTGACCAGGTTGATTTCTGAGATGTCAGGAGGACCAGTGTCATGAGACAATATCACTATGAAGTGGGGACACCCATAAATCATTATATATGTTACTGCACCTTCCCTACAGATTGTTGGGCAATTTTGCATAATGTCCATATAAACCATAGAAAACAATAAAGAATCCAGAAAGAGACTCACACATCTATGGGCAATTGATTTTTGACAAAATATAACATAAATTGACCAAAGTGTAAGGGTTAAAACTACTAACCAGACAGAAGAAAGCATATGAAAAAATATACTCAACTTTGAAAACATGAAGATTTCTTAGTTATGACACCAATTACAAAAACTATACAACAAAAAAATAAATTGGATTTTAATCAAATATAAAACTTCTGTTCCTCAAAAACAGTCTTCAGAAAATGAAAATACAAGCCACTGACAAAAAGGGTTTATAATATATCTATCAGACAAAATAATGATACATTATGTATAGAATGCTTAAAACATAATAAAACAACTAATGAAAAATAGCAAAATCCTTGCAATCTCTTAAAATAAGAATGCGTAAAAATGGTCAATAAGCATCTGAAAAATGTTTGACATCTTTACTTGACATCAAGGAAATGCCAAGTAAAACCTCAATGATATAATATACACCCTAGAAAGGCTAAAATTAAGGAAAGAGACAATACAACGCGGATGTAGAGCACCTGGAAGTCTGACACATTGCGTGTGGGAGTGCAAAACAGTACGATCATTTACAAAGCAGTTTAACAATATCACTATACCCAACAATCCAGGCATTACACCCCTCGATATCTACCCAAGAGAAATGAATACATATGTTCACCCAAAGACTTTTAAACAGATGTTCCTAGCAGATTTACTCAGGTATCCAAAACCTGAAAACAATCCAAATGTCCATCATCAAGTTAGGACATAAACAATTTGTGGTATACCCATATGTGTAATACTTCTCAGCAATTAAAAGGAAGAAACTATTTATATACTCAGCATCATGCTGAGCAAAAGAAGGCAGATAAAGAGCACATGCTCTGTTTCTACTTATGTGAAATTGTGGAACAGGCAAAACTAATCTACAGTAACAAAAAGCATACCAGAGGTATGCTAGTCATCAGAAGTAGAAAGGAGGAATTATTTCAAAGAGGCATAAACTAGCTTTTGGGGGTAGAAATGTTCTATAATTTGTGTTGGTGTTTACACTGATGTATACATTTGTCGAAAGTCATCAAACTATATAATCAGGATAGATATATTTTATTAAATATGAATTATAACCATAATAAATTATATAAGAATGACTACACTTTACAATTTTCACCTCAGATTGTCAAAAGTTTAAAGATGTGACAAGACATTTTTTGTTAAGGCTTTGGGGAAACAGGCACTTTGGTACAATGCTGGTTGAAATGCAAATTGGTTCATGCAATATTTAGCAAACCTACTTAGCATTTATCTTTTGACTTAGCAATCCCACTTCCAGTAATTTGCCCCAAAGATACATCTCAACAATACAACTGCTATACATATGCATAAGGTTATTCATGGCAACATTGTTTATAAATGCCGATTATTAAGAACAACCAGATCCCCACACACAGGAGTTGAAAAAACAGATACCTCTACATAAGGGGTATATTATGCAGCTTTAAAGAAGAATTAGGGAACAGCTCTGTGAACTGATATAATGTGATTTCCAGGATACATTGCTAAGTGAAAGTAGAGTGCAAATATCTTTAGTTTGTGACCTTTTATATTAGAAGGAAAATGAAGAAAATAAATATGTATCTACTCACCAGTGCAGAAAGAAGTACAGAATGTATAAACGGAAAATACATAGGAGGTAGGCTCAGAATAACACAGAAGAGTTGGAAGGTAACACCTACCAGTATCCTATTTTTATAGTCCGACTTTTAAAATGATTTCCATGTATCGTATACACACAAAAAATAATAAAGTCAACAATAACACTAAAATAGAATGCAAACAGAGAGCAACCTAATTATATTTCAAATGAGACACAACCACACAGAAAAGAATGAAAAGAACTGACCCAAGTGACTTTTGGCCAGGATATCTTTATTAGATATCCTCAGGCTGAACAGAAAAATGAAACATAAACAAATATTAAATTCTAGTTATAAGGGATTTGTTTTCTTTTTTTTTTTCTTTTTCAGTGGGTGTGACTTAACAATTCTGTTACTGTCTATAAATTCTGGGATTGAGCAAATAAGTAAATATACTGTAGCCAGATGAAGCCAGGACTTTCCAGGTGAGGCATAAGGAGGGAAGATTTGAGAGTAAACCTTTTATATTGCATTTGAATTGGAGGTGCCAGAATGAACCCATGATTTGATAGATGGATGTAGATTTGATGTACATAGTGACATATACATGTATAGTTGATACATTGAGAGATAAACAGGTGTGTGTGTGTGTGTGTGTGTGTGTGTGTGTGTGTGTATGCACACATGCATATTTCCTGGCTCTGTATATTAAGGGGAACTAAACGCAATAATATCCAGTAGCAGTGAGTATATCTCATCATATTATGAGATATCATAACCTTGCTTTCCAAATAACATTCTCACTAAAATTAATCAGGACTCATCGGAGAGACTACTGATTCCAGGGCTGAGACTGCAGAAGAACAAGATGAGACAGAGCATATTGTTATGCCAAAAATTAAGAGAATGTTGAAAACATAATGGGGCCATGACAAGAGGACACAGGAACCCATTTGCAGGGGCTCCCATTGGCTAAAATGCATTTACTATAGTAAGAATGCATGATTCCATATTAAAGTGAAGACATTAATAGTAGAAACATAAAAGTGCTCACACTTTAACTCCAAAGCATAAGTTTAGAAGGAATGATCAAATTAGAAAAACACCGTTTGATACTCATTACAGCAATAATTTATTCTGGCAAAAATCATCAGTGGGTACTAAAAATAGTGGGTGAAATATTTAAGGAGAAACAAGATATTGACCTATTCTCAAAGTATCTCCTCACATGATACTTATTAATAACAAAGATAAAGTAAGTAAGATTATATTAGTAAGATTTATTAGAGAAACCTGGAAGACATAACTTTAACAAAATGATCAAAATTAACATCATTGGTAAAGGAGCAAGTCAGTACTATGTACCATCTGACATAACATACTAAAAACATCAGTCTGTGTTCTTCCAGTTACAAATGCACTCCCTGAATCCATTTAATAAACATTCAGCAATCACAGACCAGAGGATGTTGAACACAGTAACCAGCCTGTGCTTGTCAAAATGTCACAGACTGATGAACTGTTCCAAGTTAAAGAAGACAAAGAAGTGAGAACTAAAGGCAACAAATATTCCTGGACTGGATCTTAAATCAATTTTTTTCTTTCTGCTAAAACATACATGACTGAGATAATTGATTAAATTTGAATAATGACAGGTGGCTAACAAGAAGCATAATACAACTGATATTTGCACTGCAGATATATAAAACAATGTCCTCAATTTCAGGAAACACACACTAAATCATTTACCTGGAAGGAAGAACATGTCTGCAACTTAACTTTAATACATTCAGAAAAAATTACATAACATATGTATAATTACATTAGTATGTTAGTATATATTTATATGTAAAATAAGTCTAGTATGAACATTTGAGGAATCTAAGCAAAGGGCATATGGGAATTGTTCATATTATTTTTGCAAATTCTCTGTAAGTCTGCTATTATTTCAAAATAAAATGCTTTTGAAAACTACCATAATTAGGCACATCATTGTAAAAACAGATAAAAACAAAAGATAAGGAGACCATATTGAGAAAAGACAAAAAAAGTAAAGACAGAAAAACGATAATACAAATGACAGAAAAAAAAGGAGCACAGAAAAATAGAATGCCAGCTTACAAAGTATGAAAAGAAAGAAAAAAAGAAATGTCAGCCCTAAATTCTATATCCAGTGATAATATACTCAAAAACTTAGAAGATAGAAAGACATTTAAAAAAAATAATAAAAACTCAGAGAACTTATCACTAGCAGACATGCCCCACAAGGAAAGGAAAGTTATCAGAGGAAAGCTGCAATCTTCTGGAAAAGATAAGGGCCACCAAAATCAACATATGTATGAAAATATAAAAGAACATATCTTAAACTCCTCTCTTATTTTCTTTATAATATATGTAATTAATGTGGGGTTAATGGTCTATGTAAAAGTAAATTAGCAGACAATATGTATGACAAAACACTTCAGTAAAAAGGCTGAAATTATTGCAATCATAAAAATGCACAATCCAGCTAGATGCTATCTATAAGAAATGTCCTTCAGAGACAGTTTGAAAGTAAAATGATAGAAAATGTTATACTATGCAAACAGGAGGCATAAATAACCTGGAATGTTTATCTTAATATCAGGCAAACCAAAATTCAAGGCAATGTGTATCACCTGAGATAATGAGGGACATTTCATAATGATAAAAATTTCAATGCATCATGAACACTTAATCATAAATGTGTGTGAACCTGACTGTATCTATTAAGGTTCCACCAGAGAAACTGAATCAGTAGAATAGATCTATTAAAAGATTTATAGAATGGAATTGGCTTACATGGCTGTGGGGGTTGGCTGGGCAAGTCCAAAGTCTATAGAGAAGATCATCAGGAAAGGCACGCTGGAACTTTCAAGTACGAGCTGAAACTATAGACCACAGCTAGAATTTCTTCTTCAGAGAAGCCTCAGCTTTGCTCCTAAAGCTTTTCCACTGATTGAATCAGGCCCACCCACAGAGTAATCTTCCATACTTAAAGTAAACTGATTATAGACATCACTCTAATCTACTAAATACATTCACAGAATACCCTAGATTAGTGTTAACTATACAACTGGGGACTACATGCTAGACAAGTTGACAAATAAAACTGAATATCACACTGAGCATAGAACTTCAAAATACACCAAACAAAACCTCACTGAAGGAAGATAGAGACAAACCCACAACCATAGTAGATTTTAATACCTCTCTCGGTAACAGAGAAAAGAACAAGACAAAGAATCATAAGCATAAGGAATAACTGAACAGCATTATCGACTGCCTTGATTAACTCACACTTAAAAAATAAAATATGGTAATATAAAGCAATCATTGGGTATGCTATGTAACATATTACCCCAACTTTAGTGGCTTAAAACAACACATATTTATCATTGCAGTTTCTGTGGGTTAGGCATCTGGACAGGGTTTAGCTGGGTCCTTTGCTTTGTTGTCTCATCAGGCTGTAAGGCAGATGTTGATGGGGCTGCAATTTCATCAGATGTCAGACTGGGGAAGGATCAACCTACAAGCTCCCTCCAGTAATTGGAGAATTCATTTCCTGGCAGCTGAAGGATTCATGAAACTTGCTTTACTAAATCTGGCAAGAGAGAGAGGGAGACAGAAACAGAGGCCAAAGACAGAGAGAGACTCCAAGACCAGTCTGTGAAAAAGACAGAATCTTGTATAACACAATCACATAATTACAGGAGTAATTTGCCCTATTCTATTGGTTATAAGCAAGGCGCAGTTTCCACCCAACCTCAAGGGGAAGGAATTACATAAAAGCACAAGTACCAGGAAGCAGGATCTTGGGGGCCAGCTTAAAATCTTTCTATGACAATCTCCAAACCCAACAACTGAAGAAATCAGACGTTTTCAAAATTCATATGAAAGGAAAGATAGAAATACATACATCAGAAAACTAACGAAAAGTTTAGAATCAAGAGCTAAACTCTCACTTAAAGAAGCTAGAAAGAGATGCACACATTAAAGCTAAAATAATTAGTAGAAAGGAAATAATAAAAATAAGAAGAGAGGAATGAAATGGAAAATAGACAATTGAAAAAATAACAAATCACAGTGCTTGAGAGAGTAAAGGTGAAAAAGTTTTAAAAAAAAAACCCTCAAACTATCAAAATCATAATGAAAATGAGATATCATTACAGACCCTAAAAGTAGTAAAAGGTAAATGAGGGAACAAACTTTTTGCCAATAAATTTAACGACATAGTTGTAGTCACATTTTTTTGAAAAATACAACTTCAAAAATTGACTGAAGGTGAATGGAAAATCTGGATCGCCCTTTACCTCTTAAAGAGATTGAATTCATTGTTAAGAACATTTCCGCAGTAAAAATTCTAGACCTAGATGACTTCACCAGTAAATTAATTCAAAGACTAAAGAGTAAATACTACCATCATTTCAGAAATTAGAGGAGGAAAAAAATACCAATTCATTTTATTTAACCAAAGCAAACCAGATAAAGACATTATAAGAAATGAGAACTATAAACTAATATCCCTCATGAAACTTGATAAAAATACACTTAGCAAACATGAATAAATCAAATAGAGAAATACATAAAAAAGACATCATGACTAAGTGTTTTAGCCTAGAAATGTAAAGTTGATTGAATAATTAAATATCAATTAATTCACCATATTAACAGAGAATGAGATTAAGTATATAATTTTATCAAAAAATGTAAACAAACATTTGATAATATTCAATCCTTATTCTAATAAAAGTTCTCAGCAAACAAATAAAAGGAAACTTTCTCAAATTAATAAGTCATTTAAAAATATAGTTAACATTATACTTAATAGGAAAAGTAATGCTTTTTCCCTAAAATGGAGAGATGTCTTCTCTCACCGTTTTTATTCAACATTGTTCTGGAGGTTCTAACCAGTGAAGGCAAGCAATTACATTGAAAATATATGTCCACAAAAAAGATTATTTATATAGATAAATGATAGATGATAGATAGATAGATAGATGATAGATAGATAGATAGATAGACAGATAGATAGATAGATAGATAGATAGATGATAGACATACCGGAATTTCAGAGCAGCTTTATTCATTATAGCCAAAATCTGGACACTATCCAAATGTCCATCCGCAGCAGAATGGATTGAAAAATAGTGCCATAAAATGGAGCAAACTACTGATACATACGAATTAATTTCAAAGTATTGAATAGAGAAAAGAAACTGGACACTAAGAAATACATATTATATGGTTCCATTTATTTGAAGTTGTTAAACAGGAAAAAATATGATGGTCAAGAGCAAAACACTGATTGCCTCTTGGGACAGAATTGAAGGAAAAGGCACAGATGTACTTCGTGGAAAGAAGGAAAGATTCTGTACCTTGGTAAGGATATCAGTTACCCCAGTGCATGCATTCGTCAAAAATCATCTAACTGTACACTTAAGACCTGTGCATTTCATTTTATGGAAATTTACCTCTAAAATTTTTATTTTGATTTTTATTAAAGATTTTATTTATTTATTTGAGAGAGCACGAGGAGGGAGGGGAAGGGGAGGAGGGTGAAAGAATCGGAAGCAGACTCCCCTGAGCATGGAGCCCGACATGGGGGCTCAATCCCGCAACAGGGAGATCATGACTTGAGCCAAAACCAAAAGTCAGACACTCAATTGATGGAGCCACCCCTACCTCTAAAATTTTTTAATGAACTGTAGGAAAATATTGGAACCGAATTCATAATATGAGCTGTGGTCATGGGGTCTAAAACAACTTTTTAACTACCTAAGGCTTGAAAATGAGTAGTAACTATGTTGAGGATTTAAAAAACGGAAGCACAGATCCACAGCGGCAGAGTAAGAGTCGTGAGCTGCAAACACTGTATACTTACATCAGCCACCCACCACATGGTCCTGGTGGTCCATCGCCTGCTCTTCTAGCAAGGAAGAAAGTTCTGTCCCTGACCTCTCACTTGCACCGTCAGATTTGTTCCATCTTGTAAGATGCTCTCTGAACCTATGTTAGTCTACTCGGCAGGTCTCACACTACTGAAAGCCTCTCCACTTCTGAACATTTGCTCTCTGGTTGACAGTCATAAGACAGAACCTAGAAAAGGATAAAGACATATTTTTATGGCAGTCGTGCCACCCAAAGATAAAGGCATTAAACTCGCGGTCTACTAACTCCCCTGAAGCCAGCGGCGCCCGCCATAGCTGGATTCCGATGAGGTGTGGTGGGTTGGAGAGCGTGGACGTGGAACCGTGAGGTTTCTCATCAAGCTGAAGAGGAGCAGCGAGGCGTTGGAAGTGGAGGAAAATGGTGAGGCCACCGGAGTCCTGCAAATAGGCCGATGGACAACCGAAGAAGATTCAAGCACAGTGATTCAAAAGTAAAAGATTACCAGTAAGACACTCCTGAGCTGGTTTATTTCAATGGAACAAATAACATCACGGGAAATGAAATGCACCAGTCCAGTAAAACCCCGACATGGCGAGGATGGAGGAGGCTTATTTTGGCAAGGAACTGAGATCTTTGGGACTCGAGATTTTGTTTTGGCTTCATCCATGTACTCCTCAATTTCTGTCACTTGACCTTTTCTTTTCATTTTTCCCATTGAAAAATGAAATAATAAATGTTCTTTCAGCCTTTTTTATACCATAGATAAATTGTGGGGGTAAACTTAATCAGTACAAAATTACCCAAGTTTAGCACTTGGCAAGAAAAATACTAATTCACAGATACAAATAATCTTAAATTTGTTTTTTATTACATGAGAAATAAATCACAGAATAAAGATTTATCTTAAGGGAAAATATTAGACAGAAATGTGTTTATAATACACACCTCAAACTGTAGGCGAGAAAAAAGCCCTCCAATCTCAGATATTTTTTTGAATATACCTAGTTTTTCACTGAAAATAATTAAATGAATTTAATGCTAAGTGATATTATGTCACCTTACTGCTTTACTTTAGAATAAGTTCATTCAACTCCATCAGGAGCATTTGAAAGTGCAAATAATGGCAAGACTGTGTCCCTTGTTCTGATTTTTTTCCCTTGCATCTTACTGGTACTCATTATCTCCATGGATTGGTTATTTTATCCCTGGTTCTTCCTAACTTTATTTTGTTTTGTTTGCCTCATAAACAAGTGAGAAAATCTTTGGTTCTTTTCTCAAGAAGGAAAGTAGATCTGAACCAGCTAATAAAATAGACTCATCAATTTTCAAAGTGTTAAGTCCTTTGTGTGATACTGGACTCAGTTGTCGGAAATGTTAATATTCTGAGAATTACTGGTGAAGACCTTAAAGTGCAATTATTAAATTCAGTGCATTGATTGGAAATTATTGCACTGTATATTTTCCAAGTCACATTTTATGAAATTACATGGATTATTATATTAGTAACCTCATTGTCTAATTCCCTAGTAGCAAATTTCCTTCACACAAAGTTGGCTAGGTTAATAATAACAATTCTACATATTCAAACATCTACCTGAGCTCCCAAACAGTATGGGAAAATGGCATAGTACCATAGTAGAATGAAAAGTCATATTTGGTTCTCTTACACTTTTCCTAGGTCATCAATAATACACTGTTTGCTCCTTCTCCATTGTGCAGATAGCACTAATCTCTGTGAGGGTTTGAGTCCTGTCATAATCCCCAAACCCCAGGCAGCCGAGCATCAGTTAGCAACTGTTGGATACCAAGTTATTAAACGCTTCTCACTATGAACTATCAAGACCCAAATGGAAAGCAACAAGAATCCTACAAAAATAACAATAGACCATTTGTTGCAAGTGAAAACTATGTTAACTAGTTGCATATGACTTTTGACACAGGTGAAGCAATCACTGAATGGTTAATAAAATAGCTATTTCCCCAGAAAAGACACATTCAATGTGCAGTAAAAAGAGGAAGGTGGTAGGGAGGGGTGAGAAGCAAAAAGAAAGTAGAGGACTTTGTTTTATAGCTTTTGTAAAGCGTGTTTTCCCAAAATGTTTAACACATCCTGTGAATTCTCTTAAATAGAAGGGTCAGACTCGGGGGAAATTTTCATGTAACTCCTTATAATTGAAGACGTAAAGAAGCAAAAGGACATGAATTAATGATTTCATGACTTCCTGCTTTCTATTTCCTTTCTGCTCATCTCTTGGCTGGGAAAATGGAACAAAACGATGAAAAATAGACAACAATAAAAGAGCAATAGAAACGATCCAAGTGTCCACTAGAATATTCTAATGATTCTGCATTTGGGTGATGACATCATTGCATCAACATAATATTTCGTGGCTTTATTATCGTGTTAAAATTATATAGTCTTAGGTCACGTATGCTGAGCATGTCAAGGGCTAATGCTAATAATTAAATTAACTGTCAACTTCCATAGATGATATGATTGATGCCAAGAGCCTTGAGAGGTCCCACAGCCCCCAAATGGCCAATCTATAAACTGGCTAGTATCTCATGTTCAAAATGTGCTTTAATTCCTTTACCATATATGCTTGGTCCCTGTTAAAATTCAAATACCCCAGAATGGACGTATGCCATGCATAAGGCATTTGTCGTGTTGTGTGAACAAAGGATCTGAGTGCAGGTTTTTCAGAGACTGTTAGATGCTGCCATATCTACCAGCCCCATCCTCCTTCGTAAAAGGACTACATTTCCCAGACTTTTGCCACATGCCACAGCCTGTCAGATCTAAGGAGAAATTATTCCGGGAGGGTTTTGGAAGTATAGCTGCCACATTGTGTGGGTAGCTGAGGGAAAAGCTAGAAGGGGCCGGGTTCTCGGTAGAAGAAATGACAGTGCCCCCCTTCCAACCTAGATGACCACTTCCAGGCTTCTTGAGATGTGAAAAAGAAATTGTTCAATACAGATTCATCTTTTTTAGCTGATATTGTTGGGATTTTTCTTATTTGCAAATGAACAAAATTTCTAACTAAAGCAGCAAGAAATACAAGTATAGAAATGCCTTCGAAGACTGAAATGAAAACGAATGTGTGACATAAGTTGACAATTTGACAGCATTTGATGTGAATTCTTACAGATAATGGAGCCGAACAAGTGGCACAGACATAGGCGAGGGAGGGGGAGGAGGAACCACTCGCCGTAGGCGGGCAGCTGAGGAGCACGCGGGGGTCCTGGGAGTGGGAAAGCAGCCCAGAACGCGCAGGCCGAGGTTCCGGGGACAAGTGCAAGCAGCCTCACGCCCAGGGTCTCGCTCCAGCAGGTGCAAGATGGCATTCGGGACATCCCCGCTTTCCTTAGCACGCGCACACACACACACCGTACCACACACACACACCGCACACATACCACACACGTTATACCACTAACACCACACACTCACACTACACCACACACACCACACACACTACACCACACACACACTACACCACACACACACACTACACCACACACACACACACACTACACCACACATACCACACACACTACACCACACACACACTACGCCACACACACACTACACCACACACACACCACACCACACATACCACACACACTACACCACACACACTACACCACACATACACACACACACTACACCACACACACACCACACCACACATACACACACACACTACACCACACACACACTACACCACACATACACTACAGCACACACACACTACGCCACACACACACTACACCACACACACACTACGCCACACACACACCACACCACACATACCACACACACTACACCACACACACACTACACCACACACTACACCACACACACTACACCACACACACCACACACACTACACCACACACACACCACACACACTACACCACACACACTACACCACACACACACTACACCACACACACCACACACAGTACACCACACACACACTACACACACTACACCACACACACACTACGCCACACACACACACTACACCACACATACCACACACACACTACACCACACATACCACACACACTACACCACACACACACTACACCACACATACCACACACACTACACCACACACAGTACACCATACACACACTACACCACACACACACCACACACTACACCACACACACTACACCACACACAGTACACCACACACACACTACACCACACACACCACACACACTACACCACACACACTACACCACACACACACTACACCACACACACCACACACACACTACACCACACACACACCACACACTACACCACACACACTACACCACACACACACTACACCACACACACCACACACACACTACACCACACACACACTATACCACACACACACCACACACACTACACCACACACACACTACACACACTACACCACACACACACACTACACCACACACACACACTACACCACACATACACACACACACTACACCACACACACTACACCACACATACCACACACACTACACCACACACACACTACGCCACACACACACTACACCACACACACACCACACACACTACACCACACACACACTACACACACTACACCACACACACACACTACACCACACACACACACTACACCACACATACACACACACACTACACCACACACACTACACCACACATACACACACACACTACACCACACACACACACTACACCACACACACACTACACCACACATACATACACACTACACCACACACACACTACACCACACACATTATACCACTAACACCACACACTCACACTACATCACACATACCACACACACTACACCACACATACACACACACACACTACATCATTCACACCACACACACTATACCACATACACCACACACTACATCACACACACCACACACACCCCTCACCACACACACACCACACACTCACATACATTATATCACACACACTACACATATCACAAACACACACTACATCACACACACACCACACCCTCCACACACCTACCACATACACACATTATACTACATATACTCACACATAATACACACACTACACTACACACATTGCACACACCACACACACCACACATTATACCACACAACACACACTATACCACACATACCCACACACACTACACACACACATCATACATGTACACACATCACACACAATATGTATAATAGACACATATCACATACAATTGCACACATACCAGACAAAAGTGCACACACATACACACACACGTGTGGGCACAAATATTCAGAATACACACGCGCTGGGACAGGGCTTCTTTCCAGCATATCGTTCACACATTCAATGCTCAAATGCACCTCACTTGGCTCAGCTCTAGCAACATGTCGGCAAATGAAGCAATTGTTTTAGTGATGACTGATGCAGTACATTTTTCTTCCCCGGAATTTTTCCATTGTCTGTTTGGGCTAATGTTGGACTTCATTTTGAATCCAGAGATCCTAATGATTAACTTTATGTCCTAATATGTCCTCAAGATTTTCTAGAATAAAAGTAGAAATGCATGGATAAAAGAAGTATCCAAATATCTTTGCAAACTTAACATAAAGTTTTTAGATCTCATACAGTATTTGTGCTACAATAACATTGGCAATGATCAAACCCAAACTTTTTATTTTACCGGTGAGCAACCTGCATCATAAAGTAGTGAAGGGAGTTTCTCAGGATCATCCCTGGCTAGTGGCAGGATTAGGACTCCTCCCAGGGCTTGGGACTCATACAGAACTCATTCACTGCTTCCCTGTCATGACAAAGCCTGATTTCTCCCTCTCCGTAAGTACTGCCAGAAAGAGCCTAGACATGCAGAGCAGATGAATGATTTGTGCTCCCACAAAGCTACGGAAGGCCAACAACATATGGCCTGAAGTCTTAGGAAATATGGTCAAAGAAATTTATTCCCAAAGCCTGATCACAGATCTTCTAAAATTTCCAAAGATTGGCAGGGACCATCAATCGCCATGATGATGAGCTATAACAAGAAACATCCTGCTAAATATGAGAACAGAATAGTCTTTCAAAGCAGGTGATTCTCAATTTCATTTAGTGGATTTCTTTCTGCTGAATGATTCTGTTTCTTTAAAGTCATTCTAACCCTACAGGGTTGTTGAAGACTTAATTTTACACCCTTTCTTAGAACTTTATCTTCTGTAATAACTGTCATTTGCTTAAGTGCTATAAAATCGATGACATAACCTTCTCCCTTGAGAGAACAAAATGGTGAGATTACCACCAAAATTTTTTTTAAAAAAGACATCTGCTTGCACTCGGTTATATACCAATTGAGAGTGACAATAAGAGACAATAAGATCATTGTCCATAGAGAATTAAAAAATTTAAAGAGTGTTTTTAATTATCACCATGTCCCTGTAATTCTAAACAACATTGGTGATAAGCTATCCCTCCCCACTGTGGCAGACCACTGCCTACACCCACCTTGGTCCATCCCTGCCTATAATGTTCCATCTCAGCTCTATACAGTCAGAGTCGACATTAGACTAGTTTAATGGTCAGTAGTTATTGTAGTGTCCAAGGTCTGGGCCCATGGTCTGAGAAAGGTACATCATGGTCCCTTTCTAGAGATTGATATGGATGCTCTGAGCAAAAGCGTATCTGACTTAGATCCCACAGTGCTGTAACTATGTAAGCCAGGAGCTAAGAACTGTCTCATAGTGCTAAGAAAACTTGCTGGGATGAGGGTATTTTGGATGGAAGTGGAGCCAAGACACGGAGACACAGATTCACGATGAGGTGTCTCAAGCTAGAGATGTGGCCAATTCTGATATTGAGCCAACATCTTTTCTAAGTTAATTTGAACTTTTGGATTCTGTCACTTGCAACTGAAAGTATCCTGACTGACAAAACATCAGATTTGCATAGTCTGTATTTCCCATTACACTGTCAAATGCCAAACTCCCTCATGTGCCTCTAGTCTCTGATTTCAGTTCAATTTTCCATGCTCTATGAAGTCTCAATTCTTCTGATGGGCTGACTTGGGCATTTTCTGAGCTCCTATTGAACTGTGTCTGTTGGCTTTACTCACAATATCGAAACCTGGTTTCTGTCATTTTCTCCTATTTAATCTTCTCTAGAAGATAATGGGTATTAAGGGTTAAAATATCTGTAAAATATACTTACAACTAAGCAGATAGTCATTGATCATACAACTGTGTAGCTATAAATACACAGATATCCCCTTATCTTGCACATGAGTAACACCTACTTTTCCTTGAAATTCTCCCTTCCCTTGGCCTCCACGATACCTCTTATTCTTGTCAAACTAAAACATGAGCAAACTTTTCTTTTTCTAACATGCTTCCATTGCTCCCTACGGTGCCTTTAAGCATAAATGAAAACCTCTTTTCTGGCACAGGTCACAATGTAGAATCATGGTTAGTTGACGGGCTGCGGCTCTGATTGCATCTTTTCCGCTAGTTAGAATTTAAGCTTCCTGAATCTTCAAGACTCTTATGTGCTCTGTTACTACTGTGTCTGGGTCACTTGGTGTCCTTCCCCTTGAGCATTAGGCATTCAGTAGTTGTTTGCAGGATAAGTGACTGGATGAATCAAAACTAGATGTCCCACACCTTTCTGGACACACCTTTCTGCGTCTGCCACCCCGGGGCCCTATGTGCCGTGTGCCAGCACAGTGCGCTGCCGCCGTGCCCGCCTTGCTGACCTCATTCCTCTTCCCTCGGAACCTCTTCTCCCCTCAAACTGGAGAGTTCCTCCCATTATTCTCACCTACCTCCTCTCTTTTGAGATTTGTCTTGAAGTCTTTCCTGACCTCTCCCCTCCTCCACCATCAGGATTAGGGGCTCAGAACATCCATATCAATCTCTAGAAAAGGACTATGATAAAGTAGGTAAGAACCTTCCGGAACCCTTTGTCCCAGTAGTTACCACAGCACATTGTGGTATTCCGAGCATTTGTCTGCCTCTCCTGTCGAGGGCAGGAATGCTGCCATTTCTGTCGGTGTCTCCAACACAACAACACATCTTTTAATGCCAAGATCTACTTTGAAGATGAAATCATTTATTGACAGCAAGAGACTTGGATTCCAGGTTCACGCAAGGACACGGTAGGTCATTTCTGCTCCCTGTTACAGTTTCAATACCCTGGCATTGGCATCATTCCGCAAAGATGTCTTAATATATAGAATTTGTACTATAATTTTGTCATTGAATTAAAGAAAAATCCCCAGAAAATAAAGAAAAAAACCCATTGCTACAAAGTAGATCATTTAACCATAAAATAGATGTGTTAAATCACTATGAATCATTTTTTTAAAATTTTACTAGTTCACCATATGTCACTGTAGTTGGTTGTTTGCAAAATTTCTGCCATAATTACCTCCCTGTGTCCATGCACTTGCATAATCCACTCCCACACGGAGCCCGGGCTTGCCCATGTTACTTGTTTTAGGTGGAACAATAGTAAATATGACAAAGGCAGAGATTTGAAAAGTGCTTGTGCATTGGGTCTTGCTGTCTCATGCTGCGGGTGTTTTTCTGTCATCATGTGAAGGACCCTGGACTCATCTCACAAAGTAGGTAAGAGCCTTCATGGAGCAGAAATGAGCCAACTGGCTAAGCATCCCACACATCCCACACACCCTAGACCAGCCAGCCTGCCAATGACCAGACGTGAGTGAGGTCATCCGGATCATCCAGTCCCGGTCATGCCCATGCAGACAGAAGAGCCCCAGCCTACCTACAGCACCGTGGGAAATAATACATGTCTATTGTTTCTAATCACTACATTTGGCAATGGTTTATTATTTAGTGAAAGCTAACTAAGAGAGTTACAGAATTTGAATAATTGAGCTAGACCCATAAGATATACAGTCAAACCAGAAAATTACTTTGGTTGAAATAACTAAACTCAATAGATTTTTTATGTAGTACCGAGATAGTCATAGCTTTGAAAGCTTCTTCTTCAAAATCCATCCATTGATTTAACAAATGTTATCGAGCACCTATCCGATGTGTCCAGTACATATTTACATAATTCATTCAGATAAGATACTTCAAGTTAAAACAGTGAATCATTTGAGACTCATACTCCAGTTCAGGATGTACCTTTGCTCAGATAAGACTTACATGCAGAAGCATGAGAACCAGGACCTTTGAATGAAGGGATGACATTCAATCATCTGCACGTACTGCAGTACAGTTTTTCTCCTGACTCAGAAAGAGAAGGAGAGAAAGAAATAAAGGCAGGTTTTTATTTTTATTCTGAGTCAAAAAGAAAATAGGAAATAAATATTTGTTCTCACTTGGTAGGGACTTGAGAAAAAATGAAAGGCTGGGTGGCATACTGGTGGAGAATAGGCATAAATGATGATTATTTCCTGGTCCACAGCAGCCACGGGATGATGTGATGTCGGGAGGAAAAGAGAAGACAGGAAGGAGCCAGCCCACGTGTTCTCCTTGCAAGCTGCTCCTGGAGGATGCAAAGTCAGTGCTTGCATGTGGCAGAACAGTTTGACAAATCATCCTCAATCACTCTTTCATTCTCTAAGTCCATCTGAAAAGAAAGTGGCTCCTTCTTTTCTTCAAGGGTATCATCGCTTTAGTGTTGAGCTAGGCTTGTGCTCAAATTCATTATGAGTCTCAACCCATGCTTGGGACTCATAAAATGTAGGAAACGACTTGCTTTATATCGGGGAAAGACAGAGTCATAAAGTGGCAGGAAGAGAGAGAGATAAAAGTCATAAAAGGGCAGCAGCAATGCCAAAGTACGTAATTGAAGAGAATCTGTCCCTGGGGAGGTGTGTTCCAAGGAAAGGATGAGCTAGTGCCCACACAGGCTTGTGGTTTTAAATGAAAAGACTTATTAGACAATCGAATCAGTGAGACAGCCCTGAAAAGCAGTGGAGTGCTCTACTCTGGGACCGTCCTTCAAGCAAAAGATCACTCCAGGTTGATTTACATAAAACCAACCACACCAGGGACAGGCCAGAACATGTAGGAGTCCTACTGTAGGCCTGTGGATGCTCATATTCTCA
Organism: Zalophus californianus; assembly: GCF_009762305.2. Taxonomy (NCBI): domain Eukaryota; kingdom Metazoa; phylum Chordata; class Mammalia; order Carnivora; family Otariidae; genus Zalophus; species Zalophus californianus. The sequence goes on along the minus strand of NC_045601.1, from coordinate 4,215,594 downwards.
TGCATCTGCATGTGCCCACAGTCTGTCCGTAAACGTATAACATGTATTGTATACATTACCTATAGTACACGTAGTACTCACATAAATGGGCTGGGATTTTAGATCGTGGGCTACTTCTGGCCCTGTTTATGAAGCCTGGATATGGTTCTGAATAGGTTCCCTTCAGAAAGAGTTTAAGGCAACTCATTAGACAACTTTTCGAAAAACCAATTGTTCAGTTAATTCAGTAAACAAACTGTGTGTTAAATACTCCTCAATGACAAGTCCCATGTTAAGCCCAAGACATACAATGAGGGACAAAAACAGCAAAGGTGTATGCTCTTATGTAGTCTATCATCTAGCAGGGAAGCAGAGAATTACCAAACAATCACAAAAATAGATGCATAATCACCATAGTTATCTAAAATCAAAAATGTGCCACCAACGGGTGCCATAAAAGTATGTGACCTAATCAAGGAGATCAACAAAGGCCTCCTCAAGGAAATTACTTCCAAGGTATAATCTGTAGGATGAGAAGAAATTACCTAAGTGACATGGAGAGGGGTGGGAGGAGGAAAGGGCTCAGCGTGAGGGGAGCCTGTGGTGAGGGATAAGATGGGGGTTTTCACTGTCTTGTGAAGGTCACTGCAGCTCAATATAGAACCTAAGAGAGAGGGTGATGTGGGATGAGACCACAGAATTGGAGAGAGGCCAGGCTGGCCATGGCTTCAAAGCTGTATGGAAGATTCTAGATGGTAGCAATGAAAACTTTAAGCAAAAGCTGACCTAGCCAGATTTGCTTTTTGAAAAGAAAGAGGGTGCCATGCAGGGAATGGCATTCCAGGTGAGAGGTGAACATAATTTGTACCACTGAAGAGGTAAAGGAGGTGGTAAGAAGGAAACAGATTTGAATTCATTGTGATATAATCAATTCCCTTCTCAAGGTATTTTCTTTGAGCACTGGATCAATTGACAGACAAATGTCCAAACTCTGAGGCTCCAGAATATTCCTTGGATTTTTAATCATTACTGATAGGATTTATGCAACCATCTTTATTGGCACAGATTTGGAGGCATCAACTGTTATAGACTGAATTTTTGTGTTTTCCCAAAGTTCATATGTTGAAACCCTACCTGCCCCCAGTATGATGGCAGCACTAGGTGAAGCCTTTGGGAGGTAATTAGGGTTAGATGAGGTCATGAGGGTGGGGCCCTCATAATGGGATTAGTGCCCTTACAAGAGTCACCAAAGAGCTTACTTCTGGGCTTTTCTGTCTGCCACATAAAGATATAAGAAGTAGGCAGCCTGCAACCCAAAAGAGACCTCACACAAACCCAACCATGCTGGCACCCTGATCTTGGACTTCCAGCCTCCAGAATTCTGAGAAATAAGTTTCAGTTGTTTATAAGCACCCAGTCTATGGTAGTCTGTTTTAGCAGCCCAAACCACTGACCTAATACCAAACTCTGTGTTATACTACTGTTTTCCAGTCTATGTTCCACCAAAGAGTTGTGTACTACAAAACAGCTCTGGCTACGGAAACATTGGGAAACTGCATACAAAATCTGCCTCTGTACATGAATGTCTCTGAGTAGTCTTTTATAAGAGACACCCAGTGGACATCATTTGACCCAACATCTACAAAATCTATTTGATCCAGAAACATTTATTGTGTTTTTTTTTTTGTTTTGGAATCCTGTTATTATTCTGGAATACCCATTTATAGACATTTTAAAATAGGATCATAATAGGGGCGCCTGGGTGGTGCAGTTGGTTAAGCAACCAACTCTTGGTTTTGGCTCACATCATGATCTCAGGGTCGTGAGATTGAGCCCTGCATCAGGCTAAATTTTCAGCACAGAGTCGGCTTAAGTTTTTCTCTCCCTCTCCCTCTGCCCCCCCACTTGTGCTCGCTCTCTCTCTCTAAAATAAATAAATCTTAAAAAAATTAAAATAAAATAAGATCATAATAACTTATTCAGGTACTGTGAGATTGTGATTTAAAGTCTTGATTGCTACCCACACTTTCTTAGAACTTCGTTAATAACACAAAAGTTTTCCAAATGAGTCAAAAGTGTGAGAATTAAGGATCCACGGCTTCCCTTTAAGGTGAATTGACAATGATTAGCCTTCACATTCTTTCTCCAAATACAACAGTGAATTTCCTTTTTCTCAGCAAGAACATGCCTTACCTTTCCAGGAACTTTGTCTGACCTGTAACACTTGCTCTCTCACAGAACCCAGCACTTGTTAAGCCCATAAATGTGCTTCCCAGGGAATATTCCATTAACTATATCATTAAGAAACCAAATTTGTGCCAACTTTTTAAACTCTATTTTAAAAATGACAAGGAATAAGAAAAGGGAAATAATATAACTACAATACGGTGTTTTAAAATATTTTTTCTTGCCTTAAAAATACCTATTTTTTTTAAATTGCAGTATGACTGGCATATAATATTATAGTCATTTCAGGTGTACAAGATGATTCAATGTTTGTATCCACTGCAAAGTGATCACCACCGTAAGTCTAGTTATATCATACACAGTTAAATTTTCTTATGAGAACTTACAAGATCTACTGTCTTAGTGACTTTCAAATATGCAGTACAATATTGTTACTCTAGTCACCATGCTGGACATACACTCCCAGGATTTATTTATTTTAAAACTGGAGATTTATTCCACTTGATTCCCTTCACCCATTTCACCCATGCCTTGGCCCCATCCCCTCTGGCAACCACCAGTAAGCTCTCTGTATCTATGAGTTTTGTTCTCTTTTATTTGTTCATTTGGAAGAGGAAGAAGAAGAAGAAGAAGAGGAAGAAGAAGAAGAAGGAGGAGGAGGAGGGGAAAAGAAGAAGAAGAAGGAGAAGAAGAAGAAGAAGAGAAGAAGAAGAAAAGAAGAAGGAGAAGAAGAAGAGAAGAAGAAGAAGAAAAGAAGAAGGAGGAGGAGAAGGAGGAAGAGCACTTAGTGGTAGAGCAGTAATGGCACGAACAGCAATAACCACTGTGGACTGAGTATCTTTAACAGTGTGGGCATCACACACACATTGTTTCATCTTTGCTACTGAGCTTTAAAGGAGCTAGTTTTTATCATCATTATGCGTCAGTACGTTTGGGCTGTTGTAACAAAGATACCACAGACTGAGGGCTATGAACAGCAGACACTTGTTTCTCACAGTCCTGGGGGCTGAAAGTCCAAGACCAAGGTGCTGGCAAGTCTGGAATCTGGTGAGAACCTGCTCTGGTTAGACAGATAGCTGTCTACTACCTGTGTCCTCACTCAGTGGAAGGGCAAGGGGGCTTTCTGGGGTCTCTCCATAAAGGCACCAATCCCATGCATGAGCACTCCAACCTCATCACCTAATCACCCACCAAAGGCCCATCCTCTAATCCCATCACATTGGGGGTTAGGTTTCAACATACGAATTTGGGGAGGGCACAAACATTCAGTTCATAGCACCCCAATTTACAGATGTGCAAACTTAGACTAAGACAAAGTCCAATACCATTTCTAGTTACAGAGCCAGAAACCACCATCAAGACTGGAACCTAGATCTGCCTGTCTGAAAGAAGGTTCTCCTCACCCCACACCATCCTTCCTCAACACTGACTGAATGCCAATAGACACCCAAAAATGCGTTCATATAAATTTATGCATTGGGGCTATTTATTTATTTATTATTTTTGCTTGGCGCTCTTGCAATCACATCACCAAACTTCTCAGAAAATAATTCTATTACTTTGACCTTATTTACACTATTTAGAGAGCTGCTGTATTTCCCAGTGTACTCAGCATGTGCATTCCTGCTGTGCTTAATGACCACTTTGCAGAGCCATAAACTATTTTCCCACATAATAATAAATTTCAACTAGTCCCCCAGTGTCTTCTCTTTTTCAAGAAGATATTTAATGGATTATACTTAAAAATAGAGGCCTGCAGGAAATTGAGTAATCACAAGTATTAATTCATTCAATAAATATTCCACAAGAATCCATTCTGTCTAGGCGCTCTACTGGGGACTGCACATAAAACAGTAAACAAGACACACTTTTTGACCTCAAGGATCTTGCAGTGTGATAGCAGATACAGACAAAGAAAGAGAATTTATAATGTGAAAAGCACTACGTTAGAGGTAAGTATAGGTGCTCTGGAATTAATGACTCTGCAGGTTCTGGAATAACCTCCTAAAGAAAGTGATGTCTCTGCTAAGAACATGAGTAGAACTGAACCAAATGAAGAGATGAAGGCAAGTGTTGCACACACACACACACACACACACACACACACACACACACACACACACACAGATAGGCCTGGATAGGCCTCCAGTCTTCTTGATGGTATACAAGAAAGAAGTAGCTGGAATGCACAACATGAAGATGAAAACTCAATAAGAATCCTCAGAGTTATAAAAAATTATTTTTTAAGCAGAGAGCCATATAACCAGATTTGTATAGAGCCAGCACTCTGTTTTCAAGGTGGAGAATACATCAGAGATAGTGTAATCCGAGGCTGGAGTTTGAGTTAGAGGCTGTCACTGCAGGACATGACGTGTGACTGTTGAGTCTTGCATGTAGTGAGTTCTCTAACCCATGATCTGTGCATCACACAAATGGGAAATTCAGTAAACCAGTGGCCAAACAGGTCTAGACAATCAGTTTGAGCAAGAAACAGAGAGTCTCAGAAAGAAGCTCAGAAAAAGTCATTGAAGATATCGATATGGAAGAGACTGACAAGGATCATGTGTGTAAAGAAGAGAAGAGCCTAGGACACAAGCCTGGGCTCAACAGTATTTACAGGAAGACAGAGAAAGTGATTGCTGCCAGGGAGCCTTGGAAGAATAAGCAGGAGAAGAAGGAAAACCAAGACACTTTAGTCATGAAAGTCAGAGTAAAAGGCAGACTCAGATGGGGAGAAGTTTGTGAGGTGGCCTCCAAAACCTTCAGGGAATGGTGGGGTGTAGATTTCTGAAGATCTATGAAGAGCAAGGGTAAAAAGTATATGGTCCATGCCTTGGAAAACCTGAGCTCTGTGTGTGTGTGTGTATGTGTGTGTGGGGGGGGGGTGGGTGGGTGGGTGGTGGTTCCGTTTGATTTATTTTATTTGTGTATTTAGTGCAAGGTGGAGAAGTAATCGTCTGGAAGTAAAGGTTGAGCTGAAGGAAAACATCACCCTCTCCTTCTGAACTTGAGGAGGTGAACGTAAGGAAAATGAGCAGGGCTGTCCATGTGATAGGGCCACCACCACACAGCTGACGCCAGTAGTTGAAGGAAAATTGAAGGAAGAAGCCAGGATGTAGTTTGCTCAGCATGGGGGTGGGATTTGTTTGGGTGCAGAGGGTTATTTGGGGAGGAGCTGGGCAATTGCAGAGGAAGAGGAAGAAGGAAAGTGCAGGAACAGAGCATGGCATGGCGAACCAGCTGTGAGTTGAATGGGACAAGAAAATGATATAGCTCCTTTTAAGAGGGGTGGTTGGTTTGGGGGATTCAATTATTAGTTCCCTGGAATCAGAACCAAGGAATAGAAGTGAGGAGGACAGAAAATAAATTCATTAAGCCCTAGAGAATTGACTGAGGTAGAGAACAAAAAAGTAATCACCATGCTCCATTTTCTTGTTTTTATTTCCACCTCTCGTCCACAGTTAGCATTCAGTTGTCTTCTTTCAGTCTACCATTTTTCTATTCTCCCTTACTTTCTTTCAAAAACAAGCTATTTGTATCACTGACTAAAAAACTGGAAGAATTTCAGAGATCATCTAGCTGAACATCACATTACATAGGTGAGAAAACTCACTTCGGGAGAGATTATATAAATTGCTGGTGTCATACAGCTAAGACACAGTCAAAATTAAACCCATGTGTGCCAACTTCCAGCACAGGGCTCCTTCTAAAAGTAGTGTAAATATTCTATCAATTTTAAAATGTTGAAATTTTTCAGCTGATCATTCAAAAGCTCCATTTATCCAGAACTTTTAAAAATAAACTGTTAAGTCCATTTGATGCAAAGATAAGCTGTCAGTTAATTTTTCCAAAGTCTTTGGTCAGTAACCAAGTCTTGAGAGATCATTTTCCATATACAAGGTGCCGTGTGTGTGTGTGTGTGTGTGTGTGTGTGTGTTGGGGAAAAGGGGAAGAAGGAAATAAATTTGGAAAAGGAAATGTAGGTTATAAATACCAAAAAAAAAAAAAAAAAAAAAAAAACAGAGGACAAAGTCCCTAACCTCCAAGAACTTAAAATATTTTCAGGGAGATGCAACCTGAAATGACAGAACAAGTACAAATTTATCAAAATTTATCAATTTATCAAAATTCCATAGAGCATAGTGAATACATAAGCCTGAAGATGATGAAAGGTCAAGGAGTGATTCTAAATAATGCTGTTCCAAAAAGCAATATAAAAATCATGGCTGAGAAACCATGCATCCAGCTGGTGGCAGCCACACATAAATTACTCATAGCAAAACTTCAATGACATTCACTCAGTCCTACGCACTCTGGCATTACGCATCATTCTCTTAGGCTTTGGGTTGGACTTGGACAGGAGAACAATATAGAGCCTTTATTGTTTTAAAAGTCACATAATCTCTGTCCTTACATTTCATGGGCTTCATGTTATTAACATTATTTGACCCCATCACTCTCTCTGCTCTGCTGTTATTTATCATTCTTCCAGGTAAAGGGCTTGTGTGGTGTGAGTCTTCCTGACTTAAACTTTGTTCTCTGTTTATGTACATCATTCTTCCCGGATTGTTCTAAAGTTTCACCCCTTCTTTTCCCTCACACTTTCTTTGGCTGTTCACTGTCCTCGGTGCCTTTATGAAGCCATTTTTACTTCTGCTTCCCATGTTCTCAAATCTGCCTTCACTCTCTTGTTTATATTCATTAGTTCCCTTGCACCCTCCTGCTCCTTTCTTAGGCATCTGCCATGATCCCACTTACCTGCGCCTTTGTAATCCTGCTCCTCCCACTATTTTGCCTCTCCCTTCCCCTCGTTTACAGTCCTACCTGGACTTTTCAGGAATTACATTTTATCTACGAGTATAATTTCCAGAAAGCCTCGAATATACTTGCGTTTTCCCTCTGGAAAACTGAAATATATATATTTCTTAATTTTTTTTAAGATTTTATTTTTATTTATTTGAGAGAGAGAGAATGAGAGATAGAGAGCACGAGAGGGAAGAGGGTCAGAGGGAGAAGCAGACTCCCTGCCGAGCAGGGAGCCCGATGTGGGACTCGATCCCGGGACTCCAGGAGCATGACCTGAGCCGAAGGCAGTCGCTTAACCAACTGAGCCACCCAGGCACCCAATATATACATTTCTTAACCATGTTAACTAGAGAGAAAACACTGGTGTGAGAAAGACATTTTCATGCCAGAAGCACTTCACTACAAGAAGTTAACTACTCAAGTGCTTCATTGTCTATGTGCATATATATCTTGGCTCTTGTGAACATACATGTATATATTATATATTCACTATATATGTGTGTGGATATGTATAATATGCATATCTATATGCACAATATATATACCTGAGCAGACATGTACACAGTGATAGAAGGAGCTGAGGACTCAGTGCCCACAGTGTACAAAATCCCCAAACCCATGCCTAAATCCTTGTGCATTCCTTGATTAAACCGTGTCCTTTAGGCTCCCCCAACCTCCTTCTTCAGATAAAGCATGAGCACTAATAACACACAGAGTTAAGGTAAAACATACAATTCTATCGTTATTGAGTCAGCACTGCCCACCATACCCCCGATGATGTGTGGTGTCAATCTCTGTGCCAGCATTAATCTCCTCCCCTTACTCACTGGCAAATTGCAGAGCGACAAAGTTGCAGAGCTCATTTCTGACCTCCCCCCATGCCTACAACAGTCTGCGCTTACCTCAGTTCTTCTCTCTTCAGTTCTACACCTTCAGCCCAGGTTTGCTTTACTTTCTTCAACACAGTCATCATCTCATAGGATTATGCTTTTGTTGATGTTGTTCTGGTGAAAACATGTAAGTTCTACTCCCTTAGTGAATTTCAATTACACAATCAAGTGTTATCAACTGTCATCACCATGGCTTACCTTAGATTCTCAGAGTCATGTGGATACCATGCAGTATCTCTTTCATTGTCTGACTTATTTCACTTGGCATATTGCACTCCAGACCCGTCCATGTTGCAAATGGCAGGATTTCTCTCTTTCTCGTGGCAGAATAATATTTCAGTGTGCATATGCACCACATCTTCTTTATCCAGTCATCTACTGACAGACACTTATTTTGTCTCCATCTCCTGGCTACTGTGAATAATATCGAAATGAACATGGGAGTGCAAATATCTCTTTGAGATCCCATTTTGGATATATGCCTTTGGATATATGCTCAGCAGTAGAATTGTTGGATCTTATGAGAATTCATTTTTAATTTTCTGAGGAGCCTCCATACTGTTCTCCACAATGGCTGCACCAGTTTGCATTCCCACCAACAGTTCACAAGGGCTCCCTTCTCTCGTCATCTGCCAACATTTGTTATTTTGTCTTTTTGATAATGCCACTCTAATAGGTGTGCGGTGATATCTCATTGTGGTTTTGATTTGCATTTCCCTGATGATCAGAGATGTTGAGCACCAGGCTTTCTTCATTCCCTGCTTTCTCTTTTGTTGCTGTAACAATGTCTTACTTCTCCTTTCAATCATTAGACATTATTGCCCTCATATGTTCCATAATTTCTCTTGTCTTCTCAGTTATTTTTCCAGTTTTTGCAGAAACTGCCTCAACCTTTTCCTCCCTGAAAGAAATAGGCGTTTATACGATGACCTATTCCCAGTCTATAGGAAACAATAAGGTCATTGTGTAAGGTGACATAACTAACCAGTACAACATTGATCCTCAGCAGAGATGCCGACAGTGCATGCATGTCCAGTCAAACTAAGCCATCATGCAGAACTGCCTCTAAACTTCCTCAGCTGAACCATTTCCCAAGTGTTGGAGTGAAGAAAGATGATGGCTTGAATTGAAAACATCAGAAAGAATTCCCAGGTCCCATGATGGACACATCACTCACCCTCTGCCAGGCTCAATGTTACCATCTGTAAAGCAACACGTTCAACAGCGACTGCCCCCGGGAATTCTGAACATGCGTCTTGTGCACCCTATGGAGTGAATCCTTAATAAGTGTCTTCTCTTAGAAAGTTTTCATGGCTCTTCAAGAGGAAGAAACTTGAATCTAACTGATATTTGTAGTTAAAACAACTGCGACAAGAAATTGTGAAAACTCATTAGGTAGTAAAATTTATTTTGGAAATGTGTCATAATTTATAACGTTTTTAAATATTAAATATAAAAAAGCTGGGGTGCCTGGGTGGCTCAGTCATTTAGGTTCCTGGTTTTGGCTCAGGTCATGATCTCACAGTCATAAGATTGAACCCCACATGGGGCTCCATGCTCAGCACGGAATCTGCTTGAGGACTCCGTCTCTCCCACTGCCTGTCCCCTCTCTCGTGGGCTCACACACTCTCTCTCTAGCTCTCTCTCTAAAATAAATAAATGTTTAAAAAATAAATAAGTAAAATAAATATTAAAAAGCTGATTGTAGAGATGAAGTTTGTGATTGGGATGTAAATATTTCTGTTCATCCTCATTTCTGACCTTCCCATCATGGAAGGATGTAATTGAAAGAGCAAATCTAAAAAGAATTCCGCCAGTGGAGCAGAGACTAAGTCATTCACACTGGTGTTTTTCTAGTAAGTGTGCAATTATCATAACTAGATGGGATCCTAAAAAGTTTCAGTGAAGCAAAGTCTTGGAAAACAGAATCCTGTTTCTCCTTTGACTTTATAAACAATTCCAGCAAGCCTTTGAGTGTTTGCCAGACACAATCTGATCATTCTCTCTTGGTAAAATAGACCTCCTGAACTTGAGTGACGAGGCTGACTGAATTTTGGAGAGCAGAAGGTAGACACTGATTCTGAGACCTGGTGCCTCACTGAGCACCCATGTGATGGGGCAGGTTTCAAGTCCAGGATGAACGCACAGACCTCTACCACATGATCAAAGGAGGCCATTGGCCACTGTCGTCTATGGCATGAAACGTCCTAATGCCTGTTCCATTGGAAAGCAAACCCCTGGTTTTTATTTTGAAGTGAAATCAATCAACTACCAAATAAATAAAAGAGCTAAAACCACATAAGCTGTAATAAAATGCATTACAGAGGATCCCATAATCACTGGCACGTGCCCTGGGAAGGTCTGAGTGTGGAGGAAGGGAGGGTTGCTTGAGAATGCAAGGAGGGAGCCCCAGGGACGAGGAACCCGTGGCTCACACCTGTTACAGTAACCGGATTAGGTGCAAGATGGAGCCACTCATGGACGCCCCACATCAGCTAACCAAAACGTAACTAAGTTCCTGTGCTTGCTCTCCCAGAAAAGGAAGGCTGAGTTCCACCAATCCACACTTGCCTGCTCAGCACACGTTACCTGACCGGCAACAAGCCTTCCCTTTGCTGCACATAAGGAAAGGAACCCTGTTTTAACCAATCTGCAAATGCCCAGGATAATGTCTTTGTTCCTGCTTCATTTGGTCTAAAAAAAAATATCTCACTTTGTACAGCTCTTCTAGAGCACTTTTCTTCCTGCTACACTGCGTGCTGCCCCAATCATTAATCCCTGAATAAAAGCCTCGTAGATCTGTAAATTGTCTGTGGAAAATTTTCTTTTAACACACCAGCAGCTGGAGCACCGAAGTGCTTCGCAGGAATCTCCATTGTTTCCTGGGCCTTTGAGAAGTGGGGCGGACGCTTTCTCAGGAGTGACATGATAGTCTTCCCCTCCACAGAACAGCAACAAAATCCTGCTAAAATAAAAAGCCAAAAGCCTGCACAAAGGGCCCAAGAGGCTCTGCTTGGTACATGGTTTCCGAGAGATGAAGGTATCTTCCAGCGACCTTATTTTCCACTTGGACATCTGCTCCCACACCCTGTACACCCTGAAAACTAGAGCCATGTGTGCCTGGCCACAGAGCAAGGCTCCGACTTGCACAGAACTTTGCAAGCTAGCTGATCTATAACACTGACAGCACAGTGGTGCAAATTATTTTGGAAAACAAAAACGTCATACTCTTATGTATCTACGAAATCACTAAAACAATGACTTTGTTGATTTGGAATTATGTGTGTGTCTACATTTCAACCTGACCACTGGTCTTAAGTTACATGTTGGCTTTTCAGCTTTGATTGACACAAATATTTAGTCTTTTTTTTTAAAGATTTTATTTATTTATTTGACAGAGAGAGAGAGACAGCGAGAGAGGGAACGCAAGCAGGGGGAGTGGGAGAGGGAGACGCAGGCTTCCCGCTGAGCAGGGAGCCCGATGCGGGGCTTGATCCCAGGACTCCGGGATCATGACCTGAGCTGAAGGCAGATGCTTAACCGACTGAGCCACCCAGGTGCCCCCAAATAGTCTTTAACATAAAGTAGTACATGTCCGTGGTAAACCTCTAAAGACAGCATGAATATAAAAGGAAAGTGAGCCCCACCTGGACCCAGTGACACCTTGCTCCATTCCTAGAGGCAATACTTTTTAACACAAGCATGAACATACTGTGCACACCATTTCCTACAATATGTCCTGGGAAGTTTTCATAGCAGTGCACATGAATCTACCTGCCCTTTCCATGCTGCACAGCATTCTCATATGTCGACCCTCCATAGGGCAGGGAGCAAATGCCCTAACAGTGAATAGTTGTTTCTACATTTTTGTTATAAAAACGTTAGAGTAAGCATCCTCGAACATGCATATTTGCATGCATGACATACCTAGCAGTGGAATCTGCCTTTATTATTTTTATTTTTACATTATTTTCAGAGTTTGATTTGTTGCTTAATTGATTCACTGCCTCATTGACTTAAAGTGGTGGAGAAGGTATTAATAGTCGGGATGAAATTTAAAAGTACCCCATGATGAAATTTAAAAGTAGCTTTACATTGTGAACACCACAAAATTTGATCAAATATCCTTTTACTAGTCAAAAAGGATTACGCCTTCAGAAAAGAAGTCATTGGTATCGCTGATAAATGACTGACGTTTAAAAATTTGTTGCTGTTTTCACTGTTTTCTTTTTTAAAAAATTTTTGTATTTAAATTCATCACTCGACATCAGGAAAATACAAATCAAAACCACTGTTTTCTTCTTATGGAAACAGAAATAATAACCAACATGTATTTAAAAATAAACAAAAGGGCAGCAATGTTCACAAAAGCCAAAATATGGAAAGAGTCCAGATGTCCATCGACAGATGAATGGATAAAGAAGATGTGATATATATATCACATATATTGTGAGTATATACGTATATATATAATGGAATATTATACTCAGCCATCAAAAAGAATGAAATCTTGCCATTTGCAAAGATGTGGATGGAAATAGACGGTATTATGCTAAGCGAAATAAGTCAGTCAGAGAACAACAAATACCATATGATGTCACTCATATGTGGAATTTAAGAAACAAGACAGATGAACATCGGGGAAGGGAAGGAAAAATAAAATAAGATGAAAATTGAGAGGGAGGAAAACCATAAGAGACTCTTAACTCTAGGAAACAAACTGAGGGATGCTGAAGGGGAGGGGGGTGGGAGATGGGGTAACTGGGTGACGGGCATTAAGGAGAGCACTTGATGTAAAGAGCACTGGGTGTTGAGCAACTGATGAATCACTAAATTCTACCTCTGAAACTAATAAGAAAATAGACAAAAGATATGAATTTTTACATTTCACCAAGGAAGCTGTGTGGGTTGCAAATAAACACATGAAAAATTGCTCAAAATCATGGGTCTTTAGAGAAATACTAGTTAAAACCACAACGAGACATTAATACACATCTATTAGAATGGAAACAATTGAAAACACTTACCGTGGAAATTTTAAGTGAGGATGTTTAAGAACCATAACTGCTCCACACTGCTGTTGGAAACACATTTTAAAACACAATTTGGCAGTCTCTTAAAAAGTTAAACATTCATGTACTCTCTGACATAGGCATTAATTCGGGAGAAATGAAAGCATATGTTCCTATAAAGGTTTCTATGTTCATGGTCATAGCAGCTTCATTTGTAAAAGCTGAAAATTCGTATGTCAATTAACAAGAGTAGATTAACTGTGGTACATTTATCTTACAGAATACTACTCAGCAATAGAGTAAGTGAAATATTCATGTGCACCACAGGGAGAATTTCAAGATAATCATGCTGTAATGAAGAAATCAGACAAAAAAGAGTGATTCTAGAAGAGGCAAACAATTCAATAATAAGAGAGAGTAAATCAATGATTTCCTGGAGGTGTGAAACTGGAGAGGGAAGGAGAGAGCGATTCTAAAGGATAGAGTTGGAGGTGATGGATATGTTCATTATCATGATTATGATGACGGTTTCATCCATGAATATGTATTTCAAAACTTATAAAACTGCATACACCAGATATTTACAGTTTATTGTGCACAAATTATACCTCAATAAGATGTTAAAATAAATCACTGCACACGAAAATCTGGATTTACCCTCATTTTAGAAAAACAAGATTTGATAACCCTGTATTCACTCCACTGTCTCTGTCCTCAACCTTGACTGCAAATCCCAATAAGCAATGACAGCCCTTTCCATCTGAGTCATCAAGAATACTCTATCACAAATGTCACATTGCAGGACCGTGAGGTCTACCTTCCTTCCCTTCCCCATTTTCTTACATGTGCAGCAATGACCTTGAGATGGATAGTTCACAGAGGCTGTAGTAACCCACAAAACTTTAGATTATTTGCTCTGGCAGTGATGCTGAGCAAAGGAGAGACACTGGTCTAGAAGTTCTGAGAATTTCTGCACAAACCTCGTCCTGCAGAGCCATGTTTGTGGAAGTATCTGTAGATGCACCTTTAGAATAGGCAACTTCTCTCTGGTTTGCTGTAGCCCCACCTAGTCCCTGTTAACACTGCCAGTGATCTCATATAAAATATGGTTCCCCCATGATCCTTATAGTTCTTAAGCCAGTGAGCTCTGGTTACTGGTGATTCCCTCCAGGGACCAGGGAAAGATAATAGAAGTCCACCTTCTCAGAGAATATTGAGCTGACTGTAAACAATGGAGACCTGCTAGCTAGGAGTGCTAAGATGACTTCAGCCACAAGAGCTGATTAGTGACAAAACTGGTCAACGCCATGAACAGACCACAATTGCAACATGCTCCAGAAAGCTTCGGACATACCCTGTACTTGTGGGGACTCTTTCCATGTGGAAAAATGGGTGAATGGCATTGGACATCCAGCTTCGTAACAAAAGCTATCCTCAGAGCTTCTCTGTGTCGTGAGCTATTATGTTAAGAAAGAAGAGAGTATGGTTTTTTTTCTTTCTTTTTTTTTTTTTTTAACACTGTAGCCTCTCTCCAGTGGGAGATTCCTGGTGCTGAAAGGGTTTAGATCTTTGTGTAAAGGTTTTTCCACATCTGATGCCCCAGGAAACAGCCTATCTAGGTTGTTAAATTTCTAGTGCTAATCAGATGAGACCTCTGGCTGAATGCTCTCCCACATTCACTGTACTCATGAGGGCTTCACCTGGTGTGAGCTTTCCATGGCAAGGGAGGTGGGAGTCAGAGCTGAAGTCTTTCCCACATTTGCTGCACTTAGAAAACTGTTCCCAGACTGAGACATTTAATGAGCTGTTTCAAGAATCTCTCCCATTTGTCAGACTCATGGGGCTTTTCTCCAGTGTGAACTTCCTGCTGTTGAAGGGGGCAAGAGCAGCAGCTAAAGAATTTCCCACATTCACCACAGTCGGGAGGGGGGCTCCAGCATGGTGGTCCTGTGTGGACACGTGTGGGTTTGTAGCTAAAGGCTGACCTTGTGCTGGCAGGAAATCCTGTCCACGCAGGAAGCTTCTGTCATGGGTGGTCTCGGCAGCTCTTTGCAAATGAGGCCCTGCCCTTAACACTTCCGATGGGTTTCCCTTCATTCTGCTGCATCTGGTGCTGGTGAGGGTTTGCCCTGAATGAGGCCCTCTCCCACACGCACCACCCTGTGCAGAACGCCCTTCACGAGTAGGCCAGATGGGGTAAGGGGATAGACAAAATGGGTGCAGGGGACTGGGAGGCACAGGCTTCCAGGTATGCGGTGACTAAGTCACAAATAAAATAAAAGGCACACCTAAGGAACATAGTGAAAATATTGTAATGGCATTGTTTGGTGACAGGTGGTGGCTCCAGGTGTGGTGAGCACAGCCTAATGGAATCACCATGTTGTACACCTGAAACTCATGTCACATCATATGTTAACTGTACTTCAATTTTTTAAAAAATAAAGAAGAGTAGGCCACACATGTCACAGGGACAGGCTTGCCTCAGCCCTGTGGTCCCCACAAGGTTGCGTATAGACACCATCCCAAGGCTTCCCGAGTCCCAGAAGCCCCGCCCCTCGGAGCCTCGGGAAATGCCCCTTTCAGGTCCCACAGTTTTTATTTTAAAGTCTTTGCCTGATGGCTGCAACTGCACGATTGCTGAAAAGATGATATGGAATTAAGGAAGTTCCTACTCAAGTTGGCCCACCTCTCACTTTCAGAGATCTTTCCACAGTTCGTGATTTTGATCTGTTTCAATCTGATTCCTCCCTCTCATTCTTTTCAAGCATTATTCCAAACCCAGCCTACGTAATAATCTAGTCTTTTGTTCACATGGAGACTTTCCAAGGTATGTCAGTGTTTCTATCTTCCCATATCCCTACCCTCTGCCACTTACACATTACAATTATTTTTCCTTCTCCTTTCAGAGGGGTTTTAAAAAAAGGGAAAGAATCCAATATACGGTTGACCCTTGAATAAAGCAGGTTTGAACTGTGCAGGTCCACTTATACACAAATAAACACAGTACATTACTGTAAATAGATTTTTCTCTTCCTTGTGATTTCATTAATAACATTTTCTCTCCTCTAGCCTACTTTGTTTTAATAATACAGTATGTAATACATATAAACATACAAAATTTGTGGGGAGTGACTGTTTAGGCTCTCAGTAGGTCTTTCAGTCCACAGTAAGCTCTGAGTAGTTAAGTTTTAGGGGAGTCAAAAGTCATACACAGATTTTCAACTGTGTGGGGAGTCAGTGCCCTAACCCCACATTGTTCGAGGGTCGGCTGTAGAGTTATTTGCCCAAGATGAATCAACAATTGACCAATATTAAGATTTCCTGGGGCGCCTGGGTGGTGCAGTCAGTTAAGCAATCGACTCTTGATTTCAGCTCAGGTCATGATCTCAGGGTTGTGAGAGCGAGCCCCAGGTCGGGCTCTGTGCTGAATGGGGAGTCTGGTTGAGATTCTCTGTCTCTCTCTCCCTCTGCCCCTCCCCCCGGCTCATGCTCCCTCTCTCTCTTAAAAAAAAAGAAAAAAGATTTCCTTTATTTCATTAAATTTCTATGGTCAGCCAAGCTCTATAAATCACAAAGATGTTGTTTACTCCAGTAGCTTTCATAAAACATCACTCCACAAAAGCCATTTCATTCCAGAGTTGTTCAACCAGCAGTCCTCAACATTTTTCCCTTTACAATAAACCTTAGGGTTAGACTTCCTTCAGCAACAGCAGCGACTCAGTAACTAGTGGTTCTTCCACACCAGCAGGGAGGTGGAGAATCAGAATCTCCAGGACACACGTCCAGCTGGGACCTCCCCACCTGGTTCTGACAGTTCCCCACGTGTTGCCTCCCTCCATCCCTGACCCACTTTCCCCACCTGGAAAGGGCAGGACAGTTTCTGCCCGAGACAGTTGTGTCAATTAGTGAGATAACATGAGGCTTTGAAATTTCTAAAAGAATGTCAGCTCTACTAATCAATGAAAGAGCATTCTTGACATCCGCAGAAGTAACTCATTTATTCAATGTAATGAATAATAAGATGGAGGAGCATAAACACTAAAACAGGAAGAATCATTGTGCTGTCAGATTTATATAACTATCAGTATTTGTATATAACTATCAGTATTTGTTTCGAATTCTTATTTTCCTATAAAACCTGGTAAACACTCAAAATAATCACTAGAAAATGTCAGCGCTTCTGCACTTCAATTTCTCCCAAATAGAGTGTTTGTGTTCTTAACAGTCAACTCTATACTGTAATAGAGGGAGAAGGACCTAGGTCTTCTTTTATCTTCACCTTACTGCCTATATCACCTTGTACATTGTAATTACTGAATTTTTAAGATAAACTAGCTCCAATAACTGAGAACAAAAGATCAAAATGCAGGAGAGAAACGAAGCTTTCTAGGACCTGTGTCCATACGCACTACATCAAGCACAAGTCTCGTCCACACCCATTCACGGCACAGCCCTGCACACCCCATCCTCACTCCCATGCTTTCTTCCATGCGGTCAAGTATTGCTGGAAAAGTTGTTCACAAGGGCTCAGCTTGTTCATTACCATTAATCAAATCCAGGTAAAGCTTGCGTGTTCTATGTTTCTCAGCGCTTTGTGAACCTTTAATACTCAAACTGTTCTTGTATTTTTCTGACCCCCTCATTGTAAGTTCTCCAGGACCTGAGACTGAGTTTGGTTAAATTTTTATCCTTAGCAACCAGCACACTGCCAACCCATCGTAGGTATGAGATAAAAGGCAAATGAGTAGTTGAACAAATGTATGAATGATTGCTTAGTGAAACTCAAAACTGCACTCTAAAATTTTGGATACAAGAAATACGGAGCAATGGGTGTTCCAGTAGGCTCCACAAGGGATCACCATATCTCCCCAAGGTTGGAAGTCCCCAGTGCAAGAGCAGGATCAGCCTCTTAACAGATGGTGCTTTGTGGTGGAATTGACACTATGGTCTGCTGAGCTCTGAGAAGTTGACTCTAGAATGAACTTTTTGGCTGATTCAACTCCATTCAGTGGGGAGACTGAGAAGGACAGCCTCGGGCATCAATTTCTTTAACACTAATTATCCAACCTATTCCAGATTAAATTCAGAATAGAGTGGCCAGGTCAGGCAATCTCCTTAAACTTTAATAGAAGTTAATTATTCATTGATCAAACTCATTTATAACTAATTAAAGTTTTCTTGTAGTAGAAAATACAAGATATCGGTTATGTTTCTCTCCTTGGGAGTGTACCTGATATAGAAACAAGTGGACAGCAAATCATGACATTTGCGTTACGTGAATACATCTTTGAAAACTGGATTGTCGACTTAAGGCATAATTCTTTCAGGTGACTTTCCTGTGTGAACGTAGTTTCCACAGCACTTCCAAATTTGGGTAATTTTTGCAGCCAGAGGAACAGAGCCTTACTCTAGACTAGCAATACTTATGAACACTTAAACAAAATCACAGGCACTGACTTTATGGAGGTAACTATTACTGCTTTATGAAGCATAATCAATGTGCTTCACCATAAATATTTATAACAAAACAACTACAATAATTGAGTCTTGGGAGGGAACGGCGATTTCATGACTAACTTATGTACCACCCTCCCCAAAGGCCTCTGTGATGGCAGGATTGTCGAGAAAATGGAAGAGATCAGATGCTTTTCCTTGGAAAAATAACATATGTCTATCCTAAAAAAAAAATTTTCTTGTGCATTTAACAGCGATCAGCTACAATATGCTGCTTGAAGTATGTCACTTTCTTTTATAGAGTATTTTCTAATATTGAACATATTTCAAAGTTTTATATTTTTGCTTGAGGGATATAATTTCTTTTCTCCAGGCGTATCTGTGAATGTTTTGTTCTCTTATCATGGCCAGACTGACAGTTTTATTTCCTGACACTATGCATCCTCAATTAAAACCACTGTCTGAAAATGCCAATTACCATGAATAAGCCATTATAAATAAATTTCATACAGTCTGAATTTCTAAGGCTAAATGTTAAGTCTCTTTCTGAATCCATAGTGCTTTACAATTTTATTATTTTCATTCATAATAATAGTAATCTATTGAAACCCTCAACTCACTGCCATCTTCATGTTTGCTTTATACAAAATGCCCCCAGCTCCTGGATCTAGAAATATAATAAGTAATAAGTGAGTGTACCTTACAGGCATACTTAATTTTTCCTTGGGGGAACAAAAGATCATTTCTTTCAATTATTTTTTCGAAAGACTATAGGCGGACTAAGGCCTTCTCAAGTTCCCATGTTGCTGATTTGAGTATTTCCCATCATTTTCAGTAGTCAAGCTGCATTACAATTGTCTGTTTAGTCTTCCCACCAAACTGCAAGAGTCCTGTTTTATTTTTCTTTGCACCCAGAAACTAACAAGTCCTGCCCATGACATGAGGCAGGAGGAAAGCCAGAAGTATTTAACTCAATCATGGAGAGCGAATAAAAAGTTTGGTTTGCAGTTTGCAGGTCAAAAACAGAAAATCTGTGCATAGAAAGATTTCAATAAATATTTGTTGAAAACATAAAATGAATGGATGGATGGTGTTGGAGGAGGCCACTGAGAGCATGTAAGCTCTGGTTGGCCCATGAGTTGGACCCCGGCAATCTCCTCACCCCTTCCCCAGTCCTTGGAATGTGCGTTCTGTTTGCTCTCCCCACTCCCAGAAACTGCCCCAAGGATACAGCCTTGTGACAGTGATGTGGTGCTGAGACCATCTGGGTGGTAGGGGCGGCTAAACCCAGTGCAGACCTCCATAAAAACTTTTAAGATCTGGTGGGCGGGCAGGGAGACCTATGTATCTTATGGCCCCTCCCATGTAAACTCCCTTGCTTACTAAACCTGCTACCCATCCTCTGGAGTGGCCTGATCCTTTCTCTGGTCTCTCCGTGCACTCCACATAAAGAGCTCGTTTCCGATCACAGCCGGGATGCTCCCGAGGGGGCGGCGAACAAGCAGATGGACGAATGGATGCAGGCAATCACCACCATACACTGCCTGATGCAATTGGCATGTTGATTGTCACAGATACTGGGCCAGCCAGCCCTACTCCCTTTCTGAAGGTAAATAATGGCCTAAAATAAATTTCCAAAGGATGTGCTAACAAAGATTTTGAGAGAGCTTTAGAAATCTTCATTGAACCATAAAAAATATTTTCACTGGAAGAGGCCAATGCTGTTTTTCCTGATGAAATTTCATAATCTTGAACATATCTGAATTTTTTGTATGTAAGCCCAAATTTCAATGCTAGAGACTTATCAGCATTTAAATTATATATATATATATATATATATATATATATATATATATAATACTAACTGAACTGGCTAGATAAAGCAAGTAACTACTTAAGGTTAAGAAAATAGCATGTTAGGGTCTCTCAAATACGTGTGATCCACACAAGAGATATGCTATCAGAAGCATACGGAGGAAAATGCAGGTCAGATTAGTTTTCAAGTAGCTAAGAGGTTGGTCTGAAACAGCTCTGCTTATGGATATGGCCTGCACTATCTTAATATTAGGCTTTCCTATACAATTATTTTTTTCTCTACTAGCCTCCAGATAAAAAAGCATTCCCAAATTGATATCAATGAGACATAACCCTGCTTTATTTTATCATTTTCATTTTAAATCTCTTTTTTCCAGGAAACTCAAAAAACAACACACCTTAGAACCCAGTCTAAGCTGTTTCCCTGGATAAGCCAAGCAGAAACAATGCATTTTTCTCCTTCTGAGAGATAATAAACATTATTTTTGAAATAGTTGAAGCTTTTTACGGGCAGCATTAGAGAACATATTTCATTTTCAGGCATTTAAAAAAAATAATAATAGTATTAATTCTTACTGATCTGGTAAAGAAAAGGAAAAGGGTTTTCTCTACTAGAAAAGGATGAGATATTTAGGTTTTAAAGAAAAGACACAAGTGGATAATTGCACTAAAGCACCACACTATCTTGAGAATTGGCAATCAGTGCCCAATTTTGAAAGAAGTAAAGGCACAATAATTGGCAGCCATTGCGGATATTTTTCTTTGCCAGCCAACATCTCATATATCTTTTGTTAATTGGATTAAAGCCAGCTGCTGTGCATCCAAAAACGGATCTTTTTCACACAGGGGAGCAGAATGGTACAGTGATGTTTACTCAGTATAGAGAGGAGTCCACACCAATATTTAGGACATGACATTTCTTTGTTATTTAAATCGACTGAGAGTTACCTTTCAGAAATGCCCAAATAATTCAAACATAAGCCAATATACTCTAATATGAGGTCCCATGTTCTGGCGGCTGCAGCAGGTGCTCAGAGCTGCAGCATCACGCGGGCGCCCCGCGCAGACCTGCCGATGCGAGCCCCGCCTCCGGCAGCCACACGCACCTCCACAGCCGCACCTGAGGGGCTCAGATCCTGCCACCACCACCCCCAGACCTCCCCCCTAAATGTCTCTGAAGGCCTTTCCAGATCTTGCAGGACAAAATTGGGTTATCTTGGGTTATCTGGGTGATCCCTAAAGATATGAACATCCCCAGTTTAGAGGAGGGGGGTGTTTTAGATTCTATTTTCACAAATCCTGAGAACTTCTGAGATTGTTTTTCCAATGGGTTCTTTTCTTGTGTTAGCTTGTTAGAAAGGCCATGTGCACCCCAATGTTCATAGCAGCAATGTCCACAATAGCCAAACTGGAAAGAGCCGAGATGCCCTTCAACAGACGAGTGGATAAAGATGTGGTCCGTATGTACAACGGAATATTACTCAGCCATCAGAAAGGATGAATACCCAACTTTTGCATCGACATGGATGGGACTGGAGGGGACAATGCTAAGTGAAATAAGTCAAGCACAGAAAGACAATTATCATATGGTTTCACTTATTTGTAGAACGTCAGGAATAGCAGGGAGGACATTAGGAGAAGGAAGGGAAAAATGAAGGGGGGGGATCAGAGGGGGAGATGAACCATAAGAGACTATGGACTCTGAGAAACAAACTGAGGGTTTTAGAGGGGAGGGCGGATGGGTTAGCCCGGTGATGGGTATTAAGGAGGGCACGTACTGCATGGAGCACTGGGAGTTATACGAAAACAATGAATCGTGGATCACCACATCAAAAACTAATGATGTACTGTGTGGTGACTAACATAACATAATAAAATTAAATTAAATTTAAAAAAAAAAGTGCTGAGTACTTTACCTATGAATTCCTGCTTCCTCCTATCATGATCCCAGCCCCGGAATACCTGCCCATGATATTCTCTGCTGAGAAATGCTTGAAACAAGTGGACGTTTGTGAAAAAGTTTCTGGAGGGGAGGGCTTCCCTGATGTCATGGTGATGACATCACGGTGCCGAATCGATAAGTGCGCGTTGGCACAGGTCAGCAGTCCAAGGGCGATAAAGCATCATCACGGAAATTATCTGCTGCTTCTCTCATTTCAGGTCATGTCGTACCGTAAAGGAAAAAAGAACCAAAGCAGAAAATAGTCCCCTTATGTCTTATGTTTTAAATATGCCTTTTTAAAAAGCCATGCAGTTGGAAGCATCTACTTGATGTAAATACAGTCTGAAGCCATTCGAAATGTCATCAAGGAAATGAACTCATAAGCTCAATTGTCACTGGTAATTACATAAAATAATACTGTTGCTTTGTGATGAAAACCAAAAATGTTTGAATTAATACTACTTCTCACCTTATGCTCTCACAAGCCATGTTTCCCCCACGCTTACCTGTTCCCCCGGGAGAGGAACCCACCATCCCGCCAGGTGCCAAGACCAGAACCACCTAGCCAGTGCCAACATTCTCACTTAACAGAATGTCTCTCAGACCTGTCAGCTCCGCACAGCCACACACACAGCTGCATTCCCCCTCCTAATCATCTCGCCCAGATCACTGCCTTAGTCCCCCAACGATTTTCTGTGGCCACTCCTGCCTTCCACAATCTCTTCTCCATTTGGCAGCCGGAGTGATTATTGAAGGCAAGTTTGACCATCGCATCTCCAGACATCCTGCTGTATTTTCCATATCAAAATCCTGAGTCTGTGGTCCCTGTCTACCTTCAAGATCCTCTGCGTGTGCTAAGGCCCCCGTCTACGAGATTCTCCATCCCTCTTTCTTCTGGCTAAGCCCTGCGTCTCCTTCAAGTACCTGTATCGGGGGTGCTTCCTCATGGGGGCTCACCTCTAACTTCCAAGACTAGAGAAGATCCCTCCCTGAGCCATACACTGTACTTTCTTCTAAGACACTTGCCACCATGGTGCATATTGGTAAAATTACTGGTAAACGGCACAGGGGCAGAGTCCGTGTCTCCCTTGTCCTTTGTTTCTCTGGTACCTAGGCACACAATAATCCCGATGGATGTAATTAATTAATTAACAAGAATAAACATGCTCCCTGGGAAAAGAGCTGAGGTATAAGCAGTTATGCCCTGGTGTTCTGAAATTCTGAATTAATGGGGGATGTGATTAAATGCATCAGTGCTGAGAAACATGGAGAAATAAATATCAGTAGGAGTCGTGATGTCTGATCTGGCAGAAATGTAAGTACATTACTCAAAATTGGAGTTTTTAAAGCTAGCACAGAGTATATTCATAGTAAAAATAATGTATTATTTATTCCTGAAATGGATTTAAAGAATTTTTCTCATGCCCATTTCTTCAGATATATGAAAATGTCTGAACTATGAGGTGATAAGAATCAATATAAAGAACTAACAATTTTAGATCTTACCTTATCTTTTCTGTTTGGTCTACATTGTAGACGCACTGAGTAAGACAAAAATTTCAAAACTTGTTCCATTTCATGGGAGCATTTTTACCATTTTGACTACGTGGCTAAAGCACTCATGTGTGTTATTTATGAGAGGGGATAAATGAGGAAAGAATGCAGTATGATGTTGTAAACAGCCCCCCTTGTTCTAGAACCTCATGGTGCTGATTCTAATGAAGACAAGTCCTGCTCTGGCTGGCAGGTGCACAGCGGCAGAACGCCTTGTGCAATGCAGTGCAGCCTGGCTCTTCACTTCAGGGACCGTCATCTGGGTCAGCCCAAGAGTCAAGCAGCCTAACGGTCCGTCTGAAAGTGGGGACATATGCTGCTCTTTTCAAGGTCTAGGTCAGTTGCAAACAGCCGTGGATGATCCTTGAGCACCTTACGTTACAGTCATAACCATCTGCAGTGACTGTATCTCTCTTTACGTGCGCCTTTCCTCCCCTGCCCCTCACAGACGAGTTCTCCAAAAGAAGACTCTACACCTGCTGCCTCCCTTTCTCAGTGCCCGCGCACACCTCAGCTTGCTGCAGGCTGGCTTTTAGCTCAGCTCTAACCCCCAGTAACAACTTTAGTAGCCAACACCAGACTCAATACACCATGTACTTCTCAACCTGTGCACCTCTCTCCAGTGCTTTACAGTGGTCACTCCGTTCTTCTCAAAACTCTCTAAGTAACATGGATCTCTAATTCTCTCTGTCTGCTTGGTTCTTAGTACATTTTAAGGAATTCTCTCCTTTGTGATCTCTAAGCTTCTATCCTTTGTCATTTCTCTTCTCGTGGCACACTTCCCAGACTACCTTATTTATTCCTGATGTTTAAATAACACCTGTTAACGGCTTATGCCGGGCAATGCATTCCTCCCTAGCTTACACCCTATACTTTAGCTACATTAAGAGTAGTATCTATTAGGTTCCAACATTTCCTTAACTGATGTCTTCATCTTTCCCTTCAAAACTTCACTTTTGTTTATGTTTCCTATCCTAGAGGATGATGCCATTGTGCAGCAAGCTACGCCAGCCTCACTTGGGTAGCCCCCTTAAGCCAGGGGTTCTTAACTGAGATTAAATTTAAGGGAACCTGAGGGATGGAGCAAGAGCACGCTTGAGTGTGGTATAGATCTTTGAACACTTCCTCAAATTTCTTAGCAAAACTTTGTGTATTTGTGAGCTGATAACATTTTCCAAGCCAACATTTTATATAATTCTCAAAATTCCATGAATTCTAAAACACGGAGAACTATCTCAGAGCCTGGTCTCTCCTTCAACCCTCATACCCAATATATCACAAAGCCTTGTCCATCCTACTTTAATATCTACCCACACTGTCCTTTCTGTTGTTATTACCTCTGTTCCAAAGTGCTTAAAATCTCTTCTTCATAAAAAGAATATCTGCTTCCATTCTAACCCATTTTCTGCATTACCAAAACAATCATTTTTCTAAATAGATGATTTCTCCCCTGCCCCAAACCCTCCAAATGCCAACCATCACAGAAAAACTCTATGGCATGCCTCTCCGTGATCGCATCTGGCCTGACCATGGCCAACCATACCCTGCCTGACCCTTCCTCAGTGGTCACCCCATCGTTCTCTCTACATTCTCCAAAAAAAAAAGTCTTTCTTCAGGCTGCCTTCTGCATCCCGCCCCATCTCCCAACATGCTGCCACCCCCCACCCATGCCAAGTCATCACCATTGCTTCTGGTCAATCAACACAACAATGTCCCAAATCTCTAGGAAAGAGGTGAGTAGTCTAGAGGTGGGCGGTCAGAGAGTGTTTGTAAGAGTGAGTCTTGGGGTGAGGACGGTTTCCCACTTCACTGGGCAGTGAAGTGTACGCAGGTGAAATGACTTAGACAGGATCCCTGGGCCTTGCCTGCACACTGTGCATGCCTCTTTCAGCTTCTGTCTTGCAGACCAGCTCATGTGCTCTTTCAAGAAATAATTATTCACTGTTTTAACTTCTCTGCTGCCTTCTAAGGTCCCTTATGTTCTTACATCTCGATGTTTTATGGAACTTTTATTTTTCTGAAATATTTTAACCTGCTAGAAATTGCATTCTCATTCATTCATTCATTAAGAAATTGTGGGAAAAGCATGACCAACCTGAGAAGCAGAGCAGTGTTAAGGACACGTGCATACAGTAGACAGACAGTTTTGTTCTTACATATTTTATAATCTGTTAGCCAGTGTGTACAAATAATTATAGAAATACTTACTGAAGTATAGTTTTGGTAAATAATAGGAGGAGAAACAACAAGCTACTTTGAGAGTATATTTTCTGAAGACATATTTTATTTTTACCTTGCTCAGTTTCCCAAGGTAAGGAATATACTAATAACACTGCTTGTAGCCACTTTCATCCTGTCCCTTCTTGAATGGGGATGCAGGTGTGAAAACATGTGTATTGAGGTATTTGACATGGTCCTCATGTACCCTTCTCCGAAATGTAAGGCCATGCCCCTTCCACTAACATCTTCCCCGCCCAAACTCGCACACCCCCTTCCTCGCTCTTCTTTCTCTCTACAGCTTCTTAATACCTCTCTCCCCCTCCCCTTATTTTCAACTTTTTTTGATGTATATATTAATTCATTCACTGCCCTATATTGAACCTAATCTATTTGATTCAAAAAAGTGAACATAAGAGCAGACTCTTGAAAGATTTGGATGCATGACATCCTTTGTGCTTGACCGGCCACTTTCTTCATCAGCCTTGTCCATATTAGAATGAGATTTTCCAGAAATCAGGAGTCACATCTGGATTGCAGTGGTCATGGTGTAAGCAGCATGTGTTACCAGGCACATCCCTCCAGGTCACTCGTTCACGGACGTTTGGTCTCAGGGAGCGGACGGCAGCTTACCCAGCACCCAGGTGATGTGTGTGGTATGGCTGCTTCTTGCTACCTCTCTTAAAACAAGGTTATCAAGTTAATTGTGCATCATAGTATAAAACACTAAATCAATAGGATGCATTTGGGGATGAAAACTTCCTAAACCACCACCATCTCACAACTTTCCCTTTCTCCTACTTCATTCATGATGGATGAAAAGGAGACCAGCTTGCATCTTCTCAGTGGTTACTCACACAACTTCTGGTTTGTGGCTCCAGAACCTCGTTTTTACTCAGGAAATTGATTTTTGTCTTTGGTTGGTTAGCTCTGTTTTAATGTGAAAGCACTGTGTCATCTTATTGACAACGTTCTTTCCCTTTCCCTGGTATAAACAGTATTGATGCTCCTTACAATCAGCGGGGTATTAGATACAATGAAATACTGTCAGTGTCCAGACTTTTTAAATTATTATGACCTGCTCCCCTGAAGAGTTCAGCATGCTCTCTTAAAAATAAGGATAGTCTCTCACAAAAGTAAGGTATAATTATCACACCTCAGAAAAATAGAAACACCCCCATGATGCCATCTAATACCCAGTCCATGCTCAAGCGTACCCAACTGTCCCAAGACTGGCTGGTACGGCTGGTTTTCTTTCTTCACTAGGATTCAACCAAGGTATATGCATTGCATTTGGTTATAAGTGATATTATTATCAACACGGTGCACCAACTCAGTAGGAACAATATGTTTAAATAAAATTCTCTGGCTTAGGCAAATTTGTTTATCTCCCTTTCATCTTATATTTATCTTTTGTGCCTCTTAAACAATTTTATCAAAGTATATTTTACATATTGCATATCATAAAATTCACCCATTTCCAATGTACAATTCGATGATTTTTATTAACCCTCCTGAGTGACACAACCATCACTATAAATCCGTTTGGGAATATGTTCATCCCCGTCCCCAAGTAAGATCTCTAATGCCCACTAATCCCCATCCCTCCTTCAGCACCAGGCAACCACTAGCCTACTTTCTGTCTATATATTTGCCTCTTCAGGACACATCATACAAATGGAATCATACAATATGAAGTCTTTCATTTAGCATAATGCTTTGGAGGAGGGCCTTGTTTTAAAACCTTACTTAAAAGACTTTTGATTTCATCTGCTAGCCCTGCCATGTCTTTCATAATATCAGAGATGAACCCAGCCGTCTGGGTTACTCGCAGCCAGTTATTCCTACACCCACTGTTCTGCATCAAGGACAGCAGACAAGTATAGCCCCACTTTATCTGTACCTTGACATCTTTTTCCCTCTGCCAGATAGTGACATTTCAACACTTTTTTACAGCTTCCATTGTTACAATTTTGGAAAATTCTCTCTTCAATCCACTCTCTACAGGCTGCTCCCCACTCCAACATGAGAACACAATGTATTCATTGGGATTCTTCCTTTGAAAAGATCAAATCCTGACCTAAAGTGGGGTTTTGATTTGCAGGGGGTATCTAGTACAGCTAGATTCCTGGCAGCAAACCATGTTAACGGGATTTGGTTGAGAGATAAACATATGTACATATAGGTATACACATATAATCTATTTCTGTCTCTATCCTTCTTCTTCAGTGCTTGACTCACCTTTCCTTTGGTTAGTTTCTTTCTTAGGCAGGCTCTCTCAACATGGCAATTGAGTTATATCTCCTATAAACTTAGCAAACCTGCAAGAAAAAAGACCTCTTGTCTAACAAAAAATACTTCTATCAAAGTTCCTGAATTGGACTGAAATAAATAAAGTGCCCATCCCTGAACATTCATGCTGACCTTGAATGCTCAGGGAGCCTGTTCCTGGGACTGGAGCAGGATTGGACCCATCAAAGAACATGGACAGAGAGTATAGGAGGTTGGTTCCTTAAAGGAAAGTCATGAGCTATTACCAGAAAAAGGAAAATTGGATCCTGTACGGGGGAAACAGTATTTTACCACCACACATCCTCTAAGTCAGAAGAGACAAACTTCCTGTAAAGGCTCAGGTAGTAAAGGCTTTGTGGGCTCTGAGGTATTTGTCGTGACTAGTCGACTTTGCCACGACAGTGCAAAAGCAGCCACAAACAACATACAAATAGACAAGCATGGCTATGTTCCAAAACAACTTCATTTACAAAAGTCAGCCACTGGCCCAGTGTGGTCTGCAGGCTGCAGCTTGCTAATCCCTGTGCTTTGTATCAACAAAAGCCACACCCAAGGAGAGCAGGCATGCCTGTCCCTGCTACACAGCCCGCCCGATGCTTTATAACACTGTGTCATCCTTATGTCTTTTTAAAAGACAATTCAAAGTTCTCCTCTCAATATTATCAATGAACAAGATGCCCACTAATGAGCAAATGAGTATGCAAACAATAACAAGGATGAATCCCCAAGTTGAAAGGACTATCCAAAGCCTAGAGGAATTTTCTTCAACCCAAATCTGTATGTATGTACTGATTCAAACAAGGATGGCAAAAATGTTAAAAGATATTGAGAGAAACTGTAGAGAGTATAATGCTAAGCAAAATAAGTCAGTCAGAGAAATATAAATACCATATGATCTCACTCAAATGTGGAATTTAAGAAACAAAACAAACAAGCAAGGGGGAAAAAAGAGAGAGAGAGAGAGAGAGAGAGACAAACCAAGAAACAGACTCTTAACCACAGAGAACACACTGCTGGTCACCAGAGAAGAGGTGGGTGGGGAATGGGGGAGACAGGTGTTGGGGATAAAGGAATGAACTGGTCGTGATGAGCACTAGGTGGTGTATGGAAGTGTTAAATCACTATATTGTACACTGAAACTAATATTATACTGTGTTCAGTAACTGGAATTAAAATTTTTTGAATTTAAATAGATGGAGAGACAGATGGACAGAGAGGTGAATGAAACTTTGGTTCATATGTTCATACTTTCTTTTATCTAGTTAAAATCTTGACCTTTGCAAAAAAAAAAAAAATTCTTGATCCTTGCTTTAAAGGCCCAAAATAAATAAATAAATAAATAATAAACAAATAAATAAAGTAAAACATTGCTGTTTCTTTTATCCAGAATGACCACATTATTTCTGCATTACTAATTAAGAAAGCTAATAATTTTTGGAAAATATGGACAATTTCATACCTCCCACCTAAAATTTAAATATATATATGATTTCACTACTAATATTTCTAAGATTGTTATAATGAAATATAAAGTAGATAAAGTGAGCTACTAAAGTTTATAAAATTCTGTAATTCAAAATACCTATACTTTTATACACAATAAATACAAAATTTTTCATAGCCTGTTACTTGTTTTTACAGCCTTAATCCATTTGTAAATATAATCCTTTCTTTATCATGAATTTGTGTACTACCACTACTTCATTATCATATTTACAGTATTCATTTCACCCCCTACTCCCACATGTCTGAATTCAGTGTTTACCGTATTTTTATCATCACTTCCAAGCATGCACAATGGGCACCATCCCCAACCCACGTGGTCTGATCCCCTCCAGAATGTCATCAGCATTTCTAATTTCTTCCTAGGACAGAAAACTGGGTGCTTTTTTTTTTTTGAGAGAGAGAGCGCGCGCACACACACGCATGCGTGCCCAGGGGGCAAGGGAGAGAAAGTCCCAAGCAGACTGTGCTGAGCACAGAGCCTGATGTGGGGCTTGATATCACAACCCTAAGATCATGACCCTGAGAACATGACCTGAGCTGAAACCAACAATTGGTCACTTCACCGACTAAGCCATCCAGATGCCCCTATCTGGGTGCCTTTAAAAGGCAAACATGATGGGTATTAAAGAGGGCATGTACTGAATGGAGCACTGGGTGTTATATGCAAACAATGAATCATGGAACACTACATCAAAAACTAATGATGTGGGCGCCTGGGTGGCTCAGTCGTTAAGCGTCTGCCTTCGGCTCAGGTCATGATCCGCGGGTCCTGGGATCGAGCCCCGCATCAGGCTCCCCACTCTGCGGGAAGCCTGCTTCTCCCTCTCCCACTCCCCCTGCTTGTGTTCCCTCTCTCGCTGTGTCTCTCTCTGTCAGATAAATAAATAAAATCTTAAAAAAAAAAAACTAACGATGTAATGTATGGTGATTAATATAACCTAATAAAATTAAAAAAAAAAAAAGGCAAACATGAAAGTGGTGATTCCAGTAAGATGTGACCATGTTTTCATGGCAACTGGGACGAAATTACTTCTTGATTTGCATACATGGTGATGGATTCTACCTGATGCACAAAGGCCCCAATAAAGTTAGATAATTTGCCCCAAATCACACAGCTTGTTGTTGGCTCAGGTCTGTTCCTCTGTGAAACCTAAGAACTGCCCATCACGCTTCCCGGTCTAATGAACCTGTTAGTTATGCAGAGCTGTGTGAAGATTTTTCACAATACTGTTGCCCTCTGGCAAATAACCCACCCTCCAGCACACGTCAACGTTGTAGTTAATTGTGTGCTGTATGTTTAGGTAACATCCTGGACCCCTTACATTGCATACTCATGTGGAGCTCCTTTGCTGCTGTAGCAAGCCTCCTTCATGAAAAGCAGAGGTGCTGGTAGCCCATTCCTCATCTGGTCCTTACTGAACAAACAAGCACTGAAGTTGGCAAACTTTACCGGAACCCAGTTTACTCATTTGTTGAGTGGGTAGAGTAACATCAAACTTCCCCAGATGGTTGCAAATCTCAAAGAAAACAGATTATTTAAAAGTATAAGGTTGGGGGCGCCTGGGTGGCTCAGTCGGTTAAGCGGCTGCCTTCAGCTCAGGTCATGATCCCAGGGTCCTGGGATCGAGCCCCATGTCCGGCTCCCTGCTCAGCAGAGAGCCTGCTTCTCCCTCTCCCTCTGCCTGCCACTCTGCCTACTTGTGCTATCTCTCTGTCAAATAAATAAATAAAATCTTTAAAAAAAATAAAATAAAATAAAATAAAATAAAATAAAATAAAATAAAAGTATAAGGTTGGGGTGCCTGGGTGGCTCTGATGGTTAAACGTCTGCCTTCAGCTCAGGTCATGATCCCAGGGTCCTGGGATCGAGCCCCGCATTGGGCTCCCTGCTTGGCAGGGAAGCTGCTTCTCCCTCTCTCTCAACTGTTCCCCTTGCTTGTGCTCTCTCGCTCTCTCTGTCAAATAAATAAATAAAATCTTTTAAATAAAAAAATAATAAAAAAATAAAAGTATAAGGTCAATTCCCAAGTGTCATACAAGCATGACCGTAATGTTGAAGAAGCTGCAGTAGGTACAGCTTTGTATCCCCTGCAAAGGGCTGCCTAGGACCTTCCAGATAAGTTGTGGATAAGTAGGAGTTTGGCTTTTATTTGAAATTGCACCTTGTGTGTGGTGGATAAGGCAAAGTGTGCCATGCTTTGTGAGGAACAAAAAAGCATATGCCACAGTCCTCAAGACTAAGGAGAATGCCAGTTTAATTGAAGAAATGAGACATGGAGACGTAACAGGTGCAGTGTTTTAAAGCACAATCAATGATACAATACAAACAGAACAGAGCTGTCCAGGGTGTGGGCTGCAGGACAGGAGACACATTTGTTCTCCCATGAAATCATATCTGTTCCCAAATATAAATGTAAACCACAACCCCCCCCCACTTGAAGACTCGCAGATTTGGCTATTAAAAGCTCTGCAAAGTCTTATGGTAAAGAAACGCAATTAATTTCATTTAAATCAACAACTCCCAAATGTACTTGACCCCGTAACTCTGCTTAAATGAACAACAACAACAACAAAAATATATATCAAATTTCCAAAGAAATCATTCTTCAGGAACAGCTGCTCTAGAGGCTCAGCATGAACACAAGCCCTGTGAGGAAGAGCTGGGGAGGTTTCATGGAGGCAGAATGATGGGAAAAGACGAGTCAGAGAAGAGGAGAAAAAAAGACTTTCCAAGCCTGGGATCGGAGTAGGTTGTGTGTGGAAGGCAGAGACTGAGCTCTTGAAAGATGCAAGTGAGCCATGTAGATATTCTTTTGTTAATCATAGTTCCCAGCCTGGTGTCTGCATGACAGCAGATACTCAGTATATTTCTGATTAATTAAATTCACAGATTAAGACACTGGAATTCAAATCTGGAGGATGTTGAGTAGAACAAACTGAGTACTTAAGAGAAGTAGAATGTAAGGCTAGGAAGGGGAGGGGAGTGGGGGGGAGGGGCAGGGAGGCAGGAAAATTAACACTTACCTGGGAGTCATGTGCCGGATTCTGCTGACAGGTATTCATCCCTCATCTCACTTAAGCCTGACAATCATTCTATGGCAGGCTAGTGGGTGATGTCAGTAAAGCAGCAAGACTCAGGTAAGAAAAAAAAGGGGGGGGGGAGTCCTGAGGAACAGAGGAAGGGGAATCCAATGTGGGCAAAACAATACAACTTGATAAGAAAGAGGAGAACATCTCCTAGAAGATTTGCCACCAACCTTTTAAAACTGATAAATCTTATTTTTAATAGTGTCAGTAGAATCCAGATTCCTGAGCTACTTTCTCTTACTGTTTCTCATAAAATGAACAAGAATGATACATTTAGGGTAATTACCATGGTAATTCGTTCTCTTTTAAAGGGATGTATCCCACTTCCTAGTTTCTGATCTCCTGATACCTTCCCAGGTCTCTATTTTTTTGCTCTAAAAATAATCTTTGGTAGTTGAAGGTTTCGGTTAATTCAGCTGCAGTCCTGAATTTCATGCCATCTGGAACCACTAATTTTATTTTGCTTGAATTATCCAAGTATGCTCTTACCTGAATTTCAACAGCAGCTATTCTTAAAGTCCTCATTACTTTCTAATTTTCCAGAACACATTTCTTCCTTTTCCAGTATGTTAAAAGAAATGATTAAGATACTAAAAGAATTGAAGGTCAGTGGAAAGTGCTACTTTGAGAGGTCTCCATTTTCACAATATATGTCAGTAAGATTTGGTTGAAACAATCAATTTCCACTTGTTAATTGTCTTTCCCATGTTAATTAAAAGCCTCTTCAAGGATTATTTTTAATACCTTCATTTTCAAATCAACGGGATACTGACTTAATTTGCTTTGAAAGCTATTTACTAAAACTGAGTCACAAACAATTATTGCAATAACTAATGGGTCCTAGGTGAGCTCCTAAGCCTGGGAAAGGAATCAGCAAGTGACGTCATTGAATCAGGAGCACGTGCTTTCGAGGAACTGCACAGTAGTCCGTGGAGCCCGGAGCTCCCAGGAACTGCCCACACCCAGCTTTATCTCATTCTAGACACTGGACCCACATACAAGGACCAGCCCAGCGTAGTCTCCACCCACCCCTCGCTCAGGAGTTTCAGGAGCTCGACTCAAAGCTCGCGGAGCTCTTCCGACAGCTCCCCGGCATCCTCCTGGGGCTGGCCCCTGCGCTGAGACGGAGCTCCGGTGCATGGGGACCTACCTTCCTAGTGCTCATGGCCTCCCCACCTAAACTTGCACATGTCTCGGCCCTCAGATTCCCCACAGGAGGCGAGACCGCCCACTACCTCACCTCAGAGCACCACACTAGCTTTTTGGTTGAATTTTCACTTATCGCTTCTCAGATCCTTTGACTTCCACGCCTTCGCTTTGGAGTGGACCTCCACAGTCCCCTCAGGTAACCATGGGAGGGACCGAATTCCTTTTAGCCTTGCTCTTTCTCAGTCTAGTTTATCTTAGTAACACTCAGACCAGGTTTGATGCAACCTAAGCTTTAAAAGCAATTTTGATATCTGAAAAAAACATTCAACGGACAAGCAGCAGTAAATGACAGCAAGTACAGAATGATTCAAACTGCAGTTGTGTTTTTAAAATTAATAAAATGAGGAATAAGATGCGTGCAGAGAAGTCTGTGTAAAGTCGTGAAGAGGACGTCCCAGGCCAAGATAATCACAGATTCAAAGGCCCAGAGGAGTAGGAGCACAGAACGGGTTTGCTGGTGTGAAAAGTGTTGAAGGCAAAGTGGATGCAGATGCAGCTGGCCAACCGCAGAAACGTGACCAAGGGCCTGTGTCCTAGGAGTATAAATTTCCTCCTGAGAGAAGTCTTGAGGGGAGGAGTAATAGAAGCCGACTTCTCAGTGTTGAAGGCATTCTGGCAGTGTTGGGAAAGAGAGAAGACTGGAGACACAGGAGCCCATAGGGAGCTGTACCCTTAGCAAAGAAGATGCAACGGAGTACCTGAGTTACGGGGCTCAGACCCAAGGAACAGAAGTGAAAGACACTTCACAGTGATCATGGACGGTAGGGAGTGACTGCTGACTGGGGGAAGAAGAAACGAAAGGGAAGAATGAATGTCTGGGTTTCTGAGTTGGATGGATCTGTGGAGAAGTTGATGAGCCCACAGTACACAAATCCACGTGTTCACTCATTAATCCATACTTCTACCAAACATTTAGTAACTCCTACGTGCTCGAACTATCTGGAATATGCAGTTAGATACACAACCCTGGAAGTCAGGAGAGATGTGTGGGCTGGTGAACACACAGGCAGCACTGGAGTGCCATGAGAATCAATAGAAAAAGCAAAGGACAGCTTGTAAAACTAGAGGGTGAAACAGCTGGATGAGGCAAATTTTAAAGGTTAGACCTTTTAAAAATGCTTAGTTCAAATGGAAAAATTCTTTGGGCAATAAAACCGGGAAACATTATTGGGACAATTGACAAAATTTCAATCTGATCTATGAATTATATAGGTATTGCGTGAATGTTAAATATCCTGATTTTAATAATTGTACTATGATCATTGAAAAGAATGTATTTTTTTCTAAGGAAAGACATTCTGAAGTATTTAAGGGTAGAGGGGTATTGTCTGCCGCTTAACTCTCTGATGGTTTAGGAAAATAATATATATTTAACATGTAATTATAATTTAATTTATAAACATATAAATTCATCTAATATGTAAGTATGATTTAGCTTAATATGTAAATATATACATTATATATATGTCTAGAGAGACAGAGAGAACATACCAAAGCAGTTGGGTAAAGTGTAAACAATTAGTAATCTGGATAAAAGATATTCAGGTTTTATTATCTATTCTTATTACTTCTCTATAGGTTTTAAATGACTTCAAACTATAAATTCATATAAAAATTAAAATTTATACAAAAACTTGAGGAAGTGGGGTCATTTAGGAAAGGTCAAAGAAAAGGAAAAATTCTTGTGGAAGAAATCATTTTCAAGGCTATTTAATATAAATAAAGTAAAAAATATGTCTTTTGATAGAAGACATAGGGAATCTGACCCATTGTTTAATAAGCATTCCTCAATTAAAAAAAAAAAACTATGTAAGCAAAAGAATGGAGCTGGGATATTAAAATTCTGGACAAAATCAGCAAGTGGAGAGGTTGCCTGGGAATCAAGGATTTCTGGCCACTGCATAGTAAATGTCTGTGACAAGTGCTAGCTCTGGTCAAGATAAGTCCACTGCAATAAAGGTCTTTAACCCTTGTCTGAGAGCTGGGATAGGGCTTCTTTTGCTCAGAGGCAGCCTTTCTGAATTTGTAAGAGCCCTTCTAGCCTTACACACTTGATGGTATACTATGTGTTGTGGCCATCCTACCCTTGTCACTTTCATGTGGTTGTCTATAAATATCTTCCCAAGGTAGGACTGCAGGCAATAATTCAAACATATTCTTACCTTTTCATTTTTCTTGGGGACAATAAAAGTATCGATTGTCTTAAGGATTATACGCACTAATTACCTATAAAGGGAAATTCTGTGAGTTGCATGTTAAGTGGGAACTTCTGATGAGGATAGAGGTGTGACAAGGACATGGAAAGCCAGTGCAGGAAGAGTGTTGTACAGCAGAGAGAGAGTAGAAGCAGAAACTGGCAAGGGGCAGGTACTCTCCATCTCTGACAACTCTTTCTTCTGTATTTTTGCTTTAATCTCCTCTCACAGCCGATGAGCTTCCTCTTTATGATCCACAATTAAGACACTGTTTACTCAGAGCACCTGCTTTAGTGAAAATGAAACATAAAATCTAGTCATAATTTGAATGCATTAAAATATACAATTTTCCTGCCTATTGATTTTCCACAAAGATGCCAAGACTACTCAGTGGGGGAAGTACAGTCTTTTTAACAAGTGGTGCTGGAGCAACTGGATTTCCACACTCAAAAGAATGAGTTTGGACTCCTACCTCACACCATATACAATAATTAACTCAAAATAGATCACCTAAATAACTGAAACCATAAAACTCTTAGAAGCAAACATAGCAGCAAATCAGTATGACCTTGCATTTCACAATGAATTCTTTGATATGACAACAAAAGCATGAGCAACTAAAGAAAATATAAATAAATTGGACTTCATCAAAGTTAAAAACTTTTGTGCATCAAAGGATATTATCAAAAAAAAATAAATGAAAGACAACCTACAAAATGGATAGAATATTTGCAAATCATATATTTGGTAAGGGTCTAGTGTCCAGAATATATAAATAGCTCTTACATCTAAAGAACAATGAGGGGTGCCTGGGTGGCTCAGTTGGTTAAGCGTCTGACTTCTGCTCAAGTCATGATCTTGGGGTCCTGGGATCAAGCCTCGAATCAGGCTGCCCACGCAGCAGGGAGTCTGCTTGTTCCTCTCCCTCTGCCCCTCCCCTTCCCTCCGCTTATGCTCTCTCTCTCTCTCAAATACATAAATAAAATCTTCAGAGAACAATGAGATATCACCTTATGTCTGTCAGAATGGCTAAAATCAAGAAGATAAGAAATAAAAAGTGTTGACAAGGATGTGAAGAAAAAGGAACCCTCGTGCCCTGTTGGTGGGAATGCAAATTGGTATGGGCACTGTGGGAAAGAGTATGGATGTTCCTCAAAAAATTAAAAATAGAAATACCATGTGAACCAAAAATTCCACTACTGGGTATTTACTCAGGGACACTGAAAATACTAACTCAAAAAATATATGATATAATCTCTATGTTTATTGCCACATTATTACAACAGCCAAACCATGGAAGCAACTAAAGTGTCCATCAATAGATGAATGGATAAGGAAAATGTGTATACACATATATACACAATGGAACATTACACGGCCATGTAAAAGGATGCAATTGTGCCATTTGAGACAACATGGGTGGACCTAGAGGGTATTATGCTAAGTGAGATAAGTCAGACGGAGAAAGACAAATACCATATGATTCTACTCATAAATGGAATCTAAAAAAGTGAATAAATAAACAAAAAGCAGAATCAGAACTATAAATACAGAGAACAAACTGATGGTCACCAGAGGGGAGGAGTGTGGGGTGTTGGGCAAAATGGGTGAAGGGGATTGGGAGACACAGGCCTCCAGTTATGGAATGAGTAAGTCACAGGAATAAAAGGCGGAGCATAAGGAATACGGTCAATGATATTTTAACAGCAATGTACTAGGACAGATGGTAGCTACACTTGTGGTGAGCATCGCATAATGTGTAAACTTGACAAATCACTAAGTTGTACACCTGAAATTAATGTAACATTGCATGTCAACTATACTCAAATTAAAACATGGAAATACCCCCAAAAATTTTAAAATTAAAAAAATAAAGAACAAAAGACAACTCAATTTAAACATGGGCCAAAGGACTTGAATAGACATCTCATCAAACAAAAGATACAAATGGCCAACATACACATGAGAAGACGCTCAACATTTTTAGTCATTCAGGAAATGTAAATCAAAACCACAATGAGGTACCACTTTACACCCACTAAGATGACTATAATTTTTTTAAATGAAAACAAAATCGAACCTCATATATTGCTTCTGGGAATGTAAAATGGTTCAGCAATGCAGAAGACAGTTTGGTGGTTCCTCAAAATGTTAAACACAGACTTCCCAATACCCAGCAATTCCACTCATAGGTAAATACCCCTCAAAATTGAAAACAGGCTCTTAGACCACTAGATGGATGTGCACATTGATAGCAGCACTATCACAAGAGCCAAGAGAAGCAGACAACCCAAATGTCCACCAATGGATGAATGAACACACAAACTGTGGTATAAACGTACAATACAATATTAGCCACAAAAAGAAATGAAGGGTTGATACATGTTACAGTATGGATGAACTTTAAAATTATTATGTGAAGTGAAAGGAGCTGGACACAAAATATCACATATTTTATGATTACATTTATTTAAAATATCCAAAATAGGTAAACCCATAGACAGAATGCCAACTGGTGGTTAACGGGGCTATGGGAGGGAAGTATGGGGACCAACTGGTTAAAAGGGACGAGGTTTCTTTTCGAGGTAATGAAAACATTTTAGAGCTAGACTGAGGTGGTAGTTGTGTAACATTGTTAATATTCTAACATCACTGAACTATTCACTTTAAACCCAGCTTTTACATCAGCATGGATGGGACTGGAGGAGATGATGCTCAGTGAAATAAGTCAAGCAGAGAAAGTCAATTATCATATGGTTTCACTTATTTGTGGAACATGAGGAAGAGTGTGGAGGACATTAGGAGAAGGAAGGGAAAAATGAAGGGGGTGAAATTGGAGGGAGAGACGAACCATGAGAGACTATGGACTCTGAGAAACAAACAGGGTTTTAGTGGGGAGCGGGGAGGGTGGATGGGTGAGCCCGGTGATGCGTATTAAGGAGGGCACGTACTGCATGGAGCGCTGGGTGTTATACGAAAACAATGGATCGTGGATCACCACATCAAAACTAATGATGTATTGTGTGGTGACTAACATAACATAATAAATTTTTTTAAAGATTTTATTTATTTATTTGAGAGAGAGAGAATGAGAGATAGAGAGCACGAGAGGGAAGAAGGTCAGAGGGAGAAGCAGACTCCCCGCCGAGCAGGGAGCCCGATGTGGGACTCGATCCCGGGACTCCATGATCATGACCTGAGCCGAAGGCAGTCGCTTAACCAACTGAGCCACCCAGGCGCCCATAATAAATTTTTTTTTTAAATTACATTAGAAAAAAATAAAATAAAATAAATAAAATTGTTAATTTGATGTTAGGTCATTTCATGTCAACAAAAAAAGAAAGAAAAGAATTTTCTTCCTTTCTCTTACTGATCTGAGTCTCCAATTCCACCTGACAGTGAAAGATACACTTAGCCACGATTTTTGGTTCAAAACTCATTGTCATTGGGTAAATAGTCTATTCAAGCTTTTCAAGTCAATCTCCATTCGAGCCACAATCCTTCCAATGGTTGACCTCCTCTCACCTTCTTTGGGGTGATTCTCATGATATCATGGCATGGAGAGTAGAGTTGCTTCTTCCCTGGCATCTCCTGATACGCCTCACTGTCTGAAATCATGAGTTGTCTGTTCTTTCAGCTTGGACAATGTATGGAGGTTATTCCAGCGGGTGATGATGGGCCAGTTTGGCACTTCTGTGATTCTCTGTGAGGTTCTAGCAGCATCTCCACTATTATGCCACAGTCTTTGCTAGGAGGAGCCCTTTACCTCACACACTGTGAATCCCACTTGGGCACGAAGACATCTGGCTATGGTACATGCCACTCTCAGTTGCCAGAAAGGGTCAGGGCATGGCCGGTGCTCTCCACAGTGGACTAATAACTAAGCAACTGGGTCGTGTAGTCATGTGTCTGGCAAGTCCAAAATCCGTAGTGCGAGCTAGCAGTCTGGAGAGTCGGGTAAGCATTGACATTGCAATCTTGAGTCTGAAGTCTGGAAATTGAGGCAGAATATGTCACAGTCCGGAAACAGAATTCCTCCTTCTTTAGCAAACCTCAGTCTTTGCTCTTAAGGCCCCCATATGATTGTATGAGGCCCACTCTCATTATGGAGGGTGACCTGCTCTACTTAAAGTCAACTGACCAAATGTTAATCGTGTCTAAAAATACCTTCCCAGCAACACGTAGACTAGCATTTGACCAAACAACTGGACACCATGGTCCAGCGAGGTTGACACATAGAATTATTCATCACAGTGTCATAGAAGGAGCGTGTGTTCCAGCCCGGGGCAGTGTGCTTACATAAGAAAAAATAAAATGCTGCTCTATTTAACCCATCATTTTCCTGTTACTTTTTGCTGAACCTAATCCTGACTGATGGGTCTGCTGTCTTATTCTCCTAAATTACAGGATGCTGGATCCCACTTCCTTCCTCTGGGAACCCTAAGTGGTCTAGGGAAGTGGAGTGCTTCCTGTTTCTCCCTTGTCCTCCAAACTCTGTTATCCATACTCCTTTCTCCACCCACAGCCTGGGGTTTATTTAATATTAGGCTGTGGAGTGAAAATCCTGTTCTCCTTCTTCAAAATCACCCCCAGTCTCCCCAGTCTCCCACCATCAAGATCGCACAGTCTCTCCTTGGATGATGAGAGGCCATGGTCGTGGGGAAGGAGGGGCGCAGGTGCACTGCTGCCCTTGATGTCTCAGGTAGCTGGGCTGCCACGGTGGAATACTGCATGTGCCCTGTGGCCATGCTCACTTCCATTCCAGTCACACCCAGAGACAGAGCAACTGTCCCCGAGCCACAATTCTAAATCCCAGAAAAGAGAATGTATGACCCCATTTGGAGTTCTTATCTGCTCCTAGGCCACCCAGCTGGGACAAGGGATGAGGGTCAGGTAGGGACATCCTTCCATGGTGAGGTTGCAATTCTAGACCCATTATGCAGATGGGCTTTGCTGCAACACTCCCTGTCTACAATTAGAAACAGCTGTGGGTTTGAGGGGAAAGGCGCAGGGGCAAGCATGTTTATAACACTGTCTACATAAGTTCTTGAACCTTTTTGAAGATGGGAAAATGACTTACTGAAAAAAGTTGAAAATGACACTAGCCATGTGAACTGCAGACATGGACTCATGTGAAACCATCCATTGCACAGAGCTTGCTTATAACTCTCTCTGCGAGTCCTGAGCCAGCTCTTGGAAGAGAACAGAGATGTGGGCCACTTTTCTTTCCTTCCCCGCATATTCGCTGTGTGCACTCGTCTCTTATACTGCGTCTTCCAAGATTAAATGTTCTCGTTACTACTTATTTTCCCACGTGGTTAACTTTACTTTATCCAGTTGCTCAAAAAACAGTCCTTAAGGGTAGTTTAACTAAGATTCTGCTCTCCCCATCATGGTCTGCAAAGTGCTGCTGCTGGCTTTACTAGTTAACAGAAATGAGAGTGTGTGGTTGTTGTTCTTTACCCCCACACTAGTATTTTCTGCCAAACCAGCAGCTTCTCTCTGCCAGTATCAGCCTTCCATACTTCAGAGTGATGGGAGAAGCATTTAAAACCTCTTTATTGTGAGAAGGCTTACTTCCAATTGCAGTGGTAATGGAAAAATTAGCCTGGGCATACCCCTTTGATCTGTAACACCATCCTTCCAAATTTCAAATTGAACACTGAAATGTTAATTTCAAATTGAACATTGAATAGCAGAGTTTTGTGGGTTTTTTTTTAATACATTGTGAGATTTTTTAATTCTTTATTAATTTATTTATTTAGGGTCTTCAATAAGCTTCAAAAAGGTCCAACATCAAGGATACTCTCTCAAACAGCTAGGACCCTACTAACATGATTTTTCCCTCATTTTAAATTTAGTGAATTATCAACTACATACCTCCTTTTCTTAACGAATACAGAAGTGAAACCAACTACAGCCCACACCCAAACTCCACCCCAAGCCCACTTAAGCCACTGGAGGCTACGAAGGACCCCTCATCAGAGTACCGTATTGGTGTGTCACATCTCACCATGCATGGTTTGTTGGTGTAGCTGCTGCATCTGGCATTATATATCCGCCAGGGTCAGGCGGGAGATGGAGGGTCCACTCAGATGGGATCACTGAGACAAGTCCCAGAACAGGACAATTAATAAAATCGTGTGGAGGTGAAGGATGGTGAGTCACCCTGTGGCTTCCAACAGTGGGAAGCCTTTGCCGCTCTGGATCTAGAGGGACGACGTGGTTACCAAAACCTTGAAAGGGCCAGTGTATCTCTAAGAGGTGGCTGTCTGAAAGCCATGATGCAGCTGACCCCGTGACCTGGCAGGGAGGGAGTCAGGGAAACGAGCTCCAGGCCCCTCTGGTGATTCCTGCCAGCCAGAGTGCCAGAAGGATGCCATCAATTCCATCCCCTCAGGGCCGCCTCCTGAGGCTCACACAGGGTAAAGAAGGAACAGAGAGCACCTGAGGAGCAAACAGCAATGATGCCAACATATCGAGATAACCATCTTATAAAAGACTCCCAGTCTTCCCTCCTTGTTCTGTCAAGCCAGAGCGTTCACTGGCTCATTTAAAACCTCACATAATCAGGGGCGCCTGGGTGGCTCAGTCGTTAAGCGTCTGCCTTCGGCTCAGGTCATGATCCCAGGGTCCTGGGATCGAGCCCCGCATCAGGCTCCCTGCTCGGCGGGAAGCCTGCTTCTCCCTCTCCCGCTCCCCCTGCTTGTGCTCCCTCTCTCGCTGTGTCTCTCTCTGTCAAATGAATAAATAAAATCTTAAAAAAAAAAAAAAAACACCTCTTGCAATCGGCCGGTTTCCATGTCCTGAGGACTGTGCTCAAGTCTCCTCTTTGGCTGAAAGAACTAGCAGAATAAGAGGTCAAGGTCAATGGGGTCTGCTCATCTTTGTTGCTCCTTTTTAAAGAGCCATTCCTGAGGTTAGAGATGAGCTCTTGTTCATGGCTTCATTCCCAGCTCCTTATTCAAGTGTTTGGTGACTCCCATGCAGTCATAAATACCTACTGAGCTCATGAATAATGAAGGATTTCATGGTCTTTTCTCCCTAAAATAGTCTTTAGCTAGAGGAACCATATGTCCTAGAGTAGACTACCCTTATTTCAAATATCCTTACTCAGTGTTCCCACTTAAGTACACTTACCT
Source organism: Zalophus californianus (assembly GCF_009762305.2). Taxonomy (NCBI): domain Eukaryota; kingdom Metazoa; phylum Chordata; class Mammalia; order Carnivora; family Otariidae; genus Zalophus; species Zalophus californianus. The sequence continues at coordinate 4,172,307 of NC_045601.1, read as the reverse complement.
TTGACAGACCAAATGCTCTGATTTTCAGCTCCAAACACATTTATTGTAGCTACTGAGACCTGATTATAATATGCGAGATGTAAGCACTGAGGGCAAAAATGGCCACTGATATAGCTTGCAGAGCTCATGTACTATGGTTATCAATATCCTTGCTCACTGGCGAATTGTAATAAGCCAGCCCTAAAACCAATTTTGTGTGTTCAAAGGAAAGTACAAAAATCAATTACCAAAGAAGGCTTATTTTTGTACTGCAACCTCTTGCCTCCCAGAGTAATCCAAAAATCATTATAGACCACCACATTCATAGATACACACTCTTCACCTCTCTCCTGATAGATTTTTCTTTACAAAAAAGGGAGAAGAATGTGACAACCTGTTTATTGAAAGGTCTTTGTTTTACTATTATTTCAATTTGAATGTGCAGTGCTTCTTTATTTCAATTTTTACAAACTAAGTTGTCAAATTTAGTCAGTTTAAAAGATAAGTGAACAAGAAACAGGATAATCACATGGCCTGTTATAAAACCATTTTTCTGTTTTATTAGTCACATTAACATTCTATTGCCCTTTAAATGTCACAAGTTCAAGAGCACAGCTGTACACATCCCAGACATATTTCTTCTCATTATAACAAAGCATGAGGATACAATTTCCTAGGACATAGATAAGATGATAGAAAAACAACAAAATAAAAATCAAAACTTGTTGGGTACTGTTACATATAAGAAGCATGTTTATTTTTCAGTCAAAGTTTTGTCTTTGTTCCAACACTGAGCTCATCAAGAAAAGGTTTCATTAGTTTATTGATACATACTATTGTTTCTTCTTTTATTATCTAAAACATGATTAGAAAAATAAAACATGTTTATTCTGAAACGTGCCAAAATGTAAGAGTGCCCCTTCATTCTAAAGGAAGGGAAATCGTGTCATGACGCACAGTATTCTTCCAGAAGGGCTTGCTACCTGCCAGCAAGATGGGCATCATTTCCAATGTTACATCACTGTAGTTACAGGTAAGAGTGGTTATAACATCCCAAGTATCTCAGAATCTACAGAGAGCTAGAGCTATCCCGGTGGACCAACTGAAGAAAGAGAATAGGGAAAGAACAAAGAGTGGATGGATTCTGATTGTTTCTAATGCCTCGAGTCCATGATTAGACTGTGCAGCAACAGGGTGAAATGTGGTTTGCAGCAGCATTTTCAAGAACTGATCCCCAGGAAATACACAAAAAAAGATTTCTTCCTTTACCCTACCCTCCCAGGCATAACTCTTGGCATTTTCTGAAATTACGAATTCTTCATATTTCATCCTTCTTATCTCATCTATATGGGAGCCCTTCCAGTCCTCCTTCCTGTTTCTCAGACCTGTCTTCATTCGCCTATCTTTTACAACTTTCCTGGTTTATTATTTCTCTAATTTACATTGAGGTTTTCGATTCTTTTCTCTGACTCTGATTCTTCCCTATTTCCTGTGCTGCACTATGACCCAAATTGGCTTTCTGAGATAAACCCAGACAGAGGTTTCTCTTGATAAATAATATTCTATTTCTCCCTATTGCCTATATCAATGATCTCCAAATCTTGGGCAGAAAAGCAATATACATCTATATTTTCTGAACCCGTATGTGAAAGAAGCACAACAGTCACCATGTGGTCTACAGATCAAAAGCCTCACTTCTTAGGACAAAAAAAAAAAAAAAAAAAATGAACTAGCTTACGCAATAAGTATTGGTTGAACTAGACAGGAAAGCGTGTCACTAGTGAAGAGTAAAAACCAGAGATTTCTATGGCTCTGGGGCTTCTTTCATGCCATTTCTCCTCTCAGTACAGCAACTTCATATTTTCCTTTCACAAGTTACCTTTTCCCGAAGGTTGGAAGACTACCCTCTGGAATCTCCTGGACTCACATCTTCAAGAGTTGCACAGGAAAAGAGGTTCTTCTCTGGTTCCAATCTGGGAAAGATTCCACTTGGCTTGGCCTGGGGTGGGGTGGGCTGCTATGATTGGCAGCTCCCACTCAGATCTTGGGTTGGAACGGAAGTCCCAGTGGTTTGTGAGACATACACAGTTCCTGTACAGAGGGGAGAGAGTGCTCTGCTGTGCCAACACAAAGCAGTTTGCTACCGGGGTTCTGGAGATTCTCTGTGTTGAAAGCAGTCATTACAGAGGGATCTTCTGTTCTTGTCATAGAGAATCTGGTTGTTATTATCCCTCCTGAAGGAAACATAAAATCTGGAAAAATGAAGAAAACAATGTTTTAAAAAACTTTAGAGAGTAATCGATATAGGAAAGAATTGAGTGCCTCTGTCCTCGAAGAAGGGAAGCAGAATGAGGTAAGGCTCCACGTCCCCACTGGCACTGTTACCCACAATAAGTGCCATTTTCAACTCAGAGGGATAAACACCACAGAAAGTCATCAGAGATTGGAGTCAAGGCTCAAAGGGCCACCTCCTCAGAATAAGGGCGAAGCTGAGAAGACCATCCCTAACAATGTTTAAAAACAATCCTCACCAGAAGTTGTTTACCTGCACTCCATATATCAAAAAAAAAAAAAAAAAGAAAAAATGAGGAAGGAAGACGACATGATCCAGAGACTCTAAATCTTTAAACTCTTAAACACCTTTATTGAGATATATTTCATATATCATAAAATTCACCCATTTAAACTGTACAGTTCAGTGGTTTTTCAATATATTCGCATCATTGTACAACCATCTCTTGCCTAATTACACAGGCTAGAACTTTCAATGCACTGTTGAATAGAAGTGGCTAGAAAAGTCTTATTTGTCTTGTTCTTGATCTTAGGGGGAAAACATTTAGTGTTTCTCCATTAAGTATGATATTGGCTGTGGGATTTTCCCAGATGACCTGTTTTGGATTAAGGGAGTTCCCTCTATTCATAGTTTGTTGAGTGTTTTTATAATAAAAGCATGTTGGATTTTTGTCAAGTGATTTTGCTATCTCCATTGAGATGTTCGCCTGAATTTTCTATTCTTCTATGGATACGGTGTATTACCCTGATTGATTTTCAGATGCTAAACCATCCTTCCTATCCAGTGATAAGTCCAACTTAGTCATTGTATGTTGCTCAATTTGGTTTGGTGGTATATTGTTCAGAAATGTTGTGTCTGTAGTCATAAGAGATATTAGTCTGTTGTCTTTTTTTCTTGTGATAGCTGTCTGGATTTGATATCAAGGTAATACCAGCCACAGAATGAGTTAAGAAGTGTTCCCTCTTTTTCTGGATTTTGGTAAATTTTGTGGAAGTTTGGTATTAAATCTTTAAATGTCTGGTGGAATTTACTAGTGAAGCATATCCTGACCTACGGTTTGCTTTGTTGCAGATTTTTATTTACTAACTCAATCTCTTGTGATTGTTTGCTTGTGATTGCTCTCTTCAGATTATTTATTTCCTCTTGAGCCAGTTTCAGTGGTTTGTTTGTTTTTATTTTTTTTTCTTTCTAGGAATCTTTGCACTTCATCTAAGCTATCTGATTTGTTGGCTTGTTTTGATCATAGTATTCCTTTATAATCCTTTTTATTTCTGTAAGGTCAGTAAGGATGTTCCATCTTTAATTCCTGATTTTAGTAATTTGAGTCTTAGTTTTTTGATCATTGTAGTTCAAGGTTGTCCATCTTATTGGAGAACAAATAGTTAAAAACAAAAAAGTCATTTATACAATCTTGTATACTCATTGACCTTTACCAGTGGCTCTTTTTCTCATATGGATTTGAATTGTTGTCTAGTGTCCTTTAATTTCAGCCTACAGCTCCCTTCAGCATTTCTTGTAGGGCAGGCTTGCGAGTAACAAACTCTCTCCATTTGTGTTTATCTGAGATGGCTTAATTTTTCCTTTGTTTTTGAAGAATAGTTTTTGCTGAAAATGGAATTCTCAGTTGATATTCTTTTTTCCTTCAGTACTTTCAATATGTCACCCCCCCACCCCCATCTTCTGCCTTCTTTGCCCTGGAAATAGCGAGTTGTTCACCTTACTGAGAAGCCTTTGTTTGTATTAAGTCATTTTTCTCTTGCTGCTTTTAAGATTCTTATTTCTGACTTTTGTCAATTTGACTGTGATGTGTCTAGGTCTAGTTTATTCTACTCAGAGTTTGTTGGAGTTCTTCAATATGCAGATTCATTTTCTTCATCAAATTCGAGGAGTTTCTTGACCTTATTTCCTCAGATATTCTTTCTGACCCATTTTTGACCGTTTCTCTTCCTCTTATCCTTGTGGTATTCCTTCCTGCACATGTTGGTGTCTTTGACGGGGCCCAAAAGGTCTTGGAGGCTCTATTTATTTTTCTTCACTCTTTTTTCTTTATGTTCCCCAGACTCTATAATCTCTATTGACAGATCTTCAAGTTCACTGATTCTTTCTTCTAATAGCTCAAATCTGTATTGAGACCACCTAGCAAATTTTTTAGTTCAGTTATTTACTTTTTGAGTCCCAAATTTCTATTGGAGATACATACATACATATATATTTTTTGCTATAGAGTGAATATTTGTGTGCCCTCAAATTTATAAGTTAAAACCCTAACCCCTAACGTGATGGTGTCAGAAGGTGGTTATCTTTGGGAGGTAACTGGGTCATAATTGGAACCCTCATAATGGAATTGATGCCCTTATAAACAAGAGAAAGTGCTCTCCCCACCCCCACCATAGGATAGTACAATAAGAAGGTGGCCATCTGTGTACCAGAGAAAGCATCCTCACCAGATACCTGGTCTGCCAGCACTCTGAACTTAGCTCCAGAACTTAAGAAATAAACTCCTGTTGTTTACACCATCTAGTCTATGGGTATTTTGTTATAGCCTGACCTGACTAAGACCTGACTAAGCCTGACCTGACTAAGACAAATTTCTCTCTCTTTGTTGATATTCTTTTTTTGGTAAGACCTGGTAGCCACATTTTCCTTTAATTGTTTAGACACTCTGTCTACTAAGTCCAAATCTGAGCCCCTCAGGAACATTTTCTGTCAACTGTTCTTTTTATTATGAATGTGGCATACTTTCTTTTAGTTCTTTGTATGAGACATACTTTTTTTATTGAAACCAGAACATTTTAGATAATAACAAATCAAGTATTAGATTCCTTCACACACGCACACGCCAAAGTTTGTTTCTGTTGCTGAATTTAATTTTCTTCATTGTAGCTCACTTGTTTAGCTACTTTTCTATACTAATCCTATAGGTTCTATTTATTTAAATATATAGGATATATTATATGTTATAATATTGTATACATAGGACATTTACAGCAACTGAGTTCTCTGTTAACTTTTTCTTTAAATCTTCATTTTTATTTTTAAAACTAGCTTCATGGGGGCGGAGCAAGATGGCGGAGGAGCAGGAGACCTGGATTTCCTCTGGTCTCAGGAATTCAGCTGAATAGGGATCAAACCATTCTGAACACCTACAAACTCAACAGGAGATCAAAAAGGAGAGTAGCAACAACTCTCTGAACAGAGAAGCGACCACTTTCCGGAAGGTAGGACGTGCGGAGAAGTGAATCCGAGGCGATATTCGGGAGGATAGACGGCGGGGGAGGGGGCCTCCGTCGGCCGCTTCTGGCAAGTGCTAGAGCCGCGGAGCACAAAATCGGACCTTTTAGAAGTCGGCTCCGCTGAGGGACGTCGCTCCAGTGGCTAAGCGGGGGGTGGAACCCTCGCGGGACAGTGGGGTCTCAGGACCCTTGGGGTCACAGAAAGACCGGGGGTGCCTGAGTGCGGCAGAGCTCCCAGGGATCGGAGCGGGGAAGCCGGCTGCAGAGACGGAGCCGAGGCGCGGGCTCTCAGCTCGGGGTGGCCATAAACTGTGATCCGCGGCCCAGTCGGGCCACGGCTCCTCCAGCAGGGACCCAACAAGCGGCAGAGCCGGGGGGACTCCCCTTCCTTCCCGGGGAGGAGCGGCGCGGGAGCGCACCGCAGGGATCTGCTGGGTTTGGAGACTCCACACGGGGTCGGGTGCCACAGATACAAACGTTCGGTCACAGGCCGGGTGAGCACGGAGTGCGGCCGGAGACCAGGGACAAGGGAGTGACTGCTTTTCTCTGGGGGCGCACTGAGGAGCGGGGCCCCGAGTTCTCAGCTCCTCCAGGTGGAGACTGGGAGGCCACCATTTTTGCCCTGGTCCTCCAAAGCTGTACCGAGAGCTTGCAGGGAACAAAAGCTCCTGAGATCAAACCCGAGCAGCTTGCTTAGCCCGGACCGACAAGGGCGGGGCAATTCCGCCTCCGGCAAAGACATTTGGAAACCACAGCAACAGGCCCCTCCCCCAGAAGATCAGCACGAACAGCCAGCAAGCCAAGACCAAGTTTACCGATCAAGGAGAAGAGGAGAACTCCAGCGCTAGGGGAATACTGCACATAGAATTCATGGCTTTTTTTTAACATGATTCATTAGTTCATCAAAGTTAATTTTTGTTAACTGTTTTTTTTTTCTTTTTCTTTTTCCCTTTTTCAACCAACATCTTATCAATCTCTTTTTAAAAAAAAAAAACATTTTTTATTTTTCATTTTTAGAGTCATATTTTATCCCTTCATAGTAGTTACCCTTATTTTTGGCATATATATATATATAAGTTGTTCTCTCTTTAAAATTTTGAGATACAGTTTCTTCTAACAGATAAAAATATACCCTAAATCACTAGTGTATGGCTCTGTTCTAGTCTCCTGCCTGATCACATTCTCTCCCTTTTTTCTGTTTTTTTTTTTTAAATCTTCTTTCTTTTTTCAAACAACTTCTTATCTTATCAAGTCCTTTTATAAAATCTTTTATAATTTTCATCTTTACAGTCATCTTCTATCCCTTCATTGTATCAACCCTTATTTTGTACATATATGTCTTTCTTCCTTTAAAATATTAGGAGGCACTTTTTTCTAACTAGATTTTCTAACCAAAATCTAGTGTGTGGCACTGACCTATGCACTAGCCTGATCATATTTGATCACATTCTGCTTTTTTTGTATTGTTCTCTTTTGTTTTTATCTTTTTTTTCTTTTTTTTTTCTTCTCTTTCTTTTTTCTTTCTTTCCCTTTCTTTTCCCCTGGTTCCAAGTCCTTTCGGATTTGTATACAGTATATTTGCTGGGGACATTGTAAACCTGCTAGCATTTTGTTCTCTCATTCATCTATTCTCCTCTGGACAAAATGACAAGACGAAAAAATCACCTCAGCAAAAAGAACAAGAGGTAGTACCGTCAGCCAGGGACCTACTCAATACGGATACTAGTACGATGTCGGACCTAGAGTTCAGAATCGTGACTTTAAAGATACTAGCTGGGCTTGAAAAAAGCGTGGAAGTTATTAGAGAAACCCTTTCTGGAGAAATAAAAGAACTAAATCTAACCAAGTCGAAATCAAAAAGGCTATTGCTGAGGTGCAATCAAAAATGGGGGCACTAACTGCTAGGATAAATGAGGCAGAAGAGAGAATCAGTGATATAGAAGACCAAATGATGGAAAGTAAAGAGGCTGAGAAAAAGAGGGAGAAACAACTACAGGATCACGAGGGCAGATTTCGAGAGATAAGTGATTCGATAAGACGAAACAAAATTAGAATAATTGGGATCCCAGAAGAAGAAGAAAGAGAGAGAGGGGCAGAAGGTATATTGGAGCAAATAATAGCAGAGAACTTCCCTAATATGAGGAAGGAAACAGGCATCAAAATCCAGGAGGCACAGAGAACCCCTCTCAAAATCAATAAAAATAGGTCAACACCCCGACATCTAATAGTAAAACTTACGAGTCTCAGAGACAAAGAGAAAATCCTGAAAGCAGCTCGGGAGAAGAGATATGTAACCTACAATGGTAAAAATATTAGATTGGCAACAGACCTATCCACAGAGACCTGGCAGGCCAGAAAGGACTGGCAAGATATCTTCAGGGCACTAAACGAGAAAAATATGCAGCCAAGAATACTATATCCAGCTAGGCTGTTATTGAAAATAGAAGGAGAGATAAAAAGCTTCCAGAACAAACAAAAACTAAAAGAATTTGCAAACACGAAACCAGCCCTCCAAGAAATATTGAAAGGGGCCCTCTAAGCAAAGAGAGAGCCTAAAAGCAGCAAAGATCAGAAAGGAACACAGACAACATACAGTCACAGTCACCTTACAGGCAATACAATGGCACTAAATTCATACCTTTCAATAGTTACCCTGAATGTAAATGGGCTCAATGCCCCAATCAAAAGACACAGGCTATCAGATTGGATTAAAAAACAAGACCCATCCATATGCTGTCTGCAAGAGACTCATTTTAGACCCAAAGACACCCCCAGATTGAAAGTGAGGGGGTGGAAAACCATTTACCATGCTAATGGACACCAAAAGAAAGCTGGGGTGGCAATCCTTATATCAGACAAACTAGATTTTAAAACAAAGACTGTAATAAGAGATGAGGAAGGACACTATATCCTACTTAAAGGTTCTATCCAACAAGAAGATCCAACAATTGTAAATATCTATGCCCCGAACATGGGAGCAGCCAATTATATAAGGCAATTAATAACAAAAGCAAAGAAACACATTGACAACAATACAATAATAGTGGGGGACCTTAACACCCCCCTGACTGAAATGGACAGATCATCTAAGCAAAAGATCAACAAGGAAATAAAGACTTTAAATGACACACTGGACCAAATAGACTTCACAGACATATTCAGAACATTCCATCCCAAAGCAACGGAATACACATTCTTCTCTAGTGCCCATGGAACATTCTCCAGAATTGATCACATCCTAGGTCACAAATCAGGTCTCAACCGGTACCAAAAAATTGGGATCATTCCCTGCATATTTTCAGACCACAATGCTTTGAAACTAGAACTCAATCACAAGAGGAAAGTCGGAAAGAACTCAAAGACATGGAGGCTAAAGAGCATCCTACTAAAGAATGAATGGGTCAACCAGGAAATTAAAGAAGAATTAAAAAAAATTCATGGAAACCAATGGAAATGAAAACACAACTGTTCAAAATCTTTGGGATACAGCAAAGGCAGTCCTGAGAGGAAAGTATATAGCAATATAAGCCTTTCTCAAGAAACAAGAAAGGTCTCAAATACACAATCTAACCCTACACCTAAAGGAGCTGGGGAAAGAACAGCAAATAAAGCCTAAACCCAGCAGGAGAAGAGAAATCATAAAGATCAGAGTAGAAATCAATGAAATAGAAACCAAAAGAACAGTAGAACAGATCAGCGAAACTAGGAGCTGGTTCTTTGAAAGAATTAACAAGATTGATAAACCCCTGGCCAGACTGATCAAAAAGAAAAGAGAAATGACCCAAATGAACAAAATCATGAATGAAAGAGGAGAGATCACAACCAACACCAAAGAAATACAAACAATTATAAGAACATATTATGAGCAACTCTATGCCAGCAAATTAGATAACCTGGAAGAAATGGGTGCATTTCTAGAGATGTATCAACTACCAAAACTGAACCAGGAAGAAATAGAAAACCTGAACAGACCTATAACCACTAATGAAATTGAAGCAGTCATCAAAAATCTCCCAACAAACAAAAGCCCAGGGCCAGATGGCTTCCCAGGGGAATTCTACCAAACATTTAAAGCAGAATTAATACCTATTCTCCTGAAACTGTTCCAAAAAATAGAAATGGAAGGAAAACTTCCAAACTCATTTTATGAGGCCACCATTACCTTGATCCCCAAACCAGACAAAGACTGCATCAAAAAGGAGAATTCCAGACCAATATCCTTGATGAACATGGATGCAAAAATTCTCACCAAAATACTAGCCAATAGGATCCAACAGTACATTAAAAGGATTATTCACCATGACCAAGTGGGATTTATCCCTGGGCTGCAAGTCTGGTTCAACATCCGCAAATCAATCAACGTGATACAATACATTAACAAAAGAAAGAACAAGAATCATAGGATCCTCTCCATAGATGCAGAAAAAGCATTTGACAAAGTACAGCATCCTTTCTTGATCAAAACTCTTCAGAGTATAGGGATAGAGGGTACATACCTCAATATCATAAAAGCCATCTACGAAAAACCTACGGCGAATATCATTCTTAATGGGGAAAAGCTGAGAGCTTTTCCCCTAAGGTCAGGAACGCGGCAGGGATGTCCACTCTCACCACTGCTATTCAACATAGTATTAGAAGTCCTAGCCACAGCAATCAGACAACAAAAAGAAATCAAAGGCATCCAAATCGGCAAAGAGGAAGTCAAACTCTCACTCTTTGCAGATGATATGATACTTTATGTGGAAAACCCAAAAGACTCCACCCCAAAACTGCTAGAACTCTTACAGGAATTCAGTCAAGTAGCAGGCTATAAAATCAATGCACAGAAATCAGTGGCATTCCTATACACCAACAACAAGACAGAAGAGAGACAAATCAAGGAGTCGATCCCATTCACAATTGCACCCAAAACCATAAGATACCTAGGAATAAATTTAACCAAAGAGGCAAAGGATCTGTACTCAGAAAACTATAAAATACTCAGGAAAGAAATTGAAGAAGACACAAAGAAATGGAAAAACGTTCCATGCTCATGGATTGGAAGAACCAACATTGTGAAGATGTCAATGCTACCTAGAGCAATCTACACATTCAATGCAATCCCCATCAAAATACCATCCACCTTTTTCAAAGAAATGGAACAAATAATCCTAAAATTTGTATGGAACCAGAAGAGACCCCGAATAGCCAGAGGAATATTGAAAAAGAAAAGCAAAGCTGGCGGCATCACAATTCCGGACTTCCAGCTCTATTACAAAGCTGTCATCATCAAGAAAGTATGGTACTGGCACAAAAACAGACACATAGATCAATGGAACAGAATCGAGAGCCCAGAAATGGACCCTCAACTCTATGGTCAACTTATCTTTGACAAAGCAGGAAAGAATGTCCAGTGGAAAAAAGACAGTCTCTTCAACAAATGGTGTTGGGAAAATTGGACAGCCACATGCAGAAGAATGAAACTGGACCATTTCCTTACACCACACACAAAGATAGACTCCAAATGGTTGAAAGACCTAAATGTGAGACAGGAGTCCATCCAAATCCTAAAGGAGAACACAGGTAGCAACCTCTTCGACCTCAGCCGCAGCAACTTCTTCCTAGAAACATCACCAAAGGCACAGGAAGCCAGGGCAAAAATGAACTATTGGGATTTCATCAAGATCAAAAGCTTTTGCACAGCAAAAGAAACAGTCCACAAAACCAAAAGACAACCGACAGAATGGGAGAAAATATTTGCAAATGACATAGCAGATAAAGGGCTAGTATCCAAAATCTATAAAGAACTTATCAAACTCAACACCCAAAGAACAAATAATCCAATCAAGAAATGGGCAGAAGACATGGACAGACATTTTTCCAAAGAAGACATCCAAATGGCCAACAGGCACATGAAAAAGTGCTCAACATTGCTCGGCATCAGGGAAATCCAAATCAAAACCTCAATGAGATACCACCTCACACCCGTCAGAATGGCTAAAATTAACAAGTCAGGGAACGACAGATGTTGGCGGGGATGTGGAGAAAGGGGAACCCTCCTACACCGTTGGTGGGAATGCAAGCTGGTGCAACCCCTCTGGAAAACAGTATGGAGGTTCTTCAAACAGTTGAAATTAGAGCTACCATTCGATCCAGCAATTGCACTTCTGGGTATTTACCCCAAAGATACAAATGTAGGGACCCGAAGGGGTACGTGCACCCCAATGTTTATAGCAGCAATGTCCACAATAGCCAAACTGTGGAAAGAGCCAAGATGTCCATCGACAGATGAATGGATAAAGAAGAGGTGGTATATATACACAGTGGAATATTATGCAGCCATCAAAAGGAATGAGATCTTGCCATTTGCAACGACGTGGATGGAACTGGAGGGTGTTATGCTGAGTGAAATAAGTCAATCAGAGACAGACATGTATCATATGACCTCACTGATATGAGGAATTCTTAATCTCAGGAACGAACTGAGGGTTGCTGGAGTGGTCAGGGGTGGGAGGGATGGGGTGGCTGGGTGATGAACATTGGGGAAGATATGTGCTACGGTGAGCGCTGTGAATTGTGTAAGACTGTTGAATCACAGATCTGTACTTCTGAAACAAATAACGCAACATATTTTAAGAAAAAAGAAAAAGAAGAAGATAGCAGGAGAGGAAGAATGAAGGGGAGTAAGTCAGAGGGGGAGACAAACCAGGAGAGATGATGGACTCTGAAAAACAAACTGAGGTTTCTGGAGGGGAGGTGGGTGGGGGGATGGGTTAGCCTGGTGATGGGTATTGAGAAGGGCACATTCTGCATGGAGCACTGGGTGTTATGAACAAACAATGAATCATGGAACAGTACACCAAAACAAATTATGTAATATATGGTGATTAACATAACAATAAAAAATTAAAAAAAAAATAAAACTAGCTTCATATGGGTCAGACCTGGATCAGTATAATTTAGTGCCAACCAATGATTACTTAGTTGGAAGATTTTCTTCTTTGCCTTTTCTGTATGTCTTCTACTCTTTGCTAGGTTGGTCAGTAGGGGGATGCATGTCTTCAAACATCTGGCACTTTACAAGACAGCTTTAACTTTTGCTCCCTGCTGTGCATAAAGCCAAGGTCAACCAGAGGGGAATGACTGGTACTTCCTGCTTCCCAAAGTCTTTCTTTGTCATGCACACACCTCTATGTATGCACATAGCCTTTTAGCTCACAGAAATAGATCAGAGCTTTTCAAATTCTTTTTCATTGTGCAGGTTTCCTTTTAAATTCTGCCCAGGCTCTTGTTTGCCTCAGCTAAAATCACAGCCCTAGGCAGGTGAGATGTTGCCAGCAATCAGCAGTTTGCTAATATTTTTGTAGTAACCAATACATTTAAAAATTTAGATGAAATTAGAAAATACCCCAAAAAGCAAAACTTTTCAGGATATATTGAAATAAAAATAGACTATCTAAATAGCACTATTATGATTAAAGTAAGTAAACTTATAATTAAAAACTCCCAGAACAAAAGCTCCAGTTCCAGAAAGCTTTACCAAAAAATTCCTCAGATTTTTAAGGAAGAAATGACAATCTTATACTAACTCTTTTAGGGGATAGCAAAGAGCATGGAAACCTTGCTAACGAAACATTACCAAAAAAAGGAAACTCAGACTAATCTTTCATGAACATAGATACAAAAGTCCTGAACAACAAGCTGACTAAATCAAGCAGCAAATAAAAAGGGATAATACACTCGGATATACTGAACTGACTTCAAAAGCAAGGTCTTAGTAATACTCTTATAATATCAAGAGCCAATGTAATTCTCCAAATCAATAGCATGAGCGGGGAAATTCACATGATTAAATCGACGAACACAAAAAACATTTTTATAATGTAACTGTTAATGATAAAAATCTTTCAGAAAACTAGGGATAAAAGGCAATGCACTGATCTGAGAGAAGGTATGTGTAAAATACACAGGGAGAACGTATTCAGTAGTGGAATGTTGAAAGCCTTCCCTCTGCAATAGGCTATGCTGAAATCACACCTGCTACTGCTATTCTACACAGACCCTAACCAATGCAGTAGGGGGGAAACAGAAAGGAATGGAAAACGTGAAATTAAATCTGAAATTACTTACAGGAGGCATAGCTATGTACTAAAAAATTTACCAGAATCTATACATAATTTATTAGAATTAATAGGTATGTTTAGAAAGGTTGCTCTAACAACCTACAAATACAAAAATAGAAAAGTAAAAATGCCAAGTTCAAACATTTTTTATGCCAACAACAAGCAGAAAACAAAATACAGAGAGGTAGCTGTTCCTTTTCCTTCCTTTTTCTTCCTAGACAAATCCAGGCCAAGCCATTGTGAAGGATCAAGCAAAATAGCTTTCTCCTGGGGGGTTGGGGATGGCCCAGGGTGGAGTTTGGGAACCAGAGCAGTAGGAGGGAGATAATCCACACGTGGGAACACGACAGGGCCTCAGGCCCAAGCACAGGGGCAGGCCTGCCGTACAGGGTCAGAGTTCAAGCAGGGTGAGCAGGGTGTCCCAGGGTAGGGGTGAAGCAGGCCGCAGTGAGGGGCACACCAAGCAGGACATGCTGGCAGGTACAAGGTCTGGCCTATGGTGTCAGCCTGAAGAGGGTGAGCATCCATAAAAAAGGACAGGGTGAAGAAGAAATAGGAAATTAGTTACATTTGGAGATTGGTCAAGTAAGTAAATTATTCCAGAGAATGAGAGCAGATTTTATGTCAGCAAACAGTTTATCAAATAATGGCAAGGGAGAAGAAAGCTAGAATTCACCCTGTGGTATTAGACTATAATTAGAGTTGTCAGTGTGAGCTAACATATTCCGATGCATGTAGAAATATATGGAAACCAATGGAGATGTATGTGCACACACTCACTCCCGTACATACACATACATACCACGCACACACATATGTTCATATATACCCCCTCCATCTCCTGCGAGGCCTCAGAACAGCTGTGCCCAGCAGCAACGATTACACCTAGTGGTGCACAGATAGTCCGTTCTTCACACCATTGTGAGCTCAAAGGAACCAGGGCTCCCAGGAGAAAGGGCTGATTCTAGGCCCGGGGCAGAGGGAGGAAGGAAGGGGGGGGGGGAAGGAAAAGTGCCTGGAGTATCTTGTTATTCTTGAAAGCAAAAACAGTGCTCCAAAAATGATAGATGTGCAAAAGGACACAGAAGCCATCTCGAAAGCCCCCACAGTGGCCAAATCTGGGACAACTGGAGCATCAGAGTAAAACAAACAGAATTACAATTTGTTGGATAAAATAGGAAACCATGAGTCCCTAATAACATGCATGCATAGCTCCATACATAAGGAACAGGGCGTGTACATAGTTTGAGAATACCTCCCCCATGAAAAGCACATTAATTAATTAGAAGGAGTAAAAAAGTGTCTTCACGGCAGAGGACCCCAGCAGACACTGCATTAATCACATGATCAAAGCAATCATCTTCAGCAGTAGAACAAATGAAAATTCTGAGCCTCCGGGGAAGATGCAGGAGAACAGCACATGACCCACCATTTATTCCCTACTGCATTAGTCAGGGTTCTCCACAAAAACAAAACCAAGAAGATAGATAGATACGCATATAAGGGGAGATTTATCAGATGAGTCAGCTCCTGCAGTCACAGAAGCCTAGAAGGCCTACCCTCTGCCATCTGCAGACTGGAGAGCAGGAAAGACAGTGGTGTAACTGTCTGAGGAGGAAGGCCTGAGAACCAGGAGCTCCAGTGTTTGACAGCAGGGAAAAAATAAATGCTTCAGCTCAACAAAAGAGAGAGGAAATGCCCTTCCTCCTGAGTCAAATGCTCATGTCTTCCACCAACACCCTCACAGACACACCCAGCAGCGATGTTTACGAGCTCTCTGGGCATCCCTCGGCCCAGCCAGCCTGACACCTCCAATTACCCATCACACTGAGAAAATTCAAATCCAGAATCTAATCCTGAGGAAACATCAGACAAACCCAGATGAAAAACATTTTACAAAATAACTGGCCTATAATCCTCAAAAGTGCCAAGTTTGTGAAAGTCAAATATTCAGCAGTTCTTCCAGGCTGCAGGAGATTAGAGAGACCTGACAAGCAAATACACCGATCCTGAACTGGATTCTCTTGCATAGGATGTCACTGGGACAGTTAAAGAAATTTGAATGCAGTCTAGGTACTAAATATTATTACTATATCAGTGCTAATTTCATGAGTTTAATAGCAGTTCAGCAGGAGGACGTCATCATTCACAGGAAATGCAGACTAAAGTATTTAGAAGAAATGGAGCACCAAATGATTCAGGATTTTAAAAAGCCTTGTACTGTCTTACAACCTCTTTATGATTTTTTGATGGTCTTAAACTTTTTAGAAAAGAGCAAAAGTACTACGTGACTTAACATAACATCTTTAAAACACATATATTCCTATTACAAATTTGCAACTCATTGTCATGCAGTGTTTTTTTTATACAGAAAAATATACATCAGAGAAAGTTGCCGTGGAAAGATACACCTCGCATGCCGGCTCTCCCCCATGTGGTGACATAGATTTCATGAAATCCTAATAAAATCCCCAGAAATTTAATATTTCGGTGGAAATTTGTAAGATGTTTCTAAAATTTGTACAGAAGCAAAATGCCAAGATTATTTCAAAATAAGGGATTGGATAACAAGAATTATATAAAGCCACATGGGGACACTGGGTGGCTCAGTCCTTAAGTGTCTGCCTTCGGCTCAGGTCATGATCCCAGAGTCCTGGGATCGAGCCCCTCATCGGGCTCCCTACTCTGGGGGAAGACTGCTTCTCCCTCTCCCACTCCCCCTGCTTGTGTTCCCTCTTCCACTGTGTCTCTCTCTGTCAAATAAATAAAAAATAAAATCTTTAAAAAAAAAGAACAGTCTTTTCAAAAGCTTGTCTGGGTCAATTGGGTATCAATATGAAGAAAAAGTAAAATGACCTGTAGCTCACACCACAACAGACAGAACTTTCTTCAGCAACAGAAATGCTTAATATCTGCCCTGTTCCACGTGGTGGCCACTACTTTTGAGCACTTGAAATGTGACTAGTGTCACTGAATCACACTTACTTCTTATTTTTACTTTGTGTTACCTAATTTAATTTTAAATACCCACCCGTGGCTAGTGGCTACTGTATTGAATATCACTGTTCTAGCTGATAATGTAAAAGGATATCTTTATGACCTTAGGGTAAGCAGATATTTTTTAATAGACACAAAATGTGTTCTTCATGAGGAAAAAGACTGATAAATGAGACTGCATTTAAATTAAGAACTTATAAGGACCCCTGAGTGGCTCAGTCGGTCAAGCGACTGCCTTCAGCTCAGGTCATGATCCCAGAGTCCTGGGATCGAGCCCCACATCGAGCTCCTTGCTCAGCGGGGAGTCTGCTTCTCCCTCGCCTTCTGCCTGCCGCTTCCCCTGCTTGTGCTCTCTCTCTCTCTGACAAATAAATAAATAAAATCTTAAAAAAATAAATTTAATCAATTAATTAATTAAGAACTTATATTCATCCAGGGACATCCCTGAGAGGGTAAGAAGGCGAGCCGAGGGGTTAGGGAAGCTGCCGTACCACATACAGCTAAAATGTCCTCAAATCCAGAGTCTGCATAAACCTCCCGTAAAGCAATGAGCAATTTACACACAAAAAGGAAATAATGGACAAGTGGCTTGAACAATCACTTTGCAAGAGAGCTATCCATGGAAATAGTGCTTTATGTCATGAGTCGTCGAGGAACTTTAATTAAAACCACACGTATCTTCAGAAACAGACAACTTTTCTTCATAATTATGATGATTTTGTCCATTAAAATGTCTGGAACATTTCCCTCTTTCTGGCAATAAAAAAGTTTATACCAAAAAAAAAAAAAAACAACAAAAAAACAAAACAGTGAGGCATCACTAGACACTCACAGGAAGAGCTAAAATTTGGAAGACTAAGAAGACAAGTGGCAAGGATTTGGAGCAGCAGGAACCTTCACACTCTGCGGGTGGTAAACCGGGACCCTCTTTGGAAAGCACAGGCTTCATCCTCTGGATTTAAATGCATGTGTACCTTAGAAACAGAATCCCACCTTAATGGGTATACCCAACATCAGTGCACGCGCGGGTGCTCCAGAGGTCTTGGACAGTACATGTAGAAGGTTCCTCAGTTTGTGTTTATGTGATATTTTCTCACAACAAACACATTGTGGTTTGTGATAATAGATTGTGGAATACAGTGGAATGTTACAAAGTAATGCAAATGAACTACACCTAAGAGTTGAAACCCACAAGCATTGTAGTAAGTGAAAGGAACAAGATAGGAAGAATACATGAATAGGTTTCCTTTTGCACAAGATCAAGTACAAATCCATCATGTTAGAAGTCAACTTGGTGGTTATCTATGGGGAAAAGAGGAGGGGGGAAGAGGGAAGGGGCTTTTCGGGTGTGCATGCTGCTCAGTTTCACCTCCTGGATCGCAGGTGCATAAGGTTTGTGCCCATGTGATTAGACAAATCAGCTGTATGCTTATGATTTGTCACCATTTTTTTCCATCGGTTATATGGCAATAAAAAATTATAACATTGTTACTATGAATTCATAACCAGAAATTCATCGGATTAACTGAGTGGATAATTCCTTCCCATAGTTCAGAAATTCCAAGCCTGGTTTTCTGAAATTGCTGCTCTTGCCAGTGGTTTCAAAAGCATGCTTAGGTGTTCCAAAGATCCTCAAAATTAAATTAACTTCTTTGAAATTCCAAAAATAAATGATTTGATGGTTTTAAGGGACAGTGAGAATATCACCAAATTCCACAAAGAATTTGACTTTGCATCCCCTAAAACAGTAGCATGCATTGCTTAAATCAGTGGGATCCTAGCAAATGTTGACGGAGTCTACCTTTCCAAGGTGAATCTTACAGTACTAACCACTCTGGTAAATGATTTCTGGGCTAAAATACCGCATTAGTATATTATTATCCTTCTGTGTGTCATTAGATGCTTAATGAATGTTTTTCACACAGATAACAATGGACATTGCTACCCTGGTAGACATATAAAAGAATCCATTATCTCGCCCCTTTAATACCCTTCTTTGCTCTAGTTCTTTTAAAATCATTCCAGAAGAAAAACGCATATTTCTCTTCTCATTCTTTATGCCTCTCCAGGGCTCACATTAGTTGCTAATTGCAGTATCCTGTTTTATCTACTTGGGTCCATAGAGATCAAAGACCTTTTTGTGAATTTCCTTCCATAAAACCAAGCATAAATTGCTATTTATTATCAACATATATAATGTGCCAGCATTGTCAAGGGGAAATTTCTCTTAGATGAGAAAGTTTGCATAAAAATAAATGTTTGCCCTTTAATTGTAGGGGATATGGCTACTCTTATCCATGCCAGAATTAAAAAATAAAAACAGCAAAATGCCCATGTGACAGGAAAAGTCTAACCTGTAAGCTAATACACATTCTACTCTGGTCTAACCCATGATAAACTCCCGCAGCTTCAGAAATTCATAGTTAGATGAAAATAATATTATTCTAACATTAATAGGCCAGAGTAGCCTTCACACAGAAGCCAAAGACTTGAGGGTTTTCTGAATTACAGGATTCTGGAAAACTTTGCCTCAAATTTCATTTTGCGACATTTTGAAGTATATCCCAGCGACACCCGGGAAGACTTACATTTTCCACATGTTGTTTGTGCCTCCCGATATTCTTGCTGCTTCTCCCCCTGCAACCTCCCTTTCCACTGCAAAATTAAATATTCCCTTAAAATTTGAGGTCTCTTGGGTCTGTCAGAATAACTGACAAAAAGGCTGAAAGGTATTTCCACTAAATAGTGTATGACAAGCTAGTCTAATAAAGTATGGCAGTTTTTGTCATACCTCAGTGACCCTACAAAAGAGTTATCCATTCCTCTTATGGAAACAAATCACATTCTTCCTGATACAGTTTCTACTTTCAGAAATAGCAACAAAAACCACAAATCAGTCACTGGCAGAGTTGTTCCCATCTGATACAATCCATTAATGCCATGTGACAACTGTCACAACCAACCCTTGTGTGGTGACTTCTCTGTGCGTGTGTGCACATGGGTGTGTGTGTGTGTGTGTGTGTGTGTGTGTGTGTGTGTGTGTGTGTGTGTTGTATTGATATTTTAGAGGAGGAAGAGAAAAGGAATCTCTCCTCTTTTAGTCTGGAAATAATGAACTATATATTTTTTTTAATATTCTTAATACCTTGTTCTACCACTGGAACCAAAGAGAAAGAAGAAATGTAGACTATTTCTTGTGGCATTTTCTGATGGAAAATCGTGAGGGTTTCTGGGGCCCACAGATCCATGCCTGTTAGCTCTCCACTTTAAGTAGAAACTTTATAGTTTTGTTTTTCTTCTCTGCCATGTCTTTACCTCTGTGAATTTCCATACTTGGTAACGCTATAAAAGGAAAGAAAAATCACACTTGAAAATAGTTTACCTCTTTGCAGAATTTCCTTCATTATTATTTCAGCTATTTGCGCTTTGAATAAGCGTTTCCCATGCATGTGAAATGGCTTCTCCATCTGCTTGATCTTCTGGAGATAAAAAGTGAATGCCCTGTCATAGATTTAAGAGCAGAACTTCACTGTGGGGTCCATACGGCTCATGTGTGTCCTCAGCTGGGAAATAATGAGGCTGCTTTCGTTGTATTTTGTTTTTGTTATTGCTGGCTTAGCACAAATGGATCCAAATGGAAATTGGAGGCAAAAAAGAAAATGCAGGTCAAAGGGAATTGCAAGTTTGTTTTATAAGATGGCATATTTTTAAACCCTTCTCCCAAACTGACGTTATCGTTGGGGTTTCTGCCTGTCTGTTTAGTTAAAAAGCAAAAAATCATGAAATAATAAAAATAAGGTAGAATTGATTTAAATTATGTGCCCTTCAGTTGAAACTTTGGAAAGAGTTCCCTGTACTCTTTATTTACTAAAGACTTTTAAAATTTCAATATGTTGTCCATGAAGACAAGTTATTTATGAATTAATCTTTCTAGAACATGACACTTCTTAGCCATGCCAGATTTTTCAGGCTTCCACTAAAGAAATAAAACAAGGGTCAGAACAGAGTAAGCAGAAAAGAAGAAATCTTATGCACCACCGTAAAGAACATCCAAAAGCCAAAGGGCCTGTTCTCCAGCTGGGACTTAGTTTTGCCATCTGAATTTTATCAACACACTCAGCAATTTTCAGGTTGCCAACAGAGATATTCTGAAAGCAGAAGGAGACCAAAGTCTGCAAGGGAAGAAACCCAAACTCCAAAGTAAAATCTTCAACTATATCAAGACACTCTAGCCTCTGGGTTTGTCCTTTTTTTTTTGAGTTTGAGAAAGGGCCAAAGAAGCAGGACCACGCAGTCTTCCCACAAGTGCCTGAGACTTGCCATTGTGACCTCGGTGGGTGGCTACAGCGTTTCTTACAGACAGCTGTGTGTGCCAGCCACTAGCAGGCAAGAGGCTGTTTGTCTTTATCTCGTAGATGACTGGAGGAGGGGAAGCCAAACCAATATGCCCACGCTTCAGTATTGTCACCTGCATCTGCTCCTCAGCTTCCAAGCTCTGTGCCTCTGACTAGGTTTAAAGCAAGAGAAGGACAGAGAGACAGAGATGGACAGAGAGAGACCCAAGCATCTCACTGGCATTCAGTCAATAGGAAATTTAAAACATTATCTTAAAAACAAAGAGGGTGGTACCTGGGCCGTTCAGTCGGTTGGGCCTCTGACTCTTCGTTTCAGCTCGGATCATGATCTCAGAGTCCTGGGATGGAGCCCTCCATCGGGCTCTGTGCTCCATGGGGAGTCTGCATGAGATTCTCTCTCCTTCTTCCTCTGCCCCTCCCCCATCTCTCTCTCTGATATAAATAAATAAATCTTTTAAAAAAACAACAACAACTTTGGTTGTCACCTCCTACAGCATTAACTGGGGAAGGCCCTTAAAAAGAACAGGTCTTAAATAGATATTAACTTAATCCATAAATGTTTGTCTATGAGCATTTCATATATTGACCATCAATCAGTATGGTCATCTCAACTCCATAGTAATAGATTCTTTAGAGTATTCAAAAGAAATTTCAGTTGTTACTCATGCTACCTTTTCTCTATGCCTATTAAATTTTGCGTGAAAGTTATTATCTAAATATATGTCCTGTGTCTACTGACAAAAATGATATAATAGGAGAAATTGAGAAGTTAAAATCATTCAGGAAAAAAAAAAAAAACTAGGGGAATTATCCAAATTACCTGGACCAGAAAACAATACATGCAAAAAAAAAGTTTAATGTTAATATGAACCTAACATTCTAATCTATAGCTAATTCCCATATTTCTTGAAAATTTACTTTGTGCAAGGCCCTGTGAAAAATGTAATGGATATAAAAGGTAAATAAAAGTCACTATCTGCCCTCAAGGAACTCCCATTTGAATAGTGAAGATAAAGTAAAGACTACTCACCCTAACGCGTGGTAGAATACAGTAAGAGCAAAGGATGTCCTCAGCATTTAGTGAGCGGAAGTGGAAAACTGAGTCAGGAATGGTCTGAAGAGTGTTTTACCTCAGGACCTGAAAGGCCACGATCAGAGCTAAGACAGGGTTCCGCGATGCAAACAGAAAACCCAAGAGTAGATGACTTCTGTCCCAGAGGAACTCTGTAGTGGGACAGACGGAGAAGGATTGTGGCTAGCTGAGTAACAGAAAACCTTACTCTGTTCACCTCAACATGCAAAGAATAGGCTCTTTACGTGGAACAACGTGAACATAATTTTTAATTCATTTTTAATTACCATTTTTATGAAGATTTTTAAAACGCAAAAAATTAGAAAAAGTAGTGCAATGAACCTTCAATTGCCCGGCTTCAAAAATGTCTGAGGTTTTACCTTCAGTCTTTCATCAATGTACTTCCCACTTTTCTGGTGGGAGAGCACATCCAGGCTACATTTTATAATAAATCCCGGACAGCATTACCATTTCACCCACATATGCTCAGTACCTATTCTCATATAAGGACATTTTTATAAAAATAAAACCACCATTAATGCATTTAACAAAATTAAAATGTATTTCTTGATATTTTATAATACCTAATCTGAATTGGATTTCTTGACTCACTCAAAAATTAACTTTTAATTGTTGATTTGCTTGAATTAGGATCTAGAAAGGCTCATATCTTATACTGTGTTGGTGTTTTTTAATCTATAACAGGTTCCTCTCACCACTCCCTGTTTGGACTAACATTAAACTGTATTCCCTCAAAACTCGTATTTGAAGCTCTCATCCTCTGTTCATCAGAATGTGACTGTATTTGGAGAAAGAGCCTTTAAAAAGGTAGTTGAGTTAAACTGAGGTCATTGGGGTGGCCCTTAGTTTAATCTGACCAGTGTCTTTATAAGAAGAGGAGATGAGAATGCAGTCACACAGAGGAAAGACCACGTGAGTGCACAGGTGGCCACACAAAAGCCGAGGACAGAGGCCTGAGGAGAACCCAAGCCTGCCAACACTTTGATCTCTGACTTCCAGCTTCCAGAACTGTAGGAAAATAACATGTTGTTTAAACCATCCTGTGGTGTTCTGTTATGTCACCCCAGCAAATTAATACACCCACATTCTGGACTTAACATGTTTCTCTATGCCCCATACTTTTAGTTAACTAGCTGCCCATGGTGCTGTGATGGCCTGCTGGGTCACCTCTACTGGTCCAGCAAACCCATCCCCCAGGAGCTGTGAGTGCGGCTGCTAAAGGCTCACAGCTGTGTCCTTCAATGCCTCTGGTTTGGTTTCTGCTGCAGGCTCTCCCTCTGTGGGTCAGGCCACAGGAAAAACACTTGACCTGAGACCAGCTTGCTCAGCTTGTCCCTGCCCTCCTGGGTTTCACCACCTACAGCTCTTTCCTGGGGCACATTCCCTCAATAGATCACACTCACTGAACACTGGAGTGGGAACTGCTTTTAGGGAACTCGGTCTAATGTGGTTGGTGACAGTCGAGGTCCTGTGAAAGGATGGGATGGGATTCTGGAATGGGATGCCTGGCTGCCCTGAGACAGTGAAGTTGCTATGATTGGCAGCAGCAGGTATATTGAGAAGACCCATCAGGTGCGTAGAGGTATGAGTGCTAAGGCCTCTGCATGTGTAAACTAGAACAGGATAAACATTGAAGGAAATACACCAGCTCTTGCAGTATCTCCAGCATTTGAAGAAAAAAAAACTGGGGGGGGGGGGGGGGGGGTGGAGTGGGAATCATAAGGACTGTAATTTGGGTGGATGTTCCTAAGTGCCATTCCTTAAAGAGAGAAATGACAGGCTTAGATCCATTAGTCACAATTTAGAGCATAATGTGAAGGTCAGTAAACTTTTTTGGCAGTATGTAAATGGATACTCATACCCTGCAGCCAGAGGCAAACAGAGCTAAAGATCAAGCACAGAACTTAATTTTAACAATGGAAAAACTTCAAAGAAGACTACCCTTGTATTCTCTGATGCCTTCTCTGCTTTCCAGCACAACAAAATGTCTAAAGCTTATACTGCCCAGCACAGCCATTTCTTTAAGTATTCATTACTCCTTTCAGTGGGAAATGGTATTTAAGTCCCTTACTCAAAGTAAGGGTGCTCTGAATATGGATGAAATTGTCAAATGCAATAAAGCCAGATTAAAATCAGGTTTTTAAAAAAAATGCATGTTGATGTAGAATTAGAACTACAGATCAAGTTTGAGGATTTTCAGTTTCAATATTTCATTTTTTTCCAAAACACAATTTTCAGAATCAAGCAGCTTAATATGATATCAAATGACTTCCAGTAACCAGGTAAATTTAAGGGCATAATTAAATTGGAAATTCAAAAGAAATCTATCCCTTATTAATCTTTCATAAAAAAACTTAAAACTCTATGTATCCATAGAAAATGAATTTCAAGAATGGAATAATAAAAGGTGTAATAGACACAATGATTTAAACTAAAGTAACAGGATTGATGATGCAGGCAATACCATTTACAGATTATATGAGGTAAAATATAGTCCTTCATTCATTCTTTCTTCATTAATCAATTACTATGTCTAGGATTTTCTTTAGAAATTTATACAGAAAAATCCATCATGTTCAGTACATTAGGACCCAACCTCAGTAGGAAAGAGAAAGACTAAACATAAATCATAAAAGTCTCAGGATTGAAAGAAAGTGAAAATACAACTATCATGTTGGCAGTTGTCCATGGTCCTGCTTGCACATGGCGGGGAAACGGCGGCGGGGGGGGTATAGGGAAACACAAGGTGCACAACATAGCCCCCATTCCAACTGTGCACTATAACAACTTAAAATCCCAATACTTAAGAAAAGAGTATGTACATTCATTGAAAATATGACAGAAGATAAAATATGATAGTATACGAAATCAGCTCTGTAAATTGTACAATGCAAGGGACTATTCCATTTGTTCTACAAAAGTATAACTTTATAAATATTAACATCAAGGGGAAAAATATCAATAAAGATAAAACTACAAACTTATGGATGAATGTTCCATTCCCAGATCAGATTGTGTCCCCAACACCACCTCATAAATCCACTCTCTAGTCAAAAGCACATTCTGTATAACAATGCTTTTTTAGTGTCTTCCAGTGGTCACCCATCTTTAGTTTCAATATTGGAACAATTTGAGGTATAGGAGCTTTTTCTCTTAACAAAATTTATTTTTCTAGTCAAACATTCAAAATTTGCTCAGGTTTTAATTTTTCCCTTTTTGTGAGAAAATAAATGTATTGAATTATGTGAGATGTCTGTAATAAATGGACTGTTCCTTAGGTACAGCTTTTTTTTAATTTTTTTATTGTTATGTTAATCACCATACAATACATCATTAGTTTTTGATGAAGTGTTCCATGATTTATTGTTTGTGCATAACACCCAGGGCTCCACGCAGAACGTGCCCTCTTTAATACCCATCACCAGGCTAACCCATCCCCCCACCCCCTCCCCTCCAGAACCCTCAGTTTGTTTTCCAGAGTCCATCGTCTCTCATGGTTCATCTCCCCCTCCGACTTACTCCCCCTCATTCTTCCCCTCCTGCTAACTTCTTCTTTTTTTTTCTTAACATATATTGCAATATTTGTTTCAGAAGTACAGATCTGTGATTCAACAGTCTTGCACAATTCACAGTGCTCACCATAGCACATACCCTACCCACTGTGTATCACCCAGCCACCCCATCCCTCCCACCCCTCACCCCTCCAGCAACTCTCAGTTTCTTTCCTGAGATTAAGAATTCCTGATATCAGTGAGGTCATATGACACATATCTTTCTCTGATTGACTTATTTCACCCAGCATAACACCCTCCAGGTCCATCCACGTCGTACAAATGGCAAGATCTCATTCATTTTGATGGCTGCATAATATTCCATTGTGTATATATAACACATCTTCTTTATCCATTCATCTGTCGATGGACATCTTGGCTCTCTCCACACTTTGGCTATTGTGGACATTGCTGCTATAAACATTGGGGTGCACGTACCCCTTCGGATCCCTTCATTTGTATCTTTCTGGTAAATACCCAGTAGTGCAATGGCTGGACCTTATGGCAGCTCTATTTTCAACTGTTTGAGGAACCTCCATACTGTTTTCCAGAGGGGTTGCACCAGCTTGCATTCCCACCAACAGTGTAGGAGGGTTCCCCTTTCTCCGCATCCCCGCCAACTTCTGTCGTTTCCTGACTTGTTAATTTTAGCCATTCTGACTGGTGTGAGGTGGTATCTCATTGAGGTTTGATTTGGATTTCCCTGATGCCGAGCGATGGTGAGCACTTTTTCATGTGTCTGTTGGCCATTTGGATGTCTTCTTTGGAAAAATGTCTGTCCATGTCTTCTGCCCATTTCTTGATTGGATTATTTGTTCTTTGGGTGTTGAGTTTGATAAGTTCTTTATAGATTTTGGATACTAGCCCTTTATCTGATATGTCATTTGCAAATATTTTCTCCCATTCTGTCGGTTGTCTTTTGGTTTTGTGGACTGTTTCTTTTGTTGTGAAAAAGCTTTTGATCTTGATGAAATCCCAATAGTTCATTTTTACCCTGGCTTCCCTTGCCTTTGGCGATGTTTCTAGGAAGAAGTTGCTGCAGCTGAGGTTGAAGAGGTTGCTACCTGTGTTCTCCCTTAGGATTTCCATGGACTCCTGTCTCACGTTTAGGTCTTTCAACCATTTGGAGTCTATTTTTGTGTGTGGTGTAAGGAAATGGTCCAGTTTCATTCTTTTGCATGTGGCTGTCCAATTTTCCCAACACCATTTGTTGAAGAGACTGTCTTTTTTCCATTGGACATTCTTTCCTGCTTTGTCAAAGATGAGTTGACCGTAGAGTTGAGGGTCCATTTCTGGGCTCTCTATTCTGTTCCACTGATCTATGTGTTTGTGTTTGTGCCAGTACCATACTGTCTTGATGATGACAGCTTTGTAATAGAGCTGGAAGTCCAGAATTGTGATGCCACCAGCTTTGCTTTTCTTTTTCAATATTCCTCTGGCTATTTGGGGTCTCTTCTGGTTCGATACAAATTTTAGGATTATTTGTTCGATTTCTTTGAAAACAGTGGATGGTATTTTGATGGGGATTGCATTGAATGTGTAGATTGTTGTAGGGAGCATTGACATCTTCACAATGTTTATTCTTCCAATCCATGAGCATGGAAGGTTTTTCCATTTCTTTGTGTCTTCTTCAATTACTTTCATGAGTATTTTATAGTTTTCTGAGTACAGATCCTTTGCCTCTTTGGTTCAGTTTATTCCTAGGTATCTTATGGTTTTGGATGCAATTGTAAATGGGATTGACTCCTTGATTTCTCTCTTCTGTCTTGTTGTTGGTGTATAGGAATCCCACTGATTTCTGTGCATTGATTTTATATCCTGCCACTTTACTGAATTCCTGTAAGAGTTCTAGCAGTTTTAGGGTGGAGTCTTTTGGGTTTTCCACATACAGTATCATATCATCTGCAAAGAGTGAGAGTTTGACTTCCTCTTTGCCGATTTGGATGCCGTTGATTTCTTTTTGTTCTCTGATTGCTGTGGTTAGGACTTCTAATACTATGTTGAATAGCAATGGTGATAGTGGACATCCCTGCCGCATTCCTGATCTTAGGGGAAAAGCTCTCAGCTTTTCCCCATTGAGAATGATATTCGCTGTAAGTTTTTCATAGATGGTTTTTATGATACTGAGGTATGTACCCTCTATCCCTATACTCTGAAGAGTTTTGATCAAGAAAGGATGCTGTACTTTGTCAAATGCTTTTTCTGCATCTATGGAGAGGATCATATGATTCTTGTTCTTTCTTCTGTTAATGTATTGTAGCACGTTGATTGATTTGCAGATGTTGAACCAGCCTTGCAGCCCAGGGATAAATCCCACTTGGTCGTGGTGAATAATCCTTTTAATGTACTGTTGGATCCTATTGGCTAGTATTTTGGTGAGAATTTTTGCATCCATGTTCATCAAGGATATTGGTCTGGAATTCTCCTTTTTGATGGGGTCTTTGTCTGGTTTTGGGATCAAGGTAAAGGTGGCCTCATAAAATGAGTTTGAAAGTTTTCCTTCCATTTCTATTTTTTGGAACAGTTTCAGGAGAATAGGTATTAATTCTGCTTTAAATGTTTGGTAGAATTCCCCTGGGTAGCCATCCGGCCCTGGGCTTTTGTTTGTTGGGAGATTTTTGATGACTGCTTCAATTTCCTTAGTGGTTACAGGTCTGTTCAAGTTTTCTATTTCTTCCTGGTTCAATTTTGGTAGTTGATACATCTCTAGAAATGCATCCATTTCTTCCAGGTTATCTAATTTGCTGGCATAGATTTGCTCATAATATGTTCTTATAATTGTTTGTATTTCTTTGGTGTTGGTTGTGATCTCTCCTCTTTCATTCATGATTTTGTTCATTTGGGTCATTTCTCTTTTCTTTTTGAACAGTCTGGCCAGGGGTTTATCAATCTTGTTCTTTCAAAGAAACAGCTCCTAGTTTCGTTGATCCGTTCTACTGTACTTTTGGTTTCTATTTCATTGATTTCTGCTCCGATCTTTATGATTTCTCTTCTCCTGCTGGGTTTAGGCTTTATTTGCTGTTTTTTCTCCAGGTCCTTTAGGTGTACGGTTAGGTTGTGTATTTGAGACCTTTCTTGTTTCTTGAGAAAGGCTTGTATTGCTATATACTTTCCTGTCAGGACTGCCTTTGTTGTATCCCAAAGATTCTGAACAGTTGTGTTTTCATTTTCATTGGTTTCCATGAATTTTTTTAATTCTTCTTTAATTACCTGGTTGACCCATTCATTCTTTAGTAGGATGCCCTTTAGCCTCCATGTCTTTGAGTTCTTTCCGACTTTCCTCTTGTGATTGAGTTCTAGTTTCAAAGCACTGTGGTCTGAAAATATGCAGGGAATAATCCCAATCTTTTGGTACTGGTTGAGACCTGATTTCTGACCTAGGATGTGATCAATACTGGACAGTGTTCCATGGGCACTAGAGAAGAATGTGTATTCCATTGCCTTGGGATGGAATGTTCTGAATATGTCTGTAAAGTCCATTTGGTCCAGTGTTTCATTTAAAGTCTTTATTTCCTTGTTGATCTTTTGCTGAGATGATCTGTCCATTTCAGTGAGGGGGGTGTTAAAGTCCCCCAGTATTATTGTATTGTTGGCAATGTGTTTCTTTGCTTTTGTTATTAATTGCCTTATATAATTGGCTGCTCCCATGTTAGGTGCATAGATATTTACAATTTTTAGAAATTCTTGTTGGATAGACCCTTTAAGTAGGACATAGTGTCCTTCTTCATCTCTTATTACAGTCTTTGGTTTAAAATCTAATTGGTCTGATATAAGGATTGCCACCCCAGCTTTCTTTGGGTGTCCATTAGCATAGTAAATGGTTTTCCACCCCCTCACTTTCAATCTGGGGGTGTCTTTGGGTCTAAAATGAGTCTCTTGCAGACAGCATATGGATGGGTCTCGTTTTTTAATCCAATCTGATAGCCTGTGTCTTTTGTTTGGGGCATTGAGCCCATTTACATTCAGGGTAACTATTGAAAGGTATGAATTTAGTGCCATTGTATTGCCTGTAAGGTGACTGTCACTGTATATTGTCTGTGTTCCTTTCTGATCTATGCTGCTTTTAGGCTCTCTCTTTGCTTAGAGGACCCCTTTCAATATTTCTTGTAGGGCTGGTTTCGTGTTTGCAAATTCTTTTAGTTTTTGTTTGTCCTGGAAGCTTTCTATCTCTCCTTCAATTTTCAGTGAGGGCCTAGCTGGATATAGTATTCTTGGCTGCATATTTTTCTCGTTTAGTGCTCTGAAGATATCTTGCCAGTCCTTTCTGGCCTGCGAGGTCTCTGTGGATAGCTCTGTTGCCAATCTAATGTTTCTACCATTGTAGCTTACATATCTCTTCTCCCGAGCTGCTCTTGGGATTTTCTCTTTGTCTCTGAGACTCATAAGTTTTACTATAGATGTCAGGATGTTGACCCATTTTTATTGATTTTGAGAGGGGTTCTCTGTGCCTCCTGGATTTTGATGCCTGTTTCCTTCCTCACATTAGGGAAGTTCTCTGCTATTATTTGCTCCAATATACCTTCTGCCCTTCTCTCTCTTTCTTCTTCTTCTGGGATCCCAATTATTCTAATGTTGTTTCATCTTATCGTATCACTTATCTCTCTAATTCTGCCCTCGTGATCCTGTAGTTGTTTCTCTCTCTTTTTCTCAGCCTCTTTATTTTCATCATTTGGTCTTCTATATTGCTGATTCTCTCTTCTGCCTCATTTATCCTAGCAGTTAGTGTCCCCATTTTTGATTGCACCTCATTAATAGCCTTTTTGATTTCGACTTGGTTAGATTTTAGTTCTTTTATTTCTCCAGAAAGGGTTTCTCTAATAACTTCCACGCTTTTTTCAAGCCCAACTAGTATCTTTAAAGTCATGATTCTGAACTCTAGGTCTGACATCGTACTAATGTCCGTATTGAGTAGGTTCCTGGCAGACGGTACTACCTCTTGTTCTTTTTGCTGAGGTGATTTTTTTCGTCTTGTCATTTTTTCCAGAGGAGAATAGATGAATGAGAAAACAAAATGCTAACAGACTAACAACGTCCCCAGCAAATATACTCTATAGAAATCAGAAAAGACCTGAAACCAAGGGAAAAGAAAGGGAAAGAAAGGAAAAAGAAAAAGATAAAAACAAACAAAAACAGAACAAAAAAAACAGAATATGATCAAATATGATCAGGCTAGCGCATAGATCAGTGCCACACACTAGGT
Organism: Zalophus californianus; assembly: GCF_009762305.2. Taxonomy (NCBI): domain Eukaryota; kingdom Metazoa; phylum Chordata; class Mammalia; order Carnivora; family Otariidae; genus Zalophus; species Zalophus californianus. Next base: position 4,141,504 of record NC_045601.1, on the reverse strand, counting down.
TTTGGCCGTATTTTGGTCTGTTAGAAGAAAGTGCCTCCTAAAAGAAAGACTTGTATATGTACAAAATAAGGGTTGATACAATGAAGGGATGGAAGATGACTGTAAAGATTAAAATTATAAAAGATTTTATAAAGGGAATTGATAAGATAAGAAGTTGTTTGAAAAAAGAAAGAAGTTTAAAAAAAAAGGGAGAGAATGTGATCAGGCAGGAGACTAGAACAAAGCCATACACTAGTGATTTAGGGTATATTTTGATCTGTTAGAAGAAACTGTATCTCAAAATTTTAAAGAGAGGACAACTTATATATATATGCCAAAAATAAGGGTAACTACTATGAAGGGGTAAAATATGACTCTAAAAATGAAAAATAAAAAATGTTTTTTTAAAAAAGGGATTGGGCGCCTGGGTGGCTCAGTTGGTTAAGCGACTGCCTTCAGCTCAGGTCATGATCCTGGAGTCCCGGGATCGAGTCCCACATCGGGCTCCCTGCTCGGCGGGGAGTCTGCTTCTCCCTCTGACCCCCTTCCCCCTCGTGCTTTCTGTCTCTCATTCTCTCTCTCTCTGAAATAAATAAATAAAATCTTTAAAAAAAAAAATAAAAAAAAATAAAAAAGGGATTGATAGGATGTTGGTTGAAGAAGAGAAAAAAACAATAAAAAAACAGTTAAAAATTAACTTTGAAAAACTAATGAATCATGGTAAAAAAGCCATGAATTCTATGTGCAGTGTTCCCCTAGCGCTGGAGTTCTCCCGTTCTCCTTGATTGGTAAACTTGGTCTTGGCTTGCTGGCTGTTCGTGCTGATCTTCTGGGGGAGGGGCCTGTTGCCGTGGTTCCCAAATGTCTTTGCCGGAGGCGGAATTGCCCCGCCCTTGTCGGTCCGGGCTAAGCAAGCTGCTCGGGTTTGCTCTCAGGAGCTTTTGTTCCCTGCAAGCTCTCGGTGCAGCTTTGGAGGACCAGGGCGAAAATGGTGGCCTCCCAATCTCCACCTGGAGGAGCTGAGAACTCGGGGCCCCGCTCCTCAGTGCGCCCCCAGAGAAAAGCAGTCACTCCCGTGTCCCCGGTCTCCGGCTGCACTCCGTGCTCACCTGGCCTGTGACCGAGCGTTGCTATCTCTGGCACCCGACCCCGTGAGGAGTCTCCAAACCCAGCAGATCCCTGCGGTGCGCTCCCGCGCTGCTCCTCCCGGGGGAGGGAGGGGAGTCTCCCCGGCTCTGCCGCTTGTTGGGTCCCCGCTGGAGGAGCAGTGGCCCGACTGGGCCGCGGATCACAGTTTATGGCCACCCCGAGCTGAGAGCCCGCGCCTCGGCTCCGTCTCTGCAGCCGGCTTCCTGGCTCCGATCCCTGGGAGCTCTGCCGCACTCAGGCTCCCCCGGTCTCTCTGTGACCCCGAGGGTCCTGAGACCACAGTGTCCCGCGAGGGTTCCACCCCCCGCTTAGCCACTGGAGCAACGTCCCTCCGAGGAGCTGACTTCTAAAAGTTCCGATTTTGTGCTCCGCGGCTCTAGCACTTGCCAGAAGCGGCCGACGGAGGCCCCCTCCCCCGCCGTCTATCCTCCCGAATATCGCCTCGGATTCACTTCTCCGCACGTCCTACCTTCCAGTAAGTGGTCGCTTCTCTGTTCAGAGAGTTGTTGCTACTCTCTTCTTCGATCTCCTGTTGAGTTCGTAGGTGTTCAGAATGGTTTGATCCCTATTCAGCTGAATTCCTGAGACCAGACGAAATCCAGGTCTCCTGCTCCTCTGCCATCTTGCTCCGCCCCCTCCTTAGGTACAGCTTTATTTGGCACCACATTTCCCCTTTCTTTTAGCTACAGGTTATTCACATGTCTCCATGTTCTCATGTGCCATGGGGGTGGGTGGGTGTGGGGGCAAGATCATTCTTAGACTTTTAACTAATGCATGAAAGGTAAAAAACTGGCACCAAAATCCAAGTCCTAGATTAGAGACAGTAACATGAAACATGAGGAAAGCCTTGAGAAACTAATTTTGGTTGAAGTTTAAAAAATATTCAATGTCTTAAAGTGAAAGCAATGACACTCAATTTTAAGGCACAGTTATTCACTTGGGTGAACTGGCTGTGCACATGTATCGTGTGTGCATGTTTGTGTATGTGTGTGTGAGTGTGAATGTGTGTGGTGTATGTATGTATATGTGTGCATGTACACATAACTGTAAAAACAAAGTACTCTAAATGTACAAAAATATTTCTGTATACAACTGAATTTGTGTTGCAGATAATGACCAAATATTATATAAGAAAGCCTTAGCAAGAAGTTCTTCATCTATGTAATGAAGTTGATAGTTTGTGTGTTTATTTCAAGGTGAATTTCCTTAAAATTCATTTCCTCATTTGGGGCATTAGCACATTCAAACAGTGGTTGAGTTTCACACTTAATAAGAAATGTAGTATGTGTAAAATGTGTATAGAAATACACTCTTTCTACCAGGGGAGGCTAATGAGAGGAATCGGGATGGGACCCATTGCTTAAACACACAATTTAATTCATAAATGAACTGCTTTGAACCATCTCGTCCATCAGTGGATGACTGAGACCAGTAACAAGAATATTCACGTGTGATTTTTAATACTCTTGGCTCCATCACTCTTCTATTCTGAAATCTTGATGCTTTCCTTATTCTAGCTTAAGCGTATTTATCAAAGACTTGGGAAGGACCTACTATATGTTTTAGTGTACTACGTGCTTTGAGGAAAAACCATATAAAATTAGGTCCCTTTACTCAGAAAGATTTTTACAAATTGCTCTCATAGAACACAAATGCAATATGTGCTTGAGTGGAAGTACGTAGACAATCATAAGAGAATCAGTTCAGAGAGAGTTGTATCCCAGACTTCCTATGAGGATTAATACAGGCAGGCTTACCATGGCTCAGGGAGAAAAGAAGGCTACTGGATTTTTTGTGTGAGCTAGATCCTCAAGCTGGCGTAGGATTAGAGAAAAGGATACTACTGATAAAAAGCCAGAAAGAGCAAAATTGGCAGTCACATTTAGGAAATGACAAATGTTCCAGTATGATGGGCTTATCCTATTTCATCAATTCGCCATTTTTTAAGTAGTCTCTACACCCAATGTGAGGCTTGAACTCATGACTCCATGATCAAGAGTCCCATCGTCCACCGACCAAGCCAGGCAGGCGCCCCTTCTCCTTTTTGTCCTAAAATATTTTTGCCTTCTGAAAGGGTTCAGAAACTAGGGTCTTTGAATAAGAGTTTTAATTAGAAATGAAGAACAAATACCAGATTGTGAAAAATAGTAAAAAAATTTTTTAAAAATCCAGATATGAGTCTTTATCATTCATATTTAATGGAGAATCATTAGATCAAGTCTGTTCGGAGGCAAGAGGAAGGGAGTGGAGCACTGCAGGCAGTCAGATGCCCCCATGGAAGGGCAATGCCGCTAACATGTGCTGGACACTGAACCCCATGTCAGACACTGGGCTAAAGCTCTGAGCGTGGGTCACCCTTCCAATCTTCACCCCATCCTGTGATGCTGTAACCTTCAACCTGGTTTTCAGCTGAGGACACTGAAGCAATGTGGAAGATACTGAGATGAAGAGAGCAAGTAACATGTCCCTCATACAGCTAACATGACGAGGATGCACGGCCTGTGCCCTCAAACACTGAGCGGGGCTGCTTAGGAGAGGAAAGAATGAATAAGGTCCAAACATTATCAGCATTCTGATGTAGTCGAGGCTTTGTCTTTTTTTTTTAAAGATTTATTTATTTTTATTTTGAGAGAGTGAGAATGAGAGAGAGAGAGTACATGAGAGGGGAGGGTTGGAGGGAGAAGCAGGCTCCTCGCTGAGCAGGGAGCCCGATGCGGGACTCGATCCCGGGACTCCGGGATCATGACCTGAGCCGAAGGCAGTCGCTTAACTGACTGAGCCCCCCAGGCGCCCGAGGCTTTGTCCTTATTATCTTGGATTCATTCCTCTGGCTCCCATCTCACCATATGTCCATCAGCAGCATGCCCTAGAATGGTTAAATATTAAAAAACTAACTTTGCTACATACTGGCAGATATCTGGAACAACTGGAGCTCTCATACATGGCCATCTTGAGGACAAAATGGACAGGTGCTTTGGAAGACAGTTTGGCAGTTTCTTATGTTAAATGTGCATTAACAATACAACCCAGCAATCTCTCTCCAACCTACCAAAAATAAATTTTAAAAATTCTTTTCACCCAGACTTATTCAAAATAGCAAAACAATATGAACAATCCAAATGTCATCAACAGGTGTAAAGACAAACCAGGGCAGATCCATACGATGGCATATTCCTCATCAGTAAAAGAACAAGCTACTAATACAAACACAGCATGTGTAGATCCCAAAAACATGACAGTGAGATCAAATCGGATAAAAAGGAACAGTGAAGTCCTAATGACAGGAAGGATATCTGCAGGGGCCACGGGCTGAGGTGAAGGACATGGGTGACTGTAAAAGTGTACAAGGGCACATTCTGAAGGGAAGGAAATGTCCCATGTCATGATTGTGGTGGTGGTGGTTACACAACTGTAAGTGCTTATCAGAACTCATTTAGGGCGCCTGGGTGGCTCAGTCAGTTAAGCGTCTGCCTTCGGCTCAGGTCATGGTCCCAGGGTCCTGGGATCGAGTCCTGCATCGGGCTCCCTGCTCAGTGGGGAGCCTGCTTCTCCCTCTCCTTCTACCTCTGCTGCTCCCCCTGCTCAGGCTCTCTCTCTCATGCGCTCTTTCTCTCAAAAAATAAATGAAATCCTTTAAAAAATCATTTGATTTAAAACTCGTTGAATTGTAACTAAAAATTGGTGTATTTTATTGTGTGTAAATTACACCTCACTAAATCTTAGTTTAAAAAAAGAAAACACAAAGACAGAAGCGTCCGTGCGTGTGTGTGTGCGTGCGCGCGCGCGCGCACACACACACACACACACACACACACACACACACACGGAGATCTTCACCTGAAGTTCAAAGAGAAGTATACATTCAAACATGACTTAATAAGGTTTTCCTCAGCATGCTGTTATTATGATTTGATCTACACACTGAGTTTATCTAGAATTACACTGTCCAGTACAGTAGCCACTAATACCTTGGGTCCATTTAAATTTAAATTAATTAACAACAAAAAAATGTAAAATTTCCTCCATCACACCAACATGTCGAGTGTTCGATGGCCACTGCAGAAAGTTCTATTGACAGCACTCATCTAAAATTATGCACATGGAAGGCACACAGAAAGTTATTATTTCTCCATTTTGTCCAGACCTATACTGATACAGTAAAAATACTTAGGAGGAGCATATATGGAGGCTGCGTAATGGAAACTTAAAACTTTCATTATTTCAGAAGGTTCTTGGTTAGAACTCAAGGCAGGTAATCATGGGGAGTGACCGTTTCTTTCATGCAATCTAGTGAGAGCCTGCAAGTACAGACCTGTGGAGTTGCAAGCTGATTAACCATCGAGGCGGACACATGAAAGCAGACAGGGGACAGATTCTGAAGGAAACGTGCACCACGCCCATACACCACCTTTTACTGCCCACATGGGCAAGAGATCCATTCCTCTAAACCTATTTTCTTGCTGTTTCTTTTTTAAATATATACCTGAGAGGGATGATATGCTCCCACCAGAAAGAATGTGTTTTTACTGATTCTCATTTTTGGTAAGTTCATAGACAGGAATATTAATAACATGAAAATAACATTTTGTAAGGACCTTCCATGGACTAAACATAAGCCCAGGCCACTGTTAGAAGCAATCCCTATTGGAGGGGAAGGGGGGAGCATCATCCAATAATGACTGCCACATACAGCCCAGGTAAACGTCATGTGTGTTGATGATTTGTATGTTAGTCATCTCTCCATGGGACCTGTTTTCCACATGTCTCATGCTACAAAGACTAGCCATTCCCATATTTTCCCTTTCTACCTGGTAGGGCTCTTACTAGAAATTGTTGAACAGTTATGATGCAGTTGTTTTGCTTTAAAGAGACATGTAAGATGATTGTTGTGGAGAAATTCTGTGAAACAATAGTATGTTACCGGGAAGAATTCAAATTAAATCTTTTATGCATTTTCTTTCCCATCAATTCATACTTGTGGAGTGGCTCTCCTCATTAGGTCTCCCATCATGTATAAGATGAAGCTGCCCCTAGGAAAACTGGCACTTCTCAAGAGGTATTTATCAAGCCGTAGGATGAGTTTTCCATTTTTACTGCTGGTCATGCTCTAATGTGTTTGTAGAAGAGATAGTGAAATTGAAATTGGGCCAGTCCTATCTCTCCATGCCAGCTGAGAGCTAGCAGGCTGGAAAAACCGTGGGTTTTGAAAGAGTGTAGCTCCCACTCTTTCAAAGCAAACACTGGAGGTATCTTTAAGGGGATTTTTCTTACCTTCTGGGAACAGATAGACGCCACCACCTATTTGCATTTGTTAGAACATACCACCGAAGGCCCTCCGATGTCTGACTGAAAGTAACTTTCTCAGTCCAAATCCCAGCAGGGAACCCCGTTTCCTCAGCATCCCCTTTTGTACCCTACCCTTCTCCAGCTCCTTGCCATTCTCCATCCTCTACTGCTGACTCTTCCCTCCTTCAGCCCTGCTCTGCCCATTGAACTCCTTCAAGGTAAGTCTCCAAAGGCTTTTTCCCTAGTAAATCCATTCACTAAGTGATCACTAATTGTCATAAAAGAAGCATTTCTTAGCAAACCTATACTCAGCCATATATAATTGAGATTATCAGCTACTGTTCTTCAAAAATAATTTATTCAACAAGTGTTCTATGCCATATGCCATGTTGTGCTTGCGTTCAGTTACCAGTAACAGTAACAAAAATAACAAAAACCAAACAATGATTTTTAAAAAATAAGGATTGATTCTTTCCCACAAATAGGAATCCCAGTGCAGAATTGATATGATCGTTCAACATTATAAAGAATTTAGGCTCTATTTATCATCCTGTTCCACTGTCCTTACTGTGGGACTGTCTTGTTCATGGTAACGAGATTCTGCTCCAACTCCACACATGTCTTCAACGTTCCTGGTAAGAAGAATGGGGAAAAGGGGAGGCAACACTCAGAATAGTGAAGTAAGGACCACCTACATTAATAAGAATCAATTACATGAAAATATGCTCCCCACAAAAGCAATCACAGCACCAGCAAAAATGGCAAATCAATGTTTTTAGAACTCTGGAAATTAAACAAAAGCTTGCAACAATCCAAGGAGAATTTAATCAAAAGAAACAACAGAACTTCAGTAAAAGCAGCGATGCTTTGGCGTCTTAAACTGCCCTGTTGCCGTATTCCTCACCCCACTTTTGTAGGAGCCTTGAAAATCAGCAGCCTCAAGACTGCAGATCTGAAGACCAGCAGCCTGGGATGGGGAGGAACTGGATCGGAGCCCCCAGGCCCCATCCTTGGTGAATTGTCAGTGTTCAACCTTTCTACAAACTCCCTGGAAACCCCACTTTCAGAGCCTTTCTTTATTTGACCTTACTCAGAAGTGACATGCTCTGAACTGCTTTCCTCCAGACAGTTATTGAAAATAATCAGTGGTGATTATTTAACATTACAGCTGCCTGAGAAGGGCATAACAGTTAGACAAAACAAGAGGCTCACAATAAAAAATGTTAAAAAGAAAATCTGAGGAATGGGACATCCATAGAAATCTTGGAAAAATCCAACATACTCCTGGATATCTAGAAGCCCACGTATACATACAAAGCTACACGCATTCCCAGCAAATACCTTAGAAGGTCCTAGACACTCTCATCTTGTGAACCTTGAGGCTTTGTGCAAGTGTGAGGTGAAAACAAGGCAGCGCTGGAAACTACAGAAATGCAGGAGGTGAATCCCCAGCACACACCCAGAGACCTTAGCAAGCACTGGAAACTTTGTAGTTTGAAATATTTAAAGAAATTTCTGTCTATCCATAGCTGACCACCAAGATAAATGAGGCAGAAACTGCAGTGGTTTTATATAATAGATTTTACAGAATCAGTTCAATCAAGTCATTAAAGGAAAAAAACAGCAAGAACAGCAAAAAAAAAAACAAAAAAGCACCAATAACTAATTCTGAAGAGCGGCAGATGAAGAATCTGATTTCCAGAACTGTCACATGATTTTACTTAAAAGTCTAGTTTTCAACAAAAAAATCACATGACGTTCAAAGAAGCAGTAAGATATGGCCCAAATTCAGGGGAAAAAAGTCAATAGAAAGGATGACTGAGGTAGCCAGCATATTGGACTTAGCAGAAAAAGATATTACATCAGCTATTAAAAATGTGTTCAAAAATAAAAGAAACTCTGTCTAAAGAACTAGAGGAAAATATGAGAAAAATGTCTCACCAAGAAAATATCAAAAAGAGATAGAAAACTTTGAAAGGTACTGAATAGAAATTCTGGAGTGAAAAAGTACAGTGACTTGACTGAAAAGTTCACTAGAGCAGTTTAAGTAGAGTTGAGATGGTGGAAGAAAAAGTCAGTAAACTTTAAAATCGGTCAATTGATACTATCCAGCCTGAAGCACAGAAATAAAAAAGAATGAAAAAAAATTAACGGAACCTCAGAGACCTATGAGACCATCAACTGGGCCAACATATACCTAATGGGAGTCCCAGAAAAAGAAGGGAGAAGGAATGGGAAACAGAATATTTAAATTATGTCTGAAAACTTGCCAATTTGACTTGTTAAAAATGTTAATCTACACATTCAAGAAGCTCAATCAACTCCAAATAGGAAAAATTCAAAGAGGCCTGGACCAAGATACATCATAAACCATCAAAGACAAAGACAAAACCATTAAAGCAGCAAGAAAGAAGCAAGTTGTCACCTGTCCTCAAAAATATTGACATCTAAGGGCACCTCGGTGGCTCAATTGGTTAAGCGTCTGCTTTTGGCTCAGGTCATGATCTCAGGGTCCTGGGATTGAACCTGGCAAGAGGCTCCCTGCTCAGCAGGGAACCTGTGTCTCTCTTTCCCTCTGCCCCTCCCTACCACTCATATGCTTGCTCTCTCTCAAATAAATAAATAAAAATCTTTATATATAAAATTTCTAACACCTAATTTCTCATGGTGACCAGAAAGCAGTGGAATAACACATTCAAAGTGCTGAAAGGAAAAGAATGCCAAACAAGAGTTCTATATCCATCAAAACTACCCTTCAAAAAATGAAGGAGAAATGAAGACATCCCCTGAAAAACAAAAACTGGAGAACATTTGTCAGTAGTGGGCATCTCCAAGAAGAGGTACGAAAGAGTCCTTAAGGCTGAAATGCAAGGACAACAGACAGTAACTCAATCCACGTGAAGAAAGAAAGACTGCTGGTACAGTTGTGATTTATACAATAATAGCACAACGGATGGGAAAGAGAAAAGCTGAATAGGAGCAAAAATTTTGTGTACTGCTGAAATTAAATTGGTATGGTTATAAGTTAAAGTATTAATTGTAATTCCAAGGAAACTAATAAAGTTAGTTCTTGAAATATAGTAGAAGAAATAAGGGAATTAAAATGGTACACTAGAAAATACTTAATTAACACAAAAAAAGACATTAAAAGAATCTCTTCACCTGTTATATAGTTATCAGATTTTTTTCTTCCTTCATGAGCCCCTTTTGATATTCTATGTCTTTCTAGGAATTTGGCCCTTTCATCTAGGTTATATAATTCCTTGATGCACAATTGTTTATGGTATTCCCTATAGTCCTTTTTATTTCCGTGAGGTTGGTAGTGCTGTCCTCTCTTTCATTCCTGATTTTAGTAATTTGAGTACTGTCTCTCTTTTTTTGTTTTCTTGGTCATTCTAGCTAAAGGTTTGTCAAAGAACAAACTTTATGGTTTAGTTGATTTTTCTCTATTGCTTTCTATTATTTCATTATTTCCAAACTAATCTTTATAATAGTCTTCCTACTACTCGCTTTTTTTTTTTTTTTTTTTTTACTTTTCTTACATTTTTCTAGTTTCTTCAGGTAGAAGGCTAGGTTCGTGATTTGAGATCTTTCTTCCTTTTATTTATTTTTTATTTTTTTAAATATTTATTTGAGAGAGAGAAAAGCCTAGAGCAAGGGAAGGGGCGGAGGGAGAGGGAAGGGGAGAATCCCCTAGCAGACTCCCTGCTGAGCACAGAGCCTGCCATGGGACTCGACCCCAGGGCCCTGAGATCATGACCTGAGCCCAAGGCATCCACTTAACCAACTAAGCCACCCGGGTGCCCCTAGATGTTAATATTTTTGAGGATAGGCGACAACTTGCTTTTTTCTTGCTGCTTTAAGTTTCTCTCTGTCTTTGACGATTTATGATGTGTCTTGGTCTAGATCTCTTTGATTCAAGGATAGGGGTCATGTTTGGTTTTTACCATCATTTTATGCCCAGGGCCCAGCCCAAGAACTTGGCATGAAACAATCAATAAATAAATACATGTTGAAAGAATCCTAAATTAATGAACCTTGAGAATATTTTGATTGTCACTAAAGGACAAATTTTAAATAACCCCAGAGACAAAATTAATAAAGTGGAGAATCTATAATAGAAATAGCAACATATACTTCAAAACAGATTCTGTTGTTGACTTTTTAATTCTCTATTCTTAGAGTCCAAACAAGGGAACTATTTCACCAAAATTAAGTTTCTTTTTTTTTTTTTAATTTTATTATGTTATGTTAGTCACCATACATTACATCATTAGTTTTCGATGTGGTGATCCACGGTCCATTGTTTTCATATAACACCCAGTGCTCCATGCAGAACGTGCCCTCCTTAATACCCATCACCAGGCTAACCCATCATCTCCTCTAGAACCCTCAGTTTGTTTCTCAGAGTCCATAGTCTCTCATGGTTCATCTCTCCTTTAAGTTTCAATAGAGAAAAATAGCAACCATATTAAGTGCCAGTGAAGCTGAGCAGGAGATTGTTTCTGTTGGGGAGCTGTGGATGGGGTAGGGGTTCCTTGTGAGAAGAGCAGTCAGGTGTGTGGCCACTGAGAGAAGCATGGGTCCACCTGCAGCGCCTGCCAGCCCACACAGCTCCACTGGATGCCAGGATCTGTAGTGAAAGCCAGGAAGGGAAGCCTTGCCAGCCCTTTTAATCCATGAATATTTTCCTCTTAAAGTCATAGCTTCAATACATCTTGGTATGTTTTCAAAGTATTCTTTTTTCCCTAAGAAGAGCAAATTTACAGTATATTTTTCCAGTTCTTATATATCTAAACATGATTTAAATGCCTTTCTTCATAAAAGACAACTTCTCCCGGCACACTTTTCTTGGGTAACAGGCATTTAGCTCAAAACTTGTTGACTACGGCACAACTGTCTTCTGAAACTGGGTACAGAGGGAATGATGGAGGGCAAGTTAAGTTTTTGCACCTCTGAATGTCAACTATTCATACTTCAATACTTCCAGAATCTTCCCAAGCTCTTGTAACTAAAAAGAAAAATTGCATAGTGGGAAAGCTGGGCACATGTGGGGGCAGGGACTATACAGGACCTCTCGGCACTTTCTGCGCAATTTTGCTATGAAACTAAACTGCTCTAGGAAATAAAGTTTATTTTTTAAAATGACAGAAAAATACCTATGTGGATTGAGGAATGAATCTCTTCTCACTTTTAACTCCAAAATACAGTCATCATTTTGTAGATGAATCTTTCACATTGACATAAGTATACTATTATGTAAATTTCACTATAGTCCTTTCTTCCCTCATGCATCTCTATATTTATTCTACCTTGTTGAGTTTTTATCCTCTCTCTTTTCTTCTTATGTGTTTCTTAGAGTTCATTCTATCTTACAACCTATTAAGGATTTCAAGCAGTTTTTTACGTTTTTCTTCTTACTCCTATAATAAAGCATTTGAAAGTTATGTTAAATTCTCTCTATGTCTCAAGATGTCACTCACTTTCCCTTTTGGTATTCCATAGAATACTTTGTTTATTTGTTGTTAAAATAAGTCAAGCTTTAAGCAGAGGTTTTGTTTTGTTTTGTTTTGTTTTGTTTTGTTTTGTTTTGTTTTGTTTTGTTTTAACCAATAGGCAGGGTATGTATGTGCCTTGCTTTGCACCCATTCCCCATCCACTTGGATGACAATCAAAATTCCTCCTTGGATATTCAGGTGCCTGCACCTGATGGTTCATGGGCCTCATTTCTATCCAACTGTCCTAATGTTCAGTAGACATTCACCCAGTTGGGCTCTGTTGGGTCTTCTAAGGTGGGTCCTCCTAATAGTCCCAACCAATGAAGCACAAGACCGACCACAAATCCCAGCATGTTCTGCCACAGAATCGGCCTGATTCCCTCCTCCCTGTGGCCCTTGACTTGTGAAGTCTGTGTGTTGCTATCAGTTCTCCTCCACCGCACCTACCTTCTGCCGTGCTTATGTCTACCAGTGTAAAGAACTACAAATGTCTGATAAAAATACGGGAAAATTCCATCTTATTAGAAATTATAGAACTACAACTTGAAACAATGATACATTACAGTATATTTTTCTCTAATCTTAGTAAAGATTTTAAAGCAGTTATTTTGTGAATACGCATTATTGGTGAGGATGCAAATCAGCACAGGTTTTTAAAAAAGATTGTACCCTTTGAATCAGTAATTCTACTTCCAGGAATTTGTTACAAAGAAACTATAACAATAAGTATCATTCACAGCATTATTTGTAACAGGAAACCAAAGCACCAATAATGGGAGAATGGTTAAGATGCAAAATTATACTGAGATTTTAGGCGGTTCTTTTAGGTTATTTTTTAAAATATATTTACTAACAGAGGCATCTGAATGGCTTAGTCGGTTAAGCGTCTGCCTTCAGCTCAGGTCATGATCCGAGTCCTGCACTGGGTTCCCTGCTGGGTGGGAAGCCTGCTTCTCCCTCTGCCTCTGCCTCTCTTTCTCTCTTCCTCTCATGAATAAATAAAATCTTTTAAATATATATATATTTACTAACATCTGAAAATGCTCATTGTATCATGTTGTCAAAAATGTTTCATAACTTGGGCGCCTGGGTGGCTCAGATGGTTAAGCGTCTGCCTTCGGCTCAGGTCATGATCCCAGGGTCCTGGGATCGAGTCCCGCATCGGGCTCCCTGCTCCTTGGGAGCCTGCTTCTCCCTCTGCCTCTCTCTCTCTCTCTCTCTCTGTCTCTCATGAATAAATAAATAAAATCTTTAAAAAAAAAATGTTTCATAACTCTGTCACACACAACAGATCACATAGAGGGTTACCCCAGTTTTGCTCTCTACATCCATATTTATATAAGCAAATCCTTCCACCACATAAACATGAGTTCATATATGTGTACTTGCATAGAAAAAAAACTTCTAGCAACAGATATAAAAATGTATCAGTAATTACTTTTAGGTAAAAATTTATAAGGTTTTCCAATTTTTCCTATTTCTAATAGATTCTACTATGAGATTAAATTCCTTTTAAAATTAGAATAGGAACAAGTAACATCATAAAAATATTTGTATTACTGAGAAAAATAGTGATGAGTTAATGCCCTGATATGAAATTAATATTTTTGGCTTGCATTTAAGTGTTACTCAGACCTCAAAACATTATTGAGTGCATGGCACAGAATTAGACATAACCATGTTACCACAATAACATAACGGCCACCCAAATAATGATAAGAAAAGAGGTTCAAAAATCGATTTACTCCAACAGTGAGTCGTAATTTAGAAACTGCTGAAAGCAAACTGTACTCAGTATGAAGTGAACAAACTTACAGAAGACATTCTGGAACGATTTAGAGTGCTGAAAGCAGTACTTTATGAAGGAGTACCCATACATAGTTTAGAAATGATGAGTGCTTCCCAACATTTATTAAAATAAAAGATGATAGATGATTGAGAGAGAGAGAGAGAGAGAGATAAAAACAATACAAACTAGAAAGGGAACAAAATACAGTTCCAGGTTTCCAGATGGAAGTTTTACTTACTTATTTGATTTGTCCTCTTACCACTATTACGCTCTCTCTTCTGGGAAGAGAACCAAGAATCAGAATTTCTGAAAATGCATTTTCTGCTGGTCTATGGGCACATATCATGAAAAGCACTCCAGAAAAAAACAACACATGGGTGATTACTAGAAATTCAGCCTCAAACCTCCATGAACACTCCTAGTGTGCTATCAGCAAGAAATTTTGGTTTTTCTTCCAGTGAAGCTCAGACAAAACAAGAGCTCACGTGGCCTATCCCAGGCTTACTCTTTCCTGGATCCCCTGGGTTACAACTAGCTGGCTTTATAACTCCGAGTTAGTAGAAAGCGGGGCAGAAGAAGCACTTTCTTCCACACTGGAGGAATCTTGGCCCATGCCTTATCATCACTCCCACGGAAGAAGAACACCGTAAACGATGATTCTAAGTGGTAAAGAAATCAAAAAGAAATGTGGAAAAAATCTCTTCTAACCACTTAGCCTTTCCATCCAAATGCTCTACTTACTTTACTTCCAAAAGTATAAAAGTCTTCTTTGCTGGATGACCACTTTCTCCATATTCACGGGCATGACTCATCCCTGTGGGTGAAGGGGATTAGGAAATTTCACACCCTGTAGAGGTTATGCTGTAGACACTATCACCCACTGCTTGGACCCTTTCTTTAAAAGTGAATAAAGTAGCCATGACTGTACATTTTGTTATGTTCTAGGCACTGTGCTTATGATGTGCATGTATTATTTTACCCAATCCTATCAAACCTGTACAAAATCAGTAGTATGATTGCTACATTTTAAAGATGGGGAGCTAGAGACTCCAAGAAGGTCACCCAGCTGGAGAAGCAGATCTCACCCAAACGTGCCTGAAGCCAGAGCCATCTCTACCAGGCTGCCTGGAGAACTGATCAACTTAACTAAATCAGCTTGTTTTATAGAGTGTAGAGATAGTTTTAATGGGCTCATGCTTTACCTCATCCCACATGTTCAGATCAGAGATATTCTAGGTAATTAGATGTCATCTGCTCTCTACTTGATTTTAAGATCAGAGATATTCTAGGTAATTAGATGTCATCTGCTCTCTACTTGTCTCTGTTAAACCAATGGAACTTGGGCCTTTGTTTTTTATAGCAATTGGCCTACAGTAATCAATACAGAAATTGTTATCTTGGAAGTGGGGTGCTGCCCTAATTAAACCCTAAAATATATGGCATTGTTTTAGCAGGAGGGCAGCAGGCAGCCAGGAACACTGGAGAGTCTGTTCATGCCATGGCAAGATACTTGCTGAAATTGGGTCCTGAGCTAACGTGGCTGGCAGAGCACCGTGGGTCAGGAGGGAGTCAGAGCGTCACTATGTTTGGGGTGCTTTGGTCTGCCCTTAGCAAGGTAGGAAATAAGCTTGGGCAACACACTGATGGTTTTCAAGAAGAAATGAAAGGAAACACAGAACATTCAAAGAAAAGGAAGTTTGGTTAGAAAAGCCAAGTGCTTCTGGCCCAAAACGGAAGAGAATAAGACCACCTAGAGCTTTGGGCAACAAAGGCTAATAAGACTCCTCGGATGACCAGTGACCTGGATGCACGTTCAATACCGGACTCCACTCCTGAGCCTCGTGTTTAAGGCAGCTTCAAAATGGCCACCAGGAAGCATGGCCCGAGGAAGCAAAGGTAAGAGGCATGTCCCGGAATGCACTGGGGTATGGTCATTCCCCCACACAGCCGGTCAAAAATAAACAAGTCAGAAACCCAGTTTCAGAGGGAAGGGTGCTGCCTAAGAAACCATGATCCTGGCCTAAAAAATCCATGATTATTGGGTAGGCTTTGAAAAAAGGCGTCAGGAGCCAAACTTTGCATAGGCTGGAAGTAAAATGCAAGTTATTCAGTCATAGTCCACATACCCTACATCAACTGTAGTCAGGCAAAGGAAAGCAAGCTCCCAAACGGGAATCCATTTGGTATTAGCGTATAACAAGTTACCCCCAAAACTTCGCAACTCAAAAAAATAAACTTAGTATCTCACACAATTTCTGTGGGGCAGGAACCTGGGGTCAGCTCAGCTGGGCGGGTCAGGATCAGGAGGTTGCAGCCAAGATGCTGCAGGGGCTGCAATCCTCTGGTCTTGACTGGGGCTGGGAGGTCTGCTTCAAGGGGGCCTGTCCTCAGATCCAGCAAGTCTGTGCTGGTGGTCACTGAGGCTGCCGTTCCTCACCCCACAAACCTCTGAACCTCTCCTCCCTGCTGTGTATGTGTCCTCAGACACAGCGGACAGCTTCCCCCAGAGAGAACCATGCACAAGAGAGCAAGATGGAAGTCATGTGTGGTCATTCCTGCAGCATCCCATTGGTCAGGCAGCCAGCCCTGTCCAGCATGAGAGAAGACTACACAGCACAAGTCCGATGCCTTAAAACAACATTCTATCTCAGCTCTGGAGGCAAGAAGTCCAAAATCAAGTGTCAACAGGATTGTTTCCTCCTGGAAGGGAGAACATCTTCCTCGCCATCTCTCCTGGCTTTTGGTGGTTGCTGGCAATTCTTGGCCATCATTGGTTTGTAGACGCATCATCCGATCTCTGTACCCATGTTCCCATGGCCTTCTATGCTCTGTGTGTGTGTCTGCAAACCTCCCTCTCCTAACACGGACACCAGCCGTTGGATTTAGAGACCCACCCAATCCAGTATGACCTCATCTTAACTCAATTACATCTGCACAACCAAATTTCCAAGAAAGTATCACATTTTGTGATTCTGGTGGACGGGATTGGAGGGGGTTTGGGGGGACCCTATTGAATCCAGCATAGACATGAACGCCAGGGGCTGAGACTCGTTCAGGGCCATGTTGGAAGCTCTCTACCATAACCATGGGTAGTGGGATTGTGTTGGTGTTGCTGTTGACATTGTTATAGCTGTTACTAAACTTCATACTCTCTTCCCTTTCCACCCCACAAATCCTCCCTCGGGAATATGTTCTACCCTCCTGGCTTCAGCTGGTACCATACTGGTGATGTACAGACCCCTGTAGGTAGCTTTGATCGATCTGATATGCTGCAAAGCCACATTTTGATTTGTTTGATTAACATCTTGATGTGAGATTTTTTAAACCCTCAAAAACAACCATCTCTAAGTAGAATTTACCACATAATCCCCACAGACATATAAAACCTGATTCCTATTTGGATGTCATTAAAGCCTCTCAAAAGCCACTCTAAACAATGATAAAGTCCACTTCCTTGCATCCATTCCTGTGGACTGCTGCCACTGCCCAGGTGCATAGCTGGAATCAAGAGCCCCTCTCCTAGCATCTTGCCTTTTCCTAGTCTATGCTATTCACAGTCACGACCATCATGCTTTCATACATACAGAGCAAAGAATGGCACTCTTTTGTTATAAAATCTTCAGTAATTTTCTTTTTTTTAATCCAAACTTTTACTTTTTAAAAAATATGTATTTATTTATTTGAGAGAGAGAGAGAGAGCAAGCACAAGAGGGGTATTAGGGGCAGGGGGAGAGGGACAAGCAGACTCCTCGCTGAGAAGAGAGCCCGATGTGGGACTCGATCCCAAGACCCTGAAATCATTACCTGAGCCAAAGGCAGACGCTTAACCCACTAAACCAGCCAGGCGCCCCAAAAATATTCAATAGTTTTCTATTTCAAACTTTCACCCTGATCTCTAGAAGCCCCACAAGTTGATGAAGTTCTATTCCCCTTAACAAAATCAGTCCTTTGTCTTTTTTCACGTACGTTGTTTCTTCTGCATGAAGTATCCTTCTTAATTTCAAACATCTTTCAAATGATCTCTCCAATTCCTATTTCTTCAAGAAGCTATTCCAGTGACTAAAATAGCTAAAACTGGCCTTTCCCTTTCTTGATGCTCAATATTATATCGTGCTTTACTTATTGGATATCTGCAATGGAATAAAATCACTTACAGATGTGCCTGGCTCCCTGACTGGATGCTGAGACTGTAGAGAAGAGGGACAGATTCTTGGTCATCTTGCTAATCTGAGGGCCTGACCAGGGCTGCCTCCCCTGTTGTAGGAGTTTGGTGAGAGCTGGCTGACTACACGTTCAATAGATTACTACTGAATTATTTTAGGTCCTGAAGTTATATGCATTGAAAACAAGTATTCAATTAGATTTGCCACCAAAATCTAATTCAGCCATATTTATCTATCTCTTTCATTATAAAGAATTTGAACGCTCATCACCTAAGTTTAAAATGTCAACACCTAACTCCATGATATGAGAGAGAGAAATAGAAAGAGAGAGGGAGGAGGGGAATAGAGGTACAGCTGACTTACTGTCCTGTAATCAGAGGAAGACATTGATTCCAAATATTGTTTTTAAAAAAAAATGCTGCGGGGCGCCTGGATGACTTAGTCGTTAAGCGTCTGCCTTCGGCTCAGATCATGGTCCCGGGGTCCTGGGATCGAGCCCCGCACCGGGCTCCCTGCTCGGCGGGAAGCCTGCTTCTCCCTCTCCCACTGCCCCCTGCTTGTGTTCCTTCTCTCGCTGTGTCTCTCTCTGTCAAATAAATAAATAAAAATAAAAATAAACAAATAAACAAATATGCTGTGCCTCAAAAGCAGCTCAGACCAACTGAATATAGGTTGGGTCTTCACCAGACTGATTACTTTTCTTCCCCAAATAATAGTTGGGAGGTGTTGTTTTGGCAGTGATGGAAGTGTTTTCATTTGGTCTCCCTGGGAGATTTTGCCCCTTTTAGTCCTCTCCGTATTTCCCATAATGAGATGTGCTCTTGCCTTCAGCCAACAATGGCATCACAGAATATCCAGCTTGAATGTGTGTCAGAGGCTGTCTTGAGCTCTAGTGAAAGGCTTATGGCTATCTCATCCCCACTTGACCTACGGCTTCACCTTCCTGTGTGTGATTCTGGTTCTTATTCCTGATTCACCCAATACCAGAGAGGCTCTGGGCAATACAGTTAAGCAGGCAGGAAGGTGACTATGGTTTTCCACCCTGCCACAACCCTGACCACCTTGCCCACTGCCCGGGGCATCCAGGACCCTCGTACTGTCCCTTCCCGTGGCTTCCCACCCCATCCACCACTCCAGACTCTGCTCCACACACTGGATGCTTTAGTCCCACTATCACAGAAGGCTCTGTCAGGCTGGAGATCGGGGTCTATCCCTTCACTGGTGCATCCCAAGCCCTTGAAGAGTGCCTAGGCCATGATAGGTACATAAACAAATACTTGCTCGGTGAATGAATGGCGCATCAGGAGCCCCAAACATCAGGGTGAGACACAAAAGTGAGAGAAGAAGCTCCCTTCTGGGTTTGCCTAAGGATCCAGAGGCAGCAGCACCTGCAGTGGAAGGGGATGGAGGCCACAGTGATGGTGGAGGCCCCTGGCCTTAGTGGGCCCACCCGCTTCAGCGGGTCCTGGACACGGCGGCAGAGGGAGGCCGGGCCACTGCACACACCTCGGTGACTGGGATCCTCCATGTCACTTCTTGGCTCCTGGAAGCCTTGGCAATCTGTGGAAGGCTTCCAAGGTCAGAGAAATCCTTTAACCATGTGTTTTCATAAAATGGAAAGGATCATAGATCCTCTTTTGTATAAAAACTATTTACACATTCTTTAAAGGAAGGCCCACTGATTTTTACCAACAATGAGTCCAGAAGATTCAACATCAGTGATTGAAAACACCCTGCAATCTCTGCCAAGGTACAGCATTCCCTCTTTTACTTATAAAAAGCTGCCAATATGATCGTGGCATTTTAAAGGCAGTGAGCCATCTGTAAAAGGAAAGCTTAAACAGCTTTCTAAACACTACCTCCCTCCCCTGAACATTTCAAGAGAGGGCTGTCTTTGCTCTGGGAAGTTTTCTTTCTTTCTTCCTCTTAAAAAAAATACGGGTAATATTTTTCTTCTTAAAAAAAGAGGAGGTTTGGCACATAGAGATCAGAATTGTAAAGAGAGAAAACACACCATAGAGTGGTATGTTAGAGCTCAAATGCCATCAGAAGGTGTTTAGTGAAATACAGTCAGCCACCTGAAATCAGCATTTGAGCAGCTGCTACAGTAAAATTACAATGTATCAGACAGAACTGCTCACACCCTGGGAGAACGGTGAGGCCCAAGCCCCGGTAAGGGACAGCACAGGGAGAAATTCTGAAGGACTGGCCCTTAATACTTAAAATTCAAAATATGATGGACACCTGAGGGCCAGTTCTTAAGAAAGTCAATGAATTTCTCAGCACTTCTGAAAAATATCTACTGAGACTCGCCCAATAGAAATCTATATGTTCTGAATAAGCCCAGCAATAAACCTATTTAGTATGCATAGAAACCTCTCTGAAGAACTGTATGGTTTCTCATCTTCAGATACTCCAGCTTTTGAATCAATAGTTCAATATATTTTCAGAGAAATTGCTGGACCATGTGCTCCTTACTGGCATAACCCACCCCATGTCCATAGTGATCTCCATACCCCAGGACAGCAGTTGGTATATTTATTGAATTAATGAATTGATTTGAAGTTTAATTGCAAATTTGAAATCTAAAACACTGGGTTATGAATTAAGTAGATGATTTTATTAAATATCTATTTTATTCTTTTTTTAATTAATTAGTTTACTTCTTGGACTCTAACTGCCATTTATTCCCACTTCCCATTTGATGGAAGAATATCCAGTATATAGCTAGGGCCAGCCACTTTGGAGCAGACACTCCAAGAACACAATAATTCGGTCTCTAATTGTTAGTATGACCACTGGCCAGACAAAGAGACTTCCACCTAAGTCAAAAAGCAGCATTTCAAAAAAGGTCAGACGCTCCAACAGAGAGGTAAACCAGGGCTGGGGATTTTCGGTTTATTTCTCCTTTTCCTTTTCTCTCTGCTGTATAATTTCACAATTCCTTTTGTTGACCTGGAAAAAATGTAAAATGTAAAAGTTTCATTTAAAATTTTTATCTTGGGGCGCCTGGGTGGCTCAGTCGGTTGAGCGTCTACCTTTGGCTCAGGTCATGATCCCGGGCTCCTGGGATTGAGCCCGGGGTCCTGGGATCGAGCCCGGAGTCACGCTCCCTAATCAGCTTCTTCCTCTCCCTCCCCTGCTCCCCCTGCTTGTACTCTCTCTCTCTCTCTCTCTCTCTCTCTCTCTCTGTTAAATAAATAAATAAATAAATAAATAAATAAATAAATAAATATAAAATCTTTTTAAAAAAGTAATTATTTTTCTTTATGATTCTAAGTGTGGCCCTTACACAGTGAACTTGAGATGTCAATCCAAGAAAATACAAACATAATTTGAAAAATAATGTGCCACGGCTGCGTATCTATGGAAGAACTTAAATGCAGAGCTGTACACGTTAGTTGACCATGCTGGATTGGACCACACCAGGCTACGGTTATGTTCTTTATTCTTTTATGTAATCTGCTTTGCTCAAAATACATGGAAGGATATCAAGTGACAATATGAGTAAACTCACGGAGCAGCAGAGCAATCAATCAGTTAATCTATTGTTCCTGAACATACGTCCCCTGGAAGGAAATGATCTAAAGCTGTGGGAATGAGCAGGCAGTATTGCTCCTCCTCAAGGAAAAACGATCTCTAATGGAAATGGGAGAAAACGTACGGAAAAAATTCAGAGAAGGAAATAAAGCAATGAACATTGTGCATGGCCCCTGAGCTGTCTTACCCCACTGGGAGGTCCAGCCAGGAGTCCAGGGGACTACCCACAGCAGCCTCCAAATCCATCCCAAGTTCAGCTGTGCTTTCAGCTCTTCCATGGCCGTTGTCCCCCTTACTTACCAATGGAGACAATTTTGAGTCTTGTGGTTGGCTGGGACTTAAGGGTAGTGGGGAGACTCCAGAAATTTCCCTATGACTTGGTGCCTCTTTCCTTGGCCAATCTGGGGAACTTGGAACAGGAGAATACAGAGAATATGAGCTCCCCATCCTCCCTGCATTCTCGGAGAGGGTCCTGGCTGTGTCTCTCAGCATCTTCAAGAAGGAGCTGGGCTGCAAGTGGGAGCCAAATGCAAACAGGTAACCTGAGATAGTTGTGGTTAGTAGTGACAGTTGTGGTTAAACTGCTCAGATCAGTGCCTGGCACATCACAAAGACTCAATAAGTACTCATCATTATCACCATGCAAATGTTTGAAGTAGCCTTATGGTCATAATTCCATGGGCTTTAGAGAAGTGTTTTGATACAAACTTTTCAGAGAGATCGTACCAATTAAAATTCCAACCAGCAGTGGATGAGCATAAACTCATACCTGGCCAACACTGAGTCGTAAGGCTTTTCAAAATAGCTTCCAACTTAGTATTTGAAAATGTGGTTTTAATTGTCCACGTCCTTGAATACTACTGGGGGTGACCTTTATTGTTTTCAAATGTTTACTTGTTGATTTTTTTTTCTTGCTGTGAGTTATTTGTGCTTGTCCTTTGGCAATTCTTCTCTTGAGGAGTCTTTTTCAACCCTGGGGGAAGACAAATCAGAGTGATATGCAAGAAATGAACCAGAGAGTGAAGAAACAGTCCCATCTTTGGGGACTTCTTCAGGAGGAAAAGCTGTTAGAGATGCCAAGACTGCTGATAGTTATCATTTATTGAGTCCGCTGTGCACCGAGCACCAGGCATCCTTTTATTTATAGCTGACCCTTGAACAGCACCGGTTTGAACTGCAACGAGTTTGTTTCTACATGGATTTTTTTAATGTAAACACAGTACAGTACTGTAAATGTATGTTCTCTTCTGATTTTTGATGAGGGAAACAAAGGCAAGAAAAATGTAGCTTAATTTAATCTCCTTACGGCTTGCAGCCCACTTAATGCTACCTGAAACACGCAAAGCTCGACCTTCCTCAAGAACTCACAGCTACCTTAACACTGGTGTTTTGCTAGAGACTAAAAGTAACCTTAGCTTCACAGCACCAAGCCCCTCAAGGTCCTGAAAGCCTTGCTTCCAAATTCCCTCCAGACTTAAGCTCTCCCCAACCATCACTAATTACAAAGTGTATAATCGGTCACTCCTCCCAATCCCAGTGCAGTTCTTTCTGACCACAGGTCCTGTCCCCCATGCCATAATAAAATCACCTTTTTGCACTAAAAACATCTCAAGAATTCTTGGCCGTTAAGTCTCAAACCCAAACTTCAAACCACATCCATTTTCTTAATAACACTTCCTCTCTAGTTTACGTCATTGTAAGACTACAGTATATAATACGTGGAAGGTGCAATGGGTGTTAATCCACTGTTGCTACTAGTGGTTAAGTTTTGGTGATCAAAAGTTATATGTGAATTTTCAATTACGTGGGCATCTGGAGGGTCATCGCCCCTGACCCAGCATTGTTCAAGGGTCAGCTGTATTTTACAAATGGTAAGCTGAGCACCTAATTTATGCAAGTTATTGTAAGGTAAGTTAAGGTCACATCTAATCCACTAGGTCTTTCCTTCCACCTTCAGAGCTAAAGCACACAAGTTCTGGGGCCAGATTGCCAATTTTTGATGTCTGAGTCCACCACTTACTAGCTGTGTATCCTTGGGCAAGTTACTTAACTACTCTGTGTCCCCCAGTTTCCTCTATTGAAGGTAAATTCCTATATACCTCATAAGATTATCATGGGGATTCAATTCACGCAATGGGCAATGATCTATCAATTTCTTCTATAAGTTTATTAAAATACCTGCTATGCGGATAGATTTGTCATGAGTTTAATAATCCACTCTTTTTCTATTGCTTTAAATATTTTAAGGCTACAGAGTCAGGTGGGAAAGGACATGATTTTCGTATCTTCTTGATTAATTATTGCTTTTATCGTTAAGACTTCTTCTTTATTCTTCTTCATGCTTTTCCCTTATCTTTTTTCTGAGGTAGATAATATAGCTCTCTTTCAAATAACACCTTTGTGGTTTCTCTTTTGCCCTTTCTATGTTTTTGACCCTTCTAGATCCTTATGTTTTAGGTACATAGCTCTTGCAAATGGCATGTAGCTAGATTTTCTTTATTCTGAGAAAATTTATCTTTTAATATGTGCATTTAACCCACTTAAATTATTAAACTGATTCCTAAACATATTACCTGTTTTGTTCCTGTTATAAATGGGGTTTTCTCTTTCATTATTCTGAATTGGTTACTCTTTCTATATATGACTGTTATTGATTTTTGTGTGTAAAGTTCAGATCCTACTACCCGATGGATCCTTTTTGGTTTGAGTTAGTTTTATTATTGCTTTTCTAGAGCATGCCAGGCATGCTATCGTATCAGCTATTAGTAATGGTCTCCCTTTTATTCTATGTCTTATGCTATGATTGTAATCCTTTGCTTACTTGCATCAGATTTCATAACATGCTTAATATCCTTGCCTTGTTCCTGACCATGAAGACAATGCCTCTCATCTCCTCGACAAGAGTCCAGCCTTAATACTGAGGTATTTATATGCTACAATGTTAAAAATGTATCCATCCATACCTATTTTCTTGGGAGTTTTTAGTAGGACGGATGTTGAATTTTGCCAAAATGTTTTTAAATTCATTTGGAAACAATCATATGATTTTTTTTCTTAGACCCAATAGCATGGAGAATTATATTAGTAGATTTCCTAATGCTAAATCATATTTGCCTTCATGGTATGAATTCCACTTAGTCATGGTGTCCTTTTCTTAATATGGTTTTTCAATATTTACTAATGCTAGGGTTTTTACATTGATATTAAGAAGCAACAGCAATCTACATTTTTTAGTGTATTTATTTGTATCTAATCTTGATTCATAAAATGAATTTAAAAGTCTTGACTCATTTTCTATGGTCTGAAACAACATTTTTAACTTTGAGATTATCTGGTCTTCTAATATTTGGTAGAAACCCTCTGTGACAACATCTGGGGCTGGTGAATTTTGTGGGCTGATGACTTGGTAACTTTCTACTACTTCTGTGGGAACTGGTGAAAGTTTTTTATTTGTAATGGGATCAACTTGGGTCAATTTTATTTTCCTAAGAGATTGTTAATTTCACTGAGGTTTTCAAATGTATTTGCACAGTCCTGTAAAAATGGGGTTGTTGTTTCACATTTTCGCTGTATCAATAGGTATTTTGTATATTTGTGTTTTCTCCTTTATCTTGATGAAATTGGCTAGTAGATTTTCTTTTTTCTTTCTTTTTTAAAAGTACTTTCAAAAAAATATCTTTAAAGAATCAAGACTTTGAGTTATTAATTTGATCTAATATTTTTCTGTTCTGTACCTCATCAGGGTTTTTTCTTTATTTTTATTATTTTTTATTGTGCTTTGCTCTATTCACTTTGTGCTTTGAACAACATTTCAAATTGCTAATTCAATCCATTTATTTTCACTCTTGTGCTTTTATTGCTACAGCTATTTATTTAAGACTATGAATTTTCCTCTAGTCACTTCTTTAAATGTATTACATTGACTCTGAGATGTAAATTCTTTTTTTCCTAGAAATTCTTAAATTTCAATTCATATTTCCCCTTGCTTCCTGGCGTTGCTTAATAGAAGTCTTCAAATTTCCAAATGAAAAGAATTTGGGAAGTTTTCATTTTTATGATTCCTTTTTTAATTTCTAGGTTTTTTATATTTTGATGAGAGTTTGTTTATAATATATTTATTACATGGGATTTACTAATGCTTTTTTAATGATCTAATATATGATCAAGATATAATTTTTGAATGGTTTATAAGCAACTGTGAGGGAGTTGTCTTATTTTCAGGATGTAGTCACATATATACATTATATACTTTATTTCAGATACTCTCTAGATTCTTTACATCCTTACCTATTAATGCACTTGACCTATCTTATACTTTCAATGTTAATCTCTGTTTCTCCTTGCATCTCCGGCAGTTTCTGCTTTATGCAGATAGTGGCCATTTGGTGCATAGATATTTGTATCTTCATTATGAGTTTTGACTCTTAGGATTATAAAATATCCTCCTTTAATGCTCTTTTGCCTGAATTCTCCTTTTGAAATCAGAATTATATCGCCAATCTTCTCATTGTTTCTGTCTGCCTGGTATACTTAAAGGGTATACATCCCCTTGTTTTTAGCCTTTGGACTCAATGAATTTTAGGTATGTCTTTCTTTACAGCATAGAGTTGGATTTTGCTTTGTGTGCCACTGTGAAAATAGTTCTGTTTAAATAGGTGAGTTAAGCCCATTCATCTTGTATTGATATGACTCATTTATTGGTTTCCAACCTGTCATAAAATTTTCTGTTGTAATAACCCTATGCATTAGGTCATATTAACTGGGTCTCTTTCTTTACATGGTGAATCTTCTCTGTTAGTATTTTTCAAATTCTTTTGGTACTTTTGGAATTACTAACCTTTTGTTCTCATTGTTAAATGTGTATTTATAGTTCTTACTAGCAGTGTCATCTGCCTCATACCTATTTTGTATAGATTAGTTGATGATCTCATTCTACTTTCCCCTCTGTCTCTTCCTTTACTTGCACTTTCTATATGACAACATAGAACATTCTTGGTTTAATCTTGGCTTATCAGTTAAAGTATTGAATTATCACACTCACTGGTCCTTTGTTCCTGTTGCCACTGGCTGGAAGTCATAGGTCACCCTCTAGCAGGTGTCCCCCGCCCTGCGCTCACCCACACTGCGCTCCCTGAGCTCTTACACGCTCACACTCTGTCCCCAAAGCCTCACACTTCGAGGACAGCTTGGTCTCAAGCCTGCCCAGCTCCTTCAACCATTTAAGTAAGTTTGTTTTAGAACGTCTCAATGTATACTTTGAATAGGCTAGGTCTCAGATTTAACCATTTCGGTTCAATTTTCCCAGAAAAACAACAGCCCCTTTGACTATATATATTTACACTTTTTCTTTTTCCAGAAGATTGCCTTAGAGTATTATTTTAAATATTCATCCTTTTCAAATAAATAAATAAATAAACAAATAAATATTCATCCTTTTATTTTGTTTTATTTCTTCAAGAATTCCCATTATGTCTATTTCCTGTCTTCCATTTCAACCACTTTCCCTCTAATCATTTTTACTTTTGTTTATGCAATGTTAATCTTCTTGGTTGTTTTTCTGTCTTCCTTTAATGGTCTTATTAAATTTTCATTTTAGTTGATTCACCCTAGGACACCAAATACTTTTTTCTTCACTTCTGTGATGGATTTTGTCTTTTTCTTCCATTTTTTCCTGATTTATATTAACTCTGGCTACACACACACACACAGATTATACATGTTCAGTTAATATATGCTCAAATTATATCTATCCAGATTATATACATACATAAGTATATCAAGATTATATATACACACACACATATTCACATTACATACATATATAATTAGATTATATATATTTAGAATTTTTGTATATATATTTATTTTATATATATATAATCTCAAAGGCTTGAGAGATTTTGTTTTGTTTTGTTTTGTTTTAGAGATGGGAGGGGCAGACCCTCTTTGTGGGGCGTGGAGCCCCACAAAGGTCTCCATCTCACAACCCCGAGATCATGACCTGAACTGAAATCAAGAGTCAGATGCTTAACTGATTGAGCCACCTGAGCGCCCCAAGAGTATTTATATTTCTGTTTAGAGTGTTCTGTTTCTGTTTGCCTTTGCTTCATAGTTGTTTTGAGGGGAAGAATTTTTATCAGTAAAAAGGTTATGATTTAGGGGCACCTGAGTGGCTCAGATGGTTAAGCGTCTGCCTTCGGCTCAGGTCATGATCCCAGGGTCCTGGGATCGAGCCCCGCATTGGGCTCCCTGCTCCTTGGGAGCCTGCTTCTCCCTCTCCCTCTGCCTCTCCCCCTGCTCATGCTCTCTCTCCCTCTGTATCTCTGTCTCAAATGAATAAATAAAATCTTAAAGAAAAAGGTGATGATTTGCATTTCTTTTTTTTTTTTAGAGAAGCTTTAAATGAAGTTGCTTTCATTTTTTTTTTTCCATTCCTACACATTTATGGCTAGGGTTCATCATTAAAAACTTCCTCCTCCATCAGGTTAATAAAGCCAAGTTTATTACATGGTGATTTTGGTATTGGTAGGAGAGGGGATGGTGCATTTTGTTTCTTTGTTTCTGCAAATTATTTTCCTTCTCTCTCTCTCCACTGACACATCTCTGAGAGGCACCCCCCTTACAGATCTCATTCTCCCCAGGGGGCAGTATTTCCCTGAAGCTACAAAAGTGCTGCAAGTTTTCAAATCCCTACCCCTGGAGGCAGTCTCTGACCAAGGCTGAGCAGTTTAGACTCAATGTCAGACTTTCTCTGAGAGTGACTTCACCTATATGTCATTTTGGCTTCCACTCTCCTCTCCTATTGTTCATGGATCTCTGGAGCCTCCCCTCCCCATTCTCTGCACCTAATGCCTTGTAATCATGATGGAAACTCTTCTGGAATTTGACATTTACTTCTTTAGGTAATTGAAATTTTGGGTATTCTCTACTTCTCAGCAATTAGGGTGGTGGGGCTTGTGCGTGACTTTACTTACACTCCCTTATGACTCCTATTTCTGGGAAGATGCATGAAGAGCTTCTGATTCAAGTCATTCCCATTATTCACCTAACACAATAGCTCACTCATTTCATTATCTTATGACATATATTTCCACTCAAGAGTAGACATTTCCATTGTCACCCCTTTGTAGACATTCTGTCTTTTCTCTGGTAGCTGTTTAGATATTTGTCTCTAAATTTGATGGTCCACAGTTTTCCATATAATGTACCTATGGCTAAGTTTGGTTTTATGTGTTACAATTGAGACTTATTGTGTTTTTTCATACTCAAGATTCATCTCTATTTTCAATTCCAGAACATTTTTTTCAGCGTTATTTTATTATCTCGTTCTGGAGCCCTTCCTTATTTGATACATGTTCAAACTTTGATTTCTACCCAGCGTCCATTTTCCTTTCTGGCTAGTAACAAAATCTCAATTTTTATTTTTGTATACTGGGACAATGGCCATGTCAGTAAATTCTGGCCAATGATCAGGGAACTTGAAAAACTTTCATTTCTGTTATCAGTTATACTGATTTATTGTGAGGAGTTAATAATGCAGGCTGATTAGATGGTACTTATTTCCAAAATAATTATTCTCTGGATAATTTCAAGCATCAGTAGCAAACATTCTATCAGCATCTCTTCAAACTGTAGCACATATTACCTTCTGTTTTACATGTAAAACAATTAATTGGGATAATATGAATTAGTATGACCATAATCTGGAGGACAATACCATGCAAAGTCATGGACCTAGGGAAGCAGCTTTGCATCTGGAGAGACAGCAGATCTTAGTTACATCCGAGCTCTGTCATTCACTGCTTGTGTGACCTTGACAAATTCAAAGTCTCTCTTAGTTTCTTTGGGTGTTAAATGGGGCTATTTTAAAAGAATCAATAATGAAAGTGCCTAGCATAGTTCCTGAAACAATTTTTTTTTCATCTGAAGAACCGCATAAGGCAAAATTAAACATTGGTTCTGTGTGATTCTTTTCATCCTGCAGTTCATCAAACTTTTTAAAATCCCTGCACTCTAGTGGTGATGACAAGATATGCAAACGTCTCACAGTGATGCTAAAGCTCTGAGAGCTTGACAGCATCTAACTCAACATACCTGGTTTACCAAGGAACCAATGAGCCAGTTAGTAACTGGAAAAAAACACACACACACACACACACAACACGTCTCACTCTCCCAACTTCCTTCCCCATGATTTCCTTTGCCCTGCACTAGCACTACTCACACAGGCTCAGAACATGTACTCACCATTTTACTTATTTATTTATTTATTTATTTATTTAATTTGAGAGAGAAGGGAGGGGTGAGGTAGAGGGAGAAGAAGAGAGAGAATCCTCAAGCAGACTCCCCACTGAGTGCAGAGCCCAATGTAGGGCTTGATCTCACAACCCTAAGATCATGACCTGAGCTGAAACCAAGAGTCAGACGCTCAACCAACTGAGCCACCCAGGTTCCCCTAAAGACCTGGTATTTTAAACATGGTTCTACCCTGTCTGTTGTATTTTAAATAGCACATGGGTTTCATTCTTCAGTTACCGTGTTCTGCTTCATGAAATCAATATAGGAAACATCTATAAATGCCCAATGTATGTAATTACATATACATTATAATAGTTAATATATATACATACATATACAACATTAAAGAGTCTCATTCACATCAGCAATAGGTGTTTACGTAATTCACTCCAAGAAAAGAAGGAAGCCAAGATCTCCATTAACATTAAAGATTGAATATGTTCACTTGTTCATTTTATTACACCAAATTCAATGTTGCTGCCCAACTTTGTATGTTACTTTGAAACATCAGCATCATCTTGTAAATAGGCCAGCTGCTGCCGGGGTCTTCAAGAGACAAGGAGGTGAAGTGGAAGTGAAGTGAGCATGGCTGTGCTCTTGTTTGCCAGAGCATTTCAAGTTTTGATCGTTACTCCTCTTCCTGTTTTAGAATCTCTTGTGCAGCTCCCCTCTCATTCCAAAACGGACACATCACAAATGGGAAATTAGCGGGCAACAGACAAGGACTTGCTAATGATGTGGCTACTAGGTGGTAAGATTAGGAGCCTATAATTTAAAGCAATCACTGACGAAGATTCCCAATTCATAAAGAGCAGAAAAAGAGTGCATTTGTGCTGACGAAATCTGTTTCTGTCCTCATTTGCAGTTATCCACAGACAATGATGTTTCCCTCACACATGTGTCTTGACTATTAAAATGTGCAAGGGTATTTGGCTGAGAATTAGTTATTAGTATAAAACTAGAACACAGAGAGAGAGCACGCATGCAAAACACTACAATACAATAACATAATTATCTTATTATGAACAGACTTGTTGTCGAATGTTAGATTTTTCTGACCAGGAATGACTCTGAAACACCATAGCTCAACCTTCAGAAGCCTCAGCCATAATTCATTTTGTAGCACCATCTTGCTCCTGACCTGTGCTGTGAAATGTTCCTTTTATTCTCAGTTCTGGAGGATGGAGAACATAGAATAAAAGCTCCAGGGAACTGATTTAAACTAACCCGGCCTTCCAGAGGCCAGGCCAGCCAATTACAACACAGAATGCCAATGTATTGGTTTATAATGATGAGAAAATAGACAACTTTCTGACAACGAGCGTATGTAAGCTCGGGTCCAAGAAACGTCCTGTCCCAGAAGCAGGCTTGCAAGACAGAATTGAATGCATTCCTCAACAAGCACAAATGATAGCCGAAGATGATAAATACATTTAAATCTGCATTTTTAAGGCATTTTTAATGGCATTCAAAAGGCATTTTTAAACATGGTATGAAAACACTGCTGTATAAAAAGAGAAACTGTAAGAAATACTGGTGTTAAAGTCCATCTTTAGACATGCATTTGGCTTGTCTTAAAAAAGAAAATATCTAAAAATCAAGTAAAAAGAGATTCCTTAGTAAATTTCATGGACTTCCCATGAAAATTAAAACCAAACAAAGGGGGGCGGAGCAAGATGGCGGAGGAGTAGGAGACCTGGATTTCGTCTGGTCTCAGGAATTCAGCTGAATAGGGATCAAACCATTCTGAACACCTACGAACTCAACAGGAGATCGAACAGGAGAGTAGTAACAACTCTCTCAACAGAAAAGCGACCACTTACTGGAAGGTAGGACGTGCGGAGAAGTGAATCCGAGGCGATATTCGGGAGGATAGACGGCGGGGGAGGGGGCCTCGTCGGACGCTTCTGGCAAGTGCTAGAGCCGCGGAGCACAAAATCGGACCTTTTAGAAGCCGGCTCAGCAGAGGGACGTCGCTCGAGTGGCTAAGTGGGGGGTGGAACCCTCGCGGGACAGTGGGGTCTCAGGACCCTCGGGGTCACAGAAAGACCGGGGGAGCCTGAGTGCGGCAGAGCTCCCAGGGATCGGAGCAGGGAAGCCGGCTGCAGAGACGGAGCCGAGGTGCAGGCTCTCAGCTCGGGGTTGCCATAAACTGTGATCCGTGGCCCAGGCGGGCCACTGCTCCTCCAGCGGGGACCCAACAAGCGGCAGATCGGGGAGACTCCCCTCCCTCCCCCAGGAGGAGCGGCGTGGGAGCGCACCGCAGGGATCTGCTGGGTTTGGAGACTCCACACGGGGTCGGGTGCCAGACATAGAAACGCTCGGTCACAGGCCGGGTGAGCACGGAGTGCGGCCGGAGACCGGGGACACGGGAGTGACTGCTTTTCTCTGGGGGCGCACTGAGGAGCGGGGCCCCGAGTTCTCGGTTCCTCCGGGTAGAGATTGGGAGGCCACCATTTACACGCTGGTCCTCCAAAGCTGCACCGAGAGCTTGCAGGGAACAAAAGCTCCTGAGAGCAAACCCGAGCAGCTTGCTTAGCCCGGACCGACAAGGGCGGGGCAATTCTGCCTCCGGCAAAGACATTTGGGAACCACGGCAACAGGCCCCTCCCCCAGAAGATCAGCACGAACAGCCAGCCAAGACCAAGTTTACCGATCAAGGAGAATGGGAGAACTCCAGCGCTAGGGGAATACTGCACATAGAATTCATGGCTTTTTTACCATGATTCATTAGTTTTTCAAAGTTAATTTTTTTAACTGTTTTTTTCTTGAATTTTTCTTTTTCCCTTTTTCAAACAACATCTTATCAATCCCTTTAAAAAAAACATTTTTTATTTTTCATTTTTAGAGTCATATTTTTATCCCTTCATAGTAGTTACCCTTATTTTTGGCATATATATATATAAGTTGTTCTCTCTTTAAAATTTTGAGATACAATTTCTTCTAACAGATCAAAATATACCCTAAATCACTAGTGTTTGGCTTTGTTCTAGTCTCCTGTCTGATCACATTCTCTCCCTTTTTTTTTCTTTTTAAATCTTCTTTCTTTTTAAAAACAACTTCTTATCTTATCAAGTCCTTTTATAAAATCTTTTATAATTTTCATCTTTACAATCATCTGCCATCCCTTCATTGTATCAACCCTTATTTTGTACATATATAAGTCTTTCTTCCTTTAAAATTTTAGCAGGCACTTTCTTCTAACAGACCAAAATATGCCCAAAAGCTAGTGTGTGGCACTGATCTATGCACTAGCCTGATCATATTTGATCATATTCTGGTTTTTTTTTCTTTTGTTCTGTTTTTGTGTGTTTTTATCTTTTTCTTTTTCCTTTTTTTTTCTCTTCTTCCTTTCCCTTTCTTGTCCCCTGGTTTCAGGTCTTTTCTGATTTGTATAGAGTATATTTGCTGGAGACGTTGTTAACCTGTTAGCATTCTGTTCTCTCATTCATCTGTTATTCTCTGGACAAAATGACAAGACGAAAAAAATCACCTCAGCAAAAAGAACAAGAGGTAGTACCGTCTGCCAGGAACCTACTCAATACGGACATTAGTACGATGTCGGACCTAGAGTTCAGAATCATGACTTTAAAGATACTAGCTGGGCTTGAAAAAAGTGTAGAATTTATTAGAGAAACCTTTCTGGAGAAATAAAAGAACTAAAATCTAACCAAGTCGAAATCAAAAAGGCTATTTATGAGGTGCAATCAAAAATGGGGGCACTAACTGCTAGGATAAATGAGGCAGAAGGAAGAATCAGCGATATAGAAGACCAAATGATGGAAAATAAAGAGGCTGAGAAAAAGAGAGAGAAACAACTACAGGATCACGAGGGCAGAATTAGAGAGATAAGTGATACGATAAGATGAAACAACATTAGAATAATTGGGATCCCAGAAGAAGAAGAAAGAGAGAGGGGGGCAGAAGGTATATTGGAGCAAATAATAGCAGAGAACTTCCCTAATGTGGGGAAAGAAACAGGCATCAAATTCCAGGAGGCACAGAGAACCCCTCTCAAAATCAATAAATATAGGTCAACACCCCGACATCTAATAGTAAAACTTACGAGTCTCAGAAACAAAGAGAAAATCCTGAGAGCAGCTCGGGAGAAGAGATATGTAACCTACAATGGTAGAAACATTAGACTGGCAACTGACCTATCCACAGAGACCTGGCAGGCCAGAAAGGACTGGCAAGATATCTTCAGAGCACTAAACGAGAAAAATATGCAGCCAAGAATACTATATCCAGCTAGGCTCTCATTGAAAATAGAAGGAGAGATAAAAAGCTTCCAGGACAAACAAAAACTAAAGGAATTTGCAAACACAAAACCAGCCCTCCAAGAAATATTGAAAGCGGTCCTCTAAGCAAAGAGAGAGCCTAAAAGCAGCATAGATCAGAAAGGAACACAGACAATATACAGTGACAGTCACCTTACAGGCAATACAATGGCACTAAATTCATACCTTTCAATAGTTACCTTGAATGTAAATGGACTAAATGCCCCAAACAAAAGACACAGGCTATCAGATTGGATTAAAAAACAAGACCCATCCATATGCTGTCTGCAAGAGACTCATTTTGGACCCAAAGACACCCCCACATTGAAAGTGAGGGGGTGGAAAACCATTTACCATGCTAATGGACACCAAAAGAAAGCTGGGGTGGCAATCCTTATATCAGACAAATTAGATTTTAAAACAAAGACTGTAATAAGAGATGAAGAAGGACACTATGTCCTACTTAAAGGGTCTATCCAACAAGAAGATCTAACAATTGTAAATATCTATGCCCCGAACATGGGAGCAGCCAATTATATAAGGCAATTAATAACAAAAGCAAAGAAACACATTGACAACAATACAATAATAGTGGGGGACTTTAACACCCCCCTGACTGAAATGGACAGATCATCTAAGCAAAAGATCAACAAAGAAATAAAGACTTTAAATGACACACTGGACCAAATGGACTTTACAGACATATTCAGAACATTCCATCCCAAAGCAACAGAATACACATTCCTCTCTAGTGCCCGTAGAACATTCTCCAGAATTGATCACATCCTAGGTCACAAATCAGGTCTCAACCTGTACCAAAAGATTGGGATTATTCCCTGCATATTTTCAGACCACAGTGCTTTGAAACTAGAACTCAATCACAAGAGGAAAGTCGGAAAGAACTCAAAGACATGGAGGCTAAAGAGCATCCTACTAAAGAATGAATGGGTCAACCAGGAAATTAAAGAAGAATTTAAAAAATTCATGGAAACCAATGGAAATGAAAACACAACTGTTCAAAAACTTTGGGATACAGCAAAGGCAGTCCTGAGAGGAAAGTATACAGCAATACAAGCCTTTCTCAAGAAACAAGAAAGGTCTCAAATACACAATCTAACTCTACACCTAAAGGAGCTGGAGAAAGAACAGCCAATAAAGCCTAAACCCAGCAGGAGAAGAGAAATCATAAAGATCAGAGCAGAAATCAATGAACTAGAAACCAAAAGAACAGTAGGACAGATCAATGAAACTAGGAGCTGGTTCTTTGAAAGAATTAAGAAGATTGATAAACCCCTGGCCAGACTTATCAAAAAGAAAAGAGAAATGACCCAAATGAACAAAATCATGAATGAAAGAGGAGAGATCACAACCAACACCAGACATACAAACAATTATAAGAACATATTATGAGCAACTCTATGCCAGCAAATTAGATAACCTGGAAGAAATGGGTGCATTCCTAGGATGTATCAACTACCCAAATTGAACCAGGAAGAAATAGAAAATCTGAACAGACCTATAACCACTAAGGAAATTGAAGCAGTCATCAAAAATCTCCCAACAAACAAAAGCCCAGGGCCAGATGGCTTCCCAGGGGAATTCTATCAGACATTTAAAGAAGAATTAACACCTATTCTCCTGAAACTGTTCCAAAAAATAGAAATGGAAGGAAAACTTCCAAACTCATTTTATGAGGTCACCGTTACCTTGATCCCAAAACCAGACAAAGACCCTATCAAAAAGAATAACGGACCAATATCCTTGATGAACATGGATGCAAAAATTCTCACCAAAATTCTAGCCAATAGGATCCAAAAGTACATTAAAAGGATTATTCACCATGACCAAGTGGGATTTATCCCTGGGCTGCAAGTCTGGTTCAACATCCGCAAATCAATCAACGTGATACAATACATTAACAAAAGAAAGAACAAGAATCATAGGATCCTCTCCATAGATGCAGAAAAAGCATTTGACAAAGTACAGCATCCTTTCTTGATCAAAACTCTTCAGAGTATAGGGATAGAGGGTACATACCTCAATATCATAAAAGCCATCTATGAAAAACCTACAGCGAATATCATTCTCAATGGGGAAAAGCTGAGAGCTTTTCCCCTAAGGTCAGGAACGCGGCAGGGATGTCCACTCTCACCACTGCTATTCCACATAGTATTAGAAGTCCTAGCCACAGCAATCAGACAACAAAAAGAAATCAAAGGCATCTAAATCGACAAAGAGGAAGTCAAACTCTCACTCTTTGCAGATGATATGATACTGTATGTGGAAAACCCAAAAGACTCCACCCCAAAACTGCTAGAACTCTTACAGGAATTCAGTCAAGTAGCAGGATATAAAATCAATGCACAGAAATCAGTGGCATTCCTATACACCAACAACAAGACAGAAGAGAGACAAATCAAGGAGTCGATCCCATTTACAATTGCACCCAAAACCATAAGATACCTAGGAATAAATTTAACCAAAGAGGCAAAGGATCTGTACTCAGAAAACTATAAAATATCATGAAAGAAATTGAAGAAGACACAAAGAAATGGGAAAACGTTCCATGCTCATGGGATTGGAAGAACAGACATTGTGAAGATGTCAGTGCTACCTAGAGCAACCTACACATTCAATGCAATCCCCATCAAAATACCATCCACCTTTTTCAAAGAAATGGAACAAATAATCCTAAAATTTGTATGGAACCAGAAGAGACCCCGAATAGCCAGAGGAATGTTGAAAAAGAAAAGCAAAGCTGGCGGCATCACAATTCCGGACTTCCAGCTCTATCACAAAGTTGTCATCATCAAGACAGTATGGTACTGGCACAAAAACAGACACATAGATCAATGGAACAGAATAGAGAGCCCAGAAATGGACCTCTATGGTCAACTCATCTTTGACAAAGCAGGAAAGAATGTCCAATGGAAAAAAGACAGTCTCTTCAACAAATGGTGTTGGGAAAATTGGACAGCCACATGCAGAAGAATGAAACTGGACCATTTCCTTACACCACACACAAAAATAGACTCCAAATGGTTGAAAGACCTAAACGTGAGACAGGAGTCCATCCAAATCCTAAAGGAGAATACAGGCAGCAACCTCTTCGACCTCAGCCACAGCAACTTCTTCCTAAAAACATCGCCAAAGGCAAGGGAAGCCAGGGCAAAAATGAACTATTGGGATTTCATCAAGATAAAAAGCTTTTGCACAGCAAAAGAAACAGTCCAGAAAACCAAAAGACAACCGACAGAATGGGAGAAAATATTTGCAAATGACATATCAGATAAAGGACTAGTATCCAAAATCTATAAAGAACTTATCAAACTCAACACCCAAAGAACAAATAATCCAATCAAGAAATGGGCAGAAGACATGGACAGACATTTTTCCAAAGAAGACATCCAAATGGCCAACAGACACATGAAAAAGTGCTCACCATCGTTCGGCATCAGGGAAATCCAAATCAAAACCTCAATGAGATACCACCTCACACCCATCAGAATGGCTAAAAAATTAACAAGTCAGGAAACGACAGATGTTGGCGGGGATGTGGAGAAAGGGGAACCCTCCTACACTGTTGGTAGGAATGCAAGCTGGTGCAGCCACTCTGGAAAACAGTATGGAGCTTCCTCAAACAGTTGAAAATAGAGCTACCCTACGATCCAGCAATTGCACTACTGGGTATTTACCCCAAAGATACAAATGTAGGGTTCCGAAGGGTCACGTGCACCCCAATGTTTATAGCAGCAATGTCCACGATAGCCAAACTGTGGAAAGATCCAAGATGTCCATCAACAGATGAATGGATAAAGAAGAGGTGGTATATATACACAATGGAATATTATGCAGCCATCAAAAGGAATGAGATCTTGCCATTTGCAACGACGTGGATGGAACTGGAGGGTGTTATGCTGAGTGAAATAAGTCAATCAGAGACAGACATGTATCATATGACCTCACTGATATGAGGAATTCTTAATCTCAGGAAACAAACAGTGTTGCTGGAGTGGTGGGGGGTGGGAGGGAGGGGGTGGCTGGGTGACAGACATTGGGGAGGGTATGTGCTATGGTGAGCACTGTGAATTGTGCAAGACTGTTGAATCACAGATCTGTACTTCTGAAACAAATAATGCGATATATGTTAAGAAAAAAAAAAGAAGATAGCAGGAGGGGAAGAATGAAGGGGAGTAAGTCGGAGGGGGAGACGAACCATGAGAGACGATGGACTCTGAAAAACAAACTGCGGGTTCTAAAGGGGAGGGGGGTGGGGGGATGGGTCAGCCTGGTGATGGGCATTAAAGAGGGCACATTCTGCATGGAGCACTGGGTGTTATGCACAAACAATGAATCATGGAACACTACATCAAAAACTAATGATGTAATGTATGGTGATTAACATAACAATAAAAATTATTTTAAAAAACACCAAACAAAAAATATGATATTTTTCTCTTTGATTTTTGTGCCCTATTCCCCGACATCTATGCCACCAGAGCCACGTAGGATGGTAAAGTTTTGAAAATTTGACAGAAAAGTGCAATAATATATTTCTCCTGAAATCTGTGTATTCTTGGCTCTTATTGCAATATTACCATCAAAAGAGTCCCTAAGGTACCAAGAGGTAAAATTAAAGTTATCTTCTATCATACAATAGAAATGATTGCTCCAAGAAAACAACACATGCCTAGAACATACTGATACAATTTATTGAATGATTCTTCCTTTCCTCACTGATGAGCAGCACTGATTTTAATGTGTATTTCATTCTTGTATTGGTCTAGATCCTCACCAGTCCACGATGGTTTTGAATATTGTAGCTTTAACGTACATCTTGGAACTGTGTGAAAGCAGGGCTATCTCAGAGCCAGGCTAGGACACTCTATGCTTACCCCTGGAGACACTCAGAGTGTCATCTTGACTGTTGGCCAAAAGAAGGATGAAGTCGTTGGCTGATGGTTTGTCATGGGTTGTTTAAGGTTTGCAACTTCACTAGAGACACTCTGTATCCGTGTGTTTTTCTTGTTTGGGGGTGTATAGACAGTGGCTGTGCACCTGTCTTACCTGGTGCACACTCTAGCCTTAGCTGGGCACCAATGGTTATAAAAGCTACCTTTGCTGGGGTGCCTGGGTGGCTCAGTCAGTTGAGTGTCTGACTCTTGATTTTCGCTCAGGTTATGATGTCTGGGTCATGAGATCGGCCCCAGTTCAGGATCCACGCTCAGCTGGAAGTCTGCTTGAGGATTCTCTCTCTCCACCCCTCCCCCACTCTTGCATGCACTCAAATGCACGCTCTCTCAATCAAATAAATAAATAAATAAAACTTTTTTTTAAAAAGATGCCTTCGGTACACTTCTACCTGGTCTCCTCTGACACCGACTGATATTTCTCAGTGGTTCCCAAAGCACATCCCATGAAAGTGGGAACGGGGTGTGGGAGGGAAGGTAGCTACACCTGGACATTTCTTCACTGCTCTGTGGTTACGAGTACCAGCACTTTCTCCAGTTTGTGGCATCCTTTATCTTTACATGTGTGAATGTACCCTCCAGAGTCTGAAAGTCCTTCCAGTTATCCTACATGGGGTAATCAGAGCAATGTTTCATATGGCAAGGGACCCCATTATTAACTTACAAATATATCTTTATTTACATGCACTTCAACATTATAAACTTCAGACAAAGTCTCGTCCAGTTCTAAAAGAAAAAGCATTAAGATTTTGGTTGGAGTTTTGCTAAATATACAGGTCAACTTATTGAGTCAGAATGAACAATTTTGCAGTATTTCCAAGTTCCTTTCCTGCCTTTCAGTACAAGAAGGAGGAACACATACACAACAGTTAAAGATAAAAGCAACACAGCAGGGCATATAGGCAAGCAAGAAAAATGGAGACAGAAAATATCGGTTGCTCTAATGGGCAATTTTAAGGGCACCACTCAACAATTTTAAAAGCTAACATTTCCATGCCAGTCATTGTTCTAAGCACTTTGTATGTAGTAACTTGTTTAATTCTTATAACAACCTATGAAGTATGGATAGATGATTGCTGCTGCTGATAGATGATAGATGGATGATAGATAGATAGATGATAGATAGATAGATAGATAGATGACAGATAACCACTTTTCAGATAAAGAAACAAACAGAGAAGTTAAGTAAGTTGCTCAAGGTCAAACATGGAGGAAAGACAGTCTTCAGACACAGGGAGTGTGACCCCAGAGCTGGAGTTCTTAACCACTACTCTAGATTTTTATGCAAATAAGCTAGTAGTCTAGGACAGACAAATTCAGCATGAAGTAGTTAACCCTCACTCTTCGATGTGTGCGTCCATTGCTGGTGCACTTTCTTGTGCTAGAGGGAAGGACAAGATTTCTGGAGAGAAGTATTTCATGTGGTTGCAAGGGCCCAGTTTTGCACGCATATTCACAATCAGGACAGGACCCCTCTCCACACCCTCTGTTAACCCCACGTGGCAGAGAATCCAGAGGGTAAACTGGCGGCATTCAGAAAGGGGAACCCTAAGGACCCTGACCTAGACGAGTATTCCTGGGGGGATAGGCAGCCAAGCCTCTCATCACATATTGGAATACACAAACCTTGACAGAAAAAAGTTCCTAAACCTGCATATCCAAGGAAGCTTGAACATGAACCTAAGCAAAGGCCAAGGATTGTCTGCAAGTCTGTAAGGGCCTGAGACATGCAGCCTCCAGCACATCAGGCAAAACCCTGATGGATGGTGGAGGAAAGTTCGGGAGAACCTGGAGGTAACTGATCTTAAGAGAGGGGATGATTCCCTGACGATTGTTAAGCATCATTCTATGTCAGGTGGAACCTGAAGAACAGCAAGACCTCTGTGTGTCACTCTCAGGAGCACGGGCGCTTCAGCGCTCTGGACATCTGGAAAGAGACACTTGTGCCTTTCTCACCCAGAAAGGGGTTGTATGGTATTCACACAGGCTTGCCTCCTCCAGTGTTCTCCTGGAAAGTGGGCACATTTTTAAATGGTCTGGACTGGGGGGACCCCATCTCAACAAGCATAGCCCAATAATCGAAATCCTAATGATCTCAGTGGATAAGTCCAAGTTTTTGCAGACAGTTGCTCTGTTCAAGCTGGATTGAGTATCCTCAGCTAAAACCTTTACAATTTAAGGATTTAAATAAGCACCAGCCACAGGCAAATGTAAGCTGTTTTGTAATTCAGCAAACTGGTCCAAGTGTTCTCATCTCTGCTTCTGGAATTCAGATTTCTCAGGTTTGGAGGGGTCCTAATTAGCTGAAGTTAATACTGTTTACACAGATCTTCACCGCTGTGTAAGCCTCTTACAGCCTGAGGACAGACATAATCTCACAGAATCACTAATCCTATCCTGCAATGGGTCTCCATCTCATTAGATGCAATTGCCTTGGATTAGTGACGTGGCGGAGGGCTGCAATGTGCCAGGACACCAGCCAGAGCAGGAGTTATTTGAACTGGTGAAACAGTGTTTTGGGAAAACAACAAAAAGAACAACTCCTGTGATATTTTACCAAGACTCACCCACTCAAGTCAATGTCAATTTGCTGAGAAGCATGATTTGGACCCATTTTCTCCTTGGCTTCCTTGTAAATCTTCTAGACATCTCCACCCAAGATTCCTTCTGTCCACAACTGCTTGGACCCCCTACTTGCTTTACTCCACCATCTGTACTATCAGGACTCAGAGAATTTAACACTACATGAGGAGGGTAGTCTCAACGTTACTAGGATTCTTACCCCCTGCGTTGTCTCTGCAAAGGTGTTCTAGTCCTAGCCTCCAGCTTCGAGGGATACATTCATAGTTCTACCAAGCTCTAGCACTCCTCATAGTCAGGAGGTTATGAGGGCCATAGACAAAGAAGTCCAAGTTTACAAAGTATATTCCATTTCATTATGAGTATTATAAGACATTTTGGGCACTCACCATTTATTTACTTCTCCATAAAGAAGAAGTATATTACTGTCTTTCTTACTTTCATTTCATGGGGCCAAAGAGGAAAAGAAGATGGGTCTAATTTTCCAAATACATTCATTCATCAAATAGAGGACTAAAAGGATCTTGGTAGCTCTAATAAGGTCATGGTAGCTCTAAGATGACCCCAATGAGCCCACCTCCCATTACACTGGGGTTGGCCCCTGTGACCAACAGAATATGGCAGAAGTGATGACATGTCACGTCTGAGATGATGGATGAAAGACACTGCTTCCATCTTGCACATTCATTCTCTCTCTCTCTCTGTACCCCGCCCCCCAACACCCCCATCACTCACTCTGTGGGAAGCCAGCTGTCGAGTCCAGAGTGGCCCCACAGAGCAGTCCACAGGGAGAGGAGCCAAGGCCTCCCGCCAGCAGCCACATGGGGAACATCAGAAGCCGATCTCCCACCCCAGTCTGGCCTTCGGGTAACTGAAGCCCCAGCCAGCCGCTTGGCTGTGACTGCACAGGAACCCTGAGCCAGAAGCATCCAGCTGAGCCATTCCCAGAACACTGACCCTCAAAAACTGTGAGAGACAATGCATGCTTGTTGTCTTCATCTGTAGGTTTTAAAGTAATTTGTTATGTAAGAGTATGCATCGGCAACCCCAGGTTGCCAGAGAGGGTGAAAAGTCGCCATGGCATCACACTCCATCTTTATCCCCTCCCTTGTCCCTCCCTGCCCAAATCCAGGAGTTGTGGGGCTGTTGCATTACAACCTATTACAAAAGTGCATTCTCCAGAGACCTATGATTACTTCACAAAATGTACTGAATTGCCATATTAAAATGTTCTTTATAACTCATATGCTTCTCTGAATAGGATATTTTGCATTTCAAAATAACCCCCATTGAGAAGGTTTTAGTTAAGCACAGAACAAAATCAACAAGAATGGCATTTGCCATCTAAACAAAATTCCAGATAACAGGAATTCTTGGATTCACCATGACATGGGCCCCCATCACAGTGAAGACTGCTGGACTCCACCCTAGCCTATTCCTCCTCTGCAGGCCGTACTAATTCCCCCAGGGACCTACCTCACACCCAAATTACCGTGGTTACACTTAACCCTACCTGATACTCTCCTCCCTGAGAACCAAACTGATACGCCAAGAGATCCGATAATTTGGGATGAACTATAACCACATTAAGTCTTCACTCAAGAGATAACCCTCCATCCCTCTCTTCAAAACATAAAATAAAACTAAATCCTGCCAAAATGCTTGCAGGCAACCCTGGGACACAAG
This sequence comes from Zalophus californianus, assembly GCF_009762305.2. NCBI lineage: Eukaryota > Metazoa > Chordata > Mammalia > Carnivora > Otariidae > Zalophus > Zalophus californianus. Next base: position 4,098,286 of record NC_045601.1, on the reverse strand, counting down.
ACGAGGTCTCGTGGGAGGGTGAGGAGGATGGCAGTGTTGTAATAGGTGTGGAGTCCCCTCTCTTAGTGTCAGTCTGCTTTTCCTCTGTTGCTGCTACCACACTGCGCCATAGGAGCATTCTAATTACAGCCTATCTAGGTCAGCATGCACTAAAACCCTCGCCCTCCTGCTTCCCGAAGATTTTCATTCTGTCACAGAAGAGAGATCGGGTTAATGTGACAAGCTTCTTTTTCACAAAGCCTGCAAGATTGTTTAGAGCCTCATCAATACAATACTGTTGTTTACAAACACAGGATTTCACCAATTTTTAATATTATGAATATAGAAAACCTAAGACATCGCAAAGATGTTCCTTTTATGCAGCTAATATAGTGACCACGTGATTTTAAATTTTATTCCAGTTTAATGCCTAGGCTAGGAATGAGAGATAATAGATTATTCTAAGATAACGTTTTCTTTTCAAAGTATGATAACCTACATCAGAATCATATTCTTGAGCCTCATTTCAGCATCTGGGGGTGGGGTGCAAGACTGGGGAGGGTCATCATTTTCATGGTTCTGGAGCTGTCAGGTTTGAAAACATGATTCCTTACGAGGTGATCCACATGGTGTATTGAAGGAAAAACATGCTTTCTAGATATTCTGACATGATCTCAATGTTTAAATACATTGAGTGGAGAAAGTTACAGGAAATCTACATTTCATATTTTCAGAGTCCCTCAAAAAGAATTGGGATCTCCCCCTGTCCTTGGGTGTAGGGCTCATCTATATCTTATTCACTTTTCCAATCCCCATAGCTCCTAACAAAGTTCCTTGTAAATGACAGGTATTCAAGATACAGGTGACGTATGAGCCGTTGAACAAGAGATGATGGGACCTTCTCCTTATTTGCTTGTCTCAAGTTACTCCCAAGAAGACCATAATACTGACAATATAATTGCGTGACTCAACAGATCAACACAAAAGTCTACGAAGGAAGAAATGCTCTTCCTCAGAAAATGCCACAAAGACCTCATCATCCCAGACTGCCACCTGGAGAAGTAACTCCTACATCCCACCTCGTCTCTGACCTGACCTGTTCTGACACTGTGATAGCACAACACCCCCTTTCCCACCGTTTTGTAACCAAGAGCTAACACTGACTGTCTCACGATCATAAGCTTTACTCAAATTCTGTCCCAAAGCCAGAATCCTCTTTCTCTTTCCGGGAATGAAAAACATATGAAATAGGAAATGGGAAATCGTTACATGATCTATTTCACTGTAGCCAGTTTGACACATTTAACCCTCTAAATGAGAAAAGAAAGAAAAAAAGAACCAGAGCATGTATTTCTGGGCCCCTCTATTTTCCACAGTGATTACTAATTTGGTCTCCAGATCCTCCATCTCGAATTAGCAAGGTCTATATAACATGATAGAAACTCTGCACGTTATTAACTGGCTTACAGCAACCAAACATTTTGCTTTTTGCTGTACAAAACAAGGGTTCCGGGCTCAATCTCTGTCCACATCTCAGGGTTTTTCTCCTAATGCTCTTGTTTTAAAATTGGATAATCCCCATATCCTTCCAGAAACTCATGTTTGAATGAACTTTGGGATGCTCCTTCATAGTAGGACTTTCCTTGTCTTGGAATCCCTTGTGGTTCCATGTCAACCAAATTTTGCAAAGCTCATGTCACCAATCCTTGCTCGGTTTCAGAAACCCACAGAGTCACTGGCATGCATATCACTTTTGATAAGCAGGTAGGGAAATGATTTACAAGAAGATAATGCATTTAATGCATAAATTAGGAAATCATCAGATATTATATATACTTATGACATGACAGCTAGGAAATGAAAAAATAGTACTTTCACAGAGTTGGAAATTGACAGGAAGAGTGTATCATGTTACTATTTTCACAATGTAATGATTTCATACTTTTGGATCCATTGTCAACTAGCTGTGTTATCTTAGAAACAGCACTTCCCATCTCTGAAATCCATCTTCCTCGTTTTTGCAGTGAAGGGATTTGACTAGATAAACTATGGCTAAATCATCCCCTTCTTAAATCATGTACGGGGCAAACAGTACTTGGTGGATGGTTCTGATAGCTGACAACAAACCGTTGATAATCTATCCCCTGTCCTTCTATGAACAACAACAAAAACAAACAAACAAAAAAAAAACAGTGAATCCCCTTCTTATCACTTTTTAGTGCTCCCCACCCCATAACTGCCACTTCTATAAGATCTGCCTCATTGGCCCTGAAATAAGCTTGACCCATCGTGACACTATTAATATCATGACACTTCTCTGCAGATCAGCATGTCACACTGACAAAGCTTATGTCGGACTGCTCCAAGACATCACGGAAAACATCCTATTTATGCAAATTTGCAAACTGTGGACTGACGAGACACTTTGTCTGGAAGAGTCTTTATTCACGTCTGGGAGTAGCCGGCTAACAGGTTGCATTGTCAGAGCTCCACTCTAAGGCCCCAGGCTCCTAGGCGTGGGCAACTTTTGTTCCTTCATCAAGCACCACGCACAGATGAATAATGAATGATTTGAAGCAAACCAGATGGGGCCATGTTCACAGCAACCCAGATCGGGCAACTAACTGCTGAAACCATGGACTGCACATCACCTCCAACCCCAAGCAAAATGGACTGGTCTCTCATCCTTGCCCCATCTGGAGTCTTCCAATTAACAGTGAGTGTAAAAGCATGATGCCATGCTCTGTATGCAACCACCTGCAGGTGCAATATCACCAATCAGTTTGGAAAATCTTCTACATAAAAACATACATGTGAAGATGATATCGGGTATGGTGTGGTTAGTGACATACAAAGGAAGAGACAGAAAATATGATCCATCAGTTGGAGAGGTCTGAGAACCATGGATTCACAGAGTAGAAGAGACCTTCACTTCCTGAGTTGCCGATTCAATCCAGACGCAAGCATTGCACACAAGTGACTTTCTAGCTCAGAATCTTTGGGACACAATACAGGACAAGCTCCTGAGCAAGTGTGGTCTGCAGATTTGGGGAGCAGAGCCTTAGAGGAGCAGAAGCTCCCCAGATATTCACTGACTTGTCCCCAATCTGTAATCAAGCAATAGAGGTAAAACTACAATGTTTCCCAATTCCCAAATGAGTGGCTCTTCTATTTGCTAGCAGACAAAATGAACTCAAGGCCATGCAGACCATCCCTCTTTTCTAGAGATTCAAAATACACTCCTAGATCTAGAAAATCCACAAAATATGGCACCCAAATCAAATTTGTACACTGTAGAATTATTTATACTAAATTTCATTTTCTTTTTATGACATCAGCTTACACTGATTATCTTTAAAATAAACAACTCTGTCAAAATTATTGCATTTCTAGGGGTCTGTAAGTAGACAACCCTTGGCCATGAAGGCACGGAGCTGATTGAGAAATATGTAAACAAGCAAATGAGCGGAAATCCAATATATCATCCTTTGACTGATATAGTAATATTAAAGGCTCTTCAGGCAATAGGATTACTAGGACTAATTCATAGAATCAGGAGATGAGCCCCACTGGTCATAAGCAATAATGGACTGGCATCTTTTTCCATCATACTTAATGGCAATATGATTTCCTGCCTAAGAGGTAATAACTTAGAGGAGCAAAAGGAAGCCCGTATCCCAGCAGGTAACTTACCCACCCCAAGGACAGGGAGAAGAAGCTTGCTATTCATGCCAAGTTTTGCTTTCTACCACCTCACAAAGAAAATCAGGGGATGGAGAGAGGCCAGGAGTATTTCTTTAATAAAGCATCCTCCACATGGAGGCAAATTTTAGGTGTGGGGGGAAAGCATTCCCTTGTAACAAAATTACAGCTATAAAGATACATTTGAAGAGTTTGTTTGTTATATTACATAGAATGTAATTCTTTATTCTAAATTCTGAATTCTTACCATATATTAGCCCCAAATTAGTTCCAATTTTAAATACAGTATATAAATAAATAATAAATGCAAATAAATATATTAAAATATATAAGATAGATAGATATATTCTTTGTCACATGAGCTACCAGAATGTCTTAAGACTCACTCATAGAACACAAGCAGGCCTTAATAGGACATGTGGCTAACATGACCCTCTTTGTCTGAAATCTGTTCCCATCTTTCTTCCCTCCCTCTCCTCTCCTCTTCTTCTTTTTCTCCTTCTATTTTTTTACATATTAGTATTTTTTATTTTATTATGCTATGTTAATCACTATACATTACATCATTAGTTCTTGATGTAGTGTTCCATGATTCATTGTTTGTGCATAACACCCAGGGCTCCACGCAGAACGTGCCCTCCTCAATACCCATCACCAGGCTAACCCATCCCCCACCCCCTCCCCTCTAGAACCCTCAGTTTGTTTTTCAGAGTCCATCGTCTCTCATGGTTCGTCTCCCCCTCCGATCCCCCCCTTCATTTTTCCCCTCCTGCTTTCTTCTTCTTCTTCTTCTTCTTCTTCTTCTTCTTCTTCTTCTTCTTCTTCTTCTTCTTCTTCTTCTTCTTTTAACATATACTGCATTATTTGTTGCAGAGGTACAGACCTGTGATTCAGCAGCCTTGCACACTTCACAGCGCTCACCATAGCGCATACCCTCCCCAGGTCCTTTTTCTTCCTCCTCCTCCCCCTCTTTCTTCATGTCATTGTCATCAAATCACTTAATATTCTCATACATTATCCATCCTTGAAAGCCACCTGAGGTGCGTTTAGTAATCAGGTGAGGTACAAAATAAATGGATACTGGGTTTACCCCATAAAGCAGTTCTACCCTAACAAATAATACATCAAAGAGGCATTTTCTGCAGCGACAATGCGTTTCATCTTGAGAGTTCTGATTTCCTGTCAAAATCAAAACAAAACACTGAGCTTTTCTTTCCATATTGGAACATAATTCCACAAAAGAAATCATTCTTCTCTCTCCACTCTCAAGGCGTATGAGTCTCAAATATATTTCTCCAGCTCAGATATATTTGGGTGCCAAATATCTATAATACATTTATAACTAGGTGTCCACAGGCATCTCAAAGACAACAAATCCTCAAATGAACTGACTGCTTCCCTTCCAAATCTCTCCCCATAAAATTCCCTTTTCAGTGATCATGGAAGTGTCCCTGCCATGCATCCTCCAAAGACACGTGGGCATCGTCCCAGAATCTTCAAGATCCATTACCCCTAAATGCTGTAAGTAAGCATAAGTAAACATGCTTACATCAACATTACCAGGGACTATAGAAGGCTCCCCTTCCCCGCACCTCAGCATCACATTACTAAAGGCCTATTTACAGCAGTTCCTTTTGCTAAGTACATCATGTCTGGCTCTATAGGAAAAATTACAAAGCATAGCAAAAGCCAACTGGAAGAGACAAGCAAGCATCAGAACCAGAGAACCAGATGTGGCAGGGATGTTGGAATTATCAGACCGAAAATTTAAAACAGCTATAATTAATATGGCAAGGGCTCTAATGGAATACAAGCAGAGAGACGGGAATCCTAAGATAGGACCAAAAAGACATGCTGGAAAGAAAAACATTATAACAAAAATGAAAAATGCCTTTGATGCCCCCATTAGTAGACTTGACACAGTAGAGGAAAGAATCTCTGAACTAGATGATACATCAAATAGAATCCTCAAAAACTGAAAAGCAAAGAGAATGAAGACTGAAAAAATAAGACAGACTATTTCTGAGGATTGTGGGACAACAACAAAAGATGTAGTATATGCATAATGGGAAAACCATGAGAAGGAAGAGAGAAAGAAACAGAAAGGAATATTTGAAACAAAAATGACTGGATTCCTGACAGATCCAGGAAGCTTGGAGAACACCAAGCAGTATAAATGCCAAAAACAAAAACAAAAAAAAAAACACACTACACCTAGGCATATTATTTTCAAGATACAAAAAAAGCAAAGATAAAGAAAAAGTCCTGAAAGAAGCCAGAGGAAGAACCACCTTCCCTGTAGAGGAGCAAAGGTAAAAATTATATTAACTTTCCCACAGAAACCATGCAAGCAAGAAGAGAGAGGGGTGAAATATTTGGTGTCGAGAGAATAAAATCACCCCTAGAATTCTGTACCCTGAAAAATTATCTTTCAAAAGTGAAAGAGAGGGGCACCTGGGTGGCTGAGTCAGTTAAGCGTCTGCCTTTGGCTCAGGTCATGATCTCAGGGTCTTGGGATGGAGCCCCGCGTCATGTTTCCTGCTCAGTGGGGAGTATGTTTCTCTCTCTCTCTCCCTCTGCCTGCCACTCCCCTTGTTTGTGCTCATTTTCTTTCTCTTTCTCTCAAATAAGTAAATAGAATCTTTAAAAATAATAATAATATAAATAAATAGATAGATAGATAGATAAATAAAAGTGAAAGAGAAATAAAGAGTTTCTCAAACAAAAATTGAAGGAATTTGTTGTTAGTAGACCTGCTTTGCAAGAAACATTAAAAGAAGTTCTTTAGAGAGGGGGATACTGCCATAGGTCAGAAACTCAGATCTACATAAAGAAAGAAAGAGCATGAGAGAAGGAATAAGGTACACATGTATATACATGTACTTGTGTACCTATATGCTTATGTATGTTTACATATAAATGAAATAAATGACAATAGTGATACAAGGGATGGGGGCGGAAATGAGGATTATTTTGTTACCATAAGGTACTCACATTACCCAGGAAGTGCAATAGTGTCATTTGAAAGTGGACTTGGAATAGTTGTAAATGTATATTACAAACTCTAAGGTAACTACTTAAAAAAAGTAAAAAAAAAAAAAAAGTACCATAGCTGATATGTTAAGGGAGGAGAGAAAGTGGAATCACATACAAGACAGTGGAAACCATAAAAGAAAGAAAAAGAGCAGAAGAAACAAAAATAAGAACAAAGAACAAAGACAACAAATAGATAACAGTAATATGATAAACATTATTTCAAGTATATCAATAATCATTTTGCATGTCAGTGGTCTCAATGCACCAATTAAAAGACAGACTGTCAAAGTGGATGAAAAAATTATATGTTGTCTACTGCCAAAAACCCACTTTAAATATAAAGACACACATAGATTAAAAGTAAATAGAGAAAAGTATGGCATGCTGACACTAATCAAGAGAAAGCAGAAATAGCTGTATTGATTTCAGACACAGCAAAGAAGTTATCAGGACTAAAGAGGGGCATTACATAATGATCAAGGGGTCAATTCTCCAACAAGACACTCTAAAAGACTTTTAAGAAAATGAAAAGCAAGCTAAAAGAAAAAGGAAATATTTTCAAAACATATATCTGGTGAAGGGCTTATTACCAAAATATAAAAAGAAGACTTACAATTCTATAATAAATAAAATACCCAATAAAGAAATAAGGTAAAGATTTGAACAGACCCCTCACCGAAGAAGAGCTATACACGGATAGCAAATAAGCACGTGAAAACATGCTGAACATCATTAGCTATGAGGTCAATCTAACCTAACTGCAATTTGATACCACTGCAGATGTGCAGGAGTGACCAACATCTTTTAAACTGACGCCACCAAGTGCAGGTGCAGAAATGGAACAACAGGAAACTGCGGCCACCACTGCTTATGAGAATGCAGTGTGCTGCATCCACTTCGGAAAACATGCCACTCTTGGCTATTTACCCGGAGGAAATGAAAACACACGTCTGCACAAAGACCTGTCCGAAATGTTTCTCGTTGCTTTACTCAAATTCACCAAAAATCAAAACACCTCAAATGTCCATCCACTGGCAAACAGATAAACAAATTGTGGCCTATGATACAATGAAATACAATTCAGCCAAAAAAAAAAAAAAGGAATAATGCTTGGTACAAGCTACATCATGAATGAATCTCTAATTGATCACAATGAGTGAAATAAGCTGAATGATTAAAAACCCAATTAAAATTTTGAAGAAAGGATTTGAATAGACCTTTCTCCAAAGAAGATATGTGTGGCCAACAGCCCATGTCAAGATGCTCAATATTGTCACTCATCAGGGAAATGCAAATCAAAACAACAATGAGCGAGTACTTTACACCCACTAAGGTGGATGCAATAAAAAGAACATACGAGAATAAGGATCGTCAAGGTTGTGAAGAAATTGCAACCCTCGTACACTGTAGGATTAGAAAACAGTGCGGTCACATAGGAAACTGGTTTGGAGTTTCCTCAAAATATTAAGCACGGAGTGATCATTTAACCCAGCAATTCACAACTATGTATATGCTCAAGGATGTGAACGTTTGTCCACACATGCAAAAATGTATGGGACTATTCAGAGCGTATTACTCATAATGTCCAAAAAAGTGAAAACAGCTTAAAAGTATCTCAGCTGACAAATAGGAAAATCAAAGTGGTATATCCGTCCAATGGCGTATTACTTAGCAATAAAGTAGTGAAGCTCAGAGGGATGCCCCAGTCTGGACGAACCTTGAACAGTGTGCTACCTACAGGGAGCCCGTCATGAAAGACCACATGCTGTATGATTCCGTCTGTAAACTGTCCAGAACAGGCAAGTCCCCAGAGAGAGAAAGCAGGTGATTAGTGGCTGCCAGGCGCTGGGGCATCAGATCACAGAAACTGGCTGCTAAGGGATATGGATTTCTTGAAGAGTGATCAAAATGTCCCAAAATTAGGTTGAGGCGATGGTTGCACAGCTCTGAATATACTAAAAAAAAGGTTGAATCATACACTTTACCTGGGTGGGTTGCATAGCATGTGAACTATATCTCAATAAACCTGCATAAAAACGTTGTATGTTCTACTTATTCTTAAATTTTCCAAAATTAAAATTATATAAAGTAAAGGAAAAAGGCACATTCAACTCCTCTTCTGCCACCCCCATGTGTGTAATTTTATTCCAATCTTCTCCTCAAAGAGACAGAGACACAGACACACGAAGGCCGACAGAGAGGCGGAGACACAGATCCAGAGGCACATAATTGTATATATTTATAAGCAGATGGATAAATAAAATGTAAATAATTTTGTTTACTCTTCACTGTACTCAGGTTGGCATCCATTCTTTACATCTGGGCATTAGTGCCCCATAAACTATGTCAAAGCTCCACCCATTCTGACCCAGAACTTGGCACATCTTCAGATTCACCCGAAAAAATGCATCTATGCAAAAGCACTGGTGAACAATAAAATGTTGCCACAAATGCAGTCAGGAAGCAAGAGGGCAGCATGAATGACAAAAGGAGACAGTAGTAAAAACAAACCCAAAAAAGCCTTAAATATTTCTTTTGATCCACCGATCTCTCTTTGTCCAGAACGTCATGTAAGGGAAAAGGATGATTTGAGAGAAAGGGACAAAAATAAGGAAAGAGGGGCACCTGGGTGGCTCAGTCGTTAAGTGTCTGCCTGCAGCTCAGGTCATGGTCCCGGGGTCCTGGGATGGAGCCCCGCGTCAGGCTCCCTGCTCTGCGGGAAGCCTGCTTCTCCCTCTCCCGCTCCCCCTGCTTGTGTTCCCTCTCTCGCTGTGTCTCTCTCTGTCAAATAAATAAAATCTTTAAAAAAATAAATAAATAAGGAAAGAACTTCCTTCCTAATCATTCCTCTGCAGAGCTTCCCTAATATTTTCCCCATTTTTAGGCTTTTTCCCTTGAAAAGTTGCAGTTTATTATTACTTCATTTGAAATTCAACTTCCCTATTCCTTTGGAATCCAGATGACAGGTGACATCTTGACAGTAGGTTCTTGCTCTTATTCCTATTTATCATCACTATTATTTAGATGCCAATATGTGGCCATAACATTCATTACTTACCATTTATGAACATACACTGAACCCAATAAATCATTAAATGTTCACTGAATGAGTAAGGGAATGAATGGGTGGGTGGGTGGAAGGAAGGACTGTCTAATCTTAAAATCTGTAGAAAGTAACCTCTCTAGACCTGAGAGGTAAGTAATAACTAATTTTATGTTACCATTTCTTCCTGGCTCAACCTGCACTGGACAAGAAGTATCATCATCCGTGGCAAACATGTATGGAGCATCTCTTAGAAGTAGGGATCCATTATCACCCCATTCCTTTACATCCTCGGCACCTGCTACAGTGTCTGGCCTACAGTAGGCACTCCATAAATGCTCTTGGAGTGAGCATTTGTTTCCAGTGAAACAGTCATCATTTCAGCTTCATTAAAACCACAAAAACATGAACATTCAAATGGTTGAGTTACCCATAGTGGTTGAGGAAGCTCCAAATATTGTTGATAAAATGCTCTTTGCTAAGATTTGAATTCTTTCTTGTGAATTATGCAGATGATCTTAGGTCAGAAAGGGAGTAGATAGTTATTTGTTGTCCTATAATAATAATATCATATTCCCAACTGATGAAGGTGATTGAGCTAAATATAAGATGGACATTAAACATTTTTAAAAATACAATTTATAGATTCTAATAACACTTTCTATGTAGTGGTTTTCAAGATAGCTTTGGATTGTATATCAAGACACTAAAAATGTGTCATTATAGAAAGACAACCCAATTAAAAACGAGGAAAGACTCCAAGTAGATGCTTTCCCAAAAAAGATACACAAATGCTCAGTAAGCACATGGGGAGATGCTCAATAATGAGGGAAATGCAAATCTGACACACAATGAAATACTGCTTCATACCTACTAGGAGAGGTAAGATAAAGAACACAACAGGACGTGGAGGAAGTGGAGCCTTCATGAACGGCTGGCACCAATGCACCCACGTGGGGGCCCACACTAAGCCTGCTCTCCTCACTCTGGCCCCAAAAGGCAGATGATCTTTTCTGCTTCATCTTGTTTTCCAACTTACTAATCCTCTGTCATGCTCTTGCGGGACCTTCCAGGACCCCTTCGCTTTCCAAAGTGATAGCTAACTTATGATTTGTGTTAAGAGGTCTTTTGAGGGGGCGCCTGGGTGGTTCAGTCAGTTGAGCGCTGGACTCTTAGTTTGAGCTCAGGTAATGATCTCATGGGTCATGGGATCGAGCCCTGCGCGGGGCTCCACACTCTGTAGGGAGTCTGTTGGATATTCTCTCCCTTTGCCCCTACACTGGCTCTCTCTCAAATAAATAAATCACTCTTAAAAAAAAAAAAAAGGTCTTTTGAGAAGGGTGGCCCACCTGTCATTACAAGATCTAGGTAAATGCATTAAGTAGGGGTGATAATTTTAACCAAAGCAACAGTGGGAGCAGTAGCTTTAAGCACCAGTGACACCCTGTGCTATCTTAAATCACATTCCTCCTCCTTCCTTCCAAGCTGGTCCAGTGGCAAAAGGAAAAAGACTAGAGACAGAGAAATAGTCTTAAAAGGAGTGTCTGTTACACTCTTCTTAAATGTTCCTTGACCCATGCTATGGTCAAATTCTAATGTTTTACATGAGCTTCAGACCAGCGATAGCTATGAGAAACTTTTTAATATGTTTATGTGTCTTGGGCAATAGATATGAAGAAGTTGAGTCAAAATTATCATCTGCAATAAAAACAGCCCAGGATAAGGAGGGCTTTGTAAGCCGGTGCACATTGCAGCTGTTGGAGTAAAAGCACATATGATAGAAAATCCTTTTAGAGGCCTCCTAAAATACTCTTGTAAGATATGGAGCATTTGTTTTTTGACCAGGTCAGTTTTCAGTTCATGTAATTATATTTTGTGGACCTAATATTCTTGATGCCATTTCAATTTTAGAATTTACTCTTGGCATCTTCACCTTGAGCAAAAATCATAACAGACAGGGGCGTTGTACCACTGACACGGAGGGGCTTTCTGGTCTGCACCCGGCTGTGGCTGACCTTCCTCACTGCAGCCTGCAGACAATGAACATTTCATCAAGACACACCAGCCGCTTTTTTGGTAAGTCACACACATGGAAAATATTAATAATTTTCCCACAATTTGTCTTACTCCTGCACCTACAATTTTTCTATGCCTTTATCCTTCAGTGTTAAGGCAACTGTGCACAATTAAAGTTTACTGTATTAAAGTAGACTGGACCATAGCATGGGGAAAAATACACTAATTGATAGAGATTTCAGCTTGGCTTCAACCACCCTAAAATTTTAACTCATACAGACATTTCATTTTTCTAAACTGGACATTCTGCCAAGATAAATGAAGACAGATGGCATCACCCAGGAGCTGGTTATCCTGATGAAAGATTTCAGGGACTCACCGCTGTAAACAACCGTGACCTCTGACTTCACGCATGCAGACAGGTTCCAGGAGAGAGACAGCAACATGTTAGCACAGCTGTCCCTGTGAGGGAGCGCGGACAGGGCCTCTGTGATGATTTTCTGTTTAAATTCTGCAAACCATTAGTTCAGATATGAAAGGCAGATCGTGTGACTCTAATGTATTCTCAGCTCTTCAAGGCGTCAGCAGAAACCACAATCTGGTTGCAGCAATGCTAGAATCCAGCACCGTTCAGTCCAAATTGTCTAAGACCTAAACCCTTATCATGTCATGTCATGTATGGTAAGAAGCCAGTCAAGTTTGTTGTGTCAGGTAATTTATGATCAACAGACAGTAAAGGTAATGAAAATGGGGAGATCTTAAAAAATAAAAACCACTTGGCCCCTCTGTCTGTCAGGTTATTCAAGTAGAAAATCAATGTCTGGAGCCGTTTTCCTGACACAGGAAAAACACTTCAATGGGCAATGATAAATTGGAAGGTGAGAACAAAGTCTCTTATCTCTACATAGACTAAAAAGTACTTGACAAGGATGCTTACATTCTCTGTGTGTGTTCAGATAAGGAGAGTGTGATCGGTGTCCCTTGGAATCCTCCACTGAGTGTTTTTGCCTCATTCTGAATGAATATTTATTCAGAATCCAGATACCAGAGATTAACATCATAGAAACAGATGTATACAGAAGGTGGTGGATTTGACAAGAGTGAGGTCGTTTTAGAGGTTCTGAGAGAGGAGTGGGAGAAACAGAGCACATTTGGATATCCATATGAATTTTTATTTTTTAATAGCCCAGACTGGTAAAAACTTTAAATGCATGAGGATGGAAATTAACTAGAGTGGTCAATTCCCTTCGATACTGAAAAAAGGTGTATATCCATCACCTGGTAGATGAGAATTCAATGTGAAATGAAACATGAAAGTTAAAATAATTAGCACATGGGACGTTAAAGTTAATTACCATTCTACTCATTTAGAGTGCAGATAATGAACAAAGCAGTGTAGCTAAAACTATTTATCAAATTAAACATAGACCATAAAATACATATATACTGGGTGATAATATTTTCATCAATGTTACCAACCAAAATATTTGTCCTCTCTTTTGCCTAGAAAACAGTAAAAATAATATAACTGGTGTAAGCTTCTGCTTCTTCATCTATAAAATGAGAATAGCAGTATCACAAACCATTGTTGTGAAAATTAGACTATATGTATTCTGGGCACATACTTGGTGCCCTGTTGTGGGCTTTCTTTGCCTTGCCCCGACCAGCTGACAGCACCCCTTCCCACACTGTGAGACCTTCCTGTTAGCACGCTGCCTAGCCCCAACGTATTCAGGTCACTCCCTCAACCTCTCCCACCCTGGTTTGCTCAGCGTTCAGATCTGAGCTACCTTTCAAGGAACTAAGTTGTTAAACACGTTGAATTGGGCCTCTCCAGTCAGAATTTCTGTGGAGTAGTATAGATTTTAAGGATCCCCATGTTCTAAAGAGATATGCTAACCAAGAAAGCCATGTGCAAGACAAGAAAGCCCTTTGGAGAACCCTCCAGTCCAGGCAAAGGGTGTATTTCCTCTCATTCAAGCCAGGTAAAGGGGAATATGACATTTACCCTATAACCTATAAGAGACACAGAGACTGAGTACTTACTTGACCTTTATCCAGAAATGTTCTGAAAGCAAGAGGTTGGCTGAAGTTATCCATGATAGATGGGCTTCCTGGAGAGTGGCCTCCCAGGAGCTTTCCATGGGCCAGACTGGTCACCATGGGCCACCATGAAAGAGCTTGGTGGAGGGCACATCAAGGGAAAGAGTACGTGAGGTACACCCCAGGACAGAAATTTCTTCATTTTCAAAGTAGAAGCATCAACAAGGGATTGCAAAGGCACTGGTCAAGAAGGATCTTAACTCTCCCGCCCCTCTCTTCTCCTCTCCCTCCCATAACCCTAGAAAGGCCAGAGGAAACAAAGCTAAGAAAAAGAGCAAAGAGAAAAAAAGCAAACTATATTTTCTTCCTCACTATAGGTTTATGGTTCAGGCCAGAAGATACGTGAAAAAGAGACAGAGTTTCAGTTGCATGAGAACCTGAAGCTCTGGTTTAGTTCAAGTGCATGAAATTCTATCAATATGTGAAATCGACTAGAAATTTGCTGGAGCTTTTGTTTCGGGGAGGGGGGGCGCGGAGCAGGGCCATATGTTAGGAGCCAGGAAGAGCTGTTCCCTTATTCACTATTCAGAGCCCAGATCGTTCAATAAACCTATTGTGAGCATTAGTGTTTCATGTTTCCTTAATATATTTTCTCCCCCACTAGGTTTTCAATGCTTAAAACGAATGCTTGGAGGGGTTCTTGAGAAATGCTTTGCCCCCAGCACAGCATCCCCAAAAGAAGGCTGTTCCTCCTGTATTTCTGCCATGCGTTTGCTTTATACATTCATTTATGCACTATTTTCACTTAACACATATTTATTAATATCTTACTATGCATACATAAAGGGAGGGAAAAGGCACAGCTGTTAAAAGCATGGGCTCTTGTAATCATAATTTTCCTGGCTTGAGTAGTCTCCCCCCACACCTGTGAAAACTCCACAGGATACTTAACCTTTTGGCACTTGAGTCTTCTTATCTGGAAAACGTAAGTAATAATGCTGTTAGCATCAAATGAGATAACCCACGCAAAAAAAAAAAAAAAAAAATTCGTAAAGGTTCTCTCTGAATGTGGGAACTCAGAAGCAGTTAAAACCGAAAGAGCTGAAAGAAGAGTATTCTAGGCAGAGAGCAGCAAGTACAACCATCTGGATGAGGGAGTGGTTTTGCCTGTTAGAGGAACAGGAAGAAGGCAGGTGTTGCTGTCTATCAAATCACCCCGAAATTTGTTAATGTTTTTAAACAGCAACTATTAACATGGCTCACCTTTACTGTGAGTCAACAACTTGAACAAGTCAAGATGGACGGTACATTTTTGGTCTCAACTGGGCTCACTCTCATGTCGGTGGTCAGCCGCTGGTTGTGCCAGGGGCTCCTTGCTCTCTGGCTGGCGCGGCTGCCACAGCACGGCTCTGCTCCACGTGGTCTCTCATCCTCCAGCCGGCAGCCCTCGACATCTTTCCCACCACGTTCCTTTACTCGAGCTGGTTACAAGGCCAACCCAGATTCATGGAGTAGAGAAACAGCCTTTGTCTCTTGATGGGAGAAGCTTCCAAATCACATTGCAAAGAGTCACAGATCTGGGAACGTAAATATTCGGGGCTCTTGTTGCCATCTGGACCACCGTGGCCGATGCAGTAAGTGCAATGAGAGAGATGGGAAGCCACTAGGTGGGTCAGAGCGTGCAGGCCACGGTAAAGGAATGGGGTCTTTTACTGAATGCAGCGTAAGTCACTGGAAGCTTGTGTGATTTTGTTTTTGACATATTACTTAGGAAACCTGTAAAGTAATAGGCTGCAAAGGGTTAGAACACAAGCAGAGTGGTCATTCACAAGTAACTATAGTAATACAGACAATATTTGGTGGTATCTTGGATGAGGAGCTGGGGAGCTGGAGAAATTTCAGCTGATCAGGAAATATCTTATAAATAGAGCTGATAAGACTTGCTGATGTGTAAACTGTAGGCATTATGGAAGCAGAGGAATCAAACAGGACACCTAGAGCTTTAGGTGCTGGGGAGGTTATAGTACTCTTTACAGAGAAGTAGAAAAGTGGACAGGGGACGAATTCAGTGAAGCAATTCAAATTCCATTTTGCACACATGAAGTTTGTGATTTCCATTATTCATCCACATGGTGACATCAAGTAAGCAATTAGATATGAGTCTAGAGGTCATTAGGTGTTGAGAGCCAGAGTCATGAGCACACTATGGTATTCTAAAACATGGAAACATATTTGATCACCCGTGGAAAGAATATAGGTAGAGAATGGGGTCCAGGACAAAATCTTGTAAAAATCAAATATTTAGAAGTTATCTGGAAGGTGAGAAGACAGCAAGTAAGACAGGAGTATCCCAGACAATCATCAGGTAGGTACAAACAAGAGGTAATCTCAGCACCTTGGCACTTGATGTTGACATGTTGGGGTGGGTCATTCTTTGTTATAGGGGGTTTGCTGGCCTCTATCCCCTGGATAGAATACCTCTCCCCATCTGTGACAAAAAAAAAAAAAAAAAATGTCTCTAGGCATTACCAAGTAACACCTTGGGGACAAAAATCACCCCCGTTAAGAACCACCTCTCCAGAAAAACAAACGAAAAAAAGCTGTGAGCTGCATCAGGTCATACTCAATAGCCCAGTGCACTGTGGAGAGGGAGTGAACAGCCAGGGGCTTTGTCAACAGGGAGGTCATGGTGACCTTGATGGCGTGGTTCTGGTCCTGAGGCTGGCAGGCTCAAGAAGGGAAGAGCTAATATTTCAGTCTTTGAGATAACAGGAAATACAAACTTTGTATGGTGACAGGCCATAACTACACTTATTGTGGTGAGCCCTGCATAATGTAGAGGATGGTCTAATCACTATGTTGTACACCTAAAACTAATAAAACTTTGAATGTCAAATATACACCAACTTAAAATTTTTATAATTAAAAAAGAAAAAAATATATATATGGCCCAGAGCTCCTGAAACCCTTGTAAATTCCTCACGGATAAGAGCACTAGAACAGGGGCGCCTGGGTGGCTCAGTCGTTAAGCATCTGCCTTCGGCTCAGGTCATGGTCCCAGGGTCCTGGGATCGAGCCCCGCATCGGGCTCCCTGCTCGGCGGGAAGCCTGCTTCTCCCTCTCCCCCTACCCCTGCTTGTGTTCCCTCTCTCGCTGTGTCTCTGTCAAATAAATAAATAAGATCTTTAAAAAAAAAGCACTAGAACAAAAGACCCATCTTTTGGTCTAATGAGGCGACTCTAGGTGGCCACCTGGACAAGAGTTGGGCGCCAGAAAGAGTAGCCATGACGTGGAGGTTGGGCTGTTTGGCTCCACCCCTCACACCACACTTCTCCTAGGAGGACAGGAGGGCTGGAAATGGAGTGAATAACTGATCATGTCTACATGAGGAAGCCTCCATGAAACCCTAAGAGTGTGGAGTTCTGTGACCTCCCAGGCTGACAACACACACCCATACACTGGGACAGTGATGCCCCCAACGCCAGGAGGACAGAAGCTCCTGCACTCGGCACCCTCCCAGAACTCATCCTATGTATCTCTCCATCTGGCTGTTCCTGTGTATCAACCGGTAAGCATAAGTAAGCATTTCCCTGAGTTTTGTGAGCTTCTCTAGCAAATTAAGCAAACCCAAGGAAGGGCTCAGTGGAACCTCTGATCTAGAGCCAGTTGGTCAGAAGCTTATGGCTGGAGTCTGGAGTGGGGGAGGGGAGCCGTTCTGGGGGGCCGAGCCTTCACCTGTGGGATCTGATGCTACCTCCAGGTAGACAGTGTCAGAACTGAGCTGAGTTGCCGACACCCAGCTGGTGTCCCAGAGACTTCCTCGGCGTGGGGAAAAGCCTGCACACATTTGGTAACCAGACTGTCAGTAGTGAAGGGTTTCCTGTGAATAGTAAAGGGGACTCACAGAAAGAAACACACTGGGGAAGAGCTGGGTTTTTCCAGACCTAGGAAGGAAAAAAACAGGGGGTTTTTTTGGACTTCCTAAAAGCAAGAGAAAAATAATTTCTTACCTTGAAGACAGTCAGACGGGAGGAATTCCCTCTTCCTGGTAGAGGCCAGTCCATCCTTTTGTTCTATTCTCTCTTCCGCTGACTGGATGCAGCCCGCCCACATGGTTGGAGGCCATTGCATTGCTCAGTCTACAAAGTCAAATACTAATCTCATCCAGAAACCCCCTTGCAGACACACCAGAATAATGTTGGACCAAAGACCTGGGGACCTCATTGCCCAGTCATGTGGACACATAAAATTAACGATCACAGGTGTCACAGGGGGGAAAAAAAAAAGCCCAGGAGCCTCGTCTTTAGTCTCTCCTACTTAGCCATGGGTACAGCTGGGTGAGAGCTTCACGATGTGGGACCCAGGGAGGGGACAATGTGAGGACAAAGTCACCACTTAAGACTCATCCAACCTCCATTCTTGACTTATTGCTCCAACCCAAATATTCAAGTGACTTGATATAAGTATATTATTATAATTACCTGAGCTTCTTCAGCTACCTGTAATGTCAGACTTATCCAGCAGAAACATGCTTCTACTCGGGGAAATGTGCCAGTTGGTAATTATGACATGGACAATTCCCCAAAGTTACAGGCATCTAGAAATATGCCATCCAAAATAAATCAGAGGAGGCGAGAGACTCCCTGTAGGGTCTACGCCACTTGAAGCTTTTACAATTATGCAGTCATAATCCGAGCATGCACGTGCCTGGCCGCTGCTCCCTGTCTCTGGGGTTGACCAGATTTCCCTTCTGTCCACTTGTTTCCCTTGTTCTCACTGCACCTGTGAGAGTTCTTGTCTCTCCTCACTCTGGTTTCACCTAGCAAGCTCAGACTCAGCTTTCCACTTGGAAATTGTGCCCCAAGTAATCAATGGCAGCCCACAACAAGCTTATCTCAAATCAAATGTCCCTCTATGTCATAAATATAAGGCTGAGAGTCAAAGATGTTCCTCCTACCCAACCAGGTCCACTGGGACCAACAACCACCAGGTCAACCTTGCCAGGCTTCCCACCAGGGAGGGAGACTCAGAAAATCAATAAATATACTTGTTTCAAGCCAAAGATAGCTTCTGCAACTTCATCCATACTTTTTGCCCACTTGGTTTTGTAATCAACTTATAGTTTCAGCAGATGGATTCAGGCTGCAAACCTTTTTCTCCGTAAGAAACAGGCTGGCCCAAATTAGATGCAGACTGATGGTCATGGCATTGTTAGCCCAGGTCCTATCCCCAGAGAGCTGACACCCTGAAAACAGTGAGAAAAATGTGTTTGTATCACATTGAGCTTGCACTGAATTGTTCATAACCAAACCTACCCTCCCTGACTCCTCTCTCTCATTCCCTACATCCTGTCCACCCTCCCTTCCTATTCATGTGTTTCTTCTCATAGGACTTACCATCTTCTGACAAGGTAGAACTTAAAGATAGCATGTTTTCTGTTACTTTCTGTCTTCAAATCCCCACCACCTCCATTAGAATGTGAACTCCAGTGGGCAAGAGCCCTATGACCCCACACAGCCATCCCGGCACATCTCAAACGCAACAAAAACATTTGTTGTGTTTCCTGATGAATCCCATGTGCCGAGAACTGTGCCTGGAGCCCAGCTGGTGTTCAGTGTATGTCACATGAATGAATCGGATTCTCCCTACAGGCATTTTGAGGGGAGAGAGGGAAGAAACAGACCAATCCAGGTTCCTGGATTCTCTTTCCTCTTAGAGAAAAGCAGGAAAGCCAAGGAACTTTGTCTCCGACACCCTTCGTTGTCTTGCCGCTCCTCCTGGCTTCCGACTTCACCTTTGCTTCCAGTTCTAATTTGATTAACCGGCTTTAATCTAACTATCTCCCCAGAATCTGTTTTCTCTTTGTTCATACTTGAGTGACAATCAGTCATGTTGCATTTTTTAAATTATGGTTTCTATCTTTATACCTCCGTTTCTAAACCATCTCAAATCTCTTTTGATATATTACCTTTTTAATTCTCAATTTATGACACTGGCCTCTGATACCCAGTTCACATATGTCTTGATTATAAGAAATCAGGCAGGCTGCTCAGCACTACAGTGGTAACAGTGGGTTACATGACTCTACCAGCTGAATCAGAGCCAAACCACAGAGCTGTTTGGATCCATTTCAGAACTTTTTCTCCAGCAGTGGGTGGCACCGCACTGGTTTTGAGTGTGTCTTTGTCACGCCCACAGCACTACCTGATTGCAGTACCACAGACTCAGTTTGCAGTAACCTTACTACAGACACACACAAGTGCCCTCACCTCTGTGTGTAGACTGTGCTATACTTTGCTGTCAGAATATTCATTTGAGGGGCACTTGGGTGGCTCAGTCATTAAGCATCTGCCTTCAGCTCAGGTCATCCCAGCGTCCTGGGATCGAGCCCCTCATCGGGCTCCCTGCTCAGCAGGGAGCCTGCTTCTCCTTCTCTCTCTCTGCCGCTTCCCCCTGCTTGTGTTCTCTCTCTTTCTCCCCCACCCCCTATCTCTGACAAATAAATAAATAAAATCCTTAAAAAAAAGGAATACTCATTTGAGAACCTCTTTTGATCCAAAACTGGCAACAGTCTGGTTCCCTGACTTCCATTCATTGATTTTCTTGGGTAAGTAGTTTCTCACACTACCTGAGAGATTGTTTTAAAAAAGAGAAAGAATTTCTTCTCAAAAGATGGAGTGCTGAGGATTGATGACACCACTTTCTTGTCGACCATGTTATCCCGTATTTGTCAAACCCACTGAAGTAGAATGCATATCATTTGTTGTTTCAAAATATTCTTCTTTTTTTTTTCAACACAATTCAGGGAAATCTCAGAGCTAAGTAGATACAGATGAGGAGAGTCACAGGCATTCACTCTTATGTGACTTATTTCATCCCGATGAAAGTTTAAACATTAAGTAGGTCTGTTTGAGTCTTCCTTTTCAAATCTATCAGTCAATCACTATAGTGCTAAAGAGCTCTAGGAAACTGAAAAGATAGTATACATGGTTTTTGTTGTCAAGACCCATAATCCAGTGAAAAGCATAAAGCATGTTTTCATGAAAAGTTACCTTTTTCGTAAAGAGTCAAGGTGATATACTATGACTCAGAGAAAAGGGAACAACTTTCGTCTACACTGGTTAGGACTGAGGTCATCAGAATGGAAGAGATGGGGGTCTGTGTCTCAAGAATTAGCTCTGCTTGATAAATGCCATGGAGGAGAGTGAGGGCTCACAGAATTAGAGCAGAAGAGTGGACACAGCACTGCTCAGTGGGCAAATGTGCCGGGATGGCTGTGTGGGGTCATAGGGCTCTTTAACTCATCCGTTCATTTATGAATCCACTAGTTCAGTAAGTTTCTTACCAAATGGTTTAATATGCAGGACCCTGTGTGGAGTGGATGCAGAGAATATAAGGCTGAGCCACAGAAGAATTCTTGCCCTCAGGGCGGCTGGGTGGCTCAATCGGTTAAGTGTCTGCCTTCAGCTCAGGTCAGGATCTCAGGGTCCTGGGATTGAGCCCCATGTTGGGCTCCCTGCTCATCACAAAGTCTGCTTGTCTCTCTCTTTCTTCTCCTCCCCTTCCTCCCTCCTCCTCCTCTTCCTCTAGCTCAAAAAAATAAAATCCTTTAAAAAATTAAAAAAAAAAAAATCCCTGCCCTCCTAGAGCTTACATTTTAGTTCAGGAGACAGAGCTAAACAAGTCTCATAAGAAGCCTCTGTGGCATGAAGAGCACACTGTGTTCTTTTTATTATTATTATTATTAATTGTCATTTGAAATGATATTTTGAATATATTGGGCTAAATACAATTATGTAATTAAAATTAATTCATCTTGATGACAAAGTCAGCGGAGTGGCTGCAGGGGGACAAGCAAGGGTTAAGCAGCCCAGAGTGAGGCGCGGTACCCAGCAGGGCTGCACCTTCCCTGGGGATGGGGCTTGCAGGACACTGCGAGGAGCCGGACTTTACCCTGCGTGTCCTTGGCACACTGTGGGCTGTTCTAAGCCAGAAAAGGACATAATGAACTTATTAGTGCTGATGTGTGGGGAAAGAATGGGGGGGGGGCATATACGGAAGCCAAGAGACCCAGAGGAGAGAGGCTGACTCTCTGAAGTGCTTTCCAGTGAAATGGCCATGATTTTGGTGCTAAGAGGGATCCTCGATAATATTCCAAGAGAATGTTTAGCCATTTTTATTCTTATGGGAAATACCTATATCTTATGGGAAATATCTTCTCTGTGTTTAAGTCACAGAGAAGGAGCAGCAGGGAGGCAGAAAGTTGAGATAAAAGACAAACGGAAAAATTAAAAGACTAAAATCCTGGAGGACATGGAGAGGCCAAGTGGAAGGGTTTGCCTTGCAAAGGAGGACTCTTCTTGCTCTGAGATGTATGGAAGGGTAGACAGATAGCTGGCTGAGGGCATAGCGCATGCAGGAGGCAGAGAGCAGTGCGGGGCGTGTTCCAGGGAGACTCTCCATCTCTCCCCAGCACTGTGCGGGCCCTGTGACGAGGCAGACAGGCTGCCCATGGTTCCCAAAGAAGGCGTCCGAACATGCTGAAGGTCAGCGGACCAGGACCATCAGGAATTTGAAGAGGGCAACATAATCAGATGGTAAGGATCGGAAGGGAAGGGACTGTTACGAAATCATGGTGGAATAACCTTCTAGAAGCACAGAGGAGAGCTGAGAGTCTGACAGTTCTCCTTTCTCAGAGTGTCCAAAAATATGGAAAGGGGACCCTTGATGAGAGGGATGCTCCAGAGAGTGAAGTCAGCATGGCCTGACCAGTTCGGGATTGGAGTGGAGCCAAGAACTAGCCAATTCCAGACGTGAGACAAAGTCGGGGCTTCTAAGGCCAAGTCCAGTCTCCTTCCACAAGGAGAAAGCTAGAGTAAGAGTTGATGCCTGTAGCAGGAATTGCATGCTGAGTGAGTTAGAAGATTTGTAAATAAAGCAGCGTTACCTTGAGGGGGTCATGTGAGGAATAAAGAATTTACCCACTGGAGCTCACAAAATTGACCAACCCTAAATTCCCTTTGGAAAAGTACCATAATTGGGGGCGCCTGGGTGGCTCAATTGTTAAGCGTCTGCCTTCGGCTCAGGTCATGGTCCCAGGGTCCTGGGATCGAGCCCCGCATCGGGCTCCCTGCTCCGCGGGAAGCCTGCTTCTCCCTCTCCCACTCCCCCTGCTTGTGTTCCCTCTCTCACTATCTCTCTGTCAAAAAATAAATAAAATCTTTTTAAAAAAAAGGAAAATTGCCATAATTGGCTCCATAGGACTCTGACTTAGACAGTAGTTGGTCTCCGTGGCAAGAAAAAACTGAGCCAAACAAAATAGGGGGTTCCAAAATTGTACTCCCCTGTTCATCTTTACCACAACTGGATTCTTCTGAACTCTGTCTCCCTCACTCTTGTTCACCAATTTTTCAAGCCCTGTTTCTTCCATTTCTGTCCCCAATTTTGCTACTCCCTACCAATCTGGAACTAGCACATCTCTCTGGAGAGAAGCCAGACCCCCAAGCTCTCATTGCTGGACCACTGTTTGAGAAAAACAGCACATCTGTGACTTGACTTCATTTCCTTGCCCCAAAACTACAGTGATGTGGGGGCAAGAAAGGGGTTTATAGACTTAGCTGATGATCACTCCCCATGAGGGGGAAATCAATTGGCTCCATAAAGATTTTTGAGTAAAACTCCTGCTGGGATAGTTCAGGCACGACATAAGGAGATACCAGCATGGTTCCTCAAGCCACCAGTGAGGACACCCTCAACCCTCCAGATGGGTCTTACAGGGTCAGAGAACCATTTCAGCCTAGTTTATACCAGGTTTAATTCTTCTGCCATCTTGGGGCACCTGGGTGGCTCAATCAGTTGGGCGTCTGCCTCTGGCTCAGGTTGTGGTCCCCAAGTCCTGGGACGGAGCCCTGTGTCTGACTCTCCACTCAGTGGCAAGTCCGCTTCCTCTCCCTCGGTATTCTCTCTCGTTCTCACTCTCTCTCAAATAAATAAATAAGAATCTTTAAAAATAATAATAAAATCTCTTTTAAAAAAAGTATTCTGCCATCTCTTTGAAACTCAGTCATTCTTATAACATTGCTATCTCATCTTCGTTCAATCTAAAAATGTGGCTTTCTGGAAATGGGACAGGGTAGGTACAGATCAGAATGTGCACGGGAGGTGTGGTGGATTTGGCTGTGTGTGGCTCTTTTAAGTAGAGTCCACTTAGTACTGGATAAAGGAAAGGACTAAATTGGAATCGTGGTTGGCAGAAATAGTCCCCCATCTGGCACTGTAATTACATACCACATTGACCTGCAACAGTCCTTGCTGTTCCGAGCGCTAAGATTGGGGGGAGGGGGGAGAGGGGTCAGAGGGAGCCTGTTTGACAGATACATTATTTAAAATATCTTCTTTACCTTTTTGAGAAACCAACCGTACAAAAATATATTTTAATCTGGCTCTCTCTGTCACAGTGAAGCGAAACTTCCAGTCGCCTGATGAACATGACCACTTTACGGCTGGAATGAACCCACAAGCTCTGTATGCCTATTTTCACCCATGACATCAGACATTATTTCAAGTTGGACACTGTTTCAGGACCCTCTTCTGTGACCTCGTTCCTGAGCCCTTTCTTTTTATTTTAAGGGTCAGTCTTAGTTGCTGCTGACATGCGGCATTTTCAAAGGCTCAAAGTGGTCTTTATTACAACCCTTGACTTCACCTTCTGTGCCAACGGGAAATTTTATACAACTCCCATCTTCCCTGTTAGAACAGTGCCCGGAAGCCGCGCCCAGGCATGGTTTCATACTGCCACCTACTGGCAAGAAAAGATTCTGTTCCTCTTCTTTTATTTTTTTCTGTTCTAACACTGCTCTGTTTCCCTTAAAGCCATAAAGATTTTAGCTTTTATCTTTCTTCTTAAAACCACAAGTTGGATTTATAATCAAATGAAAACCACCGTTTCAATCTCTGCTAGTCAAAATCTGTAAGATCTTGGCACTGAGGGGGGCAAATCAGGGAGGCAAGCCTGGAGCTCTGTTTTTATTTCAAATGCAACATTGTAGCCATTTTTTAGTGTTTTCACAGGGCCTGCCCTCCCCTTCATCCAAACCATCCAAGAGCCACGCCTTCCCTCTGGCCTCCTGTCCTGTACCCCACATTGTCCCAGCTGTAACTTAGACCCTGAACCAACCTTTAACTCACCTCAAAGGGCTACTGCACTCACCCACAGCCAAAGAATCCGACTGCTCCGAAACAGACCTTGACACTGATTGTCACTAAATATAACAAGCGCCTTATGTACATTTCACTGGAACCACAAGCTCAAATTAGCCTGTCAGAATTTCACTATTCCTCATCCCAGTGTGTCAAGTGACACAATTAGCTCAAGAGAATAAAGAAAAGGCTTGTCAGAGCCTTCAGCGCATCTCTCTTTTCTGAGTTCCTTCCTTTTCCGTGGTGCCTGATTTAATTCAAATTCCTTTCATGCTTGAAGGGTGTGTGTGTGTGTGTGTGTGTGTGTGTGTGTATGTGTGTGTGCGTGTTACCCTTCAAACTTCAAAACGATCACACAGTAAAGAGCATAAAATGGGTGTGTTTCACAAGGGTCCAAATACATGTTACCCCTCTTACTTACCTTTTGCAAATGAGAATTGATCAAAGGCCGAATCCTAGCCGTTTGTGAGAAAAACAAAGTATGCTGAAAAGAAGGATGTGGACCTGGAAAGATCACAGCCCGAGGAATACCGACCAACCCTGTGTGATTAATACCCACCAAACCCAAAGGCTTCGTTCGGGACCAGCAAGAGGCGGCATTTCTCAGGCGGCAAGAAAACAGAAATAAGTTTGTATTTAACGCTGAATCAGAAGAAGGGTCCCTTTGGTGCCATGTTCTGCCTCCATAAAGGAGAGTGCGATGTTGGGTCCTTCTGGGGAAAGCTGAAGTTCATGCTCCCCTAAAGCATTGCCTGGAACAGACCCGCTGAGGTGGGGAACATTTCCCAAAAGATGCACATTCACTCCCCCCGGTGATAATTGGATTGTTTCAGATTCTCATCCCAAGGCTCATGAGGAGAGCTCTTCAAATATTGGAGGAATATGCCCCAAAGATATGCCTTTCGCTGAATCACAGAGACTTGAATGGGCTCTGCACCACTGTTTCCCAGCCTCGGGCTCATAGCAGGCGAGCCGCAGGTTCCAGAAAGCCATGCACTCCCACCCAACCTCCCCAGCCACCCAGAGGAGGTAGAGGGAGACCAAGCCAGGGCTACCGCCCCTGGAGTCAGCATAAAGGACGTCAGTGCCTCAGGTGCTCCGAAGGTAAGTATCTATCGGCAAATTATGAAAACTTCCCCTTTTGTCTTTAAAGGCTCCTCCCGTGCTGTATTGTCAGAGTTCTCTGGAGAAACAGCCCCAGTAGCACACAGAGAAGGAAGAGACTTCTCGTAAGGAAGGGGCTTGTGCGATCGTGGGGGCCGGCAAGGCCAGCTCCATGGGCAGGCGGGCAGCCTGGGCATTCAGGCAGGACTCGACCTTGCCGTCTTGAGGCCGAATTCCTTCTCCCAGAAGTCTATTTTTGCTCTTCAGGCCTTCAGCTGTTTGGATGAGGCCCACCCACATATTGGAGGGCAATGGCTTTTACTTCACGTCACCTGATGGTACGTTCAGCACTTCTACAGAGCACCCTCGCGGTGACACACAGACCGCTGTGTGCCCGAACGACCGGGATCACCACCCCGCCAACCTGCCATGGAAAATGAACCGCCACGTGTGCCGTCCTAGACAGCCCCGGCTGTGCTGGTTTCCTAGGGGGCCGCAGGCCTCTCTCCCATCACTTCAGATTCTGTAGTACTGAGATCCTGGCTGACATGTAACTAATCTGTTCCGTCATTCTCTTTCGCCAGCCCCGTCTGCCCAGGAGGTCAGCCGGCCTTCTTCGTAAGGCCAAAAGTCTCCTGCCATCACTGGCCCCAGAGAAGCTGCTCTGAGGGCCCAGTGCAGGGCCTCGCATGGTCTCTCTGCCATGGGTGAGGCATTCAGGGCCCACCGTGGTCACGACCACCTATCGGCAGGGCCTGGCTCTCCTCCTGGCCACACACACATCTGCCAGCCAAATGTCAAATGTGCCACTAAGATGAAGGACACACAGGTGCCAAAATGTGGAGTTGGAATAGAATTAGCAGGTATAACCTGATATGCTTGGCTATTTTTTTTAATCTCCAAGAGAATATAAATGTGTTTATTCTTCTACCCTGCACCACGGAAAGAGTCCCCTGAGCATCTGGGATCTCTGGCTTGGCCAGTGGTGGGTGTTTCCATTAGCAAGGGCCCCACTGTGCTTCCCAGATCACAGCCATGCCCTCTGCATGATCTCACCTGAGTCCGTGGACTAACCACAGGGAAAGAGCCCCCCGCAGGCTGTCAGTCTCCCGGCCTACCAGGGCTGCTACAGTCCTGCAGGGAAGAATAAAGAGACAGAAGCTTCCGAGGCACAAGGATGCAGAGCCCACCAGCCAAGAGGGACGCAGGGCAAGCCGGCCAAGGCAAGCAGAGAGAGACAGGCGGTGCAACTCACCCTCACTGACACCCAAAAGGTGCCACCCCCGCCCCCTTCATCCCTGAGGCTTCTCCCCGGGCCGGCTGCAGGGGATTGCTACCAAGAGAGAGCCCTGGCCGGGACAGAGTGTGGCACCATAGCTCCTGTGTCCATAACCCGTTCACACAGCAAGTGCTTTTTAAAGGATCGATGGGGGATGGCACCAGAAGATCAAAATCTAAGTGGTCTTGTTAATGCTTTTCTGGAAGCGGGCGGTGGAGACGGCAGCGGGTAGGATGTGGTCATCCTTCAGCTTAGTAACTGCCGTCTGCAGGCCTGTCTGGACACAGCGTGACAGGGGCAGAACACCACCCCGGGTGACAGGTGGTGCTCAAAGCACTCACAGAACCCCTGAAAATAGGTAGAATCGAGTGAGTTGTGCCCACTGGCTGAGGAAAACAGGACGACCATGCAAGTCACACGTACATCCGGAAGGAACAGAGAATTCAGAACTGACTCGGCTCAGGGAACGGAGTAAGCCAAGCAGTCAACCCTGACATAAGAATCGCTGTCCCCAAACAGTCACCGGTCCAGAGAGCCAAGCGTCACACACATGGGCAGGGACCTACTGGAGCTAAGTCTGGGAAGACTGTGGGCCTAACTTCTAGGAAACAGAGCGGTCTAGGTTAGCAAAATAGGGCATCATGCCATTAAAATGTCTAAAATAATAATTAGTCTTTATCAGGTAGTTAGACCATATTCTCTAGGGTATTTCTGTTTTTACTATTTTTTTTTATTTTTGGCCTGCTTTTCTAACAGCTTTGTTGAGATGTGTTTAATATATAGTCTACTGTGCATATTAAAGTGCACAGTTGGAGGTATCTTGACAAATGTCTACACCATGATCAAGCTTAGGTGTATGGACCACATACAAAGCTTGTTTCCACACGTTTGAAACCCCTTCTTCCTACCCCTCCGGCTGCACCTTCATCCCCAAGAACCACTGGTCCACTTTCAATCATTAGAGATAAATTTACATTTTATAGATTTTTACAGAAGCAAAACCATGCAGTTTATCCCTTTTTCTGTTCTGCTTCTTTCACTCAGCATCATTATTTTGGGATTCATCCATTTGTGGCCTGTATCAGTGGTATATTCCTTTTTATTGTTGGCTAATATCCTCTTATATGGATAGACCACATTTCGTTTATCCATTCATCTACTGATCGACATTTGGGCTTTTGTTGTTGTTGTTGTTTTGTTTTGTTTTCCAGTTTGCAGCTATTGTAAGTAAAACAGCCAGGAACATTTGTGCAGAAATCTTTGCGTGGATATGTGTTTTCATTTCTCTAGAGTAAATGCCAGGAGCAGGATGTCTGAGTCCTGTAGAAGGTGTATGTTTAAGCTGTTGAGAAACTGCCCAGCTCTGTCCCTGGTGATGCACCATTCTGCAGTCACACCAGCGGCAAATGAGAGTCCCAGGCCCTCCAAGGCCCGCTCGTTCCTTTTGAAATAGTGGGTGGGGCCAATGGTGGTTTTAAGCGGCATTTCCCTGAAATCTAGCCAGGTTAAGCATCTTTTCATGTACTTATCTGCCATGGTTTTATTGATTTTTTTCATTGATCGATGTCATCATCAACTATTAATAACATTTCTGGCTTTACTATCACAATTTGTAGTTCATTTCACATAGATGTCCAAGGTGCAATTTCCTTCCGATCTCTATTACTTACTTGTGGACCACATAGCATGACCTTAATAGTCCGTCAATTGTAAGATAGTTCTTCTAGGTAAAAATGAACCAAAATAAATGCTTAGAGCTTTATACCCAAATCCATCTGAGAGATAAACTTTCCATACATCAATTTATCAAAGAAAAAGATGTACTTTCATTTAAGAAATAGGTTTATTTTCTCAATTTATATTTAGTAAGTATTAGTTTCAAGTCATTTGGAGAAGATGGGGAACTCTTATAATATAGCTAACTTGACAACTTATTTTCTTAAGTATACTTTCTAAGTTCAAGGGCTTTTTGTACAGATTTGTAAAAATACTTCTCTGCCAATGTCTATGCTTTATCTCACCATAGTTACCACTTTTACAACATTTAAATACTTCATTCTTACTCTTCTTTTTAATTTCAAAGTTTTCCAAAGTGAACAGAGTGCAAACAGAATAAATAAGCAAACTCTCTTGGCTAAATATTTAAATCATATATCCCTTGTATATGTGTTTGAGTATGTGAGAGGGAAAAAAAAGAACTTATGTTTCCTTTTAAAAATATCATCACAAGTATACACATCCAGGGGATGTCTGGGTGGCTCAGATGGCTAAGCGGCTGCCTTCGGCTCTGGTCATGATCCCAGGGTCCTGGGATGGAGCCCCAGGTTGAGCTCCCTGCTCAGTGGGGAGTCTGCTTCTCCCTCTCCCTCTGCCTCCTCCCCCTTGCTTGTGCTCTCTCTCTGTCAAATGAATAAATAAAATCTTAAAAACAAAACAAAACAAGTATACACATCAGGTAATTGAGACGTTACACATTTTGAATTCTCTACTAGTACACTATACAAAAAAAAAGTTCCCAGCCATATAAAAGCGCAAGTAAACTTTCATAATTGCAAAACATCTCAGCTACACCAATGATCTAACCAGCAGTGAACGTTCACATTTCTGCATATGCCTTCCTCTGCTCAGTGATCGGCTGTCATTTCTCTCATTCCATCATGAGGCTTAAAAATCTAAGTGTGCTCAGGATGTGCGGGTGCTGTGCTTACTGCCTTCACTGTAATAGTGCAAACTTGTCTGGCAAAGTAGAGAAATGAATTGTTCGCCAGTGAAATAGGATGAAGTCTTGAGGCGAGACACCAGGTGGAGGAAGAGGGAGAATCAGAGAAAACCATCAACAGCAAATAAGGTGTCAGAACGTGAGAAAAGGGTTTAGTTAGATGAAAACAAGTCTGTGGGAGAGAAGCATAAGAAGAAAAGTGTCCAAGTATATTCTGAAAATGAGGCCAACACGGACTACCGAGGAGAATCTGCATCACCCAGCCCTGCGCGGGGCCCACCAGAAGCCCCCGGTCCGTGAGGGTGCGTCCTCCCAGACCCCCATCCTTCAGCGGTACCCCAGGAACCCGATTTTTCACTAGGAATTACCACAGGCAAGAGAGTTCCCCAAAACAAAAGAAAATACACCAAGAACACATCAACCACTAAACGCCTCCGACGTGCGAGCGAACCGTGGGCACACAGGAGGAAACGCTACAGGTGACGTCAGCGTGCGTCGCCGTACGTGCCGAGGTGCGTCATCGACAGGTAGGCCTGGTCTAGTCGAGAGAATAAAGTATTTTGTGGCCATCAGCTTAAATAATTAAAAGACATAATATCTTGGTAGAACATATACAAAATCCTTTAATACACTAATATGCTCTGAGGATCATCCAGGAAGGAAATCTGTTACTGTGTTTGAGCATGAAGTTTTAAGCAGCTGGAACCAGTTTTCATAGCCACATGTAATCTAACCATGTTCTTGTCTTTTGAATTCAGCTCAGAAATACAGAAAGCTGAAGTCTTGATTTCTTGACCTTGTACGCTAAGGATCAAATTTTGTCTAATTGTGCTTGAGATTTTTGCTAAAATCCTATTTTAAAATTGCAGCCAATTTGCAAAATAGAGAAGATTGGGAAGAAAGAAAAACTCACCTCTAAGCTACACTTTTTCCAATTACTACATATTCTCCAAAAATATTTCTAATTGCTTCCCAATAGTCTGTTATGTGAAAAACAGGATTTCTTGGTACATCTCTTTTTATTTATTTTTAAAGATTTTATTTATTTGGAGAGAGAACAAGCAGGGGGAGGAGCACAGGGAGAGGAAGAGAGAGAATCTCAGGCAGGCGCCCTGCTGAGTGGAGAGCTGGACACAGGGCTCAATCTCCAGACGGTGGGATCGTGACCTGAGCCGAAATCGAGTGTCAGACCCTTAACTGACTGAGCCACCCAGGTGCCCCAGTACATCTCTTTTTAAAAAACAGCATGTGTTATTTTAACATCATCCTTGCAAGGTAAATGTGCCCCTCTCCTGTCATTTCATCAGAGATTTTCCTAGAAGTGAACTTACCAAGTCAAAACTGCACACATGTTTAAGCTGCGAATCTACATTGCAAATTGCTCTCCGGAATATTTGCACTAATTTACATGGTTACCAGCAATATTTGGGCATGCTCTTTTTAAGCACCTTCCAGTTTGCTTAATATAGATCATATATACGTATATCTGCTGTAGCTCCAAGCTAAGTATATTTATATCCACACTTGCAGTGGCAAATGCATACCGTACGGGACATTCACCGTCCCACTCCAGCACTAAGGGAGTCATTTCTAATAAGCACAAACAAAATTCTTCGTGTCGAAGTGGGACTTGCCACGCAAGCCCTTCCGAGGATAGTTCTCCAAACAGTCACTGCTAGTGGATGAGAGTTGGGGCTCCAGACACCCTGGGATTTGGTTCTTCTCCAGGAGTCCCTGTAATGTGCATCTCACCACTTCTAGCAAGACAGAGCTGGGAAGTTTTTGAAGCATGAATTGAGCTGCTGTCTGTCTTGTCCCCAAACACACTTTCCTTCCCCTGACACCTGGACTAGCTGTGATTTCACATTTTTCACGATGGTGCCCATTTAGGCCCGCCCCCCCTTGGTCAGCACGCCATGCCTCAGATACGTTCCATTAGATGACAGAATGTGGAACCCAAGCGGTCCCTTGTCTGACTTGAGAGCCACCATTTAAATGCCTCCTGCGCACCTGGTCTGTGCACTCTGGAACTTTCCTGTGATAGTCAGTTGTGTTTTCCTGTTTCAGGTGCATCTCCTGGTTCAGGTAAATAGACAGATAGACTGCACTATTTGCATATAAATACACACACATTATATATATATATATATACATATAACTTACTATATATATAATATACAATTACATGTATCTAATATATATTCATAATTATATCAATAACAACTGTGCATGCATAATTATTCCATTATGAAGCATCGATGACTAGTATTCTGGCACTGACTACCAATGTTTTCCTACACGAATCAAAAGGAAAAGCCAGAACTCAGGGGCCTTAAGGGTTATAGTTCAGATTCTCTTTCTGGTTGATGCTTCTGGTTCTATACCATCATTTGGTTTTCCATCAGCTGTGACTCAATTTGGGCTCCTCCTGCCAAACACCGCCCTCTGCTGATTCACACCTGTCCAGGGCAAGTCACTGTCTTACGCAGGTAGTAATAAAACTCTAGAAAGCTTTCAATCATCCTGTAATTGGCATGCCCACTCTGCAACCTTGGGGTATATACACACTCATGTTTCTCTCCACTTTTTCACTTCATTTCTCAGAACTCCATGATTCTTAACTGCAGAAAGTTTGGAAGCTCCAAACACTGGTCCACCTCGCTTATTCGATCCAAAGGACAGGGGTGGGGGAGGGGAGATATGGGTTCTTTCTGCATAAGGCTTAGACAGAAGTGCGGCTAATACCGTCGCTTCTTGCCGGTGACGTCGGATTTGGCATAATCCACAACACTCATCAGTCCGGAATGATCCTGCTTGGCCATGTGGTTTCTCAAGGGATGGAGGCCCCAACCCTTGAGACTCTTACCCTAAGATCTCACTAGTTGAGCCCAAGATCACGGTTCTGGAAGTTGCTCTCTCTGGTTACATGCAGAGAATGAATTTCTCAAGGTGAAAGCCAGCCCTGGAAGGACTGGCTCCGGGAGATCCAATACCTCATAGAGCCAAAGCCAGCTTCTCCTTTCTCTCTAGAAATGCCCTCCGAAGGGTACAACGTCTTTCCTTTTAAGTCCTCAAAAAACAAAATATTTGGCTGTCCACCTTTCCACAAACATCAGTTGCCTTCCCCTTCCCTTCTAAGAAAACTCTGTCCTCATAATTCATGGGCGATTTCATCCAGCCCACATATCAAGGACCTCGTATTCTCTCTCAACAAAGAGACAAATATGCACTGAACTTGTGGAAGGGCACCCCTTGGGTCAGCCACATCACTACGTTAGCATCATGAAAACTGAGTCTTTCGGATACAGATGTAATTATTTTTATTCTCAATTGTTTTAGCTAATTCACTTCTCGTTGGTTACCCCCAACTTTGTAAACCAATGCATTGCAGGAGGTCTGTGAAAATCTCCAGAGAAACGAACGCTGAAGAATTTTTTCTACAAATCACCATGGCACTATTTGGAGACATGTTGCTGTTGTTTAAATGTCTCTGACTCAAAGTGACATCAAGAACAACTGCTTAGTGGAATATAGCAATGTTTCTTACTGGTTGCTTCCTAAAGCTATACATTAACAATACTTATTTCTGCAGCTGCAAAAGCTAGGGGTATTTCTTGTTTGTCGTTGTGTGTTTTTGTTGCTGTTTTCTCTTTAAATATTTCATTCCCTCTTACATATGGGCTAGGGATGACTGACCTTCCACCATGCAAAATAATTTCTGGTGTGGTGACAGCAAGACTCTGTTCCCATGCCAGAGAGGGAATAAGGCGCTACTATAGTTCCCCTCCCCTCCCTTCCGCTGCCCTCCCCTCTCCCCCTCCGTGGAGGCAGCAGGTGTGAAGGAAAGAGCTTTGGGAACAGCAAGCCAGCGATCAAAGCATTCCAAGATAGAGTTTCAATTGTACCTCAGCCTCTTGACCCAGCTGCTGAAGACCTTGTACTAACAGCAGCTCAGTGTGTATTGAATCAAATTATTATTACATGCATCTCAAAAATTCTGACTTTATGAACAAGCGAAAGAGTCTGCTAAGCGCTGCCCGGCCACAGTAAGGTCTGCCTGTCTCTACATTGATGTTTCCTGAGGCATTTCCTTAGCATTTGCGGCGAATAAAAATATAAGCGCGACAGAAACTCTGTGCACAGCTCTTCAAACGGACGAGGCATGGCCGGGAGTCGTTGGTTGAATGGAGAGCTCTCTCCCTCAGCCTGCCGTTTCATAGAGACGTTTGCCATCCAAAATGTCAAGTAAGCATTGTTAGAATCATAACAATTTTCTAAACATACCTTTGCAAGGAGGATGGAGCATTTTAAAATGGTATAAAGCTGGCTACCCTGCCATCTCGTGGCCAATACGAAGAAAAACACTCAATTCTGTCTCCGAAACTAGTAATACACTCTATGTTAATTGAATTGAATTTAAATAAAAAAATTTAAAAAAAAAAGAAAATATTCAAAATTGACACTCAAAACTTGATCCTCATCATTTGAAATGATAATGTCCATATTTCACATGGAATGTTCCAGACACCTGAAATAAGAAAAGGGGATGGCAAGAGCCTTCAACTTGGGCCAACTTCAACCACCCCTCTGGAGCTCACCAAACACTTATTTGGAACTTTGAATAAAAACTTATGAGTTAACAGTTGCTAATCAAATTTATTGAATCACATACTTTGAGTGTAGATTTCAATGAGTTTTGACAAATGTAAACAAAATGTTACTACCACAACTACATATAAAGATTTCCATCACCCCCCCAAATTTCCCTCTTGCCATTTTGCCAAACCACACCCCATACCAGCCTAACCACTGATCTTTTTTTCTTCCATGTTATGCCAGCTCTAGAATTTTTAACAAACTGAATCATACAATGTCTTCTCTTTGCTTCCTGACTTTTCACTCACCATGATTTTGAAATTTATCCATGTTTGCCCGTAGATACAAGGAATTCAATCCTTTCAAATATTTATTTATTTATTTATTTATTTATTTATTTATTGAGTGGTATTTCACTGGACAGATTTACCACAACTTGTTTATTCATTCATTAGCTGGTCAAGATGTCAAGGTTGTTCCAGGTTATAGGTAAATCAGTCTGAACATTTGTACACAAGTCTTTGTGTGGACATACATTTTTTTATTTCTCTTGGTAAATGTCTAGGAATAAATTCACATGATCATCTTGTAAGTGTGTGACAGCTTTCTAGGAACTTTCCAGATCTTTTCCCAAGGTGGTTCTATCATTTTACATTCCAACCAATAATGCATGACTGTACCTGCTGCACCACATCCATGTCAACTCTAGGTAATGTTGATCTATCTCATTTTAATTGACCTAGTAGGTCTGCTGTAATGTCTCAGTGTGCTTTCAATGTGCATTGCCCTGGTTACTAATTATAAACAACTTTTTCTATATGCATTGGAAATACATATTTTGTCCACAGTCCAGTATCATTATGCTTTCAGCAATCAATTATCTTTTAAGTACATGAAAAAATCATAATAAAAATATTTATTAAATTATATATATTCATCTCTTATGAAGGGTCTGTTGGAATCTTTTGCCTATTATTATTATTATCAAACTTTTGGGGTTCTTTACATATTCTGGGCATTAGTCCTTTGTCAAATATATGTGTTGCAAGTATTTTTCTCCCAGCCTATGGATTGCCGTCTTATTGTAAAATTTAGAATTATGTCATCTAATCTGACCCCTTCATTATTATGAGGTGCTGGTCATTACCCCTGGTAACATTCCTTGTTTTAAAGACTTCTTTGTCCAGGGGCACCTGGGTGGCTCAGTCGTTAAGCGTCTGCCTTCGGCTCAGGTCATGAT
Source organism: Zalophus californianus (assembly GCF_009762305.2). Taxonomy (NCBI): domain Eukaryota; kingdom Metazoa; phylum Chordata; class Mammalia; order Carnivora; family Otariidae; genus Zalophus; species Zalophus californianus. Next base: position 4,062,330 of record NC_045601.1, on the reverse strand, counting down.
CCCAGGGTCCTGGGATCGAGCCCCGCATCGGGCTCCCTGCTCCGCGGGAAGCCTGCTTCTCCCTCTCCCACTCCCCTGTCTTGTGTTCACTCTCTCGCTGTCTCTCTCTCTCTCTCTGTCAATTAAATAAATAAATAAAATCTTTAAAAATAAATAAATAAAAATAAAGACTTCTTTGTCCAATATTAACACGACCATACCAGGTGTTATGATAGTGTTTGTATGGAATATGTTTTTCCCATACCTATGTATTTATTTTTATTATGTTAATCACCATACATTACATCATTAGTTTTTGATGCAGTGTTCCATGATTCATTGTTTGTGTATAACACCCAGTGCTCCGTGCAGAACGTGCCCTCTTTAATACCCATCACCAGGCTAACCCATCCCCCCACCCCCCTCCCCTCTTAAATAAGAATTCTAGTACAAAGCATGGGTGGAGTCTTTTTTCTATCCAGTGTGCCTCTCATTTGGAATGTTCGGGCCATTCACATTTATTGCAATGTATCTGTATGGTCAGTTTCACATTTGCAACCCTGTCATTTTTTTTAATAATTGCCCCATATGTTCTTTGTCCCTGTTTTACCCCTTTCTTTGATTTTTCTTTCTTATTTTCGTCTTTATGTTTTAGACTTCCACTGGTTGCTCTAGAGTTTATAATATGCATCTTTATATAATCACCATCTACCTTCAAATAATATAACTCGTCACACACCTGTGAAATACTTAAAGAAATATATTTTTCATTTCCTCTCTATTCTTTGTAATTTTGTGCTTTTGAACATCAGCATGCTGTAAACTCCACAATGCATTGTCATTATGCTTTCAACAATCCATTATCTTTGAAATAGATGAAAAAATGTAAAAAACAAAGTGTTTTCTATTTACACAACATTTACTGTTTCCAGTGTTCCTTATTCTTTTGCATAAATTCAAGTTTCTGTCTAGTGTCATTTTCTTTGGTCTAAAGAATTCCGTTCAACATTTCCAGCTTACAGTGAGGATTCCCAACTTTTGTTTTTATGAAAAAGGCTTCACTTGAAACTATTTTGACTTTATATAGATACCAGATTGACAGGAGTCTCTCCCCTCCCCCAAAATTGTCAGCATTTGTAAGATGCTCCACTGTCTTCAGGCTTGCATAGTTTCTATCCAGAAGTCTGTAATAATTCTTTCATTTGGTCTACTATACATGTATTTTTTTTTTCCTCCAGCTACTTAGATTGTCTTTCCATTACTTATGTTAAGCATTTGATTATAAAGTGCTTTTTTAAAAATACTTCTTAGGATATTTTTAGCTTCTTAAGTGATGTGTATTTGTATCTTACCAAATTTGAACAACTATTGACCATTATTTCGTCAGTAACTACCCTTTCTTCCATTTCTTCTGGTCCTACAACTTTATGTATGCTAGACTACTTGAATTTTCCCACATCGGTCAGGTTCTATTAAGTTTTCTCAAGCTCTTTTTTTCTCTCTGTGCTTCAGTTTGAATCTTTCCATTCCATGTCTTCAAGTTTACTAGTGTTTTATCTTGTCTGCTGTGTTGACATTCCACCCAGCAAGATGGCATTTTTCACCTTTAGAAGTGACATTCAATTCTTTCTGTGTTTTGTTTCTTTCTTCAGTGTCTTCCTGGTTTCCTTTAATTATATGAGCATATTTGTAATATTTACAGTAGCTGTTTTAAGATCCTTGTCATTTCTGTATCTGTTTGTATTAACTGACTTTCCTCCTAATCATAGGTCAAAATTTCCTGTCCCTTTACATGTTGATAATTTTTTATAAGAACCTGGATATTTTGGATGTTACATTGTTAAGTGTTGGGATTGTCTTTTGTCCCTTTAAGAAGTATTGATATTTTTTTGACAGACAAACAGTGGTAAGCCAGCTGATCCTTTTGAACTTTATTTTCAGGCAAGGCCAATTTGAAAGTTGTCTTTCCTCTAAGGCTAATGTAGCCCTAGTTTTAAGAAGTGGCCTTCTGTTATCTCTACTGGTTGCCACAAGTGTTCAAAATGTCTCTCACTCTGGCTGAGTGAAATTTAAATGTCTCCTGGCCCTATTCGGGGTGAACTCTCAGAATTGTTCACCTTATAGCCCCCAGCTGTTGCTGTTTTCCTAGCTTCATGGAGTTTCACACTACCCGTGTGCAGATAAGTACCTAGCAAATGTTCAAAGAATCCATCAAGCAGGTTTCTGGAGTTTGTTCTCTGCAAGGCTCCCAATTCTTCTGTACCGTGTCCTGTGAATTTCAGCACCTTTGTCTCTCCACCTACAGTCTCTGTCTCCTCCACTTAGTCAGTTCACTCACTGTAACCTCCCCCCTGCGCCAAGGTACACCTCATCTGTTCTCTTCTCTTGGACAACATAGTACTACCCTGCTGGTTGTCCAGTGTCTGAAAGCAATTGTTTCATTATTTTGTCCAGTTTTCTAATTTTTTATAGTAGGAAGGTATTTCTAATCCCAGGTAATTCATCAGTTGATAGAATAAGAATTCCCAGGAAATTATCTTTTGATATTCAGTGAAAACCACGGTGTATTAGCTCCCTGTGGTCACTGTAACAAATGGCCACAAACTTGATAGTTTAAAATGACCGGAAGTTATTCTCTCCCAGCTCTGGAAGCCAAAGTCTGAAACTGGGGTGTTGTCAAGGCTGTATTCCTTACAGAGACTTTAGGAGAAAGTCTGTTCTTTCTTTCAGCTTTTGATGACTGTCAGCACTCCTTGACTCGTGCCTATGTCAGATGGGGAAAATTGAGAACCAGATTGTAGTCTAATCCCCTGGTTTAAAAATATGAAAATTGAGTCCCCAAAACATGATAGATATTCCCACTCAGGAAGTCGATGAAATGTAGGACTCCTAGATGTCACCCTCAGAGATTCTGAGTTAGTGGATTTGGACTAGCAACAGGGGATCTGAATTTTCCAAAATAAAAAAAAAAAAAATCCTGATTCAGGTGGACAGTGGACCACACTGAAAAACACCATTCAAAAGGCTCTCACCTGACCAGGAAATGGAGTAAATAAGAAAGCCCACAAGCCAAGGGAACGGGGTACAACACCAGAGCAGACAGCTGATTAAAGTTGCAACCTCAGAACCAGTTCTAGATAGTGCTACTTTTCTTAGACTCAAAGAGCTAGAACTGATATTGTATTCTCCATACTAAAATGAATCTAGCTTCCCGTGAAACTTTATCACTAGACGTTTTCGCTTGAATTCATGCTGAGACAGATTCCCTTCTTCTCTAAATCTGGACTTCTAGCAAGCTGATCATAATGGAAACCCATTGGCCATATTTGAGGGTCTTTTGCACCTATGAATTCACCAGGGAATGAGAAGACCCTAGAACACAAGTTCCCAATGAGTTTTCTAGAGCAAATTCCCATCTTTAGGCTAAAAGATCTTCCCTTCATCCCTATGAATGACAGCTATAAAGTCGACCCCAGAACATATCCTAACCAGGGACTCCATAGCAAATATTTTCAGCTATTCTAATAGCTTTAAAGAAAGGGCACAAATGAAATACACAATGAGCTTAATTTAGTAATTTGCCCTTGAAACTATTTCAATATTCCATAGATCAATAAGAAACAGGGTAAAGATTTTTAAAGTGGTCTGCAGTGATGTTTTCAAAGGCTAGAGATAACATCTACATGAAAGTTTACATGACTGGCATTTTTAGCTAAGGATCAGCTTGAAAATGATTTTTGTCTATGTTCTCAGAGCCAAACCACCAGTCAATTCAATCAACCCAAATAAATTCAAAAGTCACACTGGTTAGGGGAAAAAAAAAAAATAGTGACTACTGAAGTTTCCACTTAAACAAGTTAAATATTATTTTTTTATTTTATTTTTTTTAAATATTATTTTTTTAAAAAGACAGTAATGTTATGAGTTAATACACAATGGCATAAGAACTCTTCTTTATATCCATTGAAAGAAATGAATAATTCAACTTGAACCCTTGACATTTACATTAGAAGGTAAACCAACAGATGATACAGGCTAAGCCTCGTTCATCACAGCCTGCAGCATTCAGAAGGGACTTAATAAGTACTTGAACAAGTACTTATTAAGTCCCTTCTATAGGTATTCCTATAGAACAGACATGTTTTTCTGGAATAAAAAGATCTTAAGTTTTAATAAAAGTATTTTATTATCATTACAAAATTAATAATGTAAAAAAAAAACCCATGTATTTCAAAATGAGATGCTGAGTGAAATTTAGTATTTCTCTCTGCTGAATTCTCTAACTCCTGACCTGACAAAATTAAACAGCAATAAATATCCTTTCTCCCTCGTATGTCTATATACTATATACTGTATTTCATTTACACATGAGACTTAAGCCAATTTAAATAAAATAACATTGTTTTTCAAAGGGAAGCAATTACTTAAGGAAAAACACCTGTAAAATACTTTGAATGTAGTTCACAAACCTTTCAATAACAGCTACAGATAGTTGACTTTTTAAAAATCCCCTATTCCAGGGCGCCTGGGTGGCTCAGTCGTTAAGCGGCTGCCTTCGGCTCAGGTCATGATCCCAGGGTCCTGGGATCGAGTCCCACATCGGGCTCCCTGCTCCACGGGAAGCCTGCTTCTCCCTCTCCCATTCCCCCTGCTTGTGTTCCTGCTCTCGCTCTCTCTCTCTCTGTCAAATAAATAAAACTTTAAAAAAAATAAATAAAAATAAAAATCCCCTATTCCAGCCCATTCACATAGTTACTGCTATTACCCATTCCCTCCATGGGGGGCACTGCAGCAGATGACCACAAAGGAATCACATGCCATATCAAATAGAGAAAGTGAGATCTAGGCTGAATATTTCACCCTTTCACTGATTCAAAGATTTCTGTATGTTTTTCAGCTGAAGCGTCTCCAATGAAAGTCTTGAGTGAAAAAGGACATGTAAATGGAATGCAAAACAGGAAATAATTTCAGCCATTTTAAATGACTTAATATGAGAACAAGACCATGAACCTGGGGGCACGGGGTAGGCAGGACGGGTCAGGGTGGCACGGGGGTGATCCATGACCAAATGACAGAAGAGTAAACCCCAAAACTCCAGGCCAGTGTTCTCAGCAGTAATGATTTTCAGGAGCAGATCAGCCCAAACTATTAACGGAGACCCCTTGCCTGTTTCCAGGGGTAGGGTGTCCCCTCAATTTCTAGGGGATGTTCTGCCAGCCTGAGGAGTGGGTCTGGAGGCTTGCTGTTCACTGAGGCTTTGCCGTGCAAGAACAACTACGTTCCAACAAATCAGATATCTATACGTAGACATAATTCCAAAGCAATGCTGGATAATATTTATTCTCACATGATTCAAAAGGCTTGTCAAGATTTCTAGATGTTTTAGGATTGGTTTTGCAAAAGTGGATTACTCTTCACAAAGTATATCAGAAGCCATTAGTGCAGATTTACGGTGGGAGGGGAGTTTCATCTCCAGCTAGGATGCAGAAAACTGGAAAGAGGATTCCTCCTACCCTGGCCAGAAGAAAAAAACTACCAAACTGCAAAAAGATGGCTTTTTTTTAATCCGTCAGAGAGCTGAGGTCACAGAGCAAATAAGCGGACTAAAATCTAAGGAAAGGGAAGCCCCCATGGTGAGGAAAGGCAGAGGGGCCCTGGCTCACTTGTAGCCGAGCATGGGACTGAGAGGCGCTGGAAAGCCACCAGCAGACATGAAGAATTGAGCAAAAAAATAGTAAAAATCCCTAAAGACAAGTGTGGGCGAGCCTGAGTGTAATGGGAGCCAGAGACACAGGAGCCTCTTTATATACATGCCTTAGGGGGCTCACGGGAAGACCGGGTGTTGAAAGCCCTGGGTCTGGTGCAGCCTTGGAGGAGGGGTGGCTCACGGTTGCAGACAAGGCACCAGGTGTCTCCTGGACTCTCCTTTCCCCTGAAAATAAAGCTCTAAGCCCTCGTAGAGGCACAAACCCTGTCTTTCCCAGTGCGCATCAGATGTCCCCACAGCAGCTGGGGACAGGGTAAAAGAGAGGAAGTTCTCTGTCTTGGGAAAGCTGAAGGAAACTCCTGGAGCCAGGATCCTAAACCACTACAGTAGGATGCTCCATCACTGGAGGAGGAAAGGAAAATCTACCCCACACAAGACGTCCCAGAATCACCAAGGAAAAACCCATGAGCCAGGTACATAGGAGCTGCCTAAGATGGAGGCTAACCCGGGACCACAAAGAAACGCCCCCTGCCCAGGTCCTGCCGCGAGGCTAGCAGCTTGCCGCTGGAAGCCCCCTGTTGTGGGCTGAATTGTATCCCCCCCTCTCCCAGAAGATATATGTCAGTCTCAACCTCTGGTACCTGTGAATGTGACCTGATTTGGAAATAGGATCTTTGGAGATGTAATCGAGTTAATGGAATAATTGCAAATAATTGAAATTGTTCTTGTCTTATATTAGTTGCCCTATATTCCATCTCAAACTTTCCCTTCCTTATTCGAGCTTTTCATAACTATCTAAGCACATCCTATTTGTGTTCATTTCACTTCCAAACTGAAGTAATCTAAGTTCTCCAATAAGTTTTCTTTTCAATTAGAAGAGTTTTCAAATTTTTAATTAATCAAAACTTTAGAAAGATTGACAGCTTTACGAGGAAAATCAGGTCCCGCATTTCAATGTATATTATTCAATTATGGTCTTTGGCATAAGGGGCTCATAATTCAGTTATACTAACTAGCCCCCTATACTAACTAGAAAATCTTAGTTGAAGCTCCCGCATTTGGCACAGTCTATAGAGTCCACACGTTAGAGAAATAATTGTTGATAAGTCTGAGAATACTTTTTAAAAATTGGATTTGGTCAAGGTTAGGACTTATTTTTTAGATTGTATTTATTTCAGAGAGAGAGTGCAAGCATGAGTGGGGGGGAAAGGTAGAGGGAGAAGCAGACTCCCCGCTGAGCAGGGAGCCCGTTGCGGGATGCGATCCCAGGACCCTGGGATCATGACCTGAGCGGAAGGCAGACGCTTCACCAACTGAGCCATCCAGGTGTCCCTAAAAGAGGCCTTTAAATAAAATGTTACTGCAAATAAAGATCAAGCACCTTTTGACAACTAGTTCATTCATTCATTAGATAGTATTAAATGCCTACTATATGCCAGGTACTTTCCAAGGCTTTGAGATACCTCAATGAACAAACAAAACAAAACATAAATAACCATGCCTTCGAGGAGCTTACATTTTGGCAGAAAGAGACTAAGAGAGAGGTAAGTCAATCGCACAGTATGTTGGAAGGTGGTAAATATTCTGGGGGGAAAAAGAAAAGGAAAAGAAAGGGAACGTAGCAGAAGCAGGTCACATTGCGGGATGAAAATAGAAGAACAGGGCAGAGAAAAGTATGGAATTTGGGGGGAACACAATCAACAGATCAAATTAAATAATCCGTATTTACAAATCTATTAAAATGTGGCTATTTTACCTATTTGATGTTTTTTAATTACTATAGACTGTGCTCACACTCTATGCTTATTGAGGCTTCAACTATTATACTCAATATCCATCTACAATCAAATATTTGCACTTACACAAAATCCTAATGTGCATAAAAGTATTTATGAAGATCTTGCCAAGTGTGGCAAGAATTTCAACTCTAGGATATATGGAATTCCGCCGTCTCTTCCTGGGGATCATTAGAGAAAGAGAAAACTGGGGTTTGTGTATAGAAATGGAAACAAAAAGCAGATGGCAAAGCAGGAGTGAAGGCTTTTTACAGTGAAGTCCTAGAAATAAAGGATGTGAAGAGGGTAGGAGACCAGGACTTAGAGCTTGGTGATGACCTCTTAGATCTGTCCAGAAGGATGGTAAGAAATATGTCAGAGGGACGCACACGAGGTGTCCGTGATCAGGAGCACTTGCCTCGGGTTTTAGAAGGACCTCTCTGGCTATTGAGCTGGGGGCCCGAATCAGGGGGGAGAACCAAGGAGAGAAGCAGGGGACCAGCAGGAAGTGGTCACTATAATGCAGGCAAAATATGACCTTGGGTGGGAGTAACGTGGTGCCCAAGTGGCTTTGGCAGGCGGGAGTGCCGTGACTCCAGATCTACTCCGAGGATAAACCAAGCAGAGCTATTTTTAACAGGGAATGTGACATTCAATCTCTACCATCACTCTCCTGGTGAGTTCTTGTCACAGCAGATGAGCAAAGGTGGGGGGGGCAGAGATAGCTAGAAACTGAAATGCTTTTCATCGTGTCTTTAAAATATTTTGACAACTCAGATGTTCAATCTCTGATTCTGCAGATGTAGACAATCTGCATGTTAATGCTCCACAACACCACTTATATATGGCAAAAGTAAGTTCAAAGTTTAATTGACATATTCCACAGAGATTGCAAAGTATTCATATTTTCTACTAATAGAGAGGCTAAGGAATGTGCATGAGTCAATAAGGCAAAATCTATGAATGGGCAGGCTGGAAACAGTGGTTGCTGGGTGTCAATCAATAATGGACATGTCCCCATCCTAGCCAGCAAGGCACTGTCCAAAACCACAACATGTGATTTGTGTGACCGCATCATTATTAGTCATGGGTAGGGAAGGAAAGTCTCTTCCTCTACCCTTCAAGGTCTTCCAGCTGGACAAGAATTAAATTTACATGGGACAGATTAACAGGAAAAAATCCCAACGTCCTATTACCTGCGCACAAAAACCCAGTAATGAAAAGGACCAGGAGAGACAGTTTTTATACATTTCAGACAAAAACACAATACATCTGTGAAGAATTGACAGGATAAAGAAAACAGGTGTTGGGGAGCCTTAATTAGTAGGGAATACTAAAGGGAATTTGGGCTGAGGTATTAGATTAGGAAAAAAGTAACAAAGTTTGTTTCTAGGGCTTTCCCAGCTTTAAAGTCCAGATCTCTGATAATAAGGATGTCTTTTAACTTCTTAGTAAAAAGAAAGTATTTTTCATGAGTGATTTTTTCCTGTTTTCCTGCTCAGGGGGACAGAGGAGGCTCTGAATGCCCTTGTATCAGCTGCTGCCTAAGTAATTTTATTTAAAACAATCAATATACCGAAGTGGCCCCTTTTGGGGCAGCCTGCCCTTGGCCCCTACACAGGGGTGTAGCATTTTGTCTCCCATTCTAGGATCATCCTTTCACTGAAATATATAGAAATGGGAGGGGCTCCAAAGTTAGCAATACTACCAGAATTGCTAACTCTCCCTGCTGTCAACATCCAGAGAGACGATTAAAAACAGAAATTCACTTAAACTGCAGCATATATGCTTTAGGTTACATACTCAAAACAAGGTTTCTTTGGAGAGATAATTATACCTACAAAAGGAAAGTCATCTTTCTCTGTGAAATTTAAGGATTTCTGGGCACATGGTGGGGGGAGAGACAAAGGTACCAAAAGCAGAACAGTTTTTGGACAGTTTCAGGGCAGACCCACCAGGATACAGAAGAGGCACCAAGAACCACCCCCCCATATAGGGTGACGGAGACAGTGCCCAACTCCCATCCCGCGGCAAGCATGTGACAAGGCCAAGCAAACCACACCAACGAGATCTTCTCAATCTCAATTACCAGTGTTGTGCTCTTTGTTGAGCAATAGATACATTTTTCTCTAGATGGGCTCCTTTTCAAGGAAGTGATTATATAAATCTGAATTCCAAACACATATTAAAACACTTCTTTGTATATTAACGTCTCCTAGTCCTTTTTTCAGGAATAATAACCGGCTTCAGTTCAAACAGCTCTACAGGTGTAAGTGACTCCGGACAATGTTATTAATCTTTGTTTCCCCAGCGCTGGCCAGCACAGACTCAGGACTCAATCAGGTGTTAGGAATGAATGCTTGGATACATGAAATCATAAAGACGGTCTGACCCGAGCCCTGTAGGGAAGAGAAATCGAATCGAGCTGGCAGAGGAGAGGTTTTGTGAGGATGCTACAGGCCAGAGCTCGGACGCACAAGGCATTCCGGGGGAGGCAGGGAGTAGCTCATGGCACATCTGATCTCAGCCTCTGTCTGCATGTTACAGGATTTTTATTCCCTTAGTGCCCGAGGTTCTTGGTCACACCACTCCGAAGAATGAAGAGGTAGATCAGATGAAGAGTGGTGGGCAGCAAAGCAGAGTTCATTGAGCAACAATAAAAAGCTCCCGGAGAGGGAGGGGACCCGAGAGTTTGCCTCTTCGGCGTTCAAATCTAAGGGCTTTTATATAGGCTCTTTTGAGGAACTGTCTTGAGCATCCTGAGTGTGGGCCCCCCTGGATTGGCTGCTGAGTTGTGCCAATCAGGGCTCTGATCATGCACCCGTCTACCTAGTGGGTTATTGTTCACGTGTTGATGGTCTTTGGGGCTGACAACTGGAGACTAATTGACTCAGCTTGTGATAGTGACCAATGTTTTAAGGTTCATTGTTTTGTTGCAGGATGTTTGGCAAAAGTCACTTCTGCAGAGGCTGCTAGACAGGAGGCTCCTGTGGTCTTGTCTAAGCTATAAAACAGGATGCTCGTGCGCTTTTGTCTTAGCTGTCCCAGCTCCCTGCTTTCTTGCTGGGGACCCTGGCCCTGACGACCTAAGTGTCCAGTTAACTCCTCACACACACACACACACGCACGCACGCACACGCACACACGCACACGCCTTGTCTTCTCTGTCCTGCTTCTGACGGGCTCTCAATCTTCATTGTTGCAGTGTTACTGTCACTGCCACCCACAGCCCCTCCCCCATGCTGGACAGCACCTGCAGCTTGACTCCCATGTCCCTGTGCCTCTCTCCTGAGATCTTTCTTTCCTTGGCCACAGAGGCCTGCTGGCTCATGCAAGGGCAACCCTGAACCAGTCAAAGATGGGACCGAACAAGTCACTTCCCCAGTGTCCACACTCCTCGGAGGGATCGTTCAGAGCCTAGGTCTCCCCACGTGTCCCAGCTGCCCCCAGCAGGCCTGCAACATGCTTTCCATTGGGCAATCACCCTAGGGCTCAGGGGTCCATCTGGCGGTGTTGAGGGTGGGCACCTCCTACCTACCGCCCACCCAAGGAAGGTGTGGGATTCCCTCAGAAGGAGATTGCTGCAGTGATGGGCATCTCCAAAGCCTGTCTCTCATGGGACTTGATTCTCTCGACAGTTATCATGAATCATGATTACCGCTCATTTTGAAAGAGGGAACCCAGAGGAAGTTAAGGCACTAAACAATTTCCACCATGTTCCAAACCCTGCCTGGTCCTGTCAGGACACACAGCGGAGACTGAAAGATCACCTGTCTCAGCTTCTCCTTCAGCGACTGGATGCTCCCATCAAATACTCGGGGTTCTTTGAAATATTGTGGATGATGCACCAATGAGAGCTCCCAAAGTCATGGTTCTGCACGTGCTAAGGAAACTTGAAAGTGTACGATTTAGACTAGGGGGAAATGAGAAGTCATGCTCTAAACTTTACACATGAGAAGGAAGTACAGTAGCCCAATAGGCTTACCACAAACGTGAAGAGGGATGCTCTAAGAAAGAACAAGCTAATAGTTATGTTTCTGAAACAATTAGATTAATAAATGCTCAGCCATTTTACAAGAGCATAAACCAATTTTATTTGTGTGCAAAGTCCTTGAGATTAAAAAAAAATCAATAGATGCCATTTTCACTTTACTACCTCAAGAGATTTTTAGCACATTTTGTCATTTCTACCAAGAACTGTGAGCTCAGTATGTATTGAAAGTATAGGAAAATGTGTAGCAAAGCATTGTCCAGAGAGAGGGAAAATCTGAATTATTTTCAGTGAACTGAGAGGATTTGAAATGGAAAATAAAGTGAAGCAAATAATTACCTTGAAACAGATCTTAAATACGTAATCACTTATGAGAGGGATTGCATTTCGGAAAAGTCCAAGATAAATTCTTGTAAGAGTAGACAATAAGAAATCTAGGTGATTTGGCTCAAAGATAATTTTCTTAACTAAAAATGAAGAGTCTGAATTCACATATAAAAAATCATACCCAGGGCGCCTGGGTGGCGCAATCGGTTCGGCATCCAACTCCTGGGTTTGACTCAAGTTGTGATCTCAGCATTGTGGGATCGAGCCCTGATCTCTCTCTCTTCTCTCTCAAATAAATAAATCTAAAAATAGAAGTCATACCCAATATTTATGCTATTTTGAGCAAGAGTGGTCTAGATTCGAACCCCCAACGTAGTCCTACATGAAGCATGCTTCCCCTGCCCTTTAGGAGTCCCTGGCACTGGGGGCGGAGCTCATTCCCGTCGTTAAGTTTACTGCCCGTGCACTCATCCCTCAATCATGCAGCAGACGCACAGGGAGTCGTCCCTGCATTTGCTTCCTACGGCTGCTGTAACAGAGTAACACAGACTGGCTTACACAACAGAAACTTACCGCCTCGCTGTCCTGGGGGCTGTGGGTCTGCGATGCCGGCCTTGCCGGGGCCGCGCTCCCTCTGAAGGAGCTGGGACGATCCCAGCCTCCCTCTGGGCTCCCGCTGGTTCCCCGGCTTGTGGCAGCAGAACTCGCCTCGCCCATGGTGTTCTCCCCGTGTCCACAGTTCCCTTCTCTGAGGACACCCGCTGCAGTGGGTTAGGGCCCACTACTCCAGTATGATCTCAACTTAATCATCTGCAGAGACCTTATGTCCAAGTAAGGTCATATCTGAGATCCTGGGTCTTAGAATTCCAACACCTTTTGGGAGGACATAGTTCCACCCACAGCAGTCATTAAAATGCATCAAGCATTATGAAGATTTTGAAGGTGCTGATATGATACCTGCCCACAAGAATCAAAGCCCTCTTCTGGGGGACACTGACCCATAAACAGCATATTACCATATCTGTGATAGCATATGCCGAGGGGGGGGCTGCATGCCCACCCTGTGATGGCAAAGGACAGCTTCCTGGACACGGTGAACATCTGAGATGGTTCTTAAAAATGAGTCCTACTTAATGCAGCAAGAAGGAAGGGCGGGGTGTTCTAGGCTGGGAAACCTCCTCTATTGTGGAGAGGGTGTGACACTGGGGAGAGCCAGGGCGAGGGGTGCTTGCGAAGGGGGCAGTGACATAGGATGGACAGGGGGTTCATCGGAAAGGATCGCCCACTTCAGCGACAACAGTGCCCGTCAAGTGCTGGGGCAGAGGCCTGAGAGCAGCCCCGTTGGCTGGAAATAAGGAAGGTGGAAGGCAATGACAATAAACTTTTTCAGGTAAGTTTGCTAGCAAGGAGGAAAGCGGCAAATGAAGGAGGCTCCAAGCCTCAGACAACCTGACACTGTGGCTCAAATGAGGCACGGTCCTCTCGCAGATGAAGGAGAGTCTGTGGGGTAAGACCGGGGTGAGCGGTGTGGAGCCACATCCCGGGGGACCGCTCCTCCCTGGACGCACGGTGGGTCTGCCCTGTTTCTCGGTGCCCCTTCTCAGTGCTGTCCCCAGTGGGTCTCCAGAGGCTACAGGAAGCTGCTCCCAATGGCACAAGAACAGCCCTCACATCATCTACGCGGCGGCGCGTTTCAGTCCTCTCTCACCCCAGGCCAGGAAGAGTCCCTGAGTTCCTACCCAAACAGCACCAGCTCCCAGAGTCAGAACAACTCGGGGAACTCATTAAAATGTTGAACACTACATCAGAAACTAATGATGCACTGTATGGTGACTAACATAACATAACATAACATACAGACAGACAGACAGACAGACATAAGTAAAAATGTTGATTGCCCAGGTCCCACTAATCTCTGATTTCATTGGTCTCAGTCGAGGCTCAGGCATCCAGTTTTTTAAAGAATTTCCCACCGCGGCAGCTGGGTGGCTCAGACAATTAAGCCTCTGCCTTAGGCTCAGGTCATGATCCCAGGGTCCTGGGATTGAGCCCCTCATCGTGCTCCCTACTCAGTGGGGAGTCTGCTTCTCCCTCTCCCTCTGCCACTCCCCTTGCTTGCACTCTCCCCCTCTCTCTCTCAAATAAATAAATAAAATCTTGAAAAAAAACAAAATTTCCTACAGATGAGTTTAATCTGCAGACAACATTAATTTAGACAAATTTGGGATCCAGTCTTGAGGCTCAAAGGAAGGTCAGGGCTGTGGCATTACAAGGGCTACCATGCAGGAGAGGTGGGTGTTATGAAAAAAATTAAAAATGGAAAACAATTTTAAAAACACAGAGTCTTCTGGAAGGCAGAAGTGGGTAATGGTTGCTGTGTCAGCAGCCAACTCAGTAGAAGAATAAAATCAAGGGAGGTCTTTAGTTTTGTTTTCCTCTGTGTTTGGAATGTGGCTCACTTGGGCATGTTCACGAGTTAAGGGAAAAATCCATAGGGCACCTGGGGGGCTCAGTCGGTTAAGTGTCTGGCTCTTGGATTCCCCTCAGGTCATGATCTCGGGGTCATGAGATCAAGCCCCATGTTGGGCTCCTGGTGGGGCTCTGTGCAGGGATCCTCTCCCTCCACCCCTTCCCTCTCTCTCTCTCTCTCTCTCTAAAAAAAAAGGCAAAATAGAAGATAAAGGACAGAGGGCACACTCAATGAAGTGAGGTTACCAAAGAGTCAGTGAAGGCTCTGTCCTCAAACTCAGAGTTCACAACAAGCTAAATGGGCATAAAAGTTATTAACATATCTCAGGGCCCCTGCTCATAAGAGTAGAGTCTGAGATCCAGAACAAGCTTCTCCTTAGCAACAGGAGGTCATCAGACAAGTCGTACAGGAGGTAGTGAGTCTCGGAGAGCAGTTCTCTGAGGCCACAAAAACCAGTGGTTACCTCCACCCCTTGGGGAGCAGTGTCCTTAACCCGATGACTGCTGCCAGCTCAGGAACATGCTCATCTACTCAGAGTGCCCTGACTCCCTCACTATTCCTGGCAGGAAAGACAAAAGCGAATCTACAACACACCCAACAGCAGAGTCTGCAAATTCATCCTGGAATTCAAAATTCTCCTCTTAAGCTTAGCTAGCAGAAAACATGGGAGAAATGACACATCTGTGGAGCAGATCCAATAGTTCTTGAGGTAATTCACGTTTTAAATGAATGAGATCCAAGGGATTTATACACACTTGAACATAAAACATAGTACTCATTTAAATATAATAACTAGAAGGCTGAATGGAGCTCTGAAGCTGAGCAAACTGGAATGATAAAGTAGTAATTTCAGATCTGGTCTCTACAATAACAATAAATGGAGACTATGAAAAAATTATAGCTTAGTCTTGCAAAAATGTTCCTCCTTAGAATTTATTTTTACATTTATGAATGAATCTAAAGTAAATTAGAATATGGGACCAAATCCAAGTTAAGATATTCAGCATTCTGAAGATAAAGACATTTTCTAAATAAGTTTAAATGTGCTCACTAACCAAAAAAGTGTGCTCATTAACTACAAGTTCAAGTTAATCAAGATTATAAAAATAGTTCACAAAAAAAGGCAGTGGTGTTTGATTAAAGTTATTGCTGTTTCACTCATTCTGTTGATTTGGCCAGTGTCATCAATGAATATCTTTCACAATTCTTTAATAGAAATACATATTGGGTACATTTGACCTAGTGGCAAATTATCCTTTGTGATAAAACATTGTTAAATGCACAGTAATCTTCTGAGATTCCATGCAACTTTAAACATCATCTAGAATTATTTTGGTATTAAGACATTTCTATTCTGCTACTATTAATGCCTTATCCTTGAACATTTTCCCAGTTTCTTCCACTGCCGATTTCTCCTGTTCTTTTCATGTTTCCCACATCACAGAGACAGGAGATAAACACTCGGGATCCAGATCAAGGCTTCACTATGTGTATATGCACACCACAAGCCCCACTAGATGCTCAAAAAAAGAAAATGAGTTATTTTTGGAAAATGCTGCATGGTACATCTCCATCTTAGAGATGGACAATGCATGAAAGAATGGTCTAGAAGATGAAGTGATCTCAAACTTAGTTCTAATCTTGGACAAATCCCTTCATCTAATTGCTTTTTCATTCTTAATCTGTAAATTAGGGACTGGATTTAGAACTCACAGACGTTAGAATTGAAAGGGAAATTTAAAGTCATCTGGTCTGACCAGACATGTACTTCTATTTTATACCTGTGCATGTAATGTTATGAAAAGCTATATTTTTATTCTTATGAAAGGATTATCTAATAAATGGTGCTAAAAAGCTGTCTATTATGGAAAAGTGGTAGTATGGGAAAACATAAAGCAATAATTTCAGTGAAAAAGGCCGGAAAATTTATTTTTATAATAGAACGTGTAAAAAACTAGAAAAATAAAAAACATTGGCAGGAATAAGTAAACACGCCCAAAGTATGAACATGGATAGCCTCTGGGTATACAGAACTGTAGACAGTTTCCTACTTTTTTACATTGTTGAGTATTGTCCAACATCTCTAAGAGGTCAACATTACTTTTAGAAGAGCAAAACACTACACTCAGAAAATAATACATATTCTGAAGTTTTGCCCTTCTCTCCCCAGAAAAGCTCAACTTCCTAATTTCCAAATTAGGGGAATGTAAGAGTAGGTGGAAATTCTGTCAGTTGCTTAATCCATTTTTCAAAGATTTTCAAGGTAGTTTAATTTTATGTGAAAAGTGAATGACCGTCAAGAGAATGAGAAGGCAAGCCACTGAGACAGAATTTTTGCAAAAGACATACCTAATGAAGAACTGTTATCCAAAATATGCAAAGAGCTCTTAAAACTCAACAATGAGGAAATGAACAATCCAATTAAAAAAACGGGCAAAAGATCTAAAGAGACACCTCCCCAGAGAAGACATACGGATGGCAAATAGCAGGTGAAAAGGTGCTCCGCATCATGTGCCATGAGGGATATGCCAATTAAAAGAATGAAGTATCTCTACACACCTATCAGAATGAGCAAACTCCAGAACACAGAAGACACCAAAGGCGAGGATGTGGAGCAATAGGAACTCCCATTTACCACTGGTGGGAATGCACATGGCAATATGGTGTAACCACTTTGGAAGATAGTCTGGTAGTTTCTTACAAAACAAAATATACTCTTATCAAATGATCCAGCAACTGCACTCCTTAGTATTTGTCCAAATGAGGTGAATACTCATACCCACACAAACACCTGCATATTAATGTTGATAGCAGCTTTGCTCATAATTGCCAAAACCAACAAGTCTGTCAGCAGGTGAGAGTATAAATACACTGTGGTACCGCCAAACAATGGAATATTATTCAGCACTGAAAAGAAATGAGCTATCAGTTCAAGAAAAGACATCCAGGAAACTTAAATGCATATTACTAAGTGAAAAAAAAGTCAGTCTGTAAGGGCTACAGACAGTATGATCCCAACTATATGACATTTTGGAAAAGACGAAACTATGGAGACAGCGAAAAGATCCGTGGTTGCCATAGGTGATTGGTGAGGAATGACTATGTATAGCACAAAAGACTTTTAGGGCAGCGAATCTGTTCTGTTTGGTATTAAAATGGTGACATGTCATTCTAGACTTGTGGGGGCAGAGTTTACCTGGGAAATCTCTGTACTTTCTGCTCAATTTTGCTGTAATCTAAAGCTGCTCTAAAAAAACAAAGTCTATTTAAAAACTGAATAACTTTACTTATAAATCTAAATAAACTGCCTCTGTCCTTGGAATTTTAAGTCATTGCTTTTAATGCAAAGAATAATGTGGAGATAGAAGAGAAGCCTGGGGAATAATCTTAAGGATCTATAAAGAGAACATGGCTGGAGCCTTTGGATCCCCACCCCCCCCCACCCCCTCCCCAATGCCTCACCTACCACTCCTGCCACCATCCTGAGACCAAATACCTGCCTGGATTTATCTATAAAACAGGCCAATAAAAGATCTTTTTTTTTTAATGAAACTAATTTAAGTTGCTTGCTGTCCCTTGAAAAGAGTTCTATACTTTAAAGGGTCCTAATAGATTATTCTCACAAACACAAATTCTCATAAAAGCTAAGTAACATAGCAATTGAAACTAAGCTCACTGGTAGATGTGCTTTCACTTCTCATGTTAACTCAGGGTTTGCTTCAGGTCCACCATGGGAACAAGGGGGGAGACGTGGCTCTACCTATGCTTAGTGACAGAAAGAACATTTCTTTAATGAGCTTGAAATGCCTAGAAAACAGGCCCTTGCAATACTGACAATACTTATATTTATAATTAGAGTTTGCATTTTATGTAACTTGATCTATAAACTTTGCTTTAATGTAAATCGAATATTCATTTAATTCCTTAGAAAATACATACCTTTTCCTCCAGCTGGCGGGCCGGTGGTGCTCACGTGCACAGACTGTTGTGGGGTGGGGGCGGGAGCAGATTCAGTATCCAACCTCAGCCCCACACCTTCATCTCCAAAACAAAAAACCAAGCAGAGGGCAAGTGAGATGATGTCTTAATGGAATACAATGCAATGTGAACGACTAGGAACATCGTTCTCCAGTGGCATTCCCGCCGTGAGCACCACACGCTTCCCGGACGCCTCCATGCACCGGGTGAGGGTGCTGGATCCCAGAGAGACCTGCCCCCCTGTGTGCACACGTCCCGCCTCTTCACACTTTCTCCCAGGGATTCTAGGACTTTGGGGGATTCCCTCTCCCCCAGTAGGTTTGGGGCTCTCCAAGGATTTTTGGCTGTGTCCCCGAGTCTGATTTCATCCTAGCGCCCCTCTCACCACACACAGGGAACATGCCTTCAGCAGTTGAGCTCCGTGCAAAACATCAAAGCACCGCCCCCCCTCCCCCCCCCCCCCCCCCCCCCCCCGCCCAGTGTCACCTCTGCCGGA
The DNA here is from genome assembly GCF_009762305.2 of Zalophus californianus. Lineage (NCBI taxonomy): Eukaryota > Metazoa > Chordata > Mammalia > Carnivora > Otariidae > Zalophus > Zalophus californianus. The sequence goes on along the minus strand of NC_045601.1, from coordinate 4,043,607 downwards.
TGCCAGCCAGCTCCGGCTGCGCCTGGAGAGCACACCAGGAGTCAGACACTGGGGCTTATTAAGGCGTATGAACGCACACCATGGGGCCCCATCCCCAGATTCGGGAGGTTGGAAGTGGATCCCAAAATGTACATTCCCAACGAGTTCCCAGTGATGCCCATGCAGCTGGTCAAGGACCAGACCTGGAAAAGTACCGCAGCACAGGCTGCTAGCACATCCCGAGGGAATGAGGATTCCAAGTTGAGGGCACAGGAAAGGGGAATAGGTTAGGAAGGAGAAATAGTAAAAGTAATGCTAACACTAGCTGACACTACTTACTCTAGTCCAGGCAGTATGTTAAGTGTTTAACCTTTATTTTCCCATTTAATCCCCAAATAATTAAATGAAGGAGGAATTAGCATCATTGCCATTTCACAGAGGGAGACACTCACAGGGAGATGGAGAGCAGCTCGAGCAGGCGGTGGCTGGGGACGCTGTTTGCCTACCGGGTGCCCGCTGCTTGCTGGCACTCCCCAGCTCCCCTATCTGGGCTGGAAATCCCAGATTCTCAGTTTCCCGGTTGTGTCACATACCCTCCTGTGGGCCCTTTCAGATCCACCTTCCTTCTTTCTCTGCCTTGCCCTGGAAGGGCAGAGAAGCCCTACCTGAGTTCTTCCTGCTGGGGTCTGCTGAGGATGGGCCGTGCTGGAGATCCCAGCATGAGCGTGAGGCCAGAGCATCTGCTGACCCTTCTCCTTGGAGATCAGCCTGGTCGGGCCGGGCCTCTGCTCCTTGCTAGGTGGTCTCTCTTACATGATGCCCTCCTTTTGGGGTCCAGTTACTTCTCTGTCCCCTCATCCCTTTGGCCAAGTATGCTGATGCTCCAAAAGTACCAGCTGTGGGGTACTGCCCTAGCCTTTGTGGGTCCCCACTCCCACACCTCAGAAACTAGTTCTCTGTAAACAAACTGTTCTGAGATTATCCTAATTTGAGTGTGCCTCCTTCCTGTAAGGACCCTGCCGGTTGCACGAGGCTCTCAGTTGAGCGTCCAACTCTTAATTTCAGCTCAGGTCATGATCTCAGGGTCATGAGATCGAGCCGCCCAGTGGGCTCCATACTGAGCGTGGAGCCTGCTTGAAATTTTCTCTTTCTCTCTCTCTGCCCCTCCTTTCCCCCCACTCGCAAATGCTCTCTCTAAAATAAATAAATTAATCTTAAAAAAAAAAAGGTCTAATCAGCTCTGAGAATAATGACAAGTTTATGTTGCTCATTCCTCCTTCAGAATCTAGCAACAATTTACAAGTTGGCAGTCCCCAAATTAAAGACTCACTCAATTGGCATTCAACAACTAAACTGGACAAAAAGACTGATTTATTATGGTAAAAACTAGCACATCCATACATACCTCATAACCCTACTCAAGCAGGCACATGCCTTAGAAAAAAAAAAAACTAAGACCTTTTTTTTATTACAAATAAAACGATTTCAACTTTCTTGTTTTAATTAAAGAAACAAAGTAGCACTAATAGTATACTTCTTGTATATTATTGACAGGTGAATAGATTCATGATTACTTAGAACCTTGAATCCAATTGTCTAAATTGCTCTTATCCAAATAGAAATCAATGCTTTGTATTTGGTCAATGCAACACGAGCTACCAACTGCACAGAGTTAAGATGAAAAACCCATCAAACAAATGGGTGTGATATAAATGGATAGTCAATAAGCTATTAGAAATAGTTACTGACTATTTACTACATGCCAGAAAATACACAGAGGGGGGAAAAGAAAGAGCTAATGAGTATATTTTAAGATGCTCAATCTTGTTAATAGGCAAAGAATTTAAAATATTTTTAAAAGCATGAGTAAGAATCTTAACAACTAAAAGCTCATTATTCTCTCCCACCCCCACTTTTATTTTTTTATTTGTTGTATTTAAGCCCAAGTTAGGGCAGCTACCTAGGATACACTATCTTCACAAAGAAGAGAGTGCTCCAAGAAAGGAACATTTGGTGTAGGATTATACACATTTTTTTTTTTACATTAAATAGTTACAAATCAAAACAAAGGACATTTCAGAAAGTGGCAGACCTTATCTTAAGCTTCTAGTATACACAGGGCTGTATGACTTTAATCTTATGGGAAACCAGGGAAGTTTCTTCCTTTTTCTTATCTTTTGTGTTCAGAATGCTTTTTGGTTGTTTTCTTTAACAAGCAGACCTATAATGTGTGCTTGGGGCAGAAATAGAGCCCATGCTTTGAGGTTTTGCCAAGTCATTCTGACCTTGGTAAACGTTAAAGAACAGCTTCCCTGGGAGCCCAGAAGCAGGGCCCACAGACATGAAAAGTTGAAAATTTCCTTTACCAACTACAAAGCTATAATCAAAGAGTATAATCAAACAGTCAAATAGACACATAGACCAATGGAAAGAATCAAGATCCCAGAAATAAACACCCTCATACACAGTCAACTAATATTCGACAAGGCAGCCAAGAAGACTCAATGGAGAAAGGATAGTCTCTTCAATAAATGGTGTCAGGAAAATGGGTAACCACATGCAGATTAATGAGATTGGATCCTGTCTTACAAAACTCACAAGAATCAGCTCAAAATGGTTTAAAGACTTAAAGAACTGATACCATAAAGCTGGAAGGAAACAGGAAAAGCAACTTGACATTGGTGTTGGCAGAGATTTTTTGGATAAGACATCAAAAGCATAAGCCACAAAAGTAAAAATTAATAAGTGGGACTACATCAAACTAAGAAATTTCTGCACAGCAAAAGAAACCATCAACACAAAGAAAGGCAACCTACTGAATGAGAGAAAATATCCATAAATCATATATCAGGTAAGGGTTGATATCCAAAATACATAAAGAACTCATTTAACTCGATAGCAAAATTACAAACAATCCAATTTAAAAATGAGCAGAGTTCTTTTTTTTATTATGTTATGTTAATCACCATACATTACATCATTAGTTTTTGATGTAGGGTTCCATGATTCATTGTTTGTGCATAACACCCAGTGCTCCACGCAGAACGTGCCCTCTTTAATACCCATCACCGGGCTAACCCATCCCCCCACCCCCTCCCCTCCAGAACCCTCAGTTTGTTTTCCAGAGTCCATCATCTCTCATGGTTCATCTCCCCCTCCGATTTCCCCCCTTCATTCTTCCCCTCCTGCTATCTTCTTCTTCTTTTTTTTTTTATCATATAATGTATTATTTGTTTCAGAGGTACAGATCTGTGATTCATCAGTCTTACACGATTCACCGTAGCACATACCCTCCCCAATGCCTATCACCCAGCCACCCCAACCCTCCCAGCCCCCACCACTCCAGCAACCCTCAGTGTGTTTCCTGAGATTAAGAATTCCTCCTATCAGTGAGGTCATATGATACATGTCTTTCTCTGATTGACTTATTTCACTCAGCATAACACCCTCCAGTTCCATCCACGTCATTTAAAAAATGGGCAGAGTTCTGAATGCTTCAGGAAACATATGAGTGCATCCTTATTTTTGAATTAGTGTTTTTGTTTTCTACACCATATGATTTCACTCATATGTGAAATCTAAGAAACAAAACAAGCAAACGAAAAACCAGAAACAGACTCATAAATACAGAGAACAAACATGGTTGCAAAAAGGAAAGGGTGTGTGGGTGGGCAAAATAGGTGAGGGGGATTAGGAGGTACAAACTTTTCATTATAAAATAAATGAGTCACAGAGATGAGAAGTACAGCATAGGACACAGAGTCAATAATATTGTCATAACATTGGTGACTACACTTAACGTGGTGAGCATTGAGTAATATATAAAATTTTCCAATCACCGTTGCACACCTGAAACTAATATAACATTGTATGTCAACTATACTGCAAAAAATAAATAAATAATAAGGGTTGGCAAGGAAGAGGGAAAAAGGGAGCTCTTATGAACTGTTGTAATGTAAACTGGTACACAAAACAGTATGGAGGTTCCTCAGAAAAATTAAACACTGACGGCGCTTGGCTGGCTCAGTTGGTGAAGCATGTGACTCTTGATCTTGGGATTGTGAGTTTGAGCCCCATGTTGGTTGCAGAGATTACTTAAAAATAAAACCTTAAAAAATTAAACACTGAAATACCATATGATCCAGAAATTCCATTTCTGGGTATAAATCCAAAGAAATTAAAATTAGTATGTCAAAGAGAAATCTGCACTCCCATGTTCACTGCAGCATTATTCAAAATAGCTAAGATATGGAAACAAACTGTCAGTCAACAAATGAATGGATATATATATATCACATCTGCTTATATATATAATATATAGTACATATAAAATAAATATATAAAATACACATTTTCTTTATATACTGTTAATATATGTATATAATACATATAATGTATATTTACATAATATATGGTATATCATGTATGAATACATATGTAAATAAATATATTTTATGCTTCATATATATGTATCCATTTATCCCACAGTGGACTATTATTTAGCTATGAGAAAGAAGGAAATCCTGACATTTGCAACAACATGGATGGACCTTAAGGGCATTATGCTAAGTAAAACAAGTCAGGCAGAGAAAGACAAATACTTTATGATCTCACTTACATATGGAATCTAGAAAAGCTGAACCCATACAGAGAACAGAATGATGGCTACCAACGTGGGGGTGGGAGACGGAAAAGGGGAGATGTTGGTCAAAGGGTGCAAACTTCTAGTTACGAGTAAGCTCTGGGTATAATGTACAATATGATGCTTACAGTTAATACTGTATTATATACTTGAAAGTGGCTGCAAGTAAATCTGACATGTGCTCACCACACAAGGATGGTAATCATGTAGTGTGCTAGCTGACACTGTGGGGGTGATCATACATGGTCTACAGGTTGTACGCTTTAAAGTTACACAGTGTTACATGTCAAATACATTTCTCAATAAAACTGGAAGAAGAAAAGAAGTCAAGTCAGTCTGCTTAGAGACAGAGCAACAGAACGGTAAAGGTCTGGGGCGCTGCATGACCCAAGAGGCCTCGGTTGGTGGCAGTGTCGATGCCAAATGAACAAACGTTTTAGAATTTCTTTTAAAAAAAGGAAGAGAGTTTTATTCGAGCCCAAGTGAGGACAGCTGCCCGGGATACACAATCTTCACAAAGAACAGAGAGCTCAGGAGAGAGAATGTGTTGACACAGGGCTGTACATGTGTTTTGTGACATCAAGACTTACAAATCACCATGAGGAAGGACATCTCAGAAAATTGCAAACTTGCACATACTAAAAGTATATGCAATGTTGCAGGCTTGGGAGGTATGGGAACTAAGGGAGATTTTTTACTCTTTCATTAGTTTGAAGTGTTTCTTTTAGGTTATTTGCTATATGTACACAGATACACAATGTGTGTTCAGGGCAGAAACGAGCTCATGCTTTGAAGTTTGGTGAAACCATTCTGACCTTGGGAAACGGTAAAGAACAGCTTCCCTGGAAGCCCAGGGGGCAGGGCCCATGGACAGTAAAGGTTGAAAATGTCCTTTATCAGTAGATGTGAGAAGACTTACATTAACTTGAGGAATGGTCAGCTGCTCAAACATGAGACCTAGAGACTGGCAGCAAAGGCAGTTCAGAAGCACCTGGAGGCAGAATTCTGGATTAGAGGGAAGAGAGGGTGTTCTTGCAAACCACTCTCAAGTCAGAATCCAAAAAGCTTCTGAGTGTGCAGAGGGCAGCACAGAGACAGCGCAGCCTAGCAGGTGGAGGAAACACGGGGACATGATAGGACCACTCCTAAGCCAACACCTGGAAGAAAGAGATTTCACATGACCCTGCCTTTAAACTTAACCTGTTCTGTTTCTCACGGCTTCACCTCCGTACTTACAAAGAAAATCATAATTCACAGGCATAAACGCTCAGCTTCCAGATGTGTTGCCTGTAGGCGCCCTTGAACCTGTGCCCACCTCCACCTGCTCTCCTGTACACAGGGGCACGGGAGCCCTGTCCTCCTCTCACTCAACCCCCCCCCCCCCCTTGGTCCTGACCCTCATGGCTCAGGGCTCTGGGTTCTAGCCCTGTTTGCCTCCTCTTCCCTCTGGAGACCCTCCTTGGTGATTTCCTTCCTCCTCCTGTTTCCACTCCCACCCGCTGCCGCTGACTCCCAAATGTCTGTCTCCTCCTAGCACCTGGGCCACAGACTCAACTCCACCCAACACCTCCCTATGGATGTAATTCCCTAGAGACATTAGGCTTCGCAATATCCCAAAATGAACTAATCTTTACCCTCAAAATCTACTCCTCTTCTGTGTTCCCTATTTTAATGGACGACTGCACCATCTGAGTTGTCATCCAGGCCAGAAACCGGGGAGTCGGCCTGGACTCCTGCACCCCTTATTATCTTCATCCAGCCCCTCACGCTGACTCAGACCCCCTTGCATTTGGTCCCTCTTGCCTCCTTACTGCCTCCCCTGCAGCTCAAACTCCCATCACCTCCAGCCCAGACTCCCATCGTAGTCTCCCATTTGGAATCCTTCTCTCCAGTCCTACCTCCTACAATACTTAATTTTTTTAACAATGATGTTAGAGGGATCTTTCTAAATATAAAATGTGATCCTTTACTGCTTAAAGACCATAAGTGAGAAACCTTATTGACTCCATCCTTTCATTTTCCAGCACCACCAGCCGCCAGCCTCTGAAGACACACACACACACACACACACACACACACACACACACACACACACACCAACACCACCATCATCACCATCATCATCACCGTCACCACCACCACTATCACCACCATCATCACCACCATCACCACCATCATGATCACTATCACCACCACCATAACCATCACCACCACTATCACCACCATAACCATCACCACCACTATCACTACCATCACCATCACCACCACCACCATCACTGCCATGACCATCATCACCATCACTACCACCATCACCATCACCACCACCACCAGCACCATCAGCACCACCATTATGACCACCATCGTCATCATCATGATCACCACCACCACCACCACCACCAATCTCTGCACCAATGCCAGTCTACTTGCTCTTTCACTCACATGGTTCCCTCTACCTCAAATCACCACTCCCCTCATGGGAACTTAATGGTAAATAACTCACAAAGTTTATTTGGCCTTTCTGTCCCTTCTCCCCCATGGATAGTATTGAGTTCTGTGAGCTCATCTTTGTACTTTCCTTATACCATTTACAAATACTTACACCATAGCCTCATGATAAATTATTGCATTCATCACTTCTTAAAATATATTTAAATTGGAATTTAAATTTAAAAATTTAAAAATTTTAAATAAGCAATTTCCTAATCTATAAGATAATAACTGTAACCTACCATATAGGATCACATGGGAACTAAATGAATATAGGTTAAGTGTAGAGAATAGTGTCTAGTATATGATAAGTGTTTAACAAGTGTTAGCATAATACTTATAGAAATTTATAGAAAATAATATAACTAATACTTATGAATCCACTATCAATATTAAACATACATTAAGATTTCAGAATATTTGCTTCGTATTTTTTCAAAGAAATAAACCACTATACATACTACTAAAATATTAAAGCCAGCCTGAGCCTTCTCTTTTCCCCTTCTCTTTTATTTATATCAATACTACCATGTATGTACTCTACTGAAACTTACTTTTTTCACCCAACAAATTATGTTTTTGATATTTACTCATGTTGACATATTTAGGTCTACTTCTCCTATCTGCTTTATAGTGTTCCATTTAAAGATGACAACCAGGACCATTACTACCCTACTCGAGAAACCATGACGCTTTTTCTATTTTCTAGTTTCAGAGTTAATCGGTGAACATCAACAGATTAAATATTTAGATAGATAGATAATAGATAGGACAAGATAGAGAACAAGAGAAAATGAGAAAGAGAAATCTCCTTAGGTTCTTTAGGGTATAAACAGAGTAAATCAATATGGACTAGGTTATGCTGCAATAACAAGTTAACCCTAATATCCACTGGCCTGATCTGACAAAGTTTATGTCTTACTCATGTTCTATGTCCAAGATGGTGGGCTCTGCTTACGAACTAAGTACACAGAAGATCGAGGGTCCCAGTAGCCTCACTGCCTGGAAGGAATACAAGTCTTTACAACTTCTACAGCAGAGAAAGAGCTCTTTCATGGTCCACATTCTGATTAACAATCTCTTCGCTTACTTATTTCTTTGCATAAAACACAGTGCTCTCCTCTCTAAGGGAGACAAATCCCACCCAGTCACGACAGCCAGCTCAAAGTCCGAGACCCCCAAAGGATACACAGCGCTTTCTCCATGTGTTCTGAACCAGGATAATTGCAATACATTTACAAATAGATATGCATAAAAGGGTGAGGACACACACACAGCAGTCCATGGCCTGTAGCATTTCTGAAGCCCTACAGAGAAGACCTTGTAAGGGTCCCCTACCAAGAAGCAGGGTAAAGTCTGACTGCACTGGGACGGAGCTCTCGTTCATTGTCCTTGTCACTGGTTTGGCCCTCCTTCGTCCTCCTCGGGCACATCCAAAGTGGGCTTTGGGGAATATGTTCGTTGGGGGATGTACAGTTTCCTCAGCTTCCTTCCTGTTCCTCTTCAGGGATGTTCAGGGGACTCAGGGCTGTTCAATCTTCTGAGCAGCAATGGACTTAACTTACCTTGGGTTTCTGATTGCCTGTAATAGTCAAACTCCCTCAAAAACTCAGTGCGCCTCCAATCCATTTGCTTCCATGCAGTTCCATGTGCTCATGGTTTGCTTAGTGTTGCTCTCAGATCTCTTTCCTTCCTCCTCCTCATGGCTTGTCCCTAATTGTCCATTCAGACAGGAGGCTATGGGTTTTGGTAAAAAGGCCACACCTGTAATGTAGTCTTTACTTTCAGACATATAATCTGGTTGTAGATTTTTAAAAATCTCATCTCTTGAATCTGTAAACTGAAATCAATCAGCTTTTTCCACACTGAGAAGTCACATTTCTGATTCTCTGTATTCCCTTTTAATTCTTTTTACAAATAAGTTGATCTTTCCAGAGTTCACCCTTCTTGTCATATGTTATCACAACCATCCCGCACTGGCTCAAACAAGTTCCATGGCCCTCATGGCCAGCAGGGCGGCAAGATTCTGGGAACGCACAGGTATTTGGTGAGCTTGTTGTCAAGTTACATCCCAAACGGTTTGTGCCAATTTACACTTGCTCTGGCAGTGGGTAAGAGTGTGCCTACCCATATCCTTGTATGCCTTTAGTTTTATCAGACTTTCTTTTTTGTTGTTGGTATTCTTTTCACAAGCCTGTACAACAAGCTATCAACTCCTTGAGGACTGGGGCCATGTCTCCATTCCATACTTCTAGCAACTAGTGACTGTCTGAAATGTACCTGAATGTGGATCTAATGAATGTTGAATACATGAATGACTGGTAGGATTACTTATATTGCTTTTAAATGAAAAATTTATCAGTCCAAAGAATTCATATAACAAAGCGCCTGCTACAAGAGTTTGATCTTGACAAGGTTTGATTACAACTGATGTCATATCTCTTCAAAAACAGTGCTTTTGTGACAGCCAGAATAAAGACCAAACAACAAAAGGACCTTCCAGCCCCCAGGCCCTCTCCAGCAAATCCACTCAGTCTTTAATGTCTAAAGTCCTCTTAAACAAAACAGCACACCCTTCTGCCTCTATATCAGCCTCCTCTACTTTCTAATTGGATCAGCCCTGAATCTTGCCTCTTGAGTGAATGGCTGTCCCTTGCTTGGCAAGCGAGTAAATTCAGCTTTGATTGTTGGTTGGTTTCTTCTTACTTCTAATGGTCTTTATGTCACTGACGATGTATAAATGTGTTTCCCTATATCTTGACCAGTGATATATATAAATGACACAGCATAATGCAGTGGTAAAAGTTTAGGAATTGAGCAAACCAAATCTGGGATTGGATTCCTGCTCTATTTTTCACAGTGTAGTTTAAACAAATCAATTCACCCCTTCACATTTTCATTCTCTCCCCCATATAATGGGAAATAATGGTGCCTACTTAATAAGATTCTAGTGAACATAAATAACCAAGAGAAGGCAACTTGAACATAGAGAATTCAACAAACATTAATAAAGCCCAATTTATTTCTATATATGAACATTTGCAGTTTCAGCTGCAACCATTTTATCTCTAAAAGCAGAATGAATCATTCCCCAGGAAGAGCTACTGAATTTAAACAGAGCTGTGATGAACACACCACCCTGACATTGGCCCCCTAGTCCATAGGAAGCAAACCCTGCTCATCTCTCTGTCTCTCTCTCTCTCCCTGACCTCAAACTGTACTCTCCCAGGTTAGGATCAAATCCCTCGTGTACTTCACCCTTACCTTTGATCCTTACCATAGCCCCGTATATGGATGTCCAAAGAAATTGGACTTGTATTTACTCTAAGTGCTCAGACCAGATTATAGGCAAAGTGGGCATTAAAAAATCCAAGTCACAATGTTGTCATGAAGATCACAATCTGTCAAGACACATGTGTTGCAAAGCACGAGGCCAGAGCTATAACGTTTCAGAACACTGCATCACTTACAATCAGTAAAGATTATTTAGTTATGTGAATGTTAATTCTATGATTACTACATTTTATTAAATGTTTATATATAAACCTGCATTGCAAATAAGAAACATATTTGATCTGTATTGTAGCAGTGCTGAATTTCTTATTCCTATCAAATAATTGAAAGTATTTTTCCTTGGAGAAAATTATGGAAGGAAAGCAGAAAATACCCTAAGAACTACTATTGTTATGAATATGTATACAAAAGTAAAACCAATCACATGCATACATGTATTTATTCCAATATCTTGAGTAGGATATATATACTACATTAACTTTATTAGAGATTAAAACTGACAAAATGAGATGTATCTTCATTAATTTATACATCTGCAAACATTCGTGTTATGCACATGGTGGCTGTGAATTTTCATAGGTCATTTTCCAATCACTTGAGTTATGGTCTGTTTCCTTTAAGTTTACAAATTCTTTAATAAAATCCCAAAGGTTCCTTAAACACAACAAATGAACACAGTAGATTAGACAAAAGTGCCTTAAGCATAAGAGAAAATTTTAAAACAAGCATTCATTTTAGGACATATTTACTCAAAAACACAAAGTGAGACTTTGTAATCTTCCACTTCCATTTTAAAGGATTTTTGTAGCATTTTGGCCTTGAATGTAGCAAAGATTCTCCCTGTATATGGGCACAATCCCCTGGAGTATTTTTCAGACCAAGTATAGTGTGGCAGCAGAGTTAGATTTACTTTGGAGATAATGATGTTTAAACTTTAGGTCCATTCACTCTCATTGCCAAAACTATGGGAGGAGCCTTCCCAACTTTGTATTTGTAATTCTATATTCTTTTCTTTGAGGACACCCAACATAATATAATCCACCTGTGTGGTTCACTCAGCAATCATTCTAACACCTTTCTCCCGTGACTTTCTCTATCATGTGAGCTGGGAAGTAGAGTAACCTGATGAGAAGCTCTTTGCCTTTTGCCCTCCTCTTCCCCCATTATTCCTCTATGGGATGCGGACCCATGCCTGAAGATAGCCATATTGAGGCCTCCAGGAGGAAAACCATACTCAAGGAAAACAGAGAAGAAAGACAGAAGAACATTGGTTCCTTGATATTATCATTGAACCAAGGCCACCTACAACTAAATGTCTTTTTACTATTGTTACAAGTTAGCACTTTCCATACTTAAACCACCAATGATTTTCTGCTACTCCCAGCCTTATCAAATCGTAAAATTTGACCTGTAGTACCAATTCTAGGAAAATTAACTATATAAAGCTAAATTTATGTAATTGATAATATAAATCAGCCATTTCATTTTTAAAAATTAAAATTATCAGAGTAATACATGTACAGTGTTCTTCAAAAATTTAATATCACTAAAGCCACAGAATTTGAGAAAAGAAAGCCACCACGGTCACCTGCCTCCCCACCTTCCTGATCCCTGCCCATGAGAATTTACCCTCAATTCTTCAGTTCTTTCCAAAGAATTTATTTCTACATTGCCAAGTAATATATGGTGATTGAGATTTAAATCTTGGGCTCAGCATTGTTGAGCACAGGAAAGGATGTAACGTGTATATTTAAAGTTAACACTCTTGGGAATATAAACCTTTCAGAAGCACGGTCTCGTCTAATGCAGATTTGAGTGGACGGTTTTGAGAATAGCCTGAGATTGTCCCACTTTTTTATCATGTCATCAATACTTACCGCTGCTCTTCCTCACTCATCTTATTATTCTCCATGGTCTGCTTCACCTGGTTTTCAATAACCTACCGAGAATCAAAAATCCTTTGGTCATGTATAATGGCATGATACTGATCTTATATGATAATAAGATTGAGTCAAAATGGAATACCACTTCTAGAATCAGGTATAACATACTAATGTATACTGTATATAATACAGAGGGATATACATATCTAATTGAAACAAAATTACAATCTGTTAAGCAGCAAATTGTTAGTATGTATTCTGGAAGGGTGTCCTGAAAGTCATTAGAGGAACCGGTTCATTACATCCCTTGTTACAAAATAAACTCATTACAACTCATTGTTACATGTGCAAGGGTTAGAGAAATGGTCAATTCTGCTTGGCATATTCAACTTTAAAAAAGGATGTTTATTTTTTTCATTAATACGTTAGCTTACACCTGTCCAGTTTTAAGCTAATGTCTGCATAGTGAGATATTCTCAGCATTACAGAAAGTTATCATTTAGAAAGACAATGCATATATTCTTATTTTGCTTAGGACATGATACAAGAAGCACACAGCACTAAAGGAAATATTTCTATTGAAAAACATTGACTCACAAAAACTTACATGCATTTTCTTCTTTAAAATTCTATTTGCTGTTTCCAATTTTATAGCTTCAGTCTGAAGAAGAAATGATTTTAAAAGTAAGATACTTGGTTAAGAATATTTGTTAAATGCTTTCCCCCATTTATGGAACAAAAAGTATTATGTAAATGATGCTATTCTGATTTCAAAAGTACCCAATAGCACACCATTTAAAAACACGAATAAACACAGCATGACTTGAAGGACATGTGGTAAAGACAGAAAGATGCTAGCCTTCTAGGTCAAAAACTAGAGGAGATAAGGGTTGATATTAGAAAAACCTAGAGAGAGGACAGAATAAATGGTGGAGGAGTAGGGGTCCCTATTCCAACCAGTCCCCAGAATTGAGCTGGATATCTACCACACCACTCTGAACACCCATGAAATCAGCCTGAGATGTAAGAAGATAGATCTGGATCTCTACAAACAGAATATCTCATGCAGTTGATTTCGAGGTATGAAGCGGGGAGCCGTGATTCCATGGACAGATATCAGAGGATAAACGGAAGGGGAAGGGAACCGAGCTGTCGGGATCCTACACCGTCGGTGAGCGATAGCCTCCTGCACTGAGGACCGTACACAGACTCGCAGACTGGTAGCGATGGGGAAAGGACTTTAGGGCAGCCCCCTGGATGGAAACTTGGAGTGGGGCCATGCGTGCGAACTGGGGGTGGCTGGTGGTTTTAGAAGCACAAAGGGCAGAGGCATGCCCCGACTTGGAGGCAAGGACTGGGAGTGCTGCTGAGGGGCGCACAACCCAGGATGCTGAAGTTCATAGCAGCACAGACAGAAACGGAGATAGTGTGGCCTGGAGACCTCACTGGAGAACAGACTGCGATCTCTCTGCTCTGAGGCAGAGGTTTGGAAATGGTCTCCTCTGCTCCGACTCTCGGAAGAGACACGGAAAGCCACCAGGGAAAGCCACCAGAGAACAAAAGCCCCCCAAAACTGGTTTTCAATGAGCCCTTCCCCCACCACAGGGGGCAGGGCAACTCTGCCCAAACAGGGTTACCTGAGTAAAGGCGCGGCAGGCCCCTCTGCCAGAACACAGGCTGGGAAAACAAGAGGCCAGCAACCCTAAGGTCCCTAGAAAACAGGTGCATCTTGCTTGGGTTATGGTCAGTAATTTGGACTCTCTACATTCCCTCAACCACCCCTCAACAGAATGAGTAGGAGGAGGAAACCCCCAAATAGGAAAAACTCAGAGATTATGACTTAGGCCACAGATTTACAAATCGATTCAGATATAACCAAGATGCCAGAGATGGAATTCAGGCTAGCAATTGTGAAGACAATAGCTAAAATGGAGAAATCAATTAATGGCTACATAGAGTCTCTAAGGGCAGAAATGAAAGCTGAATTGGCAGAACTTAAACATGCTATCAATGAGATCCAATCTAATCTAGATAATCTAACAGCTAGGGTAAGCGAGGCAGAAGAAAGAATTAGTGACCTAGAAGACCAATTAATAGGCAAAAAGGGAAAAGAGGAGGCCAGGGAAAAACAACTCAGAATCCATGAAAAGAGAATCAGAGAAATAAGTGACACCATGAAACGTTCCAATGTCAGAATTATTGGAATCCCTGAGGGGGTGGAGAGAGAGAGAGGACTAGAAGATATATTTGAGCAAATCGTAGCTGAGAACTCCCCTAATCTGGGGAATGAAACAAACATTCATGTCCTAGAGGCAGAGAGGACCCCTCCCAAGATCAAGGAAAACAGGCCAACACCCCGGCATTAATAGTAAAACTCGCAAATCTTAGAACCAAGAAAACCATCTTAAGGGCAGTTAGGGGGAAGAGATTCCTTACATACAGAGGGAGGAACATCAGAATAACATCAGACCTATCCACAGAGACTGGCAAGCCAGAAAGGCCTGGCAAGACATATTCAGGGTACTAAACGAGAAGAATATGCAGCCAAGAATACTTTATCCAGCAAGGCTGTCATTTAGAATGGATGGAGAGATGCAGAGCTTCCAAGACCAGCAGAAGATGAAAGAATATGTGACCACTAAACCGGCCCTGCAAGAAATATTAAGGGGGAGTTCTATAAAAGGAGAAAGACCCCAAGAGTGATATACAACAGAAATTTACAGGGACAATCTATAAAACGTCTTCACAGGCAACATGATGACAATAAATTCATATCTTTCAATTATCACTCGCAACGTGAATGGCCTAAATGCTCCCATAAAGAGGCACAGGGTTGCAGATTGGATAAAAAGACAGGACCCACCCATATGCTGTCTACAAGAGACTCATTTTGAACCTAAAGATACATCCAGACTGGAAGTGAAGGGATGAAGATCCATCTTCCATGCCAACGGACCTTAAAAGAAAGCTGGGGTAGCAATTCTTATATCAGACAAATTAGATTTTAAACTAAAGACTGTAGTTAGAGACACAGAAGGACACTATATCATTCTTACAGGGTCTATCCAACAAGAAGATCTAACAATTGTAAATATCTACGCCCCCAACATGGAAGCAGCCATCTACATAAGCCAACTGTTAACCAAAATAAAGAGGCATATTGATAACAATATGTTAATTGTAGGAGACCTCAATACTCCACTCTCAGCAATAGACAGATCATCTATGCAGAAAATCAACAAAGAAACAAGAGCTATGAATGACACACTGGACCAGATGGACCTCATATACATACAAAACATTCCACCCTAAAACAATAGAATATTCATTCTTCTCGATCACACGTGGAACTTTCTCCAGAATAGACCACATATTGGGTCACAATCAGGTCTCAACCAATACCAAAAATTGAGATTATTTCCTGCACATTCTCAGACCATAATGCTTTAAAACTGAACTCAATCACAAGAAAAAAATTGGAAGAAATTCAAACACTTGGAAGCTAAAGACCACTCTGCTCAAGAACGTTTGGGTCAACCAGGAAATCAAAGAAGAACTTAAACAATTCATGGAAACCAATGAGAATGAAAACACATTGGTCCAAAACCTATGGAATACTGCAAAGGCGGTCCTAAGGGGGAAATACATAGCCATCCAAGCCTCACTCAAAAAAACAGAAAAATTTCAAATTCACCAACTAACTCTATACGTTAAAGAACTAGAGAGAAAGCAACAAACGATGCCTAAGCCACGCACTAGAAGAGAAATAATTAAGCTTAGAGCAGAGATCAATGAATTAGAAACCAGAAACACAGTAGATCATATCAACGAAACTAGAAGCTGGTTCTTTGAAAGAATTAATAAGATTGATAAACCACTGGCCAGACTTATCCAAAAAAAAAAAGAGAAAGGACCCAACTTAATAAAATTATGAATGAAAGAGAGATCACGACTAACACCAAGGAAACAGAAACAATTACTAGAAACTATTATCAACAACTATATGCCAATAAACTGAGCAACCTCTATGAAATGGATGCCTTCCTGGAAACCTATAAACTCCCAAGACTGAAACAGGAAGAAATTGACAACTTGAATAGGCCAATAACCAGTAATGAGATTGATGCAGTGATCAAAAACCTCCCAAAAAACAAGAGTCCAGGGCCTGATGGATTCCCTGGGCAATTCTACCAAACATTCAAAGAAGAAATAATACCTATTCTCCTGAAGCTGTTTCAAAAAAATTAGAAACAGAAGGAAAGCTTCCAGACTCATTCTATGAGGCCAGCATTACCTTAATCCCCAAACCAGTCAAAGACCCCATCAAGAAGGAGAATTTCAGACCAATATCCCTGATGAATATGGATTCCAAAATCCTCAACAAAATCCTAGCTAACAGGATCCAACAATACATGAAAAGTATCATCCACCACAACCAAGTGGGATTTATCCCCGGGATGCGAGGGTGGTTCAACATTCACAAATCAATCAATGTGATAGAACACATTAATAAGAGGAGAGAGAAGAACCATATGGTCCTCTTAACTGATACAGAAAAAGCATTTGACAAAATACAGCATCATTTCCTTATTAAAACTCTCAGAATAAAGGGATAGAGGGAACATTCCTCAAGTTCATAAAATCCATCTATGAAAAACCCACAGCAAATATTATCCTCAGTGGGAAAAAGCTGCGAGCCTTTTCCTTAAGCTCAGGAACACGTCAAGGATGCCCACTCTCGCCACTATTGTTCAGCATAGTACTAGACGTCCTAGCAACAGCAATCAGAACAGCAACAAAACAACAGACAACAAAAAGAAATAAAAGGTATTCAAATTGGCAAAGAAGAAGTCAAACTCTCTTTTCACAGATGACATGATACTTTATGTGGAAAATCCAAAAGACTTCACCCCCAAATTACTAGAACTCATACAGCAATTCAGTAATGAGGCAGGATACAAAATCAATACACAGAAATCAGCTGCTTTCTTATACACTAACAATGCAACTGTAGAAAGAGAAATTAGAGAAACGAATCCACTTACAATAGCACCAAAAACCATAAGATACCTCAGAATAAACCTAACCAAAGAGATAAAGGATCTATACTCTAGGAACTACAGAACACTCATGAAAGAAATTGAAGAAGACACAAAAAGATGGAAAAACATTCCATGCTCATGGATCAGAAGAATAAACATTGTTAAAATGTCTATGCTATCCAGAGCAATCTATATCTTCAATGCCATGCCAATCAAAATTCTAATGACTATTTTCAAAGTGCTGGAACAAACAATCCTAAAATTTGTATGGAATCAGAAAAGACCCCAAATCGCCAAGGAAATGTTGAAAAAGAAAAACAAAGTTGGGGGCATCACGTTGCCTGATTTCAAGCTGTATTACAAAGCAGTGATCACCAAGACAGCATGGTACTTGCACAAAAACAGACATATAGACCAATGGAACAGAATAGAGAGCCCAGATATGGACCCTCAACTTTATGGTCAAATAATCTTCAACAAGGCAGGAAAAAATATGCAATGGAAAAAAGATGGTCTCTTCAATAAATGGTGCTGGGAAAATTGGACAGCCACATGCAGAAGAATGAAACTCGATCATTCTCTAATACCATAAACAAAGATAAATTCAAAATGGATGAGAGACCTCAATGTGAGACAGGAATCCATCAAAATCCTAGAGGAGAACATAAGCAGTAACCTCTTTGACATCACCCACAGCAACTTCTTTCAAGATACATCTCCAAAGGCTACTGAAACAAAAGCAAAAATAACTTTTGGGACTTCATCAAGATAAAAAGCTGCACAGCAAAGGAAACAGTCAACAAAACAAAGACGCAACCCACAGAATGGGAGAAGATATTTGCAAATGACACTACAGGTAAAGGGCTGGTATCCAACATCTATAGAGAACTTCTCAAACTCAACACCCAAAAAACAAATAATCAAGTCAAAAAATGGGCAGAAGACATGAACAGACACTTCTTCAAAGAAGACATGAAAATGGCTAACAGACACATAAAAAAATGTTCATCATCATTAGCCATCAGGGAAATTCAAATCAAAACCACATTAAGATACCACCTTACACCAGTTAGAATGGAAAAAATTGACAAGGCAAGAAATAACAAATGTCGGAGAGGTTGTGGAGAAAGGGGAACCCTCTTATATAATTGGTGGGAATGCAAATTGGTACAGCCACTTTGGAAAACAGTGTGGAGGTGCCTCAAAAAATTAAAAATAGAGCTACCTTATGACCCAGCAATTGCACTACTGGGTATTTACCCCAAGGACACAGATGTAGTGAAAAGAAGGGCCATATGTGCCCCAACGTTCATAGCAGGAATGTCCGCAATAGCCAAACTGTGGAAAGAGCTGAGATGCCCTTCAACAGAGGAATGGATAAAGAAGATGAGCTCCATATATGCAATGGGATATTACTCAGCCATCAGAAAGGATGAATACCCAAATTTTACATCAACATGGACGGGACTGGAGGAGATTATGCTAAGTGAAATAAGTCAAGCAGAGAAAGTCAATTACCATATGGTTTCACTTATTTGTGGAACATGAGGAATAACATGGAGGACATTAGGAGAAGGAAGGGAAAAATGAAGGGGGGGGATCAGAGGGGGAGATGAACCAGGAGAGACTATGGACTCTGAGAAACAAACTGAGGGTTTTAGAGGGAAGGGGGGGTGGGGGGATGGGCTAGCCCAGTGATGGGTATTAAGGAGGGCACATACTGCATGGAGCACTGGGTGTTATATGAAAACAATGAATCATGGAACACTACATCAAAAACTAATGATGTATTGTATGGTGACTAATATAACATAATAAAATTAAAAAAAAAAAGAAAAGCCCAGAGAATTTTAGGGAAATTCTAGAGCAGTTCCTCAACTTTCATAATTAATAGCAGAATTTGTTAAGGTGGCTGGATACAATATAAAATACAAATTTGGGGGGCACCTGGGTGGCTCAGTCAATTAAGTGTCCATCTCTTGATTTTCGTTGAGGCCATGATCTCAGAGTCATAGGATGGAGCCCCACGTCAGGTCCCCTGCTCAGCATGGAGTCTGCTTCTCCCTTTCCCTCTGCCACTGCCCCTGCTTGTGCTCTCTCGCTCTCTCTCTCTCTCTCTCTCGTCCTCTCCTTCAAATAAATAAATAAAATCTTAAAATTTTAAATAAATAAGAACAGACTATAAACAAAAAACACAGAAGGAAATCTGATATTATTTTAAAAGAGAGAGAGAAGTCAAAAGAAGCTTAAACCACCACCACCTTCCAGTACACTGTATACTTCTGCTTTAAAAAAAAAAAAAAAGATTTAAAAAAGAGTGCTGGGGTTGCAGGGCAGGGGGGGTGGGGAGGCGGAGCAAGATGGCGGAGGAGCAGGAGACCTGGATTTCGTCTGGCCTCAGGAATTCAGCTGAATAGGGATCAAACCATTCTGAACACCTACGAACTCAACAGGAGATCGAGGAGAAGAATAACAACAACTCTCTGAACAGAGAAGCGACCACTTACTGGAAGGTAGGACGTGCGGAGAAGTGAATCCGAGGCGATATTCGGGAGGATAGACGGCGGGGGAGGGGGCCTCCGTCGGCCGCTTCTGGCAAGTGCTAGAGCCGCGGAGCACAAAATCGGACCTTTTAGAAGCCGGCTCCGCGGAGGGACGTCGCTGCAGTGGCTAAGCGGGGGGTGGAACCCTCGCGGGACAGTGTGGTCTCAGGACCCTCGGGGTCACAGAAAGACCGGGGGTGCCTGAGTGCGGCAGAGCTCCCAGGGATCGGAGCGGGGAAGCCGGCTGCAGAGACGGAGCCGAGGCGCGGGCTCTCAGCTCGGGGTGGCCATAAACTGTGATCCGCGGCCCAGTCGGGCCACTGCTCCTCCAGCAGGGACCCAACAAGCGGCAGATCCAGGGAGACTCCCCTTCCTCCCCCGGGAGGAGCGGCGCGGGAGCGCACCGCAGGGACCTGCTGGGTTTGGAGACTCCACACGGGGTCAGGTGCCAGAGATAGAAACGCTCGGTCACAAGCCGGGTGAGCACGGAGTGCGGCCGGAGACCGGGAGATGGGAGTGACTGCTTCTCTCTGGGGGCGCACTGAGGAGCGGGGCCCCGAGTTCTCAGCTCCTCCGGGCGGAGATTGGGAGGCCACCATTTTCGCCCTGGTCCTCCAAAGCTGTACCGAGAGCTTGCAGGGAACAAAAGCTCCTGAGAGCAAACCCGAGCAGCTTGCTTAGCCGGGACCGACAAGGGCGGGGCAATTCCGCCTCCGGCAAAGACATTTGGGAACCACGGCAACAGGCCCCTCCCCCAGAAGATCAGCACGAACAGCCAGCAAGCCAAGACCAAGTTTACCGATCAAGGAGAACGGGAGAACTCCAGTGCTAGGGGAATACTGCACATAGAATTCATGGCTTTTTTATCATGATTCATTAGTCTTTCAAAGTTAATTTTTTTAACTGCTTTTTTTTATGAATTTTTCTTTTTCCCTTTTTCAAACAACATATTATCAATACCTTAAAAAAATTTTTTTTATTTTTCATTTTTAGAGTCATATTCTATCCCTTCATAGTAGTTACCCTTATTTTTGGCATATATATATATAAGCTGTTCTCTCTTTAAAATTTGGAGATACAGTTTCTTCTAACAGATCAAAATATACCCTGAATCTCTAGTGTATGGCTTTGTTCTAGTCTCCTGCCTGATCACATTCTCTCCCTTTTTTTTTCTTTTTTTTTTAAATCTTCTTTCTTTTTTCAAACAACTTCTTATCAATTCCTTTTATAAAATCTTTACACTCATATTCCATCCATTCATTGTATCAACCCTTATTTTGTACATATATAAGTCTTTCTTTAAAATTTTAGGAGGCACTTTCTTCTATCAGACCAAAATACACCCAAAATCTACTGTGTGGCACTGATCTATGCACTAGCCCGATCATATTTGATCATATTCTGTTTTCTTTGTTTCGTTCTGTTTTTGTTTGTTTTTATCTTTTTCTTTTTTTCTCTCTCTCTTTCTTTTTTCTTTCTTTCCCTTTCTTCTCCCCTGGTGTCAGATCTTTTCTGATTTGTTTAGAGTATATTTGCTGGGCACGTTGTTAACCTGTTAGCATTTTGTCCTCTCATTCATCTATTCTCTGGAAAAAATGACAAGATGAAAAAAATCACCTCAACAAAAAGAACAAGAGGTAGTACCGTCTGCCAGGGACATACTCCATACGGACATTAGTACGATATCGGACCTAGACTTCAGAATCATGATTTTAAAAATACTAGCTGGGCTTGAAAAAGGCATGGAAGTTATTAGAGACACCCTTCCTGGAGAAATAAAAGAACTAAAATCTAACCAAGTCAAAATCAAAAAGGCTATTGATGAGGTGCAATCAAAAATGGGGGCACTAACTGCTAGGATAAATGAGGCAGAAGAGAGAATCAGCGATATAGACCAAATGATGGAAAATAAAGAAGCTGAGAAAAAGAGAGATAAACAACTACTGGATCACGAGGGCAGAATTCGAGAGATAAGCGATACCATAAGACGAAACAACATTAGAATAATTGGGATCCCAGAAGAAGAAAGAGAGAGAGGGGCAGAAGGTATATTGGAGCAAATTATAGCAGAGAACTTCCCTAATGTGGGGAAGGAAACAGGCATCAAAATCCAGGAGGCACAGAGAACCCCTCTCAAAATCAATAAAAATAGGTCAACACCCCGACATCTAATAGTAAAACTTACGAGTCTCAGAGACAAAGAGAAAATCTTGAAAGCAGCTCGAGAGAAGAGATATGTAACCTACAACGATAGAAACATTAGATTGGCAACAGACCTATCCACAGAGACCAGGCAGGCCAGAAAGGACTGGCATGATATCTTCAGAGCACTAAACGAGAAAAAATATGCAGCCAAGAATACTATATCCAGCTAGGCCCTCACTGAAAATTGAAGGAGAGATAAAAAGCTTCCAGGACAAACAAAAACTAAAGGAATTTGCAAACACAAAACCAGCCCTCCAAGAAATATTGAAAGCTGTCCTCTAAGCAAAGAGAGAGCCTAAAAGCAGCAAAGAGCAGAAAGGAACACAGACACTATACAGTAACAGTCACCTTACAGGCAACACAATGGCACTAAATTCATATCTTTCAATAGTTACCCTGAATGTAAATGGGCTAAATGCCCCAATCAAAAGACACAGGCTATCAGATTGGATTAAAAAACAAGACCCATCAAAATGCTGTCTGCAAGAGACTCATTTTAGACCCAAAGACACCCCCACATTGAAAGTGAGGGGGTGGAAAACGATTTACCATGCTAATGGACACCAAAAGAAAGCTGGGGTGGCAATCCTTATATCAGACAAATTAGATTTTAAAACAAAGACTGTAATAAGAGATGAGGAAGGACACTATATCCTACTTAAAGGGTCTATCTAACAAGAAGATCTAACAATTGTAAATATCTATGCCCCTAACATGGGAGCAGCCAATTATATAAGGCAATTAATAACAAAAGCAAAGAAACACATTGACAACAATACAATAATAGTGGGGGACTTTAACACCCCCCTGACTGAAATGGACAGATCATCTAAGCAAAAGATCAACAAGGAAATAAAGTCTTTAAATGACACACTGGACCAAATAGACTTCACAGACATATTCAGAACATTCCATCCCAAAGCAACGGAATACACATTCTTCTCTAGTCCTCATGGAACATTCTCCAGAATAGATCACATCCTAGGTCACAAATCAGGTCTCAACCTGTACCAAAAGACTGGGATCATTCCCTGCATATTTTCAGACCACAATGCTTTGAAACTAGAACTGAATCACAAGAGGAAAGTCGGAAAGAACTCAAATACATGGAGGCTAAAGAGCAACCTACTAAAGAATGAATGGGTCAACCAGGAAATTAAAGAAGAATTTTTAAAAAATTCATGGAAACCAATGAAAATGAAAGCACAACTGTTCAAAATCTTGGAGATGCAGCAAAGGCGGTCTTAAGAGGAAAGTATATAGCAATACAAGCCTTTCGCAAGAATCAAGAAAGGTCTCAAATACACAACCTAACCCTACACATAAAGGACTTAGAGAAAAAACAGCAAATAAAGCCTAAACCCAGCAGGAGAAGAGAAATCATAAAGATCAGAGGAGAAATCAATGAAATAGAAACCAAAAGAACAGTAGAACAGATCAACGAAACTAGGAGCTGGTTCTTTGAAAAAACTAACAAGATTGATAAACCCCTGGCCAGACTGATCAAAAAGAAAAGAGAAATGACCCAAATGAACAAAATCATGAATGAAAGAGGAGAGATCACAACCAATACCAAAGAAATACAAACAATTATAAGAACATATTATGAGCAAATCTATGCCAGCAAATTAGATAACCTGGAAGAAATGGGTGCATTCCTAGAGAGGTATCAACTACCAAAATTGAACCAGGAAGAAATAGAACACCTGGACAGATGTATAACCACTAAGGAAATTGAAGCAGTCATCAAAAATCTCCCAACAAACAAAAGCCCAGGGCCAGATGGCTTCCCAGGGGAATTCTACCAAACATTTAAAGAAGAATTAATACCTATTCTCCTGAAACTGTTCCAAAAAATAGAAATGGAAGGAAAACTTCAAAACTCATTTTATGAGGCCACCATTACCTTGATCCCAAAACCAGACAAAGACCGCATCAAAAAGGAGAATTACAGACCAATATCTTTGATGAACATGGATGCAAAAATTCTCACCAAAAGGATCCAACAGTACATTAAAAGGATTATTCACCATGACCAAGTGGGATTTATCTCTGGGCTGCAAGGATGGTTCAACATCCGCAAATCAATCAACATGATACAATATATTAACAAAAGAAAGAACAAGAACCATATGATCCTCTCAATAGATGCAGAAAAAGCATTTGACACAGTACAGCATCTTTTCTTGATCAAAACTCTTCAGAGTATAGGGATAGAGGGTACATACCTCAATATCATAAAAGCCATCTATGAAAAACCTACAGCGAATATCATTCTCAATGGGGAAAAGCTGAGAGCTTCCCCCTAAGATCAGGAACGCAGCAGGGATGTCCACTCTCACCACTGCTATTCAACATAGTATTAGAAGTCCTAGCCACAGCAATCAGACAACAAAAAGAAATCAAAGGCATCCAAATTGGCAAAGAGGAAGTCAAACTCTCACTCTTTGCAGATGATATGATACTGTATGTGGAAAACCCAAAAGACTCCACCCCAAAACTGCTAGAACTCATACAGGAAATCAGTAAAGTAGCAGGATATAAAATCAATGCACAGAAATCAGTGGCATTCCTATACACCAACAACAAGACAGAAGAGAGACAAATCAAGGAGTCAATCCCATTTACAATTGCACCCAAAACCATAAGATACCTAGGAATAAATTTAACCAAAGAGGCAAAGGACCTGTACTCAGAAAACTATGAAATACTCATGAAAGGAATTGAGGAAGACACAAAGAAATGGACAAACGTTCCATGCTCATGGGATTGGAAGAACAAACATTGTGAAGAATGTCAGTGCTACCTAGAACAATCTACACATTCAATGCAATCCCCATCAAAACACCATCCACTTTTTTCAAAGAAATGGAACAAATAATCCCAAAATTTGTATGGAACCAGAAGAGACCCCGAATAGCCAGAGGAATGTTGTAAAAGAAAAGCAAAGCTGGCGGCATCACAATTCCAGACTTCCAGCTCTATCACAAAGCTGTCATCATCAAGACAGTATGATACTGGCACAAAAACAGACACATAGATCAATGGAACAGAATCGAGAGCCCAGAAATGGACCCTCAACTCTATGGTCAACTCATCTTTGACAAAGCAGGAAAGAATGTCCCATGGAAAAAAGACAGTCTCTTCAACAAATGGTGTCGGGAAAATTGGACAGCCACGTGCAGAAGAATGAAACTGGACCATTTCCTTACACCACACACAAAAATAGACTCAAAATGGTTGAAAGACCTAAATGTGAGACAGGAGTCCATCAAAATCCTAAAGGAGAACACAGGCAGCAACCTCTTCGACCTCAGCCACAGCAACTTCTTCCTAGAAACATCGCCAAAGGCAAGGGAAGCAAGGGCAAAAATGAACTATGGGGATTTCATCAAGATAAAAAGCTTTTGCTCAGCAAAAGAAACAGTCCACAAAACCAAAAGACAACCGACAGAACGGGAGAAAATATTTGCAAATGACATATCAGATAAAGGGCTAGTATCCAAAATCTATAAAGAACTTATCAAACTCAACACCCAAAGAACAAATAATCCAATCAAGAAATGGGCAGAAGACATGAACAGATATTTTTCCAAAGAAGACATCCAAATGGCCAACAGACACATGAAAAAGTGCTCAACATCGCTCGGCATCAGGGAAATCCAAATGAAAACCTCAATGAGATACCACCTCACACCCGTCAGAATGGCTAAATTTAACAAGTCAGGAAACGACAGATGTTGGCGGGGATGCGGAGAAAGGGGAACCCTCCTACACTGTTGGTGGGAATGCAAGCTGATGCAGCCACTCTGGAAAACAGTATGGAGGTTCCTCAAACAGTTGAAAATAGAGCTACCCTACGATCCAGCAATTGCACTACTAGGTATTTACCACAAAGATACAAATGAAGGGTTCCAAAGGGGTACGTGCAGCCCGATGTTTATAGCAGCAATGTCCACAATAGTCAAACTGTGGAAAGAGCCAAGATGTCCATCGACAGATGAATGGATAAAGAAGAGGTGGTATATATACACAATGGAATATTATGTAGCCATCAAAAGGAATGAGATCCTTGCCATTTGCAACAACATGGATGGAACTGGAGGGTGTTATGCTTAGTGAAATAAGTCAATCAGAGAAAGACATGTATCATATGACCTCACTGATATGAGGAATTCTTAATCTCAGGAAACAAACTGAGGGTTGCTGGAGTGGTGGGGGGTGGGAGGGATGGGGTGGCTGGGTGATAGACATTGGGGAGGGTATGTGCTATGGTGAGCGCTGTGAATTGTGCAAGACTGTTGAATCACAGATCTGTACCTCTGAAACAAATAATACATTATATGTTAAAAAAAAAAAGATAGCAGGAGGGGAAGAATGAAGGAGAGTAAATCGGAGGGGGATACGAACCATGGAGACGATGGACTCTGAAAAACAAACTGAGGGTTCTAGAGGGGAGGGGGGTGGGGGGATGGATTAGCCTGGTGATGGGTATTAAAGAGGGCACGTTCTGCGTGGAGCACTGGGTGTTATGCACGAACAATGAGTCATGGAACACTACATCAAAAAGTAATGATGTGTGATGATTAACATAACAATAAAAAATTACCGTAAAAAAAAGACAGTGCTGGGAAAATACATTTAACTATATAACCATGGGAAAAATAATAATCACACATTACTTACAAACTCTATAACTAAATGGTAACATTGAGTCAGATTCCACACAAATAAAAAATTATTTTATAATATATAAAAAATAGGGCAGTATAACATTTCAAAACATAGATTGCAATCTATATTATACTGTTCATCAAAAATTGGTTAGTAATAATTGTTAAAGGCTACTTTTAATGTAGCAGACTCTCCTTTCAATGGTAGTAACTAACTTCTATCTTCTAACATAATTGTACAACTCACTGAAAATCTAACTACGGAGTTTCAATGTGACACAATGAAAATAATAAGGTCTTTGGAGCCCCAAAAGAATTAAGCTTGAATCCTGTAAACTATGTCATATTGGGCAGGTTACTTAAATCCTTTGAGCTTCAGTTCAAGCTAATTAGTACATATTGGATACTAAACGTTGGCTGTCATTAATTTTATGACAAGCATTTTCTATACAAAATTGTTAAACTGTAAGAGACATCAACTGACCTGAAAGAGATCCAATTTGAACCTTAACAGAACTCTACAGAGTTTTTATCACCTTTATTTTTGTTGTTTTAGCTAGATCTCTTAATTATTCTAACCATTTGCCACAAATGTTTTGTAACGAAAATATATTTGGACCAATTTTTCCATTATTGTTTACCCATCTGCAAAATGAAATTGCTTCATGCGTTTGCCAACATCTTTAAGCAAAAGAACAATGTAAACATTCAAATAAATAAATTACATACCTCTATGCTTTTAATCCTATTTTCAGTAATATGCAAAATTCCAGTATGAATCAAAGTTGTTTTAATTTCTCTTTCAAGAGCTTGAATTTCGTCCCATTTATTAAGTATTTCACACCTCTTCTTTTCAACCTTCTCAGTAAGAGTAAGGTGATCCTCATTCATTACATCTTTCTTAGATAATTCTACAAATATTTAAAAAGCGAAGTATTACTGTTTAAAATGTCATCTCTTATTAATAGTATTATGCATTACTAACAGTATTATGTATGTTATATATAGCTATAAAATATAATGTAACTCAAGCTCCAAGCACATGAATAAAAATTATCAGATCCAAGAATGGGGATATTCCTCCCTTGATTTATCGAGTGCCCAATTTGAGCACCTAACATAGTGTGGGGAAGGTGCAAGGATGACTTTGCAGGAGAAGTGTGAAAGGAGTTAGACAAGAGAAAGGGGCTAAAGAAGGGGCAGAAGAGCAGAACTTAGCACATTTTGGTAAAAAGAAAGTTACATGGTAGGGTGGGAACACTGAGGGCCAGGAAGTGACATCAATGAATACTAGAAAGGAAGCAGGGGGGAGATCTGAAAAGGTCTTTTTTTTTTTTTTTTTTTAAAGATTTTTATTTATTCATTTGCGGGAGAGACAGAGAGAGAAGAAGCAGGGGGAAAGGCAGAGGGAGAGGGAGAAGCAGACTCCCTGCTTAACAAGGAGCCCGATGTGGGACTCGATCCCAGGACCCTGGGATCATGACCTGAGCCGAAGGCAGACGCTTAACCATCTGAGCCACCCAGGCGCCCTGAAAAGGTCTTATAACATATGTTAGGAAATCAGTCAAAGCTATTGAAGGCCTTTCAGCTGGGATCAACACACACAATGGTCGCTCTGTCTGCAGCACCCAAAGTGGATGAGAAAGGGTGAGGCTGGAACAGGGTCACCAGTCAGAAAGCTACTACACTCATTCAAACAAGATCAGATCAAGATAGTACTGTGGCATAAAAAGAAGTGAAGAGATACAAAAATGATTTAGGGAATGGAAACAAGGAGGGCTTGGTAACTGACTGGATCTGGATGGAGAGGACAAGTAGGTATCAAAATAATCCCTAAGTTTCAGCTTTGCTATAGCTAGGAACAGATGCAGTAGGAAGGAAGGGAGTTCAATGCAGCAGAGAGGTAAGAGACAGCTGGGTTCGAATCCCACCTGGGCCACTAACTACAAGCTGTGTTAAAGTGATTGATAGGGCGGAGAGGGAAAGATTTCTTCTGCAGGCTTTCTGACTTGACTTCCATGTGTTTGGTGATGCCATTCATTGAAACAGAGAGTTTAATCTTGGACGTATTGAGCTGAGGCACCTACAGGATACTCAAGTGGCCTTATCCACTAGGCAATTGGATATAGGGATCTCAAGCCTAAAAAAGAGATTTGGGCAGGAAAGAGATTTGGAATCAAATATGTGTGCATTGAACCAAAGACACGCTGGGCTCCAACAAATGTCAATATTTAAGGATTCAGAAAGGAGATGGAGCTATTGAGAGTAACTCACTGCTGAAGGAACTTGATCATCAAACAGCACAGTTAGGTTCTGACTACAGTGGTAAGAATTTTTTGAGAAAGAAAAACTAATCCTTTTTGGTAGAAAAAAAAGCAACTCAAAAGAGTGATACTACTTACCCGTACATAGTAAACAACACAGAAACAACTGCCATCATTCAAACTTGCCAAATTTGGAAGAAGGGAAAACTTTGAAGATGAGTTTTGAAATTTGGGAGAATTAGCTAAGTAGATACACAATGAACTAGCCAAGGAGGCAGAAACAGTCAGAGTTAAGCTTCTACACAAACAGGAACTATGATCTGAAGTCACACCCCCACCTTAACCTAAGCTGAAGGTTTTAACCTACAACAATTAACTGGGGGCACAGAAGCCAAAAGGAGTATAAGGACACTCCAGTGACCCCACTGTTGTTACCCCTTTTCTACCTAAAAAGACTGAGGGGCACCTGGGTGGCTCAGTCAGTTAAGTGTCTGCCTTTGGCTCAGGTCATAATCCCACGGTCCTAGGATTGAGACCCACATCGGGCTCCCTGCTCAGTGGAGAGTCTGCTTCTCCTTCTCCCTCTCCTCTCACTCATCCTAACACTCTCTCTCTCTCTCTCAAATAAATAAATAAATAAAATCTTTAAAAAAGAGAGAGAGAGAGAGACTGAGGTACCAAAAGGCGGAAATCCCACAGAAAATACATACGTTTGGAGGGGAGGCTCCTGAATGAGAAAGCCTTAGGAAAAGAACAGAGGATGAACACAAGCCACAAGATTTCTTCAATAGCACAGGAAAAGTGTCAGAAACAGCTAGAATCAACTATTAAGAAATGGTTACTACAGTTCTAGGAATTAGTAATGTCCTCTTATTTATTATCTTTTAGACCCTGATGTTCTATCCTGTTAGCAGTTAGCGATGAAGCCCTTAAATCTAAAAGAAAAGTGGGACAAATACCATATGATTCCACTCATAAATGGAATCTTAAAACAAACAAACAAACAAACAAGAAGCAGAATCAGACCCATAACTACAGAGAACAAAGTGATGGTTGCCAGAGGGAAGGGGGTGGAGGGATGGGGCAAAATGGGTGAATGGGAGAGGAAGACTCAGGCCTCCAGTTACAGAATGAGTGAGTCACAGGCATAAAGAGCAGAGCATAAGGAATATGGTCAATGATACTGTAACAGCGATTTACTGGGACAGGTGGTAGCTACACTTGTGGTGAGCATCGCATAGAGCATCAAATGTGTCAAATCACCACATCGTACACCTGAAATTAATGTAACACTGTGTGTCAGTTATACTCAAATTAAGAAAAGAAAAGGAAAAAAGTGGTTGGCCTGCCTTAGGAGACAGCAAGGAAACAGGAAACAGCGAGCTTGAGTCCCATGCATGACTTTTCTTTAAGAGGAACCCAAGAATACGCAACGTGGGTGCGGGAGAAGGATGGACCCAACCTCTCTGCAAGTCCTGACACGTGATCAGAAGACAAGCACTGGGCCAGCCCAGGACAAAAAAGAGGCCAGGAGTCAGGCCACAAGAAATCCTTGGAAGATGGCCAGCAGGGAAATCACACAGGTGTTGCTCACACAGAGGAAATAAGTGGCAGAAGGAAGCAAAAGACCCCAGTAAGAACTTTTGAGGCCAAGTTCTGCTGAGAACTTAAAACAGGTTAGATCTGTGAGTATATCCTAAAAGCTGCTGGGGGGCAGGGGTGGGGGAAATGATTCCAGTATGAGTTAGTATTTAACAAACTTGTAGGAAAAGTGGCATTTGGCTGAATCATTGCATTAACAGAATGGAACTTATTTTGGTTACTTAATCATATTCTAAATTGTGTATCTAATTTTAAAATAATTTTAGTATTTCTTTAATGCATAAGAATTCATAAATGTAATTAGATTCCCATAAACTGTGTATTCTTCCTCACAACAGCCATGAGGAGGAGGAGGAGGAATGGGCAGGGCCACTCCCCTGGGCCAGGTGCCCCGCTCCTACTTCCTGTGGATTCTTACATTTAATCCTCACAGCACACCTCAGAGGGAAGTACCATCATTAACCCCACTTAACACGCAGGCAGCTGAGACTAACAGAGTTGAAATAACGAAGCTGGTGGTCTGGGTGAACCACCAGCCCCGTGGCCTGCCAAGGAGACTCGTCCAGCCCTGGCAGCCCTCTACCACCTGCACACCATGGGAGTGAGCTGAACCCAACAGAGAATGTGTCTGTAAGACAGAGGACATCACAAACTCAGAGAGCCTGGGAAATGTGTTGTTTGTAAACGCTGACTTCTTCGAGCTGGGAAAAGAGATGCAGAGGTTCTGGAATCCAGAATGGACTGTCTTCATTGCTGTTACTCTGGAAACAACAAGAGGCTACAGCCAAAACTTGACATAATTCTTTCTACATGAGGTCTTGACTTAATTCACTATTCTGCTAAAAACCACAAAGATCTTAGAGAAGAATGACGGTATACATGTTGTATCTGGTTCCAGAGATACTAAAAAACCAAAGGTGCCCAAAGCAACAGAAACTGGAGTAATAATCTCCACCCTGACAGGATCTATTAAAGAGATGAACACCTTTCCCACACCTTTAAAGTATCTCATTTAAACCACTTCCGATTAAATGAAAACTTGCTGTATTTCTAAAGGACTTGATGGAAAAAATATAAATGAATACAATTTAATAAGCTATCTGGAAAAAAGAACCCTTTCAAACAAATAATAGCAGGAGGCCATAAATCATAGATAATCATAGACGAGGACATGAAGATTCTTCACCCAGAGGTCAGAAGAACAACATCACACAATTACTCGCCTGACTTTTCCTTAGCAGATTGCAGCAATGTGTTTTCCATCTCTAGTTCACTTCTGAGTCTACAGGTTTGGTAATAAAAAACAGCAAAATATCAGAACTCCATTCATACCTTTCTTCTTTTGTCTATTTTATGCCACAAGACTTTCTTTAAAATTGAGAAAAAAAAGTCATCTCAGTTTCTATCAAAAAAGGTAATTTGAAACTCTATATAAAATGAAAGCCCAAGTCAGTCAAATTAAATAAACAAAAGAATACTCTCTTACCAAGACTGCGTAAACCACTAGTTGAAGAAGCTGGTTAATATAAAGTAAATTATTTCCTATAGTGTTATGAACATTATTTTGTTACTTTAAATTCTACAAAGCAGGGAGACAAAGAAATTAGCATTTACACTCCAGGATGAACAACAGATGAGGGGCAGTGGAGGCAGGTCCCTGCAGCTAGAATGCACACTGTGTGCTCCCTGGGCCTCATGATTTCCTCCCACAGATACAATTCACAAATCCCACTATGTTTGTACTAAAAATAAAATACAAGACATTTTAAAAGGAAATGAAAACATCTGTAATCTCTTTGTATCCTCTCCCTGGTTAAAAAAAAAAACAAAACTAAATCAACTGTCTTATTTCTAATACATTGTGGGGGGGCAGGGAAGGAGTCTAATATGTATTGCTTGTACAGAGAAATCTCATGATTTGGTTAAAAACATCAGTGCCACAAATGAGTCAATGCTGCCTGTCTACAGGGGCCTAATGGCTAAGTGGCTTCAAACACATTAGCTCATTTTATCAGAGATGAAAAGAAACAAAAGTATTACGACCCCCAATTTTAAGAAATTGAAATTAAATGAATTAATAATAATGGTAACATCCTTGTCAGTATTCAGAGTCAGGGCATTTAGTTTCCAGAAATGTTAAATGTGTTATCGTTTTAAATATTATGTTCTATTCCATTGCTTTTTCTTCTTCTTCTGAGACTTTAATTATATGTAAATTGGATCTTCTTTGCCTGTCTTACACTTCAACCAGTTTTTCTCTGTCTTTTTATTTCTTTTGTTATCTCATCTTCATTCTCTGGCTTGTTTTTTGTTTTTCTCTAATGCTCTTTATTGTGTCGTCACTCAAGAGTATCCCTCCTGGGGTATGTCATAATTTTGTCTGGATCTATGACATAATTTTGACTCTTTCAACAATCTTTCCTGAGTGGTCAAATCTTGCTTCACATCTTCCTTTTCATTGCTGTTGATTGCTGTGCTTTCTTAGTGTTTACATTTCTAACTCAAGGTCTTTTTCATACCTAGAAATGCTCTTTTGAGAATATTTAAGTTTGGAATGCTGTGGTACAGTTTTCTTCAACTTTTTGTTGTTGTTGGATGGCAGGGATTTTCATCAGCTAAATTGTTTGGGTCCTCATTTTATCAAGAGAGATAGTTGCTTGTGCAGACAGAGATCATTTGCACCTCTGCATTTTTGTAGGTAGGGATAACAGTTTGGGTCGTGTGTGAGGTTCCTAATTCAAGAGGACACATTTTTGTCAGAACAGCAAACTATGCTTTTGTTGTTGTTTTAGGGTGTTTTATTTTGATTTTTTACTGGATACTTTTTTTTTTTTGGAGGAAAGAAAGAACAGTAGTGAAAGGGTCATGTGCCCTTCAATTTTCTTCTTTTATGGGATTCTAAACTCCCCTCCCTTGCTTCTTTTTCTCTTCAATGCACAGTTCTAAAAGATGCTTATCACTTCTTTTAAAGCTCTTCCCACCATATCATCATTTAAGCACTGGTTCCTTGCTTCCATGCTCACTTCAAAGTCCTTTCCTTCTAAGTCAGTGCTCTGATAGACAGACCAGTAAACTCTGTGGCATTATTTAGGGAAGCTACTCCCTTTTCCTTCCTCCCTCCCCCGTTCCCCTTCCACCCTCTCTTCCTTTCTCCCTCTCCCTGTTCCCTCCCTCCCTTTCCACCACTCCTTCCCCTTCTCCCTCCCTCCTCCTCTCTCCCTCCCTTCCTCTCACGACCTCCCCCCTTCCCTCTCTCTCTCCTTCCCTCCTCTCTCTCTTTCCCTCCCCCATTCTTCCTTTCTCTCTCTCTTCCCTTCCCTCCCTTCCTCTCTCTCTCTCTCTCCATCTCTCTCTCTGGAACTGGTTTTAGAACATGATAGGCCTTCTACCAGCTCCATTCTTCTCTCTTCCCCCACTGCCCTTGCTCTCAACAAGGTTTGCAGAAAGAGAGCAGATAATGATTCACTGGCATTTGATGTGTATTTTTCTAATTTCAAGTATTTTGAAGTTTGTATGCTTTTTGTCTTCTACTTATACTGAAGACATGGTTTTGTTCTTTGGTTTTTGTTTCTTGTTTTGTTTTCTTGATAATATTTTGGGTGTGTTGGCGTTGCTTCAGTCTTCTTTAAATCCTCTATAAAACATATGCCCTATCCAATTGTGATTTCATCTGAAAGACTACACAGAAAAGTAAAAGATTTTTTTTTAAGTTAAAAACATAATAAGATCATTCATGAAAGGTGTCTTGATTTTGCAGCAGTGTCACCTATGAGTAGGTCCCCAGGGGACCACTAAAGATGAGATGTCTTCAGAAACCATCCCAAACCACCCTCCCCCCTGCCATACAAACACCAGATTTGGCTGAATTTCCCAGTCACAGATGTGATGGCTTGTGAAAGAGGCCAAATGGCAGGGTATTACTAAAGGCGGCTTGCCTCCCCCAATAGTGCAGAAAAAAATGTAAATATATATGCTTGTCACATGGTTTTAAAATATTGTAAAATAGTATAATCCCAACATAAATCAAATCAGACTGTTAACCCTCACTTGTCATTATGCTCCAGGGCTGCTTTGGTGGCCATCACCATTGCCCTCAGCTCCTCCTTGGCCTGGTTGACATCTGCGGTCTTCACGGATCTCTTCTCCAGTCCCTTGGCATTAGCCAGGAGAGTCTAGGAAGGACAAGGTCATAATGGGTAAGACAGACACAGGATAGGTGAACATTTTCCTTTTTTGTTATTAGAGTGTATTCAAGATATCCTGAGTCAAAATAGAAATTCTAGGTAAAATAGGTAAATAGTATGAAAGGGGGGAGAAAATATTGGACAAGGGATAACTAGTCATGCAAAGATCTGGGTAAAATATTGTTTTTAAAATTTTAAGGTTTTATTTTCTTAAGAAAGTTAAAAAGTGGTAGGAGTTCACTGTGGGTTTGTGTGGGGAAAAGAAATGTTGAATAAAGTGCTCCAAGTATATTATCATGAGCACAAGAATTATTTCTGAATTGGTGAGAAACTATTTAATTTGATTATTCTACATGGATATAAAGCAATGCTGAACTCAAATGTGGAGACACAGAATCTCTGCTTCATTAGGTGAAAGGCTGCCACATTTCCAGAAACAGAAAGGATAGGATGCCCTGTTGGCCAGGGAAATTGTCATGCTGATATTTGATTGGGATAAAGGTATGTATGTTCCTTTTGGACTCAACCTCAAAAACTAAGGAATAGTGTAGACCCCCAACTGGAGGTTTGTTTATTCCTGTCAAACAAAAGCTCATTTTTCTGCAGCATGAAAAGCTCAAAACAAGGAAAACTTTGCACACATGCAAGTTTGAATTAAGGAGTAAATCAGATATGGGGAAGATGGCAATAGAGTAGGAGGACACCAGGCTCACCTTGTCCCTCAAATACAACTAGCTAACTATCAAATCCCTAAATACCCCCCCAGAAATCGACCTGAAGACTGGCAGAACAAACTCCACAACTAAAGACAGACAAGAGCCCACACTGAAGAAGGTAGGAAGTGTGGAGACATAGTTTGGGAGAGAAACGGATGGTGGCCAATGTGGTGGGGAGAGAGCCACAATCGCAAAGAAGGGTGAGAAACGGACTAGCACAGAGGGAAGCCCACATGGGGAACACGAAAACAAGAAAACAAGAGGGGCTGAATTTCGTGAGTTCTTGCAACTAGTGCGGCTTAAAGCCTAGAGATTTAAAGGTCAGTGTGCCCAGCTCAGGGAGAGCCCCGGGGGCATTGGGGCTACTCCAGAAGAGAAGGTAGGGCAAGCAGCCTGCAGACATACAGCATGAAAACAACAATCTGAAGAGTACCTGGAGCACACAGTGGGGAAGTTATTTGCTCATCTTGGAGTGTGTCCCAGAGAGGAAGTGTTCACAGAGAGACCCCTCTGGGAACAAAGGAACTGGCAGGTACCATTTCCTTCGCCAACCCTAGCACAAGCACAGGACCACCTGCGGGAACCAGTGCCACTTGGACACTCTCTACCTAACTTGCTTACACCAAGCCCTGCCCCAGCCCCCCATGCTTCAGTGGAACCTACTCTCCCAGCCACATCTGCCTTGGTCCCAGCACAGTGGGTCCCCTGCCCCAGAAGAGTGGCCCAAACCCCTGCCAACACCACATCTCCCAATCTGGGAGTTTGTCAGGGCCTTGGTTCCAGCGGTGGTGGTGACTGGTCTCATTTCAAAAGTAGAACACAGCTAGTTAAAGTGCACCACATTCAGGCAAGGGAACAAACACTGCCCACAACAGGCAATGAGAGCTTCTGCAGACAACTGGCCTGAAGGATAAAGTGGCCGGGACACAACAGCAGAGTGCATGCAGCACACGTTGGAAACACTCTCTGAAGTGCCAGGCTCTGCAGAACAGGGGACACTACACTGCAAGGCACTGCAGGACCTCTTCTTCATAAGGCCATTAACCTCAAGAACAGGAGACATAGCTGACCTTCTTAACACACATAAACAGGCACAGCGACTTAGACAAAATGAGAAGACAGATGAATTTGTCCCAAATTGAAAGAACCAGACAAGGCCAAAGCCAGAGATCTAAGTGAAACAGATAAAGTAACATGCCTGATGGAGTATTTAAAGTAATGATCATAAAGATACTCACTGGACTTAAGAAAAGAGTAGAAGACATAAGTGAAACCCTTAACACAGAGATAAGGAATGACATAGCAGAGATAAAGGGTTTAATGAACGAAATGAGAAACACACTCAATGGAATGAGCAGCAGGCTAGAAGCAGCAGAGGAATGAATTACTGACCTAGAAGACAGAGTGATGGAAAGAAAGTAATCAAGCTGAACAAAAGAGAGTAAAAGGAATTATGCAAAACAAGAAAACACTTGGGAACTCAGTGACTCCATCAAACATAATTACATTCATATTGTAGGGATCCCAGAAGAAAGAGAGAGAAAATGGGGTAGAAAATTTATTTGAAGAAATAATAGCTGAAAAGTTCCCTAATCTGGAGAAGGAAACAGATATCCAGATCCAGTAGGCACAGAGAAACTCCAACAAAATTTAAAAAAAAAAAAAAGCAGATCCAAACCAAGACATATTGTAATTAAAATGGGCAAAATGTAGTGATAAAGAAAAAAAATTTAAAGCAGCAAGACCAAAGTAGACAGTTACATATAGGGGGAACCCCATAAGGCTATCAGCGGATGTTTCAGTAGAAATTTTGCACCAGAAAGGGGTGGCATGAAATATTCAAAGTGCTGAATGGGGAAAATATGTAGCCAAGAATACTCTATCCATCAAGGCTATTATTCAGAATAGAAGGAGAGATAAAGAGTTTCCCAGACAAACAAAAACTAAAGGAGTTCATGACCACTAAACCAGCCCTAGAAGACATATTAAAGGGGACACTTTGAGTGGAAAGAAAAGACCAAAGTGACAGTATGAAGGTAGGAAACACAAAAGCAGTAAAAATTAATATTTCTGTAAAAAGTCAGTCAAGGAATTCACAAAATAAAAGGATGTGAATTATGACACCATATACCTAAAATGTGGGGAGGAGAAGACTAAAGAACGTGTTCAAACTTAAACGATCATCAACTTAATATAGACTGCTATATGTAGATGTTATATACAAACCTAATGGTAACACAAATTGAAAATCAGTAATAGATATACAAAGAATAACAAAACCCAAATATATCACTAAGAAAACCAACAAACCATGAAAGAAGAAAGGATCAGAAAACAACTTCAGAAACAAAGACAAAATAAGTAACAAAATGGCAATAAATACCTATCTATCAATAATTACTTTGAATGTAAGTGGACCAAATGCTCCAATCAAAAGACATAGGATGACAGAATGGATAAAAAACAAGACCCATCTATATGCTGCCTATAGGAGACTCATTTCAGACCTAAAGACACCTGCAGATTAAAAGTGAGGGGATGGAGGAACATTTATCATGCAAATGAGTGTCAAAATAAAGCTGAAATAGCAATACTACATCAGAATAAATAGATTTTAAAACAAAGACTGGAACAAGAGACAAAGAAGGATAATATATAGTAACAAAGGGGACAATCCAATAAGGAGATATAACAATTTTAAATATTTATGCACCCATGGGAGCATGCAAATAGATAAAACAGTTAATAACAAACATAAAGGAACTAATTGATAGCAATATAATAACAGTAGGGGACTTTAACACCCCGCTTACATCAATGGACAGATCATCCAATCAGACAATCAACAAGGAAACAATGGCATTGAATGAGACATTGGTCCAGGTGGATTTAACAGATACATTTACAACATTCTATCCTAAAATATCAGAATACACATTCTTCTCAGGTGTACATTCTCCAGAATAGATCACATATTGGGCCACAAAACAAGTATCAACAATTCAAAGAGATCAAAGTCATACTATGCAGCTTTTCCGACCACAATGCTATGAAACTAGAAATCAACTACAAGAAAAAATCCAGAAAGACCACAAATACATGGAGGTTAAATAACATGCTACTAAATAATGAATAGGTTAACCACAAAATCAAGGAAGAAATCCAAAAGTACATGGGCACAAATGAAAATGAAAACTCACGGTCCAAAACCTCTGAGATGCAGCAAAAGCTATTCTAAGAGGGAAGTTTATAGCAATACAGGCACACCTCAAAAGGCAAAAAGAAATCTCAAATAAACAACCTAACCTTATACCTAAAGGAGCTAGAAAAAATAACAACAAACAAAACGAAAAACCAGCAGAAGGAAGGAAATAATAAAGATCAGAGCAGAAATAAATGCTATAGAAACTAAAAAAAAAGTAGAACAAATAAATGAAATCAGGAGCTGGTTCTTTGAAAAAAAGCATAACAAAAACTGATAAAATAAAATTACAGAGGATGCCTGGGTGGCTCAGCTGGTTAAGCCACCAAATTTTTTTTTTTTTTTTAAGATTTTACCCATTTATTTGAGAAAGAGTGAGAGAGCAAGAGAGCCATTAAGGGAACAAGGTGGGGGAGGGGAAGAGTGAGAAGCAGACTCCCCAAAGAGTAGGGAGCCCGATGTGGGATTCAATCCCAGGACCCTGGAATTATGACCTGAGCCAAAGGCAGACACTCAACTGACTGAGTCACCCAGGTGCCCTCTTTTTCTTCTTTGTTTTGTTGTTTTTCTTTAAGCCTCCAACCCTTGATTTTGGCTCAGGTCATGATCTCAGGGTCGTAAAATTGAGCCCCACATCAGGCTCTGTGCTCAGTGGGGAGTGTGTTTGAGATTCTCTCTCTTCCTCTCTCTCTCAAAACAAATAAATAAACCTGTAATAAATAAATAAATAAATTAATTAATTAATTAATTTACAAATGAAAGAGGAGGAAGAACCACCCACATCACAGAAATACAAACAATTATAAGAGAATATTATGAAAAACTATATGCCAACAAATTGGACACACTAAAAGAAATGGATAAATTCCTACAAACATATAACCTACCAAAACTAAAGCAGGAAGAAATAGAAAATTTGAATAGACTAAATACCAGAAAGGAGATTGAATCAGTAATCAAAAAACTCTCAACAAACAAAAGTCCATGATCGTTTGGCTTCACAGCTGAATTCTACCAAAATTTTAAAGAAGAGTTAATACTATTTTCTCAAACTATTCCAAAAAATGGAAGAGGAGGGAAAACTTCCAAATTCACTGTATGAGGCCAGCATTACCCTGATACCGAGAGCAGATAAAGACATCACCAAACAAACAAACAAAAAAGAACTATAGGCCAGTATCTTTGATGAACATAGATGTAAAAATACTCAACATGATGCCTGGGTGGCTTAGTTGGTTAAGCGTCTGCCTTCAGCTTGGGTCGTGATCCCAGAGTCCCAGGATCGATCCCTGCGTCAGGCTCCCTGCTCAGCAGGGAGTCTGCTTCTCCCTCTGCCCCTCACCTTGCCCGTGCTTGCTCATGCTCTCTCTCTCTCTCTCAAATAAATAAAATCTTAAAAAAAAAAAATACTCAGCCGGGATGCCTGGGTGACTCAGTTGGTTAAGCATCTGCCTTCAGCTCAGGTCATGATCCCAGGGTCCTGGGATCAAGTCCCACATGGGACTCCCTGCTCAGCGGGGAGCCTGCTTCTGCCTCTGCTCCTCCCCCACTACCATTCATTCTCTCCCCTTCTCTTTGAAAAATAAATAAATAAAATCTTTAAAAAAAAATCCTTGGGGCACCTGGGTGGCTCAGTCGTTAAGCGTCTGCCTTCGGCTCAGGTCATGATCCCAGGGTTCTGGGATCGAGCCCCGCATTGGGCTCCCTGCTCAGTGGGGAGCCTGCTTCTCCCTCTCCCACTCCCCCTGCTTGTGTTCCCTCTCTCACTATGTCTCTCTCTGTCAAATAAATAAATAAAACCTTTAAAAAAAAATCCTCAACAAAATGCTAACAAACCAAATCCAACAATACATTTAAAAAATCATTCTACAATCAAGAGGGATTTATTCCCAGCATGCAAGAGTGGTTCAATATTTGCAAATCAATCAATGTGATACATCACATCAATAAAAGAAAGGATAAAAACTATAAGATTATTTCAATAGATGCAGAAAAAGCATTTGACAAAGTATAACATTCATTCATGATAAAAGCCCTCAAGTAGGTTTATAGGGAACATACCTCAACATAATAAAGGCCACATATAAAACAATATATACTGAACATCATACTCAATGGGGAAAAACTGAGAGCTTCCCCTCTAATGTCAGGAACAAGACAAGGATGTCCACTCTCACCACTTTTATTCAAAATAGTACTAGAATTCCTAGCCACAGCAATGAGACAACAAAAAGATAAAAGGCATCCAAACTGCAGATGTAAAACTCTCACTATTTGTAGATGCCATGGTACTCTATATAGAAAACCCTAAAGATCACCAAAAAACTACTAGAACAGATAAAGGAATTCAATAAAGTTGCAAGATACAAAATCAATGTGCAGAAATCTGTTGCATTTCTATATACTAATAATGAAGTAGCAGAAAAAGAAATTAAGAAGATAATCCCATTTACAACTGCACCAAAAATAATAAGACACCTAGAATAAACCTAACCAAAGAGGTAAAAGACCTGTACTCTGAAAACTAAAATAGTAATGAAAGAAATTGAAGAGGACACAAAGAAATGGAAAGACATTCCATGCTCATGGATTGGAAGAAAAAATATTGTTAAAACGTCTATACTACCCAAAGCAATCTACAGATTTAATGCAATCCCTACCAAAATACTAATAGCATTTTCCACAGAACTAGAATTTTTTAAATCCTAAAATTTATATGGAACTACAAAAAACCCAAATTGCCAAGTCAATCTTGAAAAAGAAAAGCAAAGCTGGAAGTATCACAATTCCAGACTTCGAGTTATATTACAGAGCTGTAGTAATCTAAACAGTCTGGTACCGGCACAAAAATAGACACACAGATCAATGGAACAAAATAGAAAGCCCAGAAACAAACCCACAATTATATGGTCAATTAATCTCTGACAAAGCAGGAAAGAATAGCCAATGGGAAAAGGATAGTCTCTTCAACAAATGGTGTTGGGAAAACTGGACAGCTACACTGGAAAAAAGGAAACTGGACCACTTTCTTATACCATATACAAAAATAAATTCAAAATGGGTTAAAGACCTAAATGTGAGACCTGAAGTCATAAAAGTCCTAGAACAGAGCACAGGCAGTAAGGTCTCTGACATCGGCCCTAGCAACATTTTTCTAGATATGTTTCCTGAGGCAAGGGAAATAGAAGCAAAAATAAAATATTGGCACTATATCAAAATAAAGCCTCTGTACAGTGAAGGAAACAATCAACAAAAATAAAGACAACCTACGGAATGGGAGAAGATATTTGCAAATGACATATCCAACAAGGGGTTAGTACCCAAAATATATAAAGAACTGACAACTCAATACTCAAAAAAGCAAAATAATCCAATTAAAAATGGGCAGAAGGGGAGTGCCTGGGTAGGGCAGTCACTTAGGCATCTGACTCTTGGTTTCAGCTCGGGTCGTGATCTCAGGGTCATGGGATGGAGGCCCACATCTGGCTTCACGCTCAGCATGGAGACTCCTTCAGATTCTCTCTCTCTCTCTACCCCTCCTGCTCATGCACTCTCTCTTTAAAATTAATAAATAAATCTTTTCTAAAAATGGGCAGAAGAAATGATTGACATTTCTCCAAAGAAGACATCCAGATGGCCAACAGACATGAAAAGTTGCTCAACACTACTCACCATCAGGGAAATGCAAAATCAAAACTACAATGCAGATACCACCTCACACCTATCAGAACGGCTAAAATCAACAACACAAGAAACGAGATATTGGTGAGGTTGTGGAGAAAAGGGAACGCTGTTACACTGTTGGTGGGAATGCCGACTGGTGTAGCCACTCTGGAAATCAGTGCAGATGTTCCTCAAAAAGTTAAAAAATAGAACTACCAGAACTACACTAGTCA
This sequence comes from Zalophus californianus, assembly GCF_009762305.2. NCBI lineage: Eukaryota > Metazoa > Chordata > Mammalia > Carnivora > Otariidae > Zalophus > Zalophus californianus. The sequence goes on along the minus strand of NC_045601.1, from coordinate 4,000,995 downwards.
CCCCAACGACCTCATCCTCACTTGATTGTATTTGCACAGACCCTGTTTCCCAGTAAGGTCACACTCACAGCTTCCAAGTGGACGTAATGTTTTGGAGGACACTATTCAGCCAAGCCCAGCGGACTCATGGGGAAAATGCAGGGAAGATGGGGAATCCAGGCCACTGGGAGGCACCAAAGAGATGAGCATCACACACACACCCTACAGTAGGTAAGTTCAATGAAGGACAGCTTAAAAACAGTGTTGGAAACTCTATTTTGAGATATTTATGGGGTATTTTCTGAGTTTTATACTGTCATAACAAATTACCACAAATTTTGTGGCTTAACACAAACTTGTCATCGCCATTCTGGAGGGCAGGAGTCTGGGTTTGCTCTGCTGGGCCCTGCTAGGGTCTCCCTGGGCTGAAATCAGGGTGCCGGCTGGCTACCTTCCTTTCTCAAGGCTCTGGGGCACAATTTCCTCCAGGATCACTCAGGCAGTTGGCAGGACCCACTTCCTTGCGGCTGTAGGACTGAGCTCCTGTCCTTGCTGGCTGTCAGCTCCTGGACGCCTCTCTCTAGTGCCTGTGCGTGGGCCCTCCATCCCAGAGCCCCAACAGCCATGGAATCCTCCTCTCCCCCCAAATCTCTGACTCCCCTTCTGCCACTTCTCCCTTCTGAGCCCAGCCAGAGAAGGTTCCTGCTGTGAGGGACCCATGGGATCAGATTGGGCCCACCCAGGTAATTCTGGATAATCTCCCTATTTTTAGGTCTGTAATCTGCCTGCTTTGGACACCTAAGTGTCAATGTCCAGCAAGAAGTCGGAAACAGGTATAATCTGGAACTCCCAGGAAATATCTGGGTGACATATACAGAGCTAGGGGTCATCGATGTAGGGGTATGCAAATGTATCTCATAACCAGGGTGAGAGGGAGAAAAGAGAAGACCAATGCTAAGGAAAACAGTCAGGTGAGGACTGGGTTACAGAGGAATGAGCCAGAGAGATCACTGACAGTGGGTGGCCAGAGACACTGGCAAAACACAGGAAATGTGTATGCCCCCCCCCTCACTCCAGCGCTCACTCTGTGGGCAGGAGGTAAATTCTTTACCCATGGTGTCCTTCAGCTGTAGAGGCACAAATAGGGCTTCTTGGATTCAGAATGCTTTCTCCTACTCATGAAATATGAAGCAATGAAGAAATAGGCTTTATTTAGACACCTGGAGGATCAGCTGTTACCTTACACTGCGATGGGGAGGGGGACTGCAGAAGTATTGCCATGTAGAGTTCATATTCATCCTGTACAAAAAAAAAAAAAAAAATCCACTGAAAATGTGTTATATCACCACAAGGTAAGTTTCTTTGCAGGGATAAATAATATGGAAGTTAAGGATGTCGGTTTAGACCATTTCAAAAATTATAAAATGTTCCTTCAGTAGAAAACCAATAATATACACAATAAAGTGTATAAAATCTCACCAACTTTGAAGCACATTTGAGGGTTATCTGTTGATCGCCTCAGAATAGCATCCTAAAATACCTCGACACACATACAACACATGATCTCCTGCCATACAGATGCTCTGTGGGTCCTGCTCACCTGCCAGGGATGAGCTCCCTAGGTTTGGGGATGTTCTCTGGAGAACAGGCCACTGTATGGCTGCTCTTATTTAGGCCTTAGGCAATAGAAAGATATGGAAGCAACCTCATTTCAACTCAGCTTTGATATGAAGGCCACTTTCATCATGACATCACAGCAAACTTATAATTCCATAAGAATGTATATGAAATAATTATGCATAATTATAAAAGTTTATATGTTACATATGTACAATTTAGAAAAGCCTATAAATAGTTGGGAAACTTTAGTGGGGGGAAAAAATGGGCTTAAGGAGCGAGCTAGCTGGTTGTTTATTCACATGGGCCCACTTGTGATTTATGTGGCTATATGCACGTTACTTTGAGTCTGCGAGTGATTTTCATCATCTGTAGAATGGAGGCCATGATACTTGGCAGAATTTCTGTGAGAAATGCAATCCTGTGTGCAGAACATCATGTTTGGCTCTCAGTGGTTATGTGGGAAATAAACATTTTTTATTACCTTAACTTCTTTCAAGATATCACCAAATATCAAAGAACTATTACAAATATCTTCAAAGACTTCTCTGAAGACGTGCAGTCTGTTGAACTGCTGAGGGTCGCACACGCACACTTTCTGGAGCTCCTGGTAGATAAAGAGAACCAGCCATTTTAGGATGTCTTCATTTTCTTTTCCAAATAGCTTCTCGGTAGAGGAATAAGAATTTCCACGGGCCTTCTATCAGAGGGTCCAGCCCCCACCACTCCAGAATTGGGCCTGGACAGAGCCAGGCAGCAAACCAAGGTGCATCTCATTCCCTCTGAGCGGTGCTGAGAAGGTCTGATTGCACTGTTTTCAAAGGCGTTGGTCTATGTTTTCTTTATGCACTCCATGACACCCTGTACTTGTCCACAATGTCCCCAGGGTCTTCCTCTTTCCATTAGCCCTCTCAGCCAAAAGCCTCATCAGGTTTTGTTATTTCTCAGGTATGCTGCTATTTCTTCCATTCCGGCATTCTCACCCTTGCATCACATCTGCGGTCACTGTGCATGACTCACAGCCCCTGGGAGTTCACCAAAGCTCCTCCAATCATGCTAACCACCTTCCACAGACATGGGTGACTCCAAGCAGACTGTACCTATGTTACTTAACCATCTACTCCTGCCTCACTCTCCCCTCACATGCTTCCATAGTGAGTTAGGCAAACCTTTCGTCAGATGTGTCTGCTATCCATGAACATTGTACGTACCACAGCTGCCAGGCAGCATCGGATGCTCTGCCTATGAAGCCACCTCCAACTGACCTGTTTCCAGACTTAGCCTTCCTTTACTTCTCCCTATTATCATCTACATCATGTCACAACTGGTAGGTACACTTTCTAGCTGGAAATGTAAAGAGGGTGCCTGAATGCGGGTCTCCACCCACAACATTTAGACACCTGGGACTACAGCAGTTTCCCCACAGCACTGCAAAATCACCCTCCTTACCTGTTTCAACTTCTTTTCATGGCATATTGCTGCCTTGCTCCCAGTGAAATCATGCTTCATGAGATCCTGCTTTGCAAGAACTTCTTTTTGGAAACACAAGAACTTCTTATACTTGTCTGCCTTCGTTATGCCAGCTAAGTAGGAGCTGATGTACCGGTACTCATCCTTGGGTCGGGGAGACATCGCACACTGACGGCTGGACTCCACTGGTCTGTACTTGAGAACCTTCATCTCTGGCAGTCTCAGCTCTTCTCTCCTCCGCAGTTCTGGAGAAGCCTCTCTTCCTGGAGCCTTCCTTGGAAAGAAGTCCTCTTCTGAAGTGTGGGAAATATGCTCCAGAGGGTCCAAATACCTGAATAGTGGTGTGGTCTGGGCATCTTTTGGACTCAGAGCTGTATTGATGGTAAAATAAGCCAAAGCATCTTTCATCTTTGCAATCTTCTTATCAGATGGCTTTTCTATTTTGAAGATTTTTTCCCCCTTTGGTCTATTGGCATGGGGCCAGTGATATAGGATTGTCTCAGGTGGCCTGTAGAGCTTATTGGAATTCAAGTGCCCAGAGGTGTAGAGATAGATGTCATTTCTGTGGTCTTTCTGAAGTTTGTTCAGTAGTTTCGTTAGATTGCATAAAGTCCTATCACCTTGCACCTCACAGTGCTTCCACCTCATGTAAACTGGTCAGAAAAGATAATAAGATTATTAAATATTAGTTCCATAATAAGACAGTAAGACAGCTGTGTGCATTTGCTAAGCTGGCATATCTCATTCCCAGAGGAGGAGCTGACAGACACAGACAGAAAACAGCACACAGGCCAGGCCTGGCTGCAAACAGAGGGCTGCTAGATACACACGATGTGCAGTTCTGATCAGAAAGCCCAGGGCCCTGCAGGGACGCCTGGCCTGCTCAGTCCATAGAGCATGCAACTCTTGATCTTGGGGTTGTAGGTTTGAACCCCATGTTGGGTGTGAAGATTACTTAAAAATAAAATCAGGAAGGAAGGGAGGGAGGGAGAGAGAGAGGGCGAGAGGGAGGGAGGGAGGGAAGGAGTCCCTCCCGGGCCCTTCAAAGCCAGGAAGAAGCGGGGAGGGACTTTTGATGGTTTCTTACCATATTAGCAAGAGTTCTGGAAGGAAAGTTTTAACAGTGTAATTACGATTCATAATGATGGCACTTAGAGACATTCACCCCTAGGAAATGTTTTCCTTTCTCTCTTAATATTGAAAGGTCTCAGAGTCCCTGATCGAACCCCTCAGTGACTGCGGAGCCAGTCACCCCTTCTCCTCCAACCCCCCCTTGTAGGAAGGTAAGGAGCCACAGAGTAAAACCTGTGGGTAAGTTGATGGGGACCCCAGCTCCTTCCACAAAGGTCCCTGCTTCTCACATGTCCCAGTGGTAGGGCTCCACTGGGGCACATGGTCCAGGACATAAAACTGTAAAAACATGGCTTTCTGAGTCAGTTTCCTAACCATGTGGTCTCATAGAGCTTACATAATCTCTCTGAATCACAGTTTCTTCCTCTGCAAGATCAGGATCATCATCCTACTCAAAAGGATTGATTGACAGCTAAATGGAACTGCATTTGGCAGAGGAGCCCATGGCCTGAAACTGATACTCCATAAATGGTATCTACTTTGAAGAAAGGACACTCTAGGACGGGGAACACCTCATGAACTGCTTCTGGTAGAACATGAGTTGGCCCAGACTTCAACATGAGGCAAGGAGATTTCTTTTTGGCCATGCACTGTGAGGGCCACAGAGCAGCTAGCCCACGGCTTCACCTTCCCAGAGAACGCTGGAGGAAAGAATAAGCAGATTTCCGTCCCACCATGTCACCCGAGCCAGGATAGATACTGGCAGCAGAGTGGTAAAGCAGGCCCATCGGAGCCCTCAAGGGCCCGTTCTGAACTCGCACAGACTGGGCATTACCCAGGCCCATAACCCTGTCACACCCGCCGGTCCTCACAAGGATTCCGTCTATAACTGGTTTTGTCCCTATTTTGTAAAAGGGAAGCTGAGAAGGAGTTCTGGGACCCACCCCGGTCCAGACACCTAACAAGTGGCAGAACTGATTCCTGAATACAACATTTTTACCCAAACTGCTGGATCATCTCTCTCATTCCACTAGCACCTGAGCAATGCAGGGGAGGGCTTTCTGGGACCCATGCCACATCCAAACCCTTTTCCCTGCCCAATGCATGTAATGACAATAAATCAGGACACATGATTTCCTCTGTTTTCGCCTAAGAAAAGAAAGGCCCAGAGAATCTGAAGAAGTAGAATCACTTCTATCACTGTGTAACAAATTATCATAAACTAAGTAGCTTCAAACCCATGTATTAGATCACGGTTCTATGGGTCCGAACACCAGCATGAAGGAGTTAGGTTCTCCGCTCAGGATATTACAACACAGATACCAAAATGTGGGCGTGGTTGAGGTTTTGGGAGCTTTGGGAGAAAACCTGCTTCCAGGCTTATTCCTGTTGTTGACAGAATCCAACTCCTTGTGCTTGTAGGACCGAGGTCCCCACTTGCTGGTTGGCTGTTGGTGGGGGTCACTCTAAGCTCCCAGTGACTACCCTCATCCCTGAACACATGCATCCCCACATCCCTGAGTCCCCTTCACATACTTCTCACGCCCCTACCCTCTGACCCTCCTCTATGACCAGCTTCATGTGATTAGGTCAGGCCCACCCAACACACTACCTGTCTTGAGGTCACTAGTGCTATGGGACATAGCACAATCACAGAGCACTCTCTCCTCATGTTCAAAGTCTTGAGGACTATGCCAAGTACACACCAGAGGTCAGGGAAACTTGAGCCATCCCAGAGTTCTCCCCATCTCAGGGATGTTGCCAAACCCAGAGCACAGTCTCCCCTTGCCTTGTCCGATGAAGAGACAAATCAACCTTTCCCATCTGTGTGGTCAGATATTAGAGCAAATACTTCCAGCAGTGGGATTCTTGAGAATTTCTCCCTATCGATCAGCTTATTACTTTAAAGAAACCACTTATAAAATGTTAAAATATTAATAGAACCATCTTTCAAGAGAGTTAATCATTATAATTCATCAAAGGCATAAACACTTAAAGACATTAAACACACATTGTATTTGTTGGGCTTCTCCAGAGGACAGAACCAATATGATAGAGAGAGAGAGAATATGTAAAGAGATTTGTTATAAGGAACTGGCTCACATGGTTATGCCCTCTGGCAAGTCCAAAATTTGCATGATGGTCAACATGCCGGACACCCACTTCATGCCCAAGGCTTTCTGCTAGAGAATTCCCTCTTGCTCTGGGGAGGTCAGTCTTTATTCCATAAGGCCTTCAACAGATTAGATGAGGCCCACCCACATTTCAGAGAGCAATCTGCTTTACTCAAAGTCTACTGATAGAAATGTTAATTTCATCCAACAAACATCCTCAACAGAAATATCCAGAATGAAATTTGACCAAATATCTGGGCACTGTGGCCTAGCTAAGGTGACACCTAAAATCCACCATCACATGCATTATTCCAATTCTCTTTGGAAAGTGGGAGAAGGAGGCAGCTCAGTTGTGTTTCTTTTATTTCCGAATAGGATTTGAAACCACCAGAAAATTAGCAAAATCATTTTCCTACTTAGAATATTTTTCTTTAGATCGCAACAAGACTTGCTTCACTAGATTTAGAGAATCTGGATTCCATTTCTCTCTGCCAAGTTCTTACAATATGTACCAGGGATCCCATACTGGCAATAAATATATTAATTTCTTTTCTACCTGAAAACATTGTTTGTCATTTGCATATTCCGCCATCTCAAACTGACAGAAAGAGAACAGAAAAGGTTGAAATAATTCATTGGAAAATGTCGTTCTTTACCAAATAATTGGGAAACGAACTTAAGTAAAACCAAACCAATGTTGAATAGATATTGATAAGACATAGTAATAGGTTTTTTGGACTAGGTTTAAATTAATAAATATTTCAGACATCAGCACTTGACATTTTTAAATACAGGATGTTGTTTTTGGTGGTTCATCTTTTCCAAGACAGAAGCAATAGGTCTTTAATGTCAAAATTATTACAAGTCCCTTCGCTGTGTTATGTGATGTCAGGGAACCTTGGGATCCCATGCACATCTTCTTGTGCTGTCTCCCTCACCTCCGGACTTAAGTCGGCAAACATCCTTGTGGTATGTGTTAGAGGCAAAAATTCAGGGAAAAGAGCAGGCCAATCCCCACAGACTCCTTGCCCTGTGGGGCAGGTACGACCAAAGGAGAGACCCGGAGCCTTGGGGAACACGGCAGGCCAGGCTGGGTGCTTGAACTCCTAAAAGAATCCATGTGGGGCCCCTCTGTGCAGATCCTCTCCCCGTGGCTGTTTGGTCCTCCCCCATGTTAATCACCTGTAGGATGTTTAAAACTCTTCTCAAGATTTTAAGCTCTCTTCCCTGAATTCTGCAGATGGTTTTGTACTGGCCACCAACTGTAATGCTCTTCTCCTTTGATTGCTCCCTTTCCTCAAGGGAAGAAACTGTTTTATGAACATCGGCATCTTCAGAAAAAGACCAAGGGTAACTGTTTTGTTTCATGAATAAATGTGGAAAAGAAGTCATATTTTTAGAATTTTAAATAATAAGGTAAAATTCTACTCTGTACTACACTGCTGTCTCCCTTGGATTCCCCAGCAGCAATCTGAAAGTCCAGTACGGAATGCGCTATGGGACAGGGAGAAGGTAGGAGCCGTGGGAGAAGCACACATCTACGTGCTGGAGTGAGGAAGGGAAACCACACCTTACGTTAATTATCTTAAACTGGTTGGACATGAAAAGCAGATTAATGGATCCGCCTAATTCTATGCTCTTGGCAAAGGGACTTTGCAGATTTCATTAAAGTTACGACCTTAGAATAAAGAGATTATCCAGAATTACCTGGGTGGGCCCAATCTGATCCCATGGGTCCTCACAGCAGAGAACCTTCTCTGGCTGGGCTCAGAAGGGAGAAGTGGCAGAAGGGGAGTCAGAGATTCGGGGGGAGAGGAGGATTCCATGGCTGTTGGGGGCTCTGGGATGGAGGGCCCTCGCACAGGCACTAGAGAGAAGCGTCCAGGAGCTGACAGCCAGGAAGGACAGGAGCTCAGTCCTACAGCCGCAAGGAAGTGGGTCCTGCCAACTGCCTGAGTGATCCTGGAGGAAATTGTGCCCCAGAGCCTTGAGAAAGGAAGGTAGCCAGCCGACACCCTGATTTCAGCCCAGGGAGACCCTAGCAGGGCCCAGCAGAGCAAACCCAGACTCCTGCCCTCCAGAACAGTGATGATAAGTTTGGTTTGCTTTAAGTCACTAAATCTGTGGTCATCTGTTATAGCAGCAGAAGTAAACAAACACAGCGTGTGGTTCCCAGGACTGGAAGGGCCGGAGCGTGATGACAGTGCGGGGAGGGCTAGTGGCCAGCAGAAGAGGCAGGAAAATCACTAAGTAGTCTTGACAATTCAGGGAGAGCCAGCCCAGGGGAGGGGGGGTGTCCACCCACAGCACACCACTGCCCCGCCCAGGGATCCCAAATGGAAGAATGCAGTCGTAGGGCCCAACATTACAGAGGAGAGCCTCCAGTTTCTTTCCGTCCATATTAAAGAAAAACTAACCTCCAAAGGCTAGAAGACCGTAAAATATTCCCGCGGCCCCGCTGCATAGCTGGGCTGCGGATGCCTGGGCCCCACCGCTGTTGGGTGCTTACCTTTGCACTGCACCCGATTTACTTGTAAGGGATTTACTCGGCGACTAATTTTTCCTCCTATTTTTTATAGAATATGTACTTATTAAGAATTACCAAAATAAGACGAGAGCCTTCTCTGCGTCCAGCCACCATGTCTGCAAGCTTTGCCGAGGGCACGCAGTCACCTCGCAATTTAAATCTTACGGGTCAGTTCTTGAAAGTTGAGTACCATGAACACAGATGTTGCTAGGCAAAAATGGGCTCAGCTGTTCTGTGTACACAGGGCCGCGTCTGTGGGCACCCACCAGCTCCACCTCCCGCTACCCAAACACCACTCGGCACAGAGAGAAACAACTGTTCTGCGCAAAACTGAGGAATCATGCACGGCCCGAGAAAGACTTCTCTGTGCAGGGGAAGCCAGCCGGAAGCCGAGAGGAACTTTGAAAGCGCTAAAACAGCGCGATTGGAAAATCAATTAGACCACGTGCCCAGAGACCAGACAGACGTGAGCATTTAGAGGCTTTATAAAAAAAAGGGGGGGTTTTCGTGCACACAGCAAGTGGAGTGATTGCAGGAGGAACAGAAACCATATTGTCGAGAACTCATGGGAGAGGAGTGCCCTCAGCACCCTCACTTCACGGGGGTGGGGGGGAGGCTGAGCCACAGGTGGTTTAAGTCAGGGCTCAGCGGTCAGTCTGGGCTGCCTGCCGGCCGGGCTCTCACCTGCCCACTAAGCCACGCGCGCCGGAGAGTGCGCCATGCACTTGCAGGTAATGGAATTTCTTTCAAAATATGTTACAGTTCAGACTGTATTGCTCCATCCAGTAAGCTTTCTCTCAACTCAAAATTCCTCTGCAGGCCACGGTGTGGTGGGAAAGCGTTGCCTTCGGAGTCAAAAGAGCCGGGTGACGTCCCCCCGCCTCCGGGTCCTAAAATCACGAGAGTAACCCTCGCCTTCGGGGACCGGAAGCTAAAGAAACGCGACGGCTGTCCTGTGGTTGGTGGCGGCGTGCCAGGGAGCGTGCCCTCCAGTGGGTGGCTCTTTAGAAAGCACACTCCGAACAGCGTCTAGAAATCTCCCCCGTCATCCCTCCTCCTCCCAGAGGACACACACGTACGCGCGCACGCCCTGGTTCCTTTGAGTGTGACTAGTAGGCTTTCCGAGGAGGCACGGCGTCCCCAGACGCAGCCCTACACTCTGGTGACCCGGGGCTGAGGTGCAGCCACCAGAAAGGTTTTCATTTTCCCTCCGGGTTCGGAGCCGGTGGGGTTCTGGGCAATCGCACATCCAACAAACCTCAGACGGCAAACACAGAGCGCTCAGCGCACACTTACACTCGGGCTCTGAACCCCCGGCCATCGCTCGGGCACCGCGGCTCCGGACTGAGGCCGCAAGTTACCGCGGAGACCGACAAACATTCGAAGGCCCTCCCCTGCTGGGGGTGGGGGTGGGGGTGGGGTTCCTCTGCTGCTGGGCAACCCCCACCCAGCCCTGCCCTCCGCCCCGCCCTCCCCGGCACGCCTTCCTGAGCAGGGAGTACCAGGTTTCCTGGCTTATTTTACTTTTTAAATTAAAACACTTTCTGTCATTTGAGAAACATCAAAATACCCTTGTACACTAATACTTTACCAAAGCCTGGGGAACAAAAAAGGCAACTGGTCTTTGGGCATCTTTATACAGACATTCAGGTTGCACGATGCACACCTCATGCAACTGTACCTGGCGTTCTAGCACATCGTAGGTGTCAGTCACTAAATTATCATTTAGTTATTTTCCTAGTAGGGAGGTGAGATCACGTGAGGTAAAATAACTTGGCCAAGATCAGTTAGTTAGCAAAGTATAAGAATGTAAATGCACATCTCTTTGCAGTCTGTGCGCTTTCCTCAGGCTATGCTAAGGAAAGAAGAAAAGCTAAGGGAAGGGAAGAAAAGCTAAAAATCTCTACGTTTCCTATCTTTGAAAACTGTAGTTCTATTTAAATTTCTTCCAGCCAGGGAGGATTCGAGTGTCCTGGCATGGCGGCTGCGACTCTCAGACGTGACTTTGGGCAGCCCCTCACTGCTGCCCAGCTCAGGGAGGAAGTGATGATAAGGCTAGACGGTGTGCGTGAGAAATTTGGGCACACAGTCTTTTTCACCTCCACTGATGCTGGTCAGACACTTTGAAGGCAAACGTTTTGGAAATCATGAAGCTGCCCTGACTCTACCATTCCTCGGGTGATTCCATAAATAGGAGCATTTGGATTTGACCTGGAAAAAAATAACAGAAGTGTTTCCCAGTTTTCTCTCTCCAACATTCAGTCTTTAGGCATCTGACCATAACTAGAAATGCTGACATGAAAATGCCCACATTGCATAAGGATATCTAAGCATTGGCCCAGGACGGGAAAAGTGTTCCCCACATTCTGTTAATTACAAATGAGGGTCAGATGGTGGCAATCCAGGTTTCTGTATTACCAGCTGTTAGAGATGAAACAATGAGCCTTTCTGCTCCAAATTGTTTAGTGATTGGGTGGCAGGCAGACAGGTGACAGAGGTTTTCTCCTCTCTCCTTCCACAGACGGGCTCAGAGGACAGAGCTCCTGGCCCTGGGAGAGACGGTCATGGAAGTATGTGCCCCCAGGACCAGTGGGGCACTCACACTGCTCATTGGCACGAGAATGGATTTGGCTCATTCGGCATGGAATTACAGATCAGAAGGAAAATAGTGTATTTCTCCCAAGTCATCCCTATGATAGGACACATATACAGTTAAATTCAACCGTCTCTCACAGAGTGAAGATCAGGAAGTCAATGGTCAAATCACCACCAAATATTAAAACCCACTACAGGTCTCCGACTGCTAAATATGTCAACAAAGTGTTTGAGGCAGGAAGATATTATTATCAGTGAAATGAACTGATCTGCCAAAACCAGGAGATCTTCCTTGAGGCCAGATTTCTGTGTAGGAATCCCCAAGAACTGATCACCATGCAAATTGCGCGAGCAGGTATTTGAATCCGTATTATGCTATTTTGTTTTTCAGCTGTAGGTGGCGCTGGAACACACCTTAAAACACTCGTCAGAGTTGCTGAAAGCTGCTTAAGGATGGGACTCAGGCGCTCATCCCAGCGAATTCACTCGTCCATACACATCCTTGCATCCTGCTAGGATTCAAAGAGAAAACAAGAAGTATTGTCTGCTCCTGCAACTTTGCTAAGAATGCAGAAGCGCACGATTTATTCACTGTTCTAAAGATGCTCAGGGGAGAGGAGACAAACCACTTTAGGGCAACACGCGGGGGAGAGGGCCGGTGGAGACAGGTGCAAACTGGCGCAGTGGAGCGGATGGCTTGGGGGGGGTGTTCCGGGAGGACCTCACGTTCACGGTCCCACGACGGGCTAGCAGCGGGAGGGGAGAGCCTCCCGTGCGCTCCTAACAACCAACGCATTGGCAATATAACTGGTCAAAAATAAACATTTAGTTACCGCCTTTCCAGCTGTTAGAATTAATTGTGTAAAAACAGACAAAGTGAAGACAACTTTTTAAGCACCTTTGTGCTTTCTAAGCTCTGGAGTGACACAGAGTGACGCGTTTAAGGAAGTCCAGGTAGACTGTGGACTGAAATTCTACACCAGCCCGACAGGGAGACGCGGGATGTGACCGGGAGTCTGGAAGCTGCAAGTGTGCCCGGGGCCGAGTCAGGAGGGAATGTCAGGTCGGTCCTGCAGACCGCAAGGGGTTCGTGAAGAATTCTGAACACACACAGAGAGACCACAAGTTTCCATTGTAGAAAGATAACTCTGTGGTTCGCACTGTAGATGGAGAATGCCGGCGGCGGTGAGAGCCAAGAATTGCATTTCCAGTTCTACACGCAGTGACACCCCAAATTCTCCTCCCTGCGTCCTGGTGCAGTGGAAGCAGGCTCCATCCACAGAAGGCGCAGAGCGCTGGGAGACCCCTTGCCCTCCTACTTTCCGAGGCCCGTGCTCACTGGGAGGCGTCTGCCCCAGGCTCCCTCTTCTCTCCCTCTCCATCTGTTGGTACATTTCCCTCAAAACAAACGAGCTCTTGTTTTTCCAATCTTAAAAACATATAAAAACAAAACCTTTGCTTTGACTCTGCATCTTAGGCAAAGGCACCCTCACATTTACCTGACACCACAGATCCTAGTCAGAGACCCGCACAGGGAGGGCAAGTGGCGGGTCTGCGCAGGTGGGTGACTTACCGCGGCTTCGCGGGCCCCCCCAGAGGCGGGAGGAGGGGTCCCCGCCACGCCCGTGTCTGCCGCAAGGGGCGCTGTCTCCGCGGATCTCCCACCTTCTGGCGTGTGGCCTCCATTTTGCCCTAAAGGAGTTTTTCTGCAATATAACTTTATTTTAAAGTGGCATTTGAGGACAAAATAATTACGAGACCCAAGAAGGTTGAAAATGGAATGAAGAAAATGGTGCAGAAAGAACGCAGCTTCCCCAGAAGGGCCCCCACGTCTCTTCCCACCCGTGTCCTCCACGAGCCTCCTCTTCCTCCTCCAGAAAGTAAAATAAACCTTCATCTCCTCCCAGTGGTACAGAAAACCGCATTTCTTTACCTCCAAACTGCCATTTACTACTTGTCTAAAACATCTCAATGTTTCACTGAAATGTTTTCTCAGCTGTGAAAATTGCTATCTTGCGTCAGGATGTTTCATTAAAAACAATGAAAATATCTTTGATGTAATGACTTCTGGAAAACCAGAATTCAAGCCATTAAGCGAGGGATGAGTAATGAAAACTCCCCCCACCACCACCCCAGCCTTTAGTTTCTTTCCCCAAAAGCAAATCACATCTGGTCTCTTACTTAGCCTCCAAGAGGCAGGCCACCCGCAGACAGGGGCCCCCCACCCCATGCTTTCACTTCTGCAGAGGAGGGCCCGCCACTCACCAGTTCCTGCACCTGGATCCTTTCTCCAAAAAAAAAAAAAAAAAAAAAGTCGGAAATCATTCCACACCAGTACCTAAAGAGCATGGCTTTTTTTTTTTTTTTAGATCTTTATTTATTTATTTTAGATTTTTATTTCTTTGAGAGAGAGAGAGAGAGTGTGCAAGAGCGGGATGAAGGACAGAGGGAGAAGCAGACTCCCTGCTGAGCAGGGAGCCCGACGCGGGACTCGATCCTGGGACTCTCAGGGTCAAGACCTGAGCCTTGACTGAGCAGACGCTTAACCACTGAGCCACCCAGCACCCCAGTCCTGACTTTTTAAATCGCTGTATTGTATTTCATTTTTATGTATAATCAACAGGCAACTGACCGACATTTATTCTGTTTCCACTCTTTTGTATTAAACTCCCGTGCTCACCTGCAGGTGCCTTCTCTGGTGTGAGACTATTCGGGTAACCCTGAGAAGCCAGGTGAGCTCAGTCAAAGGGCTTGGGACCAGAGGCTGTGCCGATTCACCCAGTACCTACCACAGTGAGGGTGATGTGGAGCTGGCAGTGGACGGTCCAGGAAGATTTCTTGAGATGTTTTTGGTGCAAAAAAGATTTTTTTTAAAGATTTTATTTATTTATTAGAGAGAGAGAATGAGAGACAGAGAGCACGAGAGGGAAGAGGGTCAGAGGGAGAAGCAGACTCCCCGCCGAGCAGGGAGCCCGATGCGGGGCTCGATCCCGGGACTCCAGGATCATGACCTGAGCCGAAGGCAGTTGCTTAACCAACGGAGCCACCCAGGCGCCCAAAAAAGATGTTTTTATTAAAGCACAGGGACGGAACCCATAGGCAGGTAGAGGTGCACTGGGGCTGGGAGGAGTGACTGATTGTATACTTGAGTTTATAATTATAAACTATAGAATTTATACTTATATAACTATGTAAGTAAATATATAAATTTAAATATATTACTAAAAAATCTAAAAAGAGGGGCGCACCTGAGTGGCTCAGTCAGTCAAGCATCTGCCTTCAGCTCAGGTCATGATCCCACGGTCTTGGGATGGAGCCCCGTGTTGGGCTCCCTGCTCAGTGGGGACCTGCTTCTCCCTCTGCCTCTGCCCCTGCTTGTGTGCTCTCTCTCTCAAATAAAATAAATTTTAAAAAATCTTAAAAAAATTTTAATAGACAAACTTATTTATATATTTACATATATGTATATATTTATTTATATTTATAATTTAGTGGGGGTTAGGGAGAGCATAAGCCTCGAAGGAATTTAGAAGCAAGGCTTCCAGGACCTTGAGGGGCTGACTGCTGTGCAGATAAGGTTATTTACTACTGTCTAGTAAAACATTAGTTTTGAGATCCTCAGACGTATGGGCCATAGGTTTGAAAGATGATGCTAACAGGTATCTTGGGGGGTGGGGTTGTGTTTACAGTGATCAGAGGGAAGCAACACTATGAGGAGCAAAGCTCTAGTGGTAAAATCTTAAAGAAGTCCTTTAAGGGAGCGGTAGGAGTGTGGCCATCTTCAGGCCTCAAGAATCCTGCCTGGAGGTTGTGAGCCACAGGGAAGCCCAGCCTGGGGTCCTTTCTCGCCCATCAGGGGTGCCTGTCCCCACCTGCCCACCACCGAATGTGGGGCACGCATCAATATGTTACCACACCCCTGATTTTTGCAAATACGAAGTGGCAAACTAGTTAGTGAGAGAGGGAAAATCCACAATGAAACTGTGTAGGAAATAAATAAGATGTAATAATTTTTCAAAGCAGTGGCAGGATTACTATTTTAGGTGGATGATCAGAGAGCCTTCTCCATGTTTCCTGTTGCTGCTGTAACAATCACAAATTTGGTAGCTTGAAACAATACAAATATATTATCCTAGAGTTCCATAGTTCAGAAGTTCCAAACAGATCTCACTGGGTAAAATCCAGGTGTCCAAAGAACTGCGTTCCTTCTGGAGGCTCTGGGGACAATCTGCTCCCTTGCTTTTCCCAGGTCCAGAGGCGCCTACATACCGGGGCTCCTGGCCCCTTCCTCCACCTTCAGAGCAAGTGATGAGCCACGGCTGGTCCAGTCTTTCCACGCCACAGATGCTCTTGAGCCTTCCTCTCCCACGTACGAGGACCCCGGGGCCTGCACTGGGCCCACCTGGACAATGCAGAGCAATCTCTTGATCCTAAGATCTTAAAGTCAGCTGAGAAGCACCAAGGGAGAGACACTTAGGCTGCAGTCTGATGTGCTGTGCTCAGAGCCAGGGAGGTTCAGGGGAGGCCCTGAGCTGGAGCGGGAGCTGCCTAGGGACCCACTGCCCCCAAACTTGTCTCTGACAGGACAGGAGAGGTCAGGCCTCTCTCCAGCAGGTGACTATGGATTGTCGCAGACTTGGGCTTTGTTGAGTTTTGAGTTTTTATGATTGGAGAGATCTGAGCTTGTTGAAGGAACCCGGCCAGGGGATTAGGGAGGGCTGACGATCCACAAAACCACAAAAGGGGGGGCACTGGATTCTAGACTGGTACACCTCTAAAAGGCCCAGGCAACCTGCCACAGGGAGGTGGGGGCGGAAATTCCCTGTCCCTGCAGAAAACAGAACTAAAACCAGACTTGTACTCCATCTAGTTTGCCAGACATTTCCCAGCCATTCTGATGTTAACGCAAATCTTGGGAAAAGTACAAATAAAAGTGAGCTGCGGGCTCCCACGTGGGATTATGTGGAAGCAGTGCCTTTAAGGCACAAAACCCTTTCCAGGGTCTTTTTTCAGAAACTGGAGACCCTGGTATTAAGGCCTTTTAATTTCCCCAGGGTAAGTCACTGAGCAAGTGCAAAGGCTGGCCAAGGTCACTGAGATCACAGCATGAACCCTGAACCAGCCCAGCCCCCCACAGCAAATGAAGGGGGAGGGGCGCGCCAGAGGACGTGTGATTTTCCATCACTCTTTTAAAACCTACTTGGCGGGGCGCCTGGGTGGCTCAGTCGGTTAAGCGTCTGCCTTCGGCTCAGGTCATCGTCCCAGGGTCCTGGGATCGAGCCCCACATCGGGCTCCCTGCTCAGTGGGAAGCCTGCTTCTCCCTCTCCCACTCCCCCTGCTTGTGTTCCTGCTCTCGCTGTGTCTCTCTCTGTCAAATAAATAAATAAAATCTTAAAAAAAATAAAATAAAACCTACTTGACGTTGCTGATCACTTCCTGTTTCTTAACCTTACTTTGCGTTGCTTGTATTTTAATTGGAAAACGAGTTGCTCACATTAATGATGATGCTGATGATGATGATGATGGACTATTCGTCCCTGAATGCAAAAACAGGCAGGCGTGGCGACCCCGGCTCACTAGAGTTGTGGGTGTGACCGTCCCACTCTGCAAAGCCCAACAAGTACGGCCGTTTTCTCCACGTTTCCGAGAGCAGATGCTTTCCTTCGAAGGCAGATGTGGCAGCCGCGGAGGTGTAACTGTGAAGAGAAGGGGAGTTAGTTCTTCGTGTTGTGTTTCCAAGGGGTATTTTCCTGGCAATGTGGCAGCGAAAGGATTATTCTCCTGAGGTGGGGGGAACACTGTTACTGCAATAAGAAATCAAGCCAGAGTTTAAGTCACTGTAAGAAGAAAAGGTGTGTAAGCGAGGCGGAGGGAAGCCAGGCCCAGCGTGCGGCGCGTGCAGCTGAGCCCTGCAGCGGAGCCGGGGATGAGAGCCGACCACAGCTGGGCCCTCTGCCCCCACCCCCTGCACTGGGCCCGCCCTGTCCCCCCTCTACACCCCCCCCACCGCGGCACACACCTGCCCCCGCCCCTCCGCCCGCCGCACCCCCGCCGCACCCCGATGGGCCCCCTCTGCGCACCCCCCCGCCGCCCCGCCCGCAGAGACGCACGCTGTCCTCCCCTCACTGGCTGCACGAGGCCTTAGAACACACCGAGGAGGTTCACACTCAGCTCCGGGAGGATGTTGAGAATCTTAATAATTCTTTCTAGCGGCCCCAGACTTACCTGATGGCAGGACTTCCTCGTCCTGGTTTCCAAGGTACAACTCGGATGAGGCCTGTTGCTTTAAGCCAAGCTGAATTAGTTTGATTCCCTTTGTAAAGCTCTTTGTCTTTAAATGACACCAGCATAGTTGCTTTTGGGAGGATTCCAGGGTACGGTAGAGCGGTAGAGCGATGTGATGTTTGCTTTGTCCTCGGGGGACTTCCCTTGTCCACTCCCACTTCTGGGGAGGGTCCTGACGGAGGCAGGGGCAGACTTTGCAATGACTCTGCTTTCTGGAGCTTGGCGTTTGTTCCGGAAAACAGTGGCTTGCGAGGAAGTATGCTGGGGCGAAGAAAAGAGCCTCCGCAGGGGTGAAGCAGAACCGAAGGAGAGGAAGCTCGAAGCTTGAGACCCGATGGGGGATCAGGGCTCTCCCTGACCACCCAGCTCTGGACGCACCCGGAGCGGAGCAGGAGATCCGCGCGGACCCCGAATATCCAGGGGGCCCCTGAGAGTGCTTCGCACTGCGCCCGCTCCCAGGCTGCCCTGGACGTGGGGCACATCGTGCGGAACCAGCGCGGAGCCGAGCAGAGAGGTCTGCCCTGCTCGCAAACCCGGCGATTCTCACACCAACTTGAGGAGTCCCTGCTGATCCATGAGAGGAAGGTCCCCCGCCTCCACTCACCCCAGCCCGCGGGAAGGGTCTTACAAGTCAGATCTGAGTTGTGAACGTTTACATTGTTATATTCCTGTATTATAGAGTAAACCTCACACACAGTACCTGTGTCGTGTACTGTTCTTTCCAACAAGAACAGTAGAACGACCAACCCCCTACCCAACGGCCCAGATCCAAAACTTCACATTCGGACTTATTTGCTCTATCGCTCTGTCCACCCTTTTGCGGAAACTTTTGAGTCAGTAGAGTGGACATCCTGAGTCTTTATCCCTAACTACTTGAGCACACTTCTGAAATCAAGTCCTTCTCCAGAACCACAGGCCATTATCACACCTAAAATCAAGTCCTTACCTATTGTATTCAAATTTCCCAAATCATCCTCAAAATATTGACTATAGCTCTATTTTCAAACAAGAAATCCATGCATTTAGCTGTTATCTCTTTATTCAAACAGCTTTAACGACTTATAATTTACATACCATACAACTCACCCATCGGACTGTACAGTTCAGTGGTTCTTAGCCCCACAGAGTTCTGCTCCTTTCATCTAAACGGTCCCACTTTTTCATTTTTTTCAGGGCACTAACATTTGGAGGCCAGAGCATTTGTCTTGTCAACCACCCACCTGAGGGGTTTGTCTGGCTATTTCCTTTTGTGCTATGGTTGAACTTGCCCACTGGCCCAGGTGCTCTATAAAGTGGAGGTTGGGTGTAAGGCTTGATTATATTTAGCGTGGACGGTAAGAACAGTTCATGGACGGCGATCTGTACCTTCCCTTACTTATCAGGAATGTGAAATTGGATCCCTTCATTGTGGGAGGAGGGGGTACCACATGTCTTGTTGCCATGAGGGTAGGTTCTTTCTTTTGTGATTGGGGACTCTGCTGTGAGGTGACACTTGGTTCCCCAGGACACTTCCTCTCTACGGGCACTCCCTGCATGAGTCCACCTCATGCCTTTCACAGCCATGAGATATCATTCTGTAAAAAAGAGCTTTCCCTCATCAACTTGGGACTTCCCCTTTCATCGTCACCTTCCAAGAAAGGAGTTGGTGTGGTACTCACCTCCAAAACCACCTAATGAATTCAGTCCTTTTAATTTGAGTCTCATTACGGACGTAGAGAATTATATCTATCCGATGTAATCAATGACACTCATTGTGCTTTTATTGAGATATAACCAGTTAACATCCATGAAACACCCTTTTAAAGTGTATATTCAGTGGTTTGTGGCACAATCACAATTGAATGGTTTGCGGTACGCTCACAGTTGTGCGTCCACCACCACTCTCTGCCTGGGGGACAATTTGTCCTTCTGCAACAGAGCCCCACACCTGAGCAGTGACTCTCCATCTCCCCCCAGCCCCTGGCAACCACTAACCTATTATTCTGTCTCTATGATTTTGCCGGCTCCAAACATTTCATTTAAGGGAATCATACAATATATCATCTCTTGTGATGTCTTGGTGCTTCATTCCTTTTTGTGACTGATATTGGACAGAGCACTCTGGGGTATCCCTTCATCAAGTGACGGATACTTGGATTGTGTCTGCTTTCTGGATATTATGAGTATTGCTGCTATGAACATTTGTGCACAACTTTTTTGTAAACCTAGGTTTTCATTTCTCTTGGATATATAACTAGGGGAGAATGCTGGGTTACATGCGAACTTTATGTTTAACACTTGGAGGAACTTCCACACTTTTCCCAAGTGGCTGCACGGTCTCACAATCCCACAAGAAACACGTGATGGTCGCGGTTTCTCCACATCTTCACCAGCACTTGTTATGGTCTGTCTTTTTTGTTTTAGTCATTCCTGTGGGTGCGAATGTGGTATGGCATTGTGGTTTTGGTTTGCATTTCCTTAAAAACGAATGATGTTGAATGGCTTTTCCTGTGCTTATTGGCCATTATATGTATATATACTTTGGAGAAATGTCTATTCAATCCTTTGTCTATTTTTTAATTGGGTTATTTGTCTTTTTATTGTTGAGGGCTTTTTAAAAAAGATTTTATCTATTTATTTGAGAGAGAGCACACAGGAGCAAGGGTAGGGGCAGACAGAGAGGGAGAAACAGGCTCCCCATGAGTAGGGAGCCTGACTGGGGGGGGGGGGCGGCGCTGGTTCCCAGGACCCCAGGACCATGACCTAAGCCAAAGGCAGATGCTTAACCAACTGAGCCACACAGGCGCCCCTCCCTCAGGTTTTAAATCGATCCGGTTGAAAGCCTTTCTCACGTGCTGTTGCCCTCCTGAGGTCTAGGTGTGGCCACAGAAGGGTTTGGTCAGCTAACCTGAGCTGAGGAGCAGGCAGTGAGGCAGGACCCTCATGGCACTGCCCTGCCCAGACAGGCAACTGTTGCAATGTCCTCACTGGTTCTTGACCTTGGCCACCTGACCTCAGTGATGTTCCTGAGCCAGCCTGCACTCTGATGAGTTGGTTTCCCAGAAGCAGTGTGACCCCATGTGCCCCCCCAGCCACATAGCATGTGTTGCCATCCATCAGCAGAGTGGGGAGGTGTGGGCTTAGCCCACCTAGTCACCTCAGGCAGCCCTTGTTCATTTTTGTCCCCTTGTCACACCAGATGCGATTTGAGACTTCACCTGTGAGGTGCCCCAGTCTCTCCAAGCTCTAGGAAAAAGCAGGCATGAGGATCCTCTTGATCAGATTCCCAAAACTGATCAGGGGGCTTCCTCCCCTGCCCACCTCCCGCCCACCCTGGTTCTCCCCCTCGTGGACAGCACCCTGGCCCTCCTGGTGTCTGCACATTCACACCTCAACTGCTTTCTTTTCTACATTCCTTCCTTCCCCAGTCCAGGCGACCCTTACTGCTGGGCACAGAAAACCTGAAAACATCTTGTTTCAGTAGACTGTCAGCTTATAAATAGCCTTGAAAGCTTTTTTCCCCTCAAGAGTTCATCTACTATGAGTTTCTGAATCTCATTTTGAAACTGTGTACCTGTGTTGGTCAAGATGCACCCTTTGGGAACAGATCCTGAAGAAGGCACATTTCAGGACAGCATGGTGCTTAATGCGGGAGTCTCTGGATGCTGGCTGGCCTGCTTTCTTAGGTACTACCTACTTCACCTGTTTTTCACAGCCCTCATCTTAAAGTGGGGGTGAAAACATGCGTCATTCAGAGAGTCGTTGTGAGCACTGAATTGGTAGGAGGGCTTGGCGAACATAAAGGCTCAACTCAGTTTGGGCGACTAGGCATTGCAGCCCGGTTCCCACGGCAGGGGATCAGAGGCAACCCATTCAGGAGGGAGCAGATTACTGACTGAGAGGAACACGATTCTCAAACATAGGAGATAACATTTGAGTTTCCAAGGAGGAGCCAATGAAGCAGAGAACAGAGTACGAGGTTAGGGACATGGGATGCTCAAAGGACAGATGTACATTCACGTGACTGAGCCACAGGAGGGGGGGAGGGGGCTATAGGAGATGTGCCCAGAGTGCCAACTGATGGACTTTAACAATTTATTCTGTACTAAGTAAGGGCCCAGCAGAAGGTCATTGGCAAATTTCTAGGGGGAGAATTGTCAAAAATAACTAGGCTCCAAAGCCAATTTACATTTTTAGAAACTTAAAAAAAGAATCAGTTGGGCATAAGGAGGCAAGAGAGCTTTCGTCAAATAATTGAAAGTTTGTCAGATAAAAAAGGGAGCAGACTTATCCATGTGCTGTAAGCCAGTATCTTGGAATAGAAATTATAAAGCTACAGATTTCAGGACAACTTCAGATAGAACTTTCTGGCAACCAGAGCTGTCAAACAGTGGTCTGGTTTGCATTACAGTGGTCTGTCCTCCACCCCTAGAGTATGAAGTCAGATGACCGTCTATCAGACATGGCAAGTAAAAGATCCTGCATTGCTGGTAGGAGGATGAACCAATGCCCAACAGTCATGATTTCATGTGGACAAAACTCAGTAACTCAGAAGGCTTAGGAAATGGGGTGTCTTGATGCATGCTTTTTTTAGTCAATGCAAGGGTAAGCAGGTAAATATTATTTTCTTTAAAAAAAAAAAGATTTTGAGACAGAGAGAGAGAGCACAAGCAGAGGCAGAGACAGAGGGAGAAGCAGGGTCCCCGCCAAGCAAGGAGCCCGATGCGGGGCTCGATCCCAGGACTCTGGGATCAGGACCTGAGCCGAAGGCAGACGCTTAGCCCGCTGAGCCCCTCCAGGACCCCCAGGCTTTGGTATTCTTATGAGAACAGCAGCAAGACTGCACTACTGGGAACATATTTAAGAATCGTCTTGTTAAATGTGTGAGATTTTCAGGTATACAGATGTGTGGCTCCATCTCTCTGGAACTATGACGGTGCAGACAGTAATCGCAGAGCTGGTGCGCAGGAAATAATGGCAAAGCCGTGAAGGCTTCCGGGGGATGAAGCAGTCGATTCCAAGCCCACGGAAATGTCGTGTCCCGCCTTCTGCTCCTAATTCCCTCCTTCCACCTTCCACACATCAAGTGCCCAACGGGCATACTGAACGCATGTTGGCTTAATACGTATTGCTTTTCAGGGTTCCTTTTGCTTTAGGATGTAGATACGATGGGGAAATGTTCCTCTCCTCAAAGCTCTCGAGTTACAGAAGGTTGATGGAAAAATCAGATGTGTACATAACTAAGGATTCAAGTTAAGATCGGCTCTACAGAGTACCAATCTGCAACGTGAGTTGCCAAATAAGTTTATGGATATATTAATTCATGAAATTCGTTTTAGCACAGTCAACATTTTATTCAGTTTCACAGGAAATGAGTACTTTAACAAAAATCCTGTCTACAACACATACAGCTATGCACTCTGAGGGCATTCCATTAGTGAGGGCTGGTGGTGCAGGAGAATTCCATTTTAGGGGCTGTCTGTGCTTCCACTTAACAAGACTGTGGACTCTTGTATTTAACAATGTAACAGCTCTTTATTCCAATAAACTTTTGCTTTGTTTATTTCCAAATTTAGTTCTGATACCTTTATGGTGAGGGAGGGTCTGTGGATACAAATGAACTTCTAACTTTTTGGTCTTAAATATTTACCACCTGATGGTAAGCAGGGATAGCCAAAGAAACACAATTTCTTTCAGCTGAGTTGTCAAGATAAAGCCATGAGTATACTTATTGTGGAACACAGATGATGTGAGGTTTAACCCAGAACGTTTTCTTTACTGTAACAGAGAGAATCCCAAGACTTACACACAGAAGCATGCATACAACTGGAGTCCTTCCTGCTCTTGGCCAAGTGCATCTGGTTGGTTCTGGGGGCCCCTGGAGGCCAGGGGACCTATTTCAGGAGTCTTAGAGTCAGCACTCCAAGCCACTAGCTTTGGAACCTGAAGCACTCGTTCTAAAAGACCAGCTTCTCCCACATAGTCTCGGAACCTTTAAAATTATACAATGGAGTTAATAAATCATGTTACACAATTTAACATCGTAGGTTGTCTCATCCTTTCTGCTAGGAAATGGCTGAAGCAGACACACCACAACAAGCCAACGTGAACTCGGGGGCTTCCACGCGGACAAGGCCTGGAGTGCGTGCAGACACACTTTGACGGCGCCGTTGTACCTCCTCCTCAACAGACAAAACATCTCTCACCTTCCCCGCAAATGAGAGCAAATGATAAACGTGAAAAATGATATTTTAAAAACTCTGTATTCAATTATTCACACCAAAGGATATCCATTAAAATTATGAACATCTCTACATATATTTCATGTATCATACATATATATATACTTTGTATGTATAGTTACATATCGACAAAAAATTCCTTGCTGCCCTAAGCGTGTAAGTAAAACAAAGCTAGATTTTGCAGTGTAACATCCATATATGCATATATACTGGCAGTTGGAATTATGAATTTATTTACAAGTTGCCTCGGTTATAATAAATGATTACTGTTCTATTATACAAACATAATGGTAAAGGTTTCTTTTAAATACAAAGACTGCAAATGAATACATGAAAAATTACACACATGTACAGTATTTATAATTTATAAATGCAAAGTTAAGACCTCTTTAAATTATTGCACTTGTGCATTTTACAAAGATTTTTATATGTCATACATATAAAATAATTGTTTTAAGTTTGCTAACTCATCAACTATAATAAAGTCAGATATTATTTACTTGAAATTCTTTCTCCTTCCAAAAGAGAGCCAACTAAAACTTTAGACACAGATCCATCAACTCTGCAAATTGGTCTATTAAGTGCATTGTATTTTGGACAGCTTATAACCCATCTTACACCTTGGCAGTATGGGGTCAGCAAGATCACCGCCAGCAAACTTGTGGGTATCTTAACTAGGTAGGGATATAGGATCTCTTTTGTTCCTATGGACTTGTAAAGAAAGCCACCTTTTCTTTTCAGAAAGATTCAAGATGCTACATATCTATAAATTTTGGTAACTTTCACAGTGTTTGGGCAAGCACATTTTTTCACATGGGTCACTGGGTTGGGTCTGGTGAATAGGTCGGGGCATTGTATAGAAATACCTTCTCCAGATCAATCTGTTGAACTTTCAATGTGCACACCAAAGGCATGCATAGAGCATACATCATACAATAGATCTATGGGAAATAATACTCCTTTATGGCATTTACATTGGGTGTTGGAGAGATGGCCCAGGACTGGGTATTATTCAAGTGGCTAAAGGAAAAACAAAAGCTGCAACACCCATGGTCTAACAGTATTCCAGGTGAGCTGGAGGATCAGATGATACACTTTGCAACCTTCATTTGCAGTAGGAATAAAAACTTTCCATTTATACTTCTGCAAATACATAGTACCTCAAAATTATCAGCTGACACTTGACATGTGTAAACTGACTTCTCTACTTGACACACTGGATTCAGATCTTAACTTGCAGGTCGGGTCCTTGGACGACACTGACCCACGCACCCCCCGCCACCAGAGGCACACTTGGGTCTGCACACGTTCAGTTACCAATTGCTCATACTCGCTGTAAAGCGAGGTCCGACTATGCAGGAGGCAAACGGTACTGCTGTCCACTGTGGGGTCGAGGGGGGGGAACTTAGCACGTGAGTGAAGACAGTAATGTTTCTTTGAATTTGAAGTATTGTTTCTTGAGAAACATTAATGTCTTTCTCTTCATCCCACCCCTTTAATTTAGAACCAGAACATCACTGAAACTTCTCTCCTTTTTGCTATTTTTACCATCACAGAAATGCATCTAATGCTTCAGACAACCAAAACATCCAGTACAAAAAAAAAAAGACAAAAAACAGAAAGGGTATATATAGTACTGCAATTGGGAATCACTAATTTAAACGTAAGATTAAGTGCTTAAAGGAATGGGCAGAATGTGTATCAGGATACATACTTGTGCAAAGGTAAAACAGAACAGCCATGCGCTGCTGACAAGCAGGGGAGGGGGAGGGGGGACAACAACCGACAGCATACTTGGTTAATTTACATTTTACAGAGATTCTAAAGTCAGGCAATAAAAGGGATACATTAATGTGACTAAATAAGTCTTTAAAGAATTAAACCCTAAATAAAATCAGTAAAGTGTAGAAAGCAAACACATGTCTGAAATAAAGGTTAGAAGTGATTTTCAAAATCTAAATCATGCATATGTACCTGAAACCCAACAAAATCATACCCACCATAACTGTGTCACAGTTCTTGGAAGTTCTTGCAAAAAAGCCTGCATCTGCACAGTTCACTGGTTGTAGTCATCAGGGTATGTGCGAATGACATCAGATAAAGGATAGAAGTCTGATGAGGGAGAATGGTCCTATCCTTTCAATTTGATCCAATTAACCATGGACATGTCCCTTTAAATGTTTTTAATTCTAGTTAAGCAAGAAAGGCAAAGTAATAAATATAGGAACAAAGAAGTAAAATTACAGTATTTAAAATAAAGGCACAGGCCAAGTCATGGTGAATAATTTAGTCCGATTAAAGCTCAAACCTTAATTTTGAGATAAAAGACCAGAAACATAATATCCAAACTAAGTCTATTAAAAAATCCAGGTAGCTAAGGATTTATGCATCTATGTGTATCATGTACAAACATATCTAGTGTGCCTGAACATACCAATAAAGCAAAGTCACTGAGACTGACTGTATAAAACTAAAAAAAAATCTAAAGCTATCTAAAAAGCATGCTAAGAAGAGGAAACCTACACTGAACAAATCCAGTTTCAAAGTAGTTCCCTCTGTGTCGCTGTGAGAACAAGTCACCTCCAGTGGTACCGTATCATCTGCACAGATGCCTTCCCACTGAGGAAGGGTCCAGGACGAAGACGGCTATGCTAAGTAATTCCACTTGGTCTCTCTTCCATGACCAGTTTCTGATGAGCCCCGTAGAGATAATGAGAGCTGGGGAGTGGGTCTCAATCCTGCCCCAGGAACAGGGCCGTTTTTGAGAATTACTTTCCACATCCATTTAAGTTCTCCTAATTAAATCAAAGTCAATTATTAATTTATAAGATGCTTGCAATTTTTAGAGTTTTATTCCACTGCCTAAATTCAATATTTCATGTTGTTGGCATGCATTTCCAAGAAAATTTCTAGTTAAAAAATATATTCACTGTCTCTGGGAAGATAATGGAATAACTGCCTTTGACAATAAAACTTTGTCCATTATAAATCAGCACAACCAATAAAAACTTCCACAAATCAATCATTCTACATATACTCACATCTGGCTACCAAATTTATACTGAACAGGGAAATTTTGGCCCAATATAAAATACTGCCTTAATGAGAAACTCGTTAAAACTTTTGGTAATAAAAACCATCTGCCCTTTCAAGAAAAGATGTGGGAGAAAGATGAGAACAGAGCTCAAAAGTTTGTCTGCTAAGTATATCTGCCCCAATATAAAAATACTCCTAACGGCATTTTTTCCCAAAGCAGATTATTGACTAAATATCCCTGCATCTTGGGCCCATTTTAGGTAAATGTATGATTCCTAAGTAGATCTTAAGAATATTAACAGTTCACGTTAGAATACAGTCCTTCCTTTGTTCAAACTTTGCTTTGATTATGACAATATTTCAAGAGAAATCAACTAACCAATAAACCCATGTACGGTTCTTTGGAAAACTGTTCAAAGTAGAATGTCAATAATATAAGAAATCTGGCTCTATCGAAATAAGAGAATTTTCTGTAGTAATTTTAGAAAGACAATCTTAAAAAGCAAAAATAGCCATAAGATTCCCTCCCTTCAGGACTCTTTTCTGTATCAAAAAGCAAAATTCATGCATCCTTTTAGGATCCTTTTAATTAAACAATCTCCAGTGGTATCTCCTCCCAACCCCCTTGCGGGGGTTTGGAATTCAGTGGAGTTCCACTACACGACTACTAACTCTTGGAATTGAAGTTCGATTCGGTGGGCCAGTTTCATAAATCTGAGTGCAGAAAAACATGCAACATTTTAGAATTCAATTCTATAAATGCACTAACATGAAAAAGGACATTTTCTGCTCACATTTTCCAACACACAAAAAAGCAGGTTTTGAAGAATGAGGCCGATTTTTACTTTCTATAGGTGTGTTTGCATCTCTATCCCTTATACATATGTACTTTTGTACCATGTATGTCTAGCCACAGTGGTATTTCTCTCTGGATATTTCATTTTACCTCATATCGTATAATTACAATAGCAAATGGAGTGCCAGGGAGGGAAGATGGCAACTTTCAGAAGCCCACAGGGAAATAATATTCCAGTTTCCTGCCAAGTGAATAGCAGATAAGCTGTCTGTGATGGATCTGCTGATCACTTCTTGAGACTCTAGTTCTCTCATTCCTTCAGGTCAGGACTAACCACGGCTCTGGAGGTGACCTTGCCATTGTGCTAAAAATCTCAACAGCTCTAATGTGCACCAGAAATGACTGGCTTATAATCCTTGTAGGAAAGGGTCCAGACTACTACTTTTGTGTATTTTTTCACAACACTTATATTGTAAAGTAGTATTGGTGTACTAAAAATTATACAGAAGACTGTTCAGACTACAGGTCTGGATGTAGATGCTTGATACTGGAGCAGAGGAGAGAGAACAGGAATGCACTGCGATGCACTCGCGCTGCGCTCTCCTACTTCCTGTCGTGCTTAGGAAATGTGACCGAGGAGCACAAAGCAGGGGGCAAATTGGGGGATGGGTGCAGCAGAGCAAAGTAAAATTACACAAGACTTAAATTTTATGGTTTAATTTGATTTTGAGAGAAATGTATGGTATTTTAATTAAATAATCTGTAGAATAAACCTCTCATTTTGAAGGTGCGTCTAAAATTTTGCAATGACACCAAGTGAAAATATAAAGAAATCACTATGAAAATTCACATTTGACATCCCATAAGACCTGTCTGTTAAGAAAAATTCATATGCCTTGCTTTTGTTCGTTCTTTATGCAAAGTGTTTAGAAAATTTGCCTACAATGAAGAAAAAAATAAAAAATATTCTTTGACATTTTTTGAATTGATACTTGGAATTTTGAGATTTATTCTGATGTATATCTGCATCTCTTCTCAAGAGGATAGAAAGTCTACCTCCTTTAGTGTTAGATCTATCCACCCAAGCCCTTTAGTATAAACTTAGAGAATACACTTTTCATCCACCTAATTTTTAATTCATGAGGCTCTGAGACAAGAATCTGTTTTCCATCACTGATTGCAGAAAGACACTTCTTACTGTCACCTCAATGACACTCGTCCTGAGGCTGTCTGCTACAATTCACGCTAATTACGAGTAGGTCACACACGAACATTCACAATACTAATGTGTAAAAATTCCTATTTATAACCAACAACATCAAAGCAACATTGGTGTTAAAGCCAAAGTACAACATCATAATAGTACCATTTTAACCCCTCACTAGAAAGATACAATGGAAAAGTACCCCCTTCTGAATAATTCTTGTCCGTTCCCACGAAGGCCTCAGGAACGTGCGCCTGTTAGAAAAGGCCAGTTCACAAGACAAATGGAGTCCCTCGGACGGCTGATTTCTGGTCACGGGGTGGTCCTGGTTGATCACTGTCTCTGACGCGTCACAGAGGAGACTGATGGGGAGCCATCGGCTTGACGTGTTTCCTTGATGTTACCTTCTTTGAGAGGCTTGTGTCCTAGCTACCAGGTGTAGGTTCCCCCGTGAAAATAAAGGGAAGAGAAGTCAAACAAGCAGGACGAGCATGTCAAGGTGGGGCAGCTCATCAAGTGGCCGTCAGTCTTCGATCTTCACGGGCAACTTCTCTGAGGGCCCGTGGGCCCCTGGCTGGGCCGAGATCCATACCGCACTCTCCTCCCCTCGGATCACCTTCTCCCACTGGCTGAGGTTATTCCTAAGGATAAAAGATGCGGGGACAAGGGTGTTTAAAAAGGATTTCCGGGCTCAATCGCAAACATTAAGCACCCCCCTCCCCCCGAGGTACAGCCGAGCGTGACGGCCTTCTGGTGCCCTTCTGAGGCGGACAACGACCAGCCTGCTGTGGCTGGGCAGGGTCCCAGCACGTCTCCCTGACGTGGTCCTGCAGCACATTCTGCAGCAGAGCCTGTGGCCAGCGAAGCTGGGGAGGTGGGCCACTTGTCCCAGGAGCTCCAAACGACAGGGGCAACAGGAGAGCTAGCTCAGGACATAGCATCTCGTAATCAGTGAGAAAGGACGACCTGGAAAGGGGCACAAGCCACAGGGTGTACTAGCCAGGAGCACGGAGGTAAATGGGGGGGAAGGGGGGCTGGCGGCAAGAACGTTCGGCCACAGCACCGACAGCCAGGAGCTCCCACTCTGCGGGCAGAGACAGAGTGCCCCTTGGGGTCCCTGCCACCTCATACTGGAACTGGGGAGTAGCCTTATTTTGACACGGCGTCATATATAAAAAGTCACCGTAAGTTACATGTAGTACCAATGTTAGAAAATTTCTTTGTTGGCAGTAAAGCCATCTTTGCGTTCTGGCAACTTGTGGTCTCAGACACAGCTGCTCGTCCCCTCTCCATGGGTCTTTCTCTTTCCCAATCTGCTGTTCAAATGCTGTGGGAATCCTAATCTCCCTGAACAGTGTGACCACCACCACCTCGCCCCACATGGCTGACTGGGCAGAGATCTTATCAACACTTCCCACCTTGCACCTTGCTTTCTTATATACAAAGCCAAAATCAGAAGGGAACCTTGCACTAGCAAACACATAAGTCATAGAAAGCACACACAATGCAAAGACACCTCTAGACAAAAGAAATCTCTAAAATATAACCTGAAAAATGGAATACTTTTAGCTTTTGTGCCATATTACCACATATTATTTGCCCAGAACTTAAAGAGATTTTTGATATACTGGAAAAAAGACCTACACTAATTTTGCCACGTTTCCTTGGACACCAATGATACATGAATTTTTTTTAAGTGTTAATAAGATTAAAATGGCTTTAAGAGATTATATGGTTCAGCCAAGTCAATGAAGCAAGAATGCATCAAAGCTGCTGAGACAGAGGAATCCCCATCCTCATGCTCGATAATGACAGCAAGCACTCATTCTGCTGGTTCTGGATATTTAACAGAAAATACAGATAATTTTTGGATAGGAAAGGACTTTTTACTGTTACCTAGGATTTTTTTTTTCTTTAATAACATGGATTTTGATTGATATTGCCATTTCTCTTTGGTGGGGCACTGACTTTTCCAACCCGATTCCATCAGGAATGAGTCCCAGGCTCATACTCCATATTATCCACATGGCTTAGCCCTTATGTAATAAGACAATATTTTAATGAACTAACTGCTGATTAAGGTCAGTGATGGCTCAACAAAATCAGCTGGGATGTTATGTTCACCTCCCCAAGAGCAGAGAAGAGAAACCATCACTTACATAGGAAAAAACATCTCCCTCCTTGTTGGTTTTCTTTGTTTTCCTCACGATAACTTGCTCGCGAAATGAGTTTCAATAGCAGAGAGTGGGAGTATACCAAAGGCTTTGGTTTTGTTTAAAATCCTGCCCCTGTCCTCTGTCCCCCACTGTGCCCACCCAACCCCCAAGGGTGCTCCATGGCTAAACAGTTGGAAAAATCAGCGGGACACCAGTTCTCTTGCAGAAAATCAATACACAGGGCTGCTCTGCTCAGTGCCCTTTGACCTCCCCAGACGGAACTTCTTTTCAAAGTAACATGAAAATCCTAAAAAAAATTCCAATGTTCTTAGCTGAGCGCATCCCTCAAAAGCAATGAGAAAAGGATGCAGAGGATTTAGAAGCTGGGACGGATGGATGACAGAGGGCTCCTATTTCTTTTGGGAAGAAACTAAAACTCACAGAGAAAGAAGATCCCAGTCAAGGCTCCCCCTCCTCATTTACACAATAAACTGTGGGATTAAGCTAAGCCCCGTTCCAACAAGCAGTCCCGATCACACATTATGGTTCTGTCTTTTTAAAAACGCATTGGGCATGGATCCCTGGGTCCTGACAAAATCCAAACCCAAACCAGATACCTTTTTGCTCCTTTTTGGTGAATGAAGGACTTTATGAATACTCTTAACATATACCTGTTACCTAGGCAAACACACAGCCCATGAAATGGCATTTACTGTAATAAGACACAGCACACACATTGATGGAGAGGAAAATTCCATACGGAGTCTTCGTCCTTTTGTTACATCACACCCCAGCCTTGAGCAGTGGTACATACCTGCATGCTTTGAGGAGAGGCTCTGTGGGCGGGAAGATCTGGGTGAGGGTGGTGTAGCAGGGGATAGCCACAGCGTTGTAGAACCCCAGCTGCCCTCGCGCAGAGCCACGCACAACAAGACACAAAAGCGCAGGTTAGCAACAACTTCTCAGCGGAGGCTTCTGTTTCTCAAGCCTAGCTTTAAATTAAATGTTCCAATTTTGCTCCCTGACATTTGGGCTCAATGAATACTGCTGCAGAGTGCATTTAAAAATGCCTTAAAATATGTCCACAAAATAACACACATAAAAAGAGGTTCATCCCAAACCCAAGTTCAACAGTCAATGAGATTCCATTTATAGATCAGTCAAGTTATAATTCAAGCACTGTTCTTGTCTCTCGTCAAAGTTAGTTTTCTACCATAGACATTTCAGAGTCAACCCTGCTATTCTTCTACAGGTGGCCTCTTCTCCAACTTAGTATTTGGGAATCTGTGCAGGTGTTTCGTGGGCTTGCTATCCTTGGCTGTTGGTGCCTTGCTTGGTCTCCAGAGACTTTCTTTCTCCCCCTCCCCCCCTTTTTTTTATATATATAATCACACAACGAGACAGGACCTTTACAAAAGGACATGAAAAGAAGATGCCAGACAGGGAAGACAGATCTCTGTGAGCAAATATATGGGAAAGTTCCACAAACAGTATTAAAAAGAAATTAAAATGCAAGAACCACATGGAACAGGCATGTGGGGCTGGGCATGTCAGTGCGTGTTCAGCAAGGAAGAACAGTGAGCGCCCCGTCGGATGTAGCGGCTAAGCACACGAACACACTATGAACCGAGGACCACGAGGGTGAGAAAACCACGCGGCCCTTCTCTACGCTGACGTCTCTGAAAAACTGGGGACTTGCCTCAACTTTGGTATGAATAGTGAATAAATGAACTTTAAGTGAAATAGGAAAGCTTGAGAACTTATCCAAAACCATCATCCCGTGAGTTTTCTGAAATGTTTTCTAAACGAAATTCCATAATTATTTGTCCATAACTAACTTCCCTGTAATGGGGTTAGAAGATTGGTAGTTTAAAAAGACTATAATCTGAGAAATAGATCGCACCACACATGCAAAACTGACAGGCACGAGAGCTGTCAAAACATCAAAACATTGACATAAATCATGCGGTAAGACCTGAAAAAATAATAATTAATGTCAACTGATGGTAAGACAAAACTCAAAATGTACTGAAACACTATGCATTATTTGTTAGGAAAAGTGGGCCTGATCAAAATCTATGTTACTCTCTAAAAAATACCTTTGCACATTCAATGACAAAAGATCTTCTGCTTGTTAGAAATATTAACAATTCAAACTCCTCTATCCCTCCATTTCAAGCCATTGGTTACTGTGATTCCATCGGTGGAAAGAGCTGACGGTTCGGGTAGTTGTGGCTTCTTTAAACCCAACTACGATTTCCTAATCCTGGCGTTATGATCCCCAAACTCCATCTAAATGCAGAAGATTTCAAGTGGTCCTGGGTTCTACAAGGTGGCATATACTTTTAATTCACGTGTGATTTTATGATCGCCTGAAATTATTTGACTTTTCAACAGAATTCATACCTGGCCTTGTGGGACCTCGTCCTTCTTGTCTCTGTCCATCATGGGAATAGGTTGTATTCCCAACTTTTTCATCTCATCGCCCTAAGAGAAACGGGAAAAAACAAGCTTTCTCAACTTATAAACCATTATCAAGTCTTGGTATTAATGAGTTGTTGCCTTTATTTATTAATTTTCTTCGCAATGGATAATGTTTCTGGCTATTGATGCAAACAAATGTCAAAACAATAAAAACTTAATGTATCATCATTTGGCTTTTATCCTGATGTTCTTCTCAATGAAATTACCAGGAATGCAGGCATCTCTCCCGGTTCCATTGTGCAGAAGTTAGTGAAAGTTATGATAAGAGGAGATTCAGGTAATAGTGAGGAGGGATGACAAGAACAAAGCATGGAATAACCTCAAGGCCTTTTTCTCACTTATTTTTCAAATGAATTTTCACGTGTGTTGAACTGGATGAAGCAAGGCTTTAGAGAGAAATAATGTATATCAAGAATGGTCTGCTGAAATGTGTTAGTAAAGATACAGTATAATTGGCTACACATCACCATAAAGGTTACAGTCACAGATGTTTGTTAAAGATTTTCTGTTTCGCAGGCTTTGGGATATAGGTAACATATAAATACTATTTTATTTAATCGTCATGAAATACTAGGAGTTAGATATTCTTGTCCCCATTTTATAGATTTTAAAAATTATCTTCCTCTTTTTAGTTATTTGTTAAAGATTTTTAAAATCTTCTTTCTTAACATACCCCAACTTTTTCCTTGCTA
The DNA here is from genome assembly GCF_009762305.2 of Zalophus californianus. Classification (NCBI taxonomy): domain Eukaryota; kingdom Metazoa; phylum Chordata; class Mammalia; order Carnivora; family Otariidae; genus Zalophus; species Zalophus californianus. The sequence continues at coordinate 3,966,747 of NC_045601.1, read as the reverse complement.
CACCACTATTCCCTCACATTTCTTCATTATTCAGTTACTTTAATTACCTTACAATCATGCTTATTTTCAGAAATCAGAGGTGGAGAACTAAAAACATCCTAGATTTGCTAATGTAGGTCCAAAACAAATGATGAGAACCCTCACGAAAGGTTCTATTGCAGGACAGAGGCCAAGCACAAACATCAAGAACCCCCACAAAGGGTTTTATTGCAGGACAGAAGCCAAGAACAAATGACCAGAACCCCCACAAAGGGTTCTACCGGCAGGACAGAGGCCAAGCACAAATGACAAGAACCCCCCAAAAGGGTTCTATGTGCAGGAGAGAGGCCAAGCACAAAGGATGAGAACCCCCACGAAGGGTTCTATCTATGGGACAGAGGCCAAGAACAAATGACTAGAACCCCCACGAAGGGATCTATGTGCAGGACAGAGGCCAAGAACACATGACTACAACCCCAACAAATGGTTCTACTGGCAGAACAGAGGCTAAGAACAAATGACGAGAACCCCCATGAAGGATTTTATGTGCAGGACAGAGGCCAAGCACAAACGATAGAACCCCAACGAAGAGTTCTATCTGCAGGACAGAGGCCAAGAAAAATGACGAGGACCCCCACGAAGGGCTCTATGTGTGGGACAGAGGCCAAGCACAAATGATAGGATCCCCACGAAGGGATCTATTGCAGGACAGAGGCCAAGCACAAATGATTAGGACCTCACGAAGGGTCTACTGGCAGGACAGAGGCCAAGAACAGATGACAGGACCCCCACGAAGGGCTCTATTGCAGGACAGAGGCCAAGAACAGATGACAGGACCCCCACGAAGGGCTCTATTGCAGGACAGAGGCCAAGAACAGATGACAGGACCCCCACGAAGGGCTCTATTGCAGGACAGAGGCCAAGAACAGATGACAGGACCCCCACGAAGGGCTCTATTGCAGGACGGAAGCACTTGAGTCTAGCTTCTGCTCCCGTGTTATCACTTTAAATATTACTTCCTTGGTTCTCAAACTTTTTCCATTCCTGTTCTAAGTGAGTGAAACTAACCAGGCCCCTTGCTCAAGGATATTACAAGTCCAGTAAGTAAAAAGACTGTGAATAATCAAAGATTTGACTATGTACAGTACTCACAAATAAGGATCAATGCTACACAGAAAAACAACGGAGTACTGCAGAGTATGTGTCCCAGGAAGTACTGGCCCAGAGTGGGGCTTGCAGAGGAAGCTGCAGAGGGCAGGCGGGGGGGGGGGGGGCACGGGGCGGGGAAGAAGCTGACCTAGATGGCCGCGAGAGGGACTTGACTCAGGGAAGCCAGAGGGGCTGAGACGAGGAAATAGTCTGGTGAAGCAGTGGGCTTTGGAGATCAAGTTCGTGATTTCTGTCTCTATCACAACAGCATGGAGGGACAGACTGGGAACAACATTAGAGTCACCCTTAACCTGCAGATGTGACAACTAAAGCACAGAGAGGAGTCACAAAGCTGGTCTGGGGTTTGATCCCACGTGCTACAGCAGGATGCCCATCTCCAGCACCAGGACATCAAACACCACACTCTGTGTGACTGTTAGTCTAAGTCTAAAGGAAAAGGCAGGGACCTAGGTCAGAATGCTGCAGGGATTCAGGCACGAGGTGGCTAAGTCTTGGGGCAGGAAGTGGGGTGGGTGGTGGGCAGAGATAGGATCTAGCGGACATCTGGGAGGTGAGCCGGCAAGACGCAGTGATGACCTCTGCTTCCTCCCATGGACCGCGAGGTCCCTGAAGACAGCATCCATGTGCACTTTGGGAGCTTAATCAGTCTTTGCGGACTGTTTAATCAGTGCAAAAAAAGAGAGGAGGGAAATCTACATAGCATATCTGTCACATTTTGATTCATATTTTAGAATACAAATACAATTATGAAAGTATGAATTGTATTAGTTAAATCAAATTATTTGCAAAACAATACGCTAGCTTCAGACCAGTTTTCAGTGATACTTACAGAATGTACTCTAGGTTACTACTTTTAGACACATGTGCAAATTAAGTTAACGGATAATAAAGTCAGAGATTACAGTTCAGACATGTATACCTAAAACAACCTTTTTAATTAAGTCTGATAGTAACTAGATCCTGGGATACACACTATAAAATAAGAAAAAACATGAAAGAGTTTGCATGCACAATGTGTAGGCATTCTGGAGAAATAATACTGTGAGTATAATCAACTCCAGGCCTGTGGTTCTCACCCAACAAACATTGTTTTGGCTTTGCCATCGTGAAAAAAATTAACATTATAAATCTTTTCTATTGAGCTATCAACTGAATGACTGGCTGGTTTTTACTTTTTACATCCATTCTTTTATATGGGTAAGGCTGAATGGTTTGAATTAGCAATGACCAAACTCCTGGCCCTCCAAATTTACCTTTACTTTTTCAAACCAATGAGATACACAAACATTTTATTTCATTTGTTTCCCTAAAGTAATCTTTGAATATGCAGGGGGCTAGGTATTGGTGGGTTCATGTTAATAAGAGAGTGTTTTACTTCTTCTTGGACAATTCAGAAAGCAAAATGAGAACTCAAACACACATTTCTGATAATTGATATAATTCAGTCAAGAAGAGGATATTAATGAAAGCAAGTTCCATGGTTGCCTCACATGTCGGGAGTATCACGAGTTAAAAGCCCACATATTCTGTGGAACTCCTAATTGGTCGTTGAATTGACCATCTGGAGTATTTACAGAATCTTGTATGTTTATGGTACAAGGTAATTATGTCCCCAATTTCTAACTCCAGACATATACAGCCTGTGACACTAGGGTCCCACAATCTTATGGGCTGTATGTCTGTATAAGTGTCCTTAAATCTGTGTAGAAATGCTAATTCCTCTATTGCATGTAACTGACAGTATACTGTTTTTTGAAGTAACAAGCAACCTGAGCTACTAAGACACTGTTACTAATTTACCCATATATTTACTTTCTCATCAGACTTTTTCTCATTTTTAACGTTCATATAAAAATCAAAAACATACCTCAGCCCAGAACTCTGCATATATATCATTTGCTGTCAATTTTGTAACCGGCCATAGTTTTGTTACAGAACAAAGATCACAGGCAGTCATCATCAAACCAATGACACGATCTCTAGAACACAATAACACAAAACAGGTCAACGTGGCATTTGCACTCTTACAGTAAAGGCTAGAAAGACTTGTGCATTTTCAGGAATAAGGCTTAAATAGCAGGCATCACTTGGCAACCGGGAGGAGAGTAGGCAGGGAGAGAAGCAGTGTTGCTTCAACTGGAAGGACCTGGGTCACCTCTGTCACTGGCCCGTGAAGGGTTACCGTGCACCTCAGTATTACTGCTGTCATCAAGACAGTTGGGCATGGCTCTGGGGCCACCTAAATCCTCATGGAGTTCTGCAAATGTACAGGGTGAAGAAACCTTGAAGAAAAAAACTACCCCCATCCTTTTGTTTATAGATGAAACATGTGAGGTGCAGAGAAATGAATGACCTCCCCACGGCGCAAGCAGCTCAAGATAAGGCCAGAGCAGATGCAGGTTCTCGGCATGTGCGATGGGAGCTGCGTCTCAACACTTTGCAAACTCTAACCTCCAAAGGAATGAGTTCTCTTTTTCTGTTGCTTTGCATTCACATTTTGACTTCTTTTTTCTAAATGTGGTTTGATCTGATCTTTCTTCTTGAAGAAAAAGAAAAAAACTGCTTGAAAACTTGAAACGGACATACCCCTACAATTTTAATGGATTTGGTCTAGTGACCCAAATGAAATCTATGCTTAATGGTGGCACGAACCGCTGATTAGTAAGGAATTTTAATATACTGACTTTAACTTTTATGAAGCAAATTACATACTTTAAAAAGCAAATTATCAAGAAAGATACAAAACTGTGGAGCGAATGAGATGCGACCATTTGTAGCTCATATGTACATTCTAACGAGTCTCGGGAATCTGCCGCTGCCTCCGCTAAAAGCTGCCTTAGTTCTTGTAACCGCACAGATGGTCCCCTCCAGGGGGCACAGCCCCGCCCTGGGTCCTGAGCCTGCCCCCACCAGGGCAGAGGGCACATTAAGAACGCCTATCCGTCGCTGCAGCCGAGCCTCTGATGTAGCGGCTCTCCCGCACACAGATTCCTGGCTATTTGGGAGACCCTGCCTGGTCTGTTACCCGTGTCTGGGACGCCGATCCCTTGCAAGGCTCCTTTATTTCCCATCAGCCCACTTCCTTTAGGCCATTTCCCTAATTAAGGATCACTTTTACAACCTCACTTTCCTTAAAGAACACGTCTTTATTGGGGCAGACTAAATGGCTGATGAGACTTCTGTGCACCCTTCTTGTGACTCCAAACAGATGCCGTGTGAAGATCCAACTTCCTCAACATGATCAGGAAACTCTGTATTTTCTTGATGCAGGAGTTTCCTAATAAGCACTTTGTGGTTTAAAGGAAGAATATTTCTGGATTTGGGCTTCTAGAAGAACGAGTTTGTCATCTGTTTATTCAACAGGTAAATTCATTAAACAGAAACAGAACATGAAAATAAAACTATGACTGTTTCATAAGATTGAAATAATTCAATCTCGTATATATTCACATATATACCTCAACATTTACTTCTGTTGGCTAAACATTCTAACAAGCTTTACCTCAAAAAAGATTTATCTCGTAAATCCACAAAACAAGAAATGTTCACAGAACTGGGCACACTGTAGGACGCAAGGAACCAATTTTCTCCCTGGACCAGACTTCACAGGTAGTGTGGTTACTATTAGGGTTGAGAAGATTATGACCCAGTTGTCATTCAGATTTCACTGTCAAAATTACTTAGGCAAAACAATTCAACAGTAATTATTTTACTGGTAACCAAAAAAGTAAGAATAAACAGGTAAGAAAGTTTTTATTAAATGCCTTTAATAAATTACTTATCTTTTACTCTCAATGACAAATCAGTTAGATGGTCATGGTGGCCTGGAAATATTAATGTAAATTGGAATCATTTTATTTCTTTCCATGAATGGAACGTAGGTTTAACTGGGATAGTTGCTTAATTCATCATGCGTTCTGATAATCAACTCTGAGAGGGACGGAGTTTATGCTAACTAAATTCTAGGTACAATCTTGTATAACCGAGTCAGCAAAAATAACAAAAAGCCCAATGCAATGCCTATGTTATAGATGATTCTTTGGTAAGTAATTTCAGGGAGTTTGACTACATTCATTTATTCCAAAATTTTTTGAATGCCTCTATGTATCAGGCACAGTTATAGTAATGAATCAAGTACCCTGCTCTTTATAGAACTAACATTCTAATATGGACACGCAGAAAATAAGGTAAAAAATTTCATTGAACAAGCTTGTAAAAATTATTGTAAAAGAGGCAGAACCAAGAAGATCTGTGAAAGTCCCACTAGAGATGAGTAGGTGTGGAAGTTCTAATGTGTCCATGAGGGGCATGGTGAGCTTGAGGAACAAGCCGGTCTGGCTGATGTGGAGGGACGAGGCACGGCACGGGGCGCTGCCCGGTTTGGAGACAAGGCGGGAGTCTACTATTCCAAGTCAGATGGTCACACAGCGGAGGCTGCGAGCAGAGGAGTGACATGCTCCACGTGGCAGAGAGATCTTGGTGGAGAATGACTTGTACAATCACAGGGGCAAGGGAGGATGGGGAGAGATCACTTAGGAGACCACAGTGGTCCAATGAGAGAGGAGAGCAGCATGATTCTGATGGGGGCAGGAGACAGGGGCAAGAGGAAGGCTCTGGGTGTCAGGTAGAGAGCCAAGGTGAACCACAGGAGCATCTGCAGGTGTTATGGTGACACAGCCACCCTCCCCCGCTCCTCTCCCTTCTACTCAACCCCCAGGCAAAATCCCAGACCCGGCGGGACTAGACACAGGATCCATCAGGGTGTGTAGACATTCTGACCTCTCACCAGGGCCGTCCTACCTTAAAATTCTCCTCCCACATCAGAAGATCACAGAATCGCAGAACTTTACCAAAGGAGAGGAAACCACACAGCGTGCAGGATTTCAGGGGGGTCACTCTCCCATTATGCTCCCCACGCCCTGAATGCCCCCCACACTCTGCAAAAGTTCATCAGCCACGGATACGATGTCGTATTGGAAGAAAAGCAGAAACATGTAGCTGGATCAGATGAAACCTAAGTAACTTTATAAAAGATTTCAGATAGAGATATGAAGATTATATATTATATATTTATATATATATATACATAAAGAGTGAGTTCTCATGTGATTATTACAATTCTTCATTTGTGTCAATATCTGGAATTCAAGAAGACTGAAGGGCTAGCTAATTTCCACAGTGAGCTCCAAACAGAAGACTTCTCCACCCTCACTGTTCACCAGGCTCTGACATCATTCCGGCCTCCCGAACAACGTGGCCTGGTTGTAAAACACCATCAACATTACCTACTTCAACCCAAGGTTATCAGCCAGGGCCCTAACATGAAAGAGATGGCACAGCCAGGGGGACGGGAAGGCCGACTGACGAGCTGAAGGGGAGGCCAAGGATGGGGAGTCACCGAGGGTCAGTGGCAGCAGGCAGGCCCTGCCCTGCGCCCGAAGGGGCAAGGATCCGGAGCTTTCCCCAGAAGCACTGTGAAGCCAGGGGCCCGCAGGGCGAAGCCAGGGGAACAAAGGCAACCCTTCTGTCCTCCTGCCTTCTCATCTCTTGTTAGTGCCACCAGTCTCTGAATCCAGAAGCTGGAGGGAGGGCAAGGTTGCTGGGTGACCCAGCCCCCACAGGTCAAAGTGGAAAACATGGTCAGTGGATCTGGAGGCTACTCAGATGACAGGCGTACCCAGAAGGGAGAGCTAGACAGCTGTCATTCACACTGAAAAATACATTTGAAACTCAAACAACTTCAATATCAAATTATACCTCTTTATTCATGTACCAACAGAAAAATGGGTTTAAAGTCAAACTTTCTACTAATCTAAGAAAATCTCTTCCATTGGTGTTTGGGGACCCAGGTTAAAGTGGACAGTCCAGCACAGAACTGTCATGGAAAATAGACAAAAGAAAAAAGAAAAAGGAAAATAAATACATGCCTGCTTATCTTAGAGTGCTCATCCACAAAGAGCTAATCAAAGACCAGGTTTCTACTACGAGGTGGTCTTCATGACAATGTGGCTGAGGTTGGGTAAACTGGGGTCCAGTGGTTAAGTAAAGGGCAAGCTTTTGGGGTGTGTATTAGCAGGTGTTTTGTTTAGAAACTACTATCTAGCCTTATTTTAACTCTTCTGTTTCATTTTAAAATCCCATCATACACAATATTTGAAAAGAGGCTAGGTTAAATCATTTCCCCCCTTAAATTATCATTTTAATGATCCTTTCTTGTTTTTAAACTTATCTTCAAGGAATTTTAAATCACAGTATTAAGTAACTTAAATAAATCATGTTTATGATAACTACTTTTCTGATAATACAACCCACTGTGGCTATTTTTGAAACATTAAACCAGACTCAGGATTCTATGGATTCTCTGAAAATATTATCTGAACAGCTGCAGAGTGAAAACCATAGATGAGATATTTGACTCCTACTGTTTCCAATGACACAATACAAATAACTCTTTGATATAAGCATAAGCATGGTGCAGTGATAAGCTCACTAAAGTAAACTTTAAATTCAAGTTCTCAATTCTTAATTTTATAGAATCCTATGTTGCTTCTTCACAAAACGTCATGGACAGAAAAATGACTACATGTCAAAGGGAAATCACTCTTGAGCAAAATGTGTGTCACAGAGGGATTTGCTATTAAAAATCATCCTAACTTGTGGCTCCTTGCTCTGTGGGGAGCCTGCTTCTCCCTCTCTCCCTGCTTCGCCCTCTGTGTGTGCTCTCTCTCTCTCTGTCCAATCAATAAATAAAATATTTTTAAAAAATCATCTAACTTAAAATGTATTTGCCTAACAAAATCATTGTATTAGTTCTAGAATTGAGAGCCCTTATATAGCAACATGTGCTACTGTAACTTTAAATCAAGTGAGGACATTAGCAATTTCACATTAGAACTTAGTTTCCCTACATTTCAAGTTCTTCAGATGAAACATAAACCATACCTAGCAGAATGAGGCCCTCACGCATTTACTATGGCAGGTAGACAGAGATTCTTAATTTAAATAAAGGATGCACTTCTCTATTTTTAAAATTTTTAATTAATTTATTTTAAAAGATTTTATTTATTTATTTGACAGAGAGAGACACAGCGAGAGAGGGAACACACGCAGGGGGAGTGGGAGAGGGAGAAGCAGGCTTCCTACAGAGCAGGGAGCCTGATGCGGGGCTCTATCCCAGGACCCTGGGACCATGCATGACCTGAGCCGAAGGCAGATGCTTAACAACTGAGCCACCCAGGCACCCCAAGGATGCACTTCTCTAGACGTTAGGGAACTTCATTCTTGGCCAAAGTCTGCCATTGATTTCCTCAGATGAATATCACCTTTTCATGTTTCATTATTAATTCTAGGTATAAAGAGAGAAGCCACTGTCGTTTATCAACTATCCAATGGAGTAATTATAATTAGTATCTACAAAAATTATCAGCTAATATTATCATATATTTAAGTACAGACATTTCAGCAATATCAGGTAAACTGATGTATTAAAAGTATAAAAGAGATTCTCTAAAAGAGAACAAGAGTTCATAATCAAAAATGATACTATACTGATAAGCAGAGGTAAACAGTAAAATAACAGAAACAATAAAATTTATTTAAAAATATATTTCCAGCTTATAGACTACCCATTCACTAATAGAGAAAAAATAGCTTTGGAGAAGCGTCCTTTATTTAAACGGTTTGCAAAGAGCCCCTGGCTGCCATGAATATGGACCGGCTAGCAAGGGAGACACCTGCCCCCTGGACGACATCAGTGCTGATGGCCAGTGGAATCAGGGCAGGCAGCAGTTGCTCATGTTCCTTTTGGGCAGGAATTACTCGAGTGAGAAAACGAGGAGTAAGATATAAAAGCTGGCCGCATTTGGAGCTGGTACCTGACCCTTCTGTACAGTGCCCAGCTGAGCTACCTTCTACCACCGAGATGAAAGATGTCTGCACTCTGCAGGCCTTCTGGAGAAACGGCTGTCCTGATACAGGTCACACCCCCTAGGAGGGTCAGGAGTGCACACACGTCCATGACAAGGATGGCTGGTGGGGTACACATCTAGGCACAGGGAAATGACGCCCGTGTTAACTGGGGCGTAGGAAGGGGCTCTGGAAGATGCAGAGAAGGGTGTGCGGCAGCCGCCACGAGGGCAGTTCTGGACCTGCGCTATGCCTGCCATCCTGAAGGACAGCACGGAACAGCCCCAGATGTGCAATTCCCTACAGACATCGCCCTAGAATCCCCATAAAGAGATCTATGGAAGGCCACCAAAGCCATGTCAGATGTGGGACTATTTCATGCACTGATAATTCTAAACGGAATGAAAAGCTTACTCATCACTATGCATATTCTGTGGGCTGCTTCTATGAGCTCATCAACTCCTAATCCCCTCAGAAAGGAGATTTGATCTCATCTGGTGAATTAAACACCATTCTATATATTTTTTTAATGATTTTATCTAAAGACTTACTGATAGAATTGACATACTCTATCTTGTTTAAGGACAAAACGCTTGAAAAAAGATGGTTCATATTTATCATATAATCATATTTCTGGATTGTACATTTTTGGTTTCTCATACTTTAATTTACGTGTAATTTATATAGAATGAAATGCATACATTTGAAGGATAAAGTTCCAGGAGTATGACAATGTATACAGTCCCAAACTACCACACCAATGAAGACAAGGAACATCTTCATCACCCAGAAACCCCTCCTGCCCTTTTCCCATTCAGTGTCCTTCACCCAACGCCCACAACGGCCAGTCTGAGTTCTATCACAATCATTAGCACTATTAATTCATTTGGCCTATTCTGGTACATCATAAAAATGTTTTAATATAGTTTATACTGTTTTTCTCAGCAAAATGTCTGTGTGACTCATCCATGTTGTTGCATGAGTCAGCAGTTCCCGATTTTTTAAATTGCTGAATAGAACAGTATTCCATTGTAGAAATGCCAGAAACTGTCTATCTATGCACCTGTTGTTGGACATTTGGGTTGCTTCCAGTTTAGATATGTTATGAATAAGGCTGCAGTTAACATTTATGTGCGAGTCTTTGTGTGAACAATATGCTTTTATTTCTCTCAAGTAACCTGAGAATGGAGTCACAAAACAAGCATATATTTAGCAACTTAAGAAACTTCCAAAGTTCTTTCCAAAGCAATTGTGTATTTTATCCTCCCACTAGCACTATGTTACTATTTTAGTAGCTTCACATCCTTGCCATCACCTGGGTATTGTTGGTCTTTTTAATTTTGGCCATTCTAGTGAACATGTAGTGGTTTATTATGGTTTTAATTTGGTTTTCCTTACACATAAATGTGTTGAGCAAAACTTCATGTTCTTATTGGCTTTAGGATCTGAAAAAAAATCTTTCACTCTAGGGCAACCACTAAAAAAAAGTTAAAAAAAAAGAAATACAGAGGATATGTTAAGAAAGGAGAGAAAATGGAATCATATAAAATAATCAATTAAAGCCACAAAAGGTGGAAAAAGAGTGGAAGGCAAAAATAGGAACAAAGAACAACTGTGAAGAATAGGAAAGAGTAACAAACATGGCGTATATTAACGCAACTATATCTATAATCACTTCAAATGTCAGGGGTCTAAATACACCAATTAAAAGTGGTCATCACAGGGGGCGCCTGGGAGGCTCAGTCGGTTAAGCGTCTGCCTTCGGCTCAGGTCATGATCCCAGGGTCCTGGGATCGAGCCCCGCATCGGGCTCCCTGCTCAGCGGGAAGCCTGCTTCTCCCTCTCCCACTCCCCCTGCTTGTGTTCCTGCTCTCGCTGTGTCTGTCAAATAAATAGATAAAATCTTAAAAAAAAAAAGCGGTCATCAGAATGGACTAAAGAACAAGACCCAACCCAGCCATATGCCGTCTACAAGAAACCCAGTTTAAATATAAAGACACACAGAGATTAAAAGTCAGTGAATGGAGAAAGATACCAGACCAACATTATTCACAAGCAAATGGGAACAGCTATATTAATTTCAGACAGGACAGACTTCAGAGCAAAAGTTATCAGCAGTAAAGACGACCATTTTAATAATAATGAAGGGGACAGTTCTCCAAGAAGATGTAACAATCCTCAACTTGTCTGTGCCTAACAGTAGAACATCAAAATATGTGAGGCAAAAACTGACAGAACTGCCAAGGAGAAATAGATAAATACACTATTTTAGTTGGAGATTTCAACACCCTTCTATCAGAAATGGGCAGACCCAGATAGCAGAAAATCAGTGAGGACATGTTAGAATTCAATAAGTCCATCAAACTATTACATATAATTGACATCTGTAGACTACTTTAACAACTATCGAAAACACATTCTTTCAAGCTCACATAGAACATTCACCAAGATAGACCATGTTGCAGGGCACAAAATACACCTTAACAAATTTAAAAGAATAGAAATCGTACAGTGCATGATTTTTAGACAACAATGGAATTAATGAGATAGCAATAACAGAAAAATAGGTCGGAAATCCCCCAAATACCTAGAGATTAAACAAACCATTTCCAAATAACACACAGGTCATAGAGGAAATCAAGAAAAATTTAAAAATATTTATGACTACATGAAAATGAAAACACAACTTAACTTGTGGGATGCAGGGAAAGCAGTGTTTAGAGGGAAATTTTTAACATTAAATGTGCATAATAGAAAAGAATAAAGATATAAAGTAAAAAAAAATCTAAGCTTCTATTTCAGGAAGCTAGAAAAAGAAGAGCAAATTAAATCCAAGTGAAGCAGAAGAAAAATAAAGAATTAGAGCAGAAATCAATGAACTTGAAAAGAGGCAGTTGACAGCAAAAATCAACCAAATCAAAAGCTGGTTCTCTGAAAAGATCAATAGAAACAATAAGCCTCTCTAGCCAGTCTAACTAAGAAAAAAAGAGGATACTAATAACTAGTATCAGAAATGAAATGAGAGAGAGAACGTCACTACAGATCCCAAGGACATTAAAGGGATAATGAAAGAACACTCTCAACAACCCTATGCCCACAAATTTGACAACCTTCATGAAATGGGCCAATTTCTTGAACGATACAATCTGCCAAAACAAAAAGAAGTAGATCATCCAAATAAGCCTATATCTATTAAAGAAGTTGAATCAATAATTAATACCCTTCCAAAACAGAAAGTACCAGGCCCAGATGGGTTCAGATGGTGAATCCTACCAAACATTTAAGGAAGAAATTATACCAATTCTCTATAATCTCTTTTAGAGGACAGAAGCAGAGGTAACACTTCTAACTCATTCCATGAGGCCAGCATCACCCTCACACCAAAACTGTGCAAAGACATTACCAGAAAACTATAGACTCATACATCTCATAGCATAAATGCAAAAATCTTCAACAAAATATTAGAAAATCTAATATAATGCAGTATAAAAAGAATTATATGGGTCCAATTATGATTTATCCCAGGTATGTAAGTCAAGTTCAGTACTAAAAAAATCAATTAGTGTAACCCATCATATCAAGAGACTAAAAAGAAAAATCACATTATCCTGTCAGTAGATGTAGTAAAAGCATTTGACAAAATCCAACAGTCACTCATGATAAAAGCTTTCAGCGAACTAGGCATAGGGAGAACTTCCTCAACTTGATAAATATCTACAAAAAACCTACAGCTAACATCATACTTAATGTTGGGAAACTCAAAGCTTTCCCACTAAGATCAGGAACAAGGCAAGGACGTTCTCTTTCACTATTCCTTTTCAACACTGTACTGGAAGTCCTTGCTAATGCAGTTAAGACAAGAAAAAGAAATAAATGGTATACTGATTAGAAAGAAAAAATAAAACTGTTCACACATGGCATGACTACCGATTTAGACAGTTTGAAAGAATCAATAAAAATGCTTCTGGAACTAATAAATTATTACAGCAAGGTCACAGGATACAAAGTCAACATACCAAAGGCAGTCATTTCCTATATACCAGCAACAAACAAGTGAAATTTGAAATTAAAAACCAATTACTATTTACATGAGAATCTCCCCTCCCCAGAATGAAATACGTGTTTATAGGGAAAGGCAAAAGACCCAGCAAAGCCAACACAATATTGAAGGAGGAGAATGAAGTTGGAGGACTGACACTACCTGACTTCAAGATTTACTATAGGGCGCCTGGGTGGCTCAGTTGGTTAAGCGACTGCCTTCGGCTCAGGTCATGATCCTGGAGTCCCGGGATCGAGTCCCACATCGGGCTCCCTGCTCAGCGGGGAGTCTGCTTCTCCCTCTGACCCTCCCCCCTCTCATGTGCTCTCTCTCTCTGTCATTCTCGCTCTCTCAAATAAATAAAATCTTTAAAACAAACAAACAAAAAAACAAAAAAAGATTTACTATAAAGCTACAGTAATCAAGACAGTGAGTGGAGAAAGAATAGACAAACAATTCAATGGAACAGAACAGAGTTCAAAATAGACCCACATAAATATAGGCGAATCACCTGTGACAGAGGCAAAAGCAATAAAATGGAACAAAGATAGTCTTTTCAACAAAGGGTGCTGGAACAACTGGACATCCACATGCAAAAAAATAAAAAAAAAAGCATCTATATACAGACCTTTAACTCTTCCCCAAAAAATCGACTCAAAATGGATCATAGACCTAAATGTAAAATACAAACTTATAACACTCCTGTACAGGAATACCAAAGAATAATCTGTTACTGTCTTGACGCTCTCCTCTACTGCTGCATTACATTTTATAAACACTTGGTAATCAGTGTTAGCATACAGATGGAAAGGCTGATGTGCCTGAAAGTACTGAATGCCACCCCTGAGCACTGGGTGATGCTGCGTTCTCTCACCTTCTGACTCTGCATAAGTGTGCTGCATAAGCCCCTGGCCCCGCCTCAACCCCCCACAAGGCATCAGTTGATCTCCTGTCCTCTATGGTAGAGCTTGTTTTTCTTTTTGCTGACCCCTCCCCTCACTTCTCTGGGACTTCCTAAATGCCCTCTGTCCAAGTCTTTCTGCTGCGAAAAGTGTTTGCTCTGGCCTAGGAACACTGGGAGTGGAAAAGTATTCAGTTGTAGGCATGTCTACAAATTCTTCACCTTCCCAATAGCACAGCTGGTCTCTTCTTACCAGGACACAGTCAGTCTCATTCTCAGAATCTCTGAGTCTGGCCAGCTGAAGGCCCCTGCTCTTCTCTCATGGGCACAGGCCAGCTCTGATGATGTCCTCACTGAAAAGGCAGACAACCATGGGATTTCAAGGGCTCCAAAGACTGGAACAGAGATGGCCCTTTCTGGTGAAGCTCAAAGGCTCCCACCCTGCATACAGGCCCATGTGCCCACATGTGCCCAGCTTGAGTCAGGACACTGAGCTCACCCAGTCCCACTGGTTTGGGTATTAGTTCACAGCAGCTTGATTACAAACAGGATCAAATCATGCAGAGTTTCTGATTTTAGGTAATGCTATTGTGAAAATGAGCTTAACTGCTTTCCAGTATAGTCATTAAGATTCTCTTAACTTCCCTTCTCCAGGATACCTTGCATGAGTCATGGCTGGAGAATCTCACTACACCGAGAAGCTGAAAGGTGAGATTCCTGGGGTTTGTCTTCCCAGCAATGAACCCAAGTCCTCCCTGCAGGACTGTTATCCCTGATCTAAGGTTAGAACATCAGGAGACCATGACCTGGTAGATGTCTCCTTACCTAATCACTCTCCATCCAAGAGGGAAGACAGGTGTCTGTGCAAATTCACCTGGGTGGGGATGAAAGACAAGGAGGCCAAACAGGCACAGAATGGGGCTGTCCTGTACTCAGGAAGCCCCAGTGAAGTCTTTAGGCCTGGCCAGGATCTTCCCTTCCCAAAGTCAAGTCTATTTGCCCCCAGGGTCAGTTGGACAATTTTGATTGCAGAAGACAAAAAAATCACGTAGGCCTCTGTATTAATTTGCTAGGGTTGCTGTAACAAAGTACCACGAACTTGGTGGCTTAAACAATGGAAATTCATTGTCTCACAGTTCTGGAGACCAGACGTCCAATATCCAGGTGTTGGCAAGGTTGCTTCCTACTGAGGACCATGAGGGAAGGGTCTGTTCCAGGCCTCTCTTCTTGGCTTGCAGGTGGTCATCTTGTCCCTGTGTCTTCACATGGTCTTCCACTGTCATGTCTGTATCCAAATTTCTTCTTCTAAAGATATCAGTCATATAGGATTAGGACCCACCCATATGGTCTCATTTTATCTAATTACTCTTTCAAGGCTGTCTCTCCAAATATTGTCACATTCTGGGAATTAGGATTTCAACACAGGAATTCTTTTAGGGGACACAATTCAGCCCATAACAGTTGCTAGAACACAATTTTATTTTGAGGATATTCATGGCCCAGAGCTAAGCTGGATGGCTGTTCCTTTCACAATCTCTCTCCACAACCTTTTCATTCCCTCAGATGAAGTCAAACACCCTTTGCATCCTTACAGAACTTGCCACCACTATAATTAAACCATGTGATGCAAAGTTATTTCATTGATGTGTCAATCTCCCCGTTCGACTGGAAGCATCAGGCGGCAGCAGGGCAAGTGGCTGTCTTGTTCTTTGCTGCACATCCAGCACCTGGCCCAGGTTTGGCACGTGACAATCCGGAGTTGTGGAACTGTGGGTCTCTCTGTGCTTCTGCTCGCTTCTCTCACTCCTCGCTGGCCAATCCCTCAGGAGCCTCTGATCCAACATACTCACATTTCAGAGAGATATTCCATACACTATAATTTCACTTCATATCATTTGTGTTAACATTTAACCTCCTTTAAGGTCATTCACATTTTTACTTAAAACTTAGAAGGTAAATCTTTCATGTAATTTTTACTTTGTCTTATTATTGAGTTATTAAGAGTTACAGAAGACCTAAATATGGAAAATATTTTTCTCACATTGGGTGGCTTTTCACTTCCTTAAAGGTTGTTTTGAAGATTATGAGTTCTTAATGTGATAAAGTCCAATCTATTTTTTATTTGTTTGAAGGTTAGTGCTTTCATTTTGTTTCTTCCAGCTTCACTGAGGTAAGACTGACAATAAAAGTTGTATGTATTTAGGTTGTACAATGTGATGATTTGATACATGTATACACTGTGAAATGATCACCACAATCCAATTAACACATCCATCAGCTCATATAGTCCCTTTTTCTGTGTGTATGATGAGAACACTTAAGACCTACTCTCTTAGCAAGCTGCAAGTATAATATACAGTATTATTAACTATAATTGCCATGCTATAATTAGAACCCCAGAACTTATTCATCTTACAAATGAAAGCATGTAGCCTTTGACCAACATCTCTGAAGGTTAGTGCTTTCTGTGGGCTACGGAATCTTTGCCTACCCAAGATCATGAAGACTGTCTCCTATGTTTTATTCTAGAAATTTTTATGATTTTAACTTTTACATTTAAGTCTATCATCCACCTGAAACCTCAGTAATTCAAGAGCCATGTGTTGAAAAGACTATCCATTCCTCCTTTGAATTCTCTTGACACAGTAGTTGAAAATCAATAGGCTACATAGTGTGTCTTCTGTACT
Source organism: Zalophus californianus (assembly GCF_009762305.2). Taxonomy (NCBI): domain Eukaryota; kingdom Metazoa; phylum Chordata; class Mammalia; order Carnivora; family Otariidae; genus Zalophus; species Zalophus californianus. Next base: position 3,950,066 of record NC_045601.1, on the reverse strand, counting down.
CTGTTCCACCTATTTATTTGTCTACCTTAACACCAATACACACTGTCTTGATTACTGGTACTTTATAGTAAACCTTGAAATCAGGTAGTGTTAAGTCCTCCATTTGGGCTTTTGCTTTGACACAATTGTTTTGACTATTTTTTAAGATTTTATTTATTTGAGAGAGAGAGAGTGCAAGTGCACACACAAGCAAGGAAAGCAGAGGTGAGAGAAGGAGAAGGAGGTTCCCCGCTGAGCAGGGAGACCAATGCGGGGCTTGATCCCAGGACCCCGAGATCATGACCCTAGCTGAAGGCTGACACCCAATCAACTGAGCCACCCAGGAGCCCCTTGCTTTGACTATTTTAGATCTTTTGTATTTCTATATAAATCTGAGGTTAGCTTGTCAATGTCTACAAAAAAGCTTGTTAAGGTTTCAAATGGGATTACATTTTTGGAGGAATATTTGCAGAGAATCGATACCTTAGCAATACTGATTTTTGTAATTCATAATCATGATATATATCACTCTATTCATATAGTGCTCTCTCAGAAATGTTTTACATTTTCAGTACAGAGACTTATATATCATGTTAAATCTATTCCAGTATGTTATTTAAAAAAAAATGACACACCAAGTGAAATTGCTTTATTAATTTCAATTTCTGATAGTAATATTCATATATGAAAATAAATGATTTTTTAAAATGTTGATCATGTATCCTGTAAACTTGCACTTAAGTCTAGCAGAGTTTTTGGAGATTCCTTAGGATTTTTTTCAGTAAATGGCATGTGATTTAAAAATAAGGACAGATTTACTTTTTCCTTTCAACTCTTATGCGTTTTACTTCTTTCTCAATGTGATGCACTGACTAGGGCTTCCAGCTCAAAGGAGACTACAAGTGGTCATTGTGGGTATCCTTCATTTGCTTCTAGACTTGGAGGGAAAGTCCCTTCTATATCATCTGTCATCACAGTGGCTATAGTGTTTTCAAAGATGCTCTTTAAGAAATTAAAGAAGTCTCGTATTCCTAGTTTGCTCAGATATTTCCCCCATCAAGAGGGGATTTTGGCAAAAACTTTTTCTGCATCTTTTGAAATGATCACATAGTGTTTCTTTATTCTATTCCTGTGAATTATATTAATCAGCAAATGCTATTCCTCAGATAAAATCCACTTGTTATGCTTTATTATTTTTTTATATATGACTGAATTTGCTATATTTTGTTATAATTTTGCATCTATGTCCATGAGGAATATCGACTGATCTAAATTAAATTTACTACTTTTGTAATGTGTCTGTCAGATGCTGGTATCAGGATTATGCAGGCTTCATAAAATAAGGTGGTAAGTGGTTCCTATTTCCATTTTCAGAAACAATATTTTTTCTTCCATAAATGTTTGATAGAATTCACAAGTGAAACCATGAGAGAGCCACAGTGATGGTGGTCTCCACATCTACATTCATATGCCCCTCAAATCTTTGGTGACCCAAGGACCAAGGTCGAAACAGAAACAGAACCACCCTAAAAATGTTTGAAGGCACATAGTCCATTAGTGTAGGGTGATCTATGAGAAATTTAACTGGCCACCAAATAAAGGTCAGTTATTTTTAGAGAAAGGTAACAGAATCCAGAAAGATGACAGAGCATATGACCCACAATGTAATATATAAATAAAGAAATAGAGAAATGTATTCCATGATCCAGAGAAAAAATAGTCAACTAAACAGATGCATAGAAAACTGAGGTGGTGGAAATGCGCACAAGAATTTTTAAATAAGTGATGTGTCAAATTATCTTCAGAAAAAATATATATTTGAATACAAAGAGTGAAGTGATAGAGAATTTTAAGACAGTCATAAAAGCTATAAAAGTGAACCAAAAATAAATCTCAGAACTGAAAAACACACTACATAAAATAAAATACACCACTGGATGGAGTTAACAACAGACTGGAAAGAACACTGGAATTAGAGACACAGTATAGCTAATTACCCAAACTGAGGTACAGGGAAGAAAAAGACTGAAAAAACAATACAGAGCTTTCACAGACTGTAAGATAGTATTAAGTGATCTATCACATGTGTAACTGGAGCTGCCGAAGAAAAGTGACAAATGAGACAGAAAAAAATATTTGAAGAAAAATAATGGTGGCAACTTTTCTGCACTTCACTGAAATCAGCAGCCCATAGTCCCAGAAACCTCAGAGGAAGGACCTCAAGCAGGATCAAAAGCCAGAAGACCACACTTAGGAACATTATAGACAAAGTGGTAGAAACCAAAGATATAGAGAAAATCTTTAGGGCGGCCAGAATAAAAAGACATGTTATATATAGAATAACAATAGGAATGACCACTGACTTAACAGATGAAGGCCAGGAGACAACCAAACATTTGGGGATGGGTTAGCCTGGTGATGGGCATTAAGGAGGGCACATACTGCATGGAGCACTGGGTGTTATACAGAAACAATGAATTGTGGATCACTACATGAAAAACTAATGATGTGTGGTGACTAACATAACATAATAACATAAAATTAAAAGAAAAAAGAAAATCTGTCAACTTATAATCGCAAATCCAGCAAAAATATCTGAAAAGTGAAGCCAAAATAAAAGCATTTTCAGATAAACAAAGGCTGGAAGAAACTGCTATCACCACACTTAAAGAAATGTTAAAGGAAGTTCTTTAGACTAGAGTAAGATGATACCAGATAGAAATCTGGAACTGTTCAAATAAATGTGAAGCATTGGAAATGGTATATATATGTGAGAAAATATGACATTATTTTTCTTTTAAAAAATTCCTTAGTAACCAACTGTTTAATTTTAAATATTCGCAACCTATGTGGGATACAGAACAAATGTATCAGTATCCTACTTAACAAGAGCATACCAGACAAAAAGGGGTATAAATGGATTATTTTTTAAGGTTTTTACATTGTATGGAAATGGAATGATATTAATTCAAGCAACTGATAAAGATGAAGACTGTAAACTCAAGAGCAAACACCTAAAATAGAAAAGAGGTATAACAACAAAGGACAGTAGAAGGTACAGAACAAAGTGCTGAAGGAAACATTCAATTAACTGAGATGAAGGCAGGACAGAAGGGACAAAGAACAAGGGGCTCGAGGGAACACAAAGAAGATAATGAGACAACCAATCAAATACCGTAACATTAAATGCAAACAGACTGAACCGTCCATCAAGAAGTTAGTGATCTCAGGTCTCAACTACTGCTGGTAACAAGACCCACTCTCAGACAGAAAGTCGGGAAACAATGGAAACAATGTCACACGTCACTAGGAAGCATAAAGAAGCTGGTGTGGCTATTAACACAGAAAACTTTAAAGCGAGAAGTATTACAGACAAAAAGAGAATTAATTTCACATTGATAAGATGGTAAATCATGGAGAAGACATAACAAATATAAATGTGCAGGCACCTAATAAAGTTTCTAAACACATGAAGCAAAATTGAGAAATATGTAGAAATTCATAACTTTATTTATACTGGAAGCTGTATTTCCAGTTAAAAATGGGGAAAAAATACATTCACAAGTGATAAAATCTATAAAACGACCATATAGTTTTACCAAGAAATTGATAGGGCCTGTGTAGACAAACTATAAAATGTTGTCAGGATTAAAGACTCATGCCAATGTCTTTGAAGACAATATATTTCCATTTTCACGCGAAGAAATAAACACAGCTGCAATCAAAGTGCCAATGTGGCTATTTTTAACTGATAGCAGAATATATTTTCTTTTTAAGTATTCATGATGAGGGGGATAAAAGTCATGATGTCTATAATTTACATTCAGGTGGCACACTGAGATAAGAAAAGCAGAAATATATGGTAAGATGTTAACAATTCTTGTACATCTCAATATAATTTCTCCTTTTTCTAAGTTTGAAAAATTTTTAATAAAAATATTTAAAAATGCATTTATTAAGTAACAATTTCCATAACATTTTTGGAAGGTAAATGAAAGATGAAGATTATCTTACCAGGTATGTATGATAAATTGCAACATAGTTATGGTCATCAAAACAGTATGATCACAGTCGAGGATTAATTAGCACTTAAATGGCTTAAGGAACTCAAACAATTATCCAAGTTTATATGAAAAACTTCAAGCAGAGGAAAAAATGGATTATTAATTAAATGGCATTGATTTAACCCACCAGGAATAAATAAAAGACATAACTCCAGAAGAACTAAGATCTAACTATGAAAATCAAATCTATAAAAATATACAAAATGAATTTTAAGTACTATTTATATTACTGTGAGGACAAGGGAGGTCATCTTAAGCAAGACAGGAAACCGGATTTGATAAAAACAAATGAGAGATTTGACCTCATGAAATTAAATTTCTTTATAGTCAAAAGAAAATCTGAATCAAGTTTTTGAAAATCGCCTGAAGAAAATATTTGTAACATATAACAGAGAAACTTTTAGTACCCTTAATAAGATATATAATGCAAACTGATGTAAAAAAAAAGTAAACAACTCAACAAAAAAATACGCAAAAGCTCTGAACAGACATATACACAGAAGTAGGAACAATAAATAGCCAACAAACATGAAGCAATCCGTTATGCAGGGAGCTATCAGAAAATGGCACATTTCACGAGCAAGTTTTCACCCACATGTTAGGAGGAGTATGAATTTCCACAAGTCTTTTGGAAAATTTACTATGTTTATATGTTTATAAATTTCTAGCATCATGCACTACACAGTACATATTTTTAGAGGACCAGTAGGTAAGACTAAATAAGCAAGTTTATTACAGCTTAATTTATACTGCAAAAGTCTAGAAATATCTTACCATCAGGGGAAAGGCTTAACAAGCTTTTATATAGTATGGGGTATACAGTACCCCATACTACAAGATGTTATAGAACTCTTAGAAAAAAGGAATGCATCTGGTGTATCACACTTTTATTAAAAAAAAAAAAGAGGACAGTATATTTGTGTATATATATTGTGTACACATGCACACACATACATACACACACACACACACACACCGCAACACAGAACTTGGAATAAACACAGAAAAGTGCATGGGATGATATTATACCCAACAGATTGCTGGCATGGAGTTCAGAAGAACAGAATATTCTTCTTCTTACAAACACTTCTGCACTCTTTGAATTGTTAAGATAGACATGCATTACCTTTAAAATCAGTAACTGTCCAAAAATTAATTAATCATCCATAATTAAGACAGTATACACCACTAACACACACACACATATGCATTAAACACCACGTATATTATTTGTAATTAGATTCTTAAATTTTCTATTTTAAAAATAATTATTATAACCATTTGGCTAAAAAATATACGCAAGAAACTTGACACTAATTACGTAACTCTTACTTATAATCTAAAAAAAAAAAAAATGTATGCACATGGGTTTCAGCAAACCAAAGACTACTTTCATCCAGGGTATATTATAACCGCCGTAAGAAAGAGAACTGTAAACAAACACCTGTTTCTACAAGAACTACATACAAAAATCTGTTTGCAAGCAGAGAGACATTATGATTGTAAGTCACATGCATCCCTTGGGCTGCAGGCAGAGGAAGATGTGTTGGAAGAACCTTTGTGGCCTTTCACGACACTAAGCCCCCCTTCCATGATCCTGGGAGGCTCTGGCAATGTGTTCAGACCACCCTCGATGAAAATAAGATACCTGGCTCCCAAAATTGTGTAAGTTTCAGGCTCTGCAAAATCTGGACCTGCCCCTGTTTGAATATAAACTGAATCCCACACAACAGTAGCTCAATCAAAGTAACGGATATCATCATATTATATGTATGTAATATTCTTGAAGAGGCAAACTTTATTACATATCTATAGTCATTTGTAAACCTAAGGTTTTGTGTTTGTGATACCTGAGTGAATTCCTTCTAAAAACTTTAAAACAGACTCTTCTAAAAAGAAATGTTATGATCAGTATTTCATGATCATGGAGGAAGAATGCAAAGCACCTGAACAAAGAGAATATCGACCCAAGTTCAGCAAGACTAGAAGAGACCAGTAAACACATGATCACAAATCTAAAGGTAAAGATGGCACCACTTCAGTTGGACTTGGTCAGATGTGGAAACAGCAAAGGGAAAGTCCCTAGCAGTAAAAGCTGTTGGTCATACCTACAAACTGACAAGAGGAATAGGCAGGTTAGCCAATGGACTGAGACCTAACATACAGAGGGTGGACAGGTTCACAATGAACACACCTGATATATTTCTGATTTTGTTAGGCAAGGCATGCCTTCTCAGAAAAAGATAAACCCAGATAAATTTAGCCTGATGCATTAGAACATTTTAAGTAATCTAATTCTCCTTGTTCTGACTCCGTGTCCATGAAACAAACTTTTGATTGTCACCTGTTTCCCAAATGATCTGAGCACACTGAATGCCAACATTCTGATGTTTGTAACTAGAATATATGTTTGTAGATGAATAAAATGGAATTCCAGTTTATCCATCAATCACGTTAGCTTGGTCAATAAGATCTGGATTCTGAAAAATGAATCCATTTTCATTCGCTTTTGAGTCTGTGGAAGCCAATGACCAAACCCTGGACTGAAATGAATTCAAGGAGCGGCCTCTTATAAAATGACATCTCTTTAAAAGTACCCATTCCTGGGGCGCCGGGTGGCTCTGTTGGTTAAGTGTCTGCCTTCAGCTCAGGGCATGATCTCCAGGTCTTGGGATCAAGCCCCACGTTGGGCTCCCAGCTCAGTGGGGAGTGTGTTTCTCCCTCTGCCTCTCCCCCCGCTTGTGCTCTCTCAGTCTCTCCTCTCTCTTTCAAATGAATAAATAAAATCTTAAAAAAAGTACCCATTCCTATGTGAGCAGTTTAAATTGCAATTCATATTTTAATATATCCCGATAATTCGCTCTCAGTAATTTAGTCAAATAAGGAAATGCAAAGCAAATATAAATACATGTAAAACAAAAAGAAAACACATAATATTTTTACACTTCTTTCAAATATAAATTTATGCCAAATTACATTTCTGCTTTTAAGTATAAGTTTATTCCAGACAATACTTCCTAGGCTTCTAAGCTTTTAAAGATGATTTTTACCTATGTGATTGATTATTAAGGTTTAGCGATCCGGTCTGGTACATCTCCTCCAACTGTTTTCTGTTTCCAAAGTACAAAGCAAGGTCTGTGGCAATGATAGCTTTGCGGATGATCTCGAGCACCTGTTCATATTCACTGGAGCTCAGGGTGGAGAAGATATTGTGCCCTTCCAACTATGGAGAAAACACAAACACCACCAATAGCAAGCACAAGCTCTAATCTTCTGACATTTGCAGGTATTTGAAACAATACAGACAGTCAATGGCATCTGGCACACAAATGACAGGTTTGGGGGAAACAAAAGAATAGTTCGTAATGATTAATGGAAATTAACGTCAGTTTCTCTTTAAGCTACAACAGTGAAGCTACTACCACTTAAATGATCTATCTCCTACGGTAACATCATTTGCTACCACAAAATCCCAATTATTTAAATATATAGCTAGTTTTTGGAATTTCCAGTAAGCAATTAAAGGACTAGAAAATATAAAAAGACTTAAGACATTTCTTCTTCTTAAACTAATTTAAAACTTTTTTTATATTAGACTGGAAATTAATGGATTAAAAGATCATGGATATCTTTGTCCACTTAGCAAGTCTAATGAATAGTAACCTACTTTCTCCATATTATAGAAGAAAATGTCCCACAACCTCAAAATAAAGTTTAGTCAGGCATATTAAAATTTCTCCCTACAGGTAACAACCTTTTTCCATAAAACACAAATTGCTGCGAACACTGTAGGGCCATCCTCTCTTCTTCTGTCCTCACAGGAGGGGGGACAGCAGACCATCACCCTGGACAAGACCAGAACACTCGGCATTTGGACTCTATTACCTCAGAATTATTCTTCCACATATGAATCTGTTAAAAACTTTTTACAATAACTGAGAATCTTAAGTCTTTATTTGTAATTGAGATAAAAATGGGTCGTTTTTGTTCAAACAAAAAAGATTGAATAGTAAAGATGGATTTCAATTTGTGGGTTCATCAATTGTAAAATTATTATTAGTCAACATAGTCCTACTGTAATTGGTTGTTCTCACTTGCTCTGAGCTATATTTATTGGCTGACAAAATACATTAAAAACTTGAAATTATTAAAATACATTTTACAAAATCAGACATTTCTTTAAGACATGGCCTCCTTCCTATTACTCTGAAATAAGGCAGTACATGCACCATTTTGTTTTCAATCATCAGAATCTTTATTACCTACTCTTAAGCTTTTATAATATTTAAATCATCCTATGATAAGTGCAGCAAATGGAATTAGCTCTAGTTGGTTATTTTCCTGACAATCATATAAGAAGGCCTTACATATGTAGGATGCTCTAAATTCACAAAACATTTTCAACGCATGATTTCATTTTCAAATTATTAAATTTAAATAACTCTGATGTCTAATTGAAATGAAGTTATTTGCTGAAGCATCAAAAAGATTTTCTTTGAAGAGCAACTGCAGTGCTTCTATAAACCGGTCATTTTTAGTAATGCAATCTCATCTGAAGCAGCTTTCGTGAATACAACAGGGCCAAAGGGTAGACGTGATGACAGACTTGAACTCGACATAAGGAAGAACCCCCTGAAGCTCAGCTACCACGGGGACGGAACAGGAACAACACAGGAGATGCTGTGGGTGGCGGGTTCAGGCATAGGCTGCTTGGTAACTGAGGGGACAGGGGAGGGGATTTAAACTTTGGAAAGGTAGCTGAACTCAACTCTCCAAAATTTTAGTGCAGGAAAATAAAAGAAATTTTTTTCTCTGACTCCTGCTATGAAATCTGCTTTGCTTTCATTTGATCCTTACTCAAGTAAAGCAGCAGCCTCCATTTCAACATTTAATGCCTTGTCACCTACACTCCCAAATCATAAACACTTCACACTGGTAGGTTTGGCTGGTACTCATGCACACATCTGCTATTGGCATGTCATCTGAAGAGCAATCACATGTGATACATATTTACATGCTTATTCTATTACCAATAAACCAGTAAATTACAGTGTATAAAAATATCCTATCATACTGCTGGAAATTTTTTTTAAATTTCTCTAAAATAGGAACTTCTTGGGGCGCCTGGGTGGCTCAGTTGGTTAAGCGACTGCCTCCGGCTCAGTCATGATCCTGGAGTCCCGCATCGGGCTCCCTGCTCAGCAGGGAGTCTGCTTCTCCCTCTGACCCTCTCCCCTCTCATGTGCGCTCTCTCTCTCTCTCAAATAAATAAATAAATAAAATCTTTAAAACAGGAACTTCTTGGCTTTGGGTTCTAGACACTCTCTCCGGGACCAAAGAGTTATAAACTCACCGCATCTATCTACCTATCTATAAATTATGTTTTGAGTGCGTCATCCATAAGCATATTATTTTATCAGATTCTCAAAAGTATCCATGATCTATGGCAAATGGAGACCCATTTTAAAGGATGTGTATATTCTGTTGGCTACTTTGGATTTACTATTTCTTGTATTACTTTTCTTTTTTAAAATTTCTGTTTAAATTCTAACTAGAATTTAAATATACATTGCGATACTGGTTTCAGGTACTTTTTGATATTAAAGGCAACTAGGTGGAGAAGTCCAGTAGAGGAACTTCATAAGGAAAAGTTGTAACCAGGACCCTTTTACTGCCTTCTGCAATATTCTGCAAGAGCAAAGGTAACAAATGAATACACAAACAGTATCCCTTCAAGAGGATGGAGTACATATTTTTTAGCACTTTGCTCCTACCCAAAGGAAATAAGAGATACAGCAACCAAACACAGCAGGTAAACAGCTTAAAATCTTTTAAAAGCACCAATTTCACATTAGTTAACATTAAAACCTCATAATATAATACTTTTATATACCACCTGGTGAGTTTATTATAGTTAATGTCCCAGGTTATAGTGTTTGAAGTTTATGTTAATTCAAGGCAGTTCATCCCATTTTGTATCAATCAGGCATAAAATAACCCACATTTTATATTGGGAAATGCTCCTAAAATCCAGAGATGGGTGAACTTAGGCCTGCGAGAGCATGTGTGGGCTTGGTTGCAGGTGCTCTAAGCAGCCGAAGTCTGTGAGCTGCTGGAGAACACGCGCAATGCCGGGATCAGCCCTGTGCTGGAAGCCCCCCAGCGACCTACTCCCTGGGTGGGTGATCTATCGGTCCCCCCCGCTCTCAGACATGGTGAGCCATGGATTCTCAGCCATCCACTGCACTGCTGGAGTGCTTCTGCCTGTGTCTTTCCCATCACAAGATGAAGAATGTATGTCTTTACTGATTTGGCAGATATTTAGTGTGCAGGGTTTCACCTTGTGTAAGGATATTCGTACGACAGTAGCTAATCTGCCCACAGCCCCAAACAACGTGAGTTCATCTGTGAGGGGTTCACAGCTTAGTGGGAGAGAAGCGTGTAAGCACATGATAAAACGGATGGAGCGGTCTCTGGGATGGAGTTAAGTGATGGGCTCTGGAAGGGCAGGGGCCATGGATTCTGCAGGACAAGGAGGGGTCACAAGAAACCACACGTATTCAGTGGGAGCCATACAACTGCAGTATGGCTCAAGCACATCGTCTGCATGGAGAAATGGTGACCCGGTGAGAGAGTTCAAAGGCCTCATGTCAGAACTGAAATGATCACTGGAAGGTAGTAACAAGGAAGGTCATGACAGATGAAGCCTGTTTTAGGACAACTGCTCTAGCAACAACGTGTGTCGCGGGGAGGTTAGGGCCGAAGCGGAAGGACACACTGATCCATCTTTCCTTAGCAAGCTTTTAAAATATTATTATTAATCATAAATAATTCTTTCCAAAGCCCCATGCTGCTTCGCTCTATGAAAGAGATTCTTAAAAGAAAGGGCTTGGAGCTCAGATTTCAATACCTGCATGCCAACCAGCCCAAGCTCACCCGAGTGGGTGTAAGTCACCACCACAGGAAGCCACAGACACGAGCTGAATCATTCAGGGGATCTGAGATGACAAAAGTCAATTGCATCGAGCATTCACAACGGCAATGGCTTGGTATTTATTCGGGTACTTCATCGTCTACTGCATCAAACCACAGGCTAGGAAGCATGGTAGTACTGTAATTAAGAACTCAGGGTTTGGAGTCAAACAATTCTAGTTTTTAATCCTGTTCTTACTAGCTGTATGACAATGGACAGGTCACTTAACCTCTTTGATGCACATTACTCTTTCTTGTAAAATGGAAATAAACTGATACCTATCTCAGAATATTATAAAAATCAATGTGTTAGTATGTGCAAAATTCTTAAGTTTCTGATTTATTATAGTAAGTATTAAGTAATAAGTACTACAATATTTATAATGAGTACCTAATAAATGATGAAATGATTACTATGATGATGGTGGTGACGAAGAGGTCAAAATCTACCAGTAAAACTTCTGCAGCCGGAGCTAAGGGACAGAAAGGAAAATCAAACAAACAAATACACACATATGCCCAGAAAGAAATGTGGTAGCCAAAGATCACTTCTATCCATTCAGAATATATCTGCAGAAAAGGACAGGTTTAAGCTAGCCTCTGTGTGATACATTTTAGCTTATTTGTAAAGGCAGTGTTGGATAGAAGTACCACAACTTTGCAGTAAATTCTACTTTGTGCAGACAGACTGGAAGAATGGCTTGTTAGCAGCTATAAGAAGTAATAAAAACGTCACAGGATCACAAAATGTTGGGTATAAAGACAATTCTCTTAACATCTAAACATATTTCAAAAGCACCAGACAATTCAAGATTAATGGAATGTTGAGAAAATTTTCTTAATAACAAGAAAGATTATTCCTAATTAGTCTGTTTTTTTTAAATTTTGACTTGTGAGTACTTAACATGAGAGATATTCACAGAAGGCAAAATACAGAAAAAGGGTGGTTTCAATATTCAAACTAATCACTGACATCTCATTAGGAAAGAGAATATTCTAAATATGGATTTAATATTTCAACACTAATGGTTCTATCACAATTACTAAAATATGTGGGTAAGCTTTGGGTAAGAAAAAAGCTTACCTGCTTTCCTTGGATGTCACTGTCCACACAAAATAGTCTCCTTACTTGAAGGCATTCTCCACTTTTTGTTTCAGTACCAAGCTACCTTTTTGTTCTAAGGAAACTCACTGACTCACTCTACCTAAAGAACACTTGGTGGTTTTCAGCCTCCAAACTTTGCACTCAGCGTTTTGTGCCCCCTGAACTCTCCTGCATCCACATTCCGTACCTTCATGTGACCACTGCCGGCCATGTCAGGAGACCCAGTGATGGGTGGGCAGGGACAGGGATGCATGAGGGGCAGTGACTGTCCTCATTGGGCTTATAATTCAGAGCAGGGGCAAGCTCAGCTCGCCAACAGAAAATTTCAATACAATGTGAAAAAACTAAGATATGTATCTGTTTGCGGGCTCAGGGGCCATGTAGAGGGGTAAATGGCTGTGCTCCAGCTGAGTCATAAAATAACTCCACTAGAGGAGGTAATACCTGAGCTGAGCCTTGAAGATAAGAAGTTGGCTCAAAAGGCAATGGGAGAATTACAAGCAGGAAGGATGCAGGCAATGACACAGAAGTAAGAAACAGTCTGCAGCTAAAAAGTGCAGTAGCTACAACAGTCCTAGAACACCCATAAACCATTCACTAAAGACCTGAACATCAGTTTAGAAATGGAATTTATTGGGGCACCTTGCATGGCACAGTCAGTTAAGCATCTGCCTTCAGCTCAGGTCATGATCAGGGGGTCCTGGGATCGAGCCCCACATCGGGCTCCTTCCTCAGAGGTGAGTCTGCTGCTCCCTCTGCTGCTCCCCCTGCTTGTGCTCTTCTCCTTCTTGAATAAATAAATAAAATTTTTTTAAAAAAAGAAATGGAATTTATTCTTGACCCCACAGGACCCTGATGACTTAAACAGGAGAATAACATGTTCAGACATATACCTGGAAGATGGATTTGAGAGAGGCACGCTTGGAGAAATGGTGGTCAATGAGGGAAAAAAGGTAGATAACAGATGATGAAGGCAGAATGAGGGATGTCAAAGAAGCAAGGTCACTGGTGGACGTGCAGGAGGCTGGAGGAGTCAGAAGGGCCAGTTCAGCATGTGGTGGGGGTTCCCTCTGTCTGGAATGCCAAGGGCCCCGATTATCAGGAAACCAGTCCCGATACCCTGACATTAAGAGGTACTGGGCAGCTCAGCAAAAGCCAAGAGTGTAGATAAGAAATAACGATACCGCTCTCACTTCATCCATGACCTAACCTCTTCCCACTACCCACTCAGCAAAGGATGGCCTACGGCATCTTTCTCACTGAGACAAAAGTGAAGGCAAGCCAGGACCAAATACACACTCCTCCTGTCTTTCTGTGAAGTGATGTGTTTGTGTGTTAGACTGACATTAGCTTTTTATATATATTTACTATTCTCTCTGTTTACTGATATTGCTGTGTTCAGCCAGGGTCTGACAGTGCTCCCTCTGGTTGCCAGATTATCCAATAATTAACAGTGGCAGCCACCCTCAGTCAGCACTGGGGTTAACAAAACTGATGAACACACACACACACACACACACACACACACACACTCAGCACTGGGGTTAACAAAACTGATGAACACACACACACACACACACACACACACTCAGCACTGGGGTTAACAAAACTGATGAACACACACACACACACACACACACACACACACACACACACACACACACACAGCTTTGGGAAGGCCTGATAGGGAGCTATCTCCAACCATTATATACCAAATTATTTATCTTCTATCAGGCCATGTTGCCAGAGGAAGGACAGTTCCAGGTCCACAATCATCTGTGTGGCCACAATGACAAAGATCTGCAGAGATCAGGAATCAACATGCAAAATCTTTCCTAATGGTGAACACTGCAGATCAACAGAGGTATCAGAGGTATCCATGTGATATAACAATATATTGTTCTCTTACTTTAGTGACTGGAATTTGGAATTTTTACTATTACTCTAGACTATCACCTTAAATTGGTTCAAGTCTGGAGTTGTTGTGATAAAACCTAAAACTGGCAGGCCTTTGGCACCTGGATGTGGGGGTGGGGGTGGGGAACAATGACTCTAAGGTCATCCCCCTGTGGTGGCTGGGAGATGGAGGCCAACACCACCAGAGGAGATGTATAATAATAAGCACAGTTCTGGTCACACTGAATGCTGAGTTTGGGTGTTTGGAAAGAGAAGTCCCCCTGTGCCCTAGGAATGAGAGCCACAGCCAACGGTGACCAGGAGGACTCCAGAGAGCAGCCCAGTGGAGCACTGAGACCGAGAGCAGCGTGAGAGCAGGGATTGGTCTCTGTTGTTACTATAAGCCCTGGGCCTAAAATGGGTGTTGGCAGCTGGGAGGAGCTCCATAAATGTTTGCTATTAAAATGAAATTCAAGGGGCATTTAGAGATGGATCTGAGAAGAAATACTCCGAGAAGTATCATGAGCATAAATGTCAAATCAGCAGAGAGTACAGAAAGTTCCAGAAAAAGAAGGAAACCTTTCCTGAATACTCCTGCCCACAGTGATGGGCCATCTGTTTATGATCCTGATACATCTTTCCCTGTCCCAATTCACACAGGAGGCTTTAAGTCAGTTCAGCATATGGATTCAGTTTTTAAATGATGGGCTTTTCTGGATGTACGGCAATGCCCAGGGCTTCTTTCCAGCTTCTCGTTCTTGTGATCTTGAGGAAGACTGTAAGCATGCTGAGTAACTGATCTTCTCTAGAAATGGAGAACACATGTGCCCTTACTATGGCCTCATCACTGACTGAAACCCCATCTCCAACACTTGGATCTAACGACTCTTCAACACCTTCTTGCCAATAGCTTGCCTGAACTGAATTCCCCGCTCTGGGTGCTGCCTTCTATGTTCTGATCATTCTAGGAACACTCTGTTGTGTGATGTAGAGCTGAGGGCTTGCTCAAAATGAAAGAGACCATTCTGAACCCCTGTTGTTGATGGCAGCAAATGGGCCAAGTCTCCCAGCACTAGGGTGGGTCCAGGCCTCTCTGTCCCTACATGGTTGAATCACTGCTATGTCACAGGGTTTAATTTTTTATTCTACCCAGCAGCACTGTACTTTATGCAATCCCTATTTCAAAACGAATCCTATTATATTTAAAATAGGTTTTCCAAAGACACCTTATAAAGGCTATTAAAATTATTTACAGATTACATTACTAAAATACTGTCATAGTCAAATGTATGAATTGGGACATGGGATGCTAATGCAGTGAGTCTGAATTATCTCTACATGAAGGCATCCTGATGTCATTTTTGGCATTTACCCTTTGTCCTATACAAATAGCCCTGTATCATGAGGAAGATCAGAGTAAACAGAAAAACTGTCATGAAGTTCTAGAACGTTGGTCATTTATAAAAAGCACCTTTCTGTACACACATACACACGCGCGCGCGCGCACAGATATGTACATACCCACACACCTGTACACACATACACACGCGCGGCGCACAGATATGTACATACCCACACACCTGTACACACACGCGCCGCGCGCGCACAGATATGTACATACCCACACACCTGTACACACACGCGCGCGCGCACAGATATGTACATACCCACACACCTGTACACACACGCGCGCGCGCGCACAGATATGTACATACCCACACACCTGTACACACACACACACGCGCGCGCACAGATATGTACATACCCACACACCTGTACACACACACACGCGCGCGCACAGATATGTACATACCCACACACCTGTACACACACACGCGCGCGCGCGCGCACAGATATGTACATACCCACACACCTGTACACACACCCGCGCGCGCGCACATATGTACATACCCACACACCTGTACACACACACACACACACGCGCGCGCACAGATATGTACATACCCACACACCTGTACACACATACACACGCGCGCGCACAGATATGTACATACCCACACACCTGTACACACACGCGCGCGCGCGCGCGCACAGATATGTACATACCCACACACCTGTACACACATACACACGCGCGCGCACAGATATGTACATACCCACACACCTGTACACACACGCGCGCGCACAGATATGTACATACCCACACACCTGTACACACACACACACGCGCGCAGATATGTACATACCCACACACCTGTACACACACACACGCGCGCGCGTGCACAGATATGTACATACCCACACACCTGTACACACACGCGCGCGCGCACAGATATGTACATACCCACACACCTGTACACACACGCGCGCGCGCGCACAGATATGTACATACCCACACACCTGTACACACACACACGCGCGCGCGCGGATATGTACATCCCCACACACCTGTACACACACACACACGCGCGCACAGATATGTACATACCCACACACCTGTACACACACACGCGCGCGCGCGCACAGATATGTACATACCCACACACCTGTACACACACACACGCCGCGCGCGCACAGATATGTACATACCCACACACCTTTATCCCCCTTAAATCACTAGGTAGGTAGGTATGTTTGTATCTGCCTATCCATCCATACATGTATCATTTTAAAACTAAAGAAAGGATTGGTGCTAAGGGAATACCAGGAGTGTGACTTCCTACTGCTTTCAGGGAGAGGACCAGCTGTGAGCAAGTGGAATAATCTGCTAGCTGCCGGATATGGCTTCCAAGTGCCTGAAGCAGCCCCCTCTCCGAAACCCCTCCACCGTTACCAGCATGTAGCTGGAATGACACTGCACTGAGGTCACCATTTGCCTTCTCGGCCCTGAGGAAACAGGACCCAGTCAGGTGTGTTTTGCTGGGTTTTGAAAAGGTCTGGGCATGCAATACTACCTACCGACCCCTGGGACAGTTAGGACACAGATGACAAACAAGGCCAGCTAGGAGAAGCTGAGGAGAGCAAACCCAAGTCTGAATGCTCGGAGGGAGGCCCAGGCCACACGAGGATGGGAGACTGCACCAGGGGGCAAGGAGCCTCCTGCTCTGCAGCTCGCCCACAGCCAATCCTGCTGGAGTTGCTGCTGGGCTCTCTCGCACAGCCCCACGGAGCCCATGTCCTTCCTTAGTGGCATCTGCGGAAGACCGCAGATGGGACTTCTCTTCCTACACTGGTGCTGACGGCAAGAAGAAACACAGAGTCCACTTCTCTGAGGTCAAAGCACATTTAAGAAATTGTCTAGGAAAGGAATCAAACCATCATGAAGTAGTAGCTACCTTGTGAAGGTGAATTTGAGGACGAATGTTTAAAGTGAAGACAGAACATAAGGAATAACATGGAGGACATTAGGAGAAGGAAGGGAAAATGAAGGGGGGGGAATCGGAGGGGGAGATGAACCATGACAGACGATGGACTCTGAGAAACAAACAGGGTTTTAGAGGGGAGCGGGGTGGGGGGATGGGTTAGCCCTGTGATGTTATTAAGGAGACACGTTCTGCGTGGAGCACTGGGTGTTATACGCAAACAATGAATCATGGAACACTACATCAAAAACTAATGATGTAATGTATGGTGATTAACATAACATAATAAAATAAAATAAAATAAATAAAGTGAAGACAGAGCATATATATCAGTGAGGTGAGGTCTGCCCTTGTCTAGATCAAGCACCAAGAACATCTTAAAAACAATATAATAAAAAATAGAACAAACACAAGAGAACTAAAAGGACTCTAGTGCGCTTGAAACCTTGATTTGCCTAACTCTCAAGATTTACTGTTCAATATGTTTGGGTTTAAGAATATGATAATCCATATAAATAAATTTAACATGTGAAACAAACTTTGCCTTAGAGTATCATGTACTTAAATCAAAGCAAAATATATATATATTCAAAATCTTCAGCAAGGAGTCATCATCCAAAAAGCCCATGACTATCTAACGATGACTATGTCTACAATGCTCTACGATAAAATGTAGCTGCTGCTGTTAGGAAGCCACACCAGCATCCCTCATTTGTGTATTATCAACCATGAGAGCCTCTTCAGGCCGGCGGGGGGGGGGGTTGGCTCACCTGGAGGATGGACACTGTCTGGGAGAAGTGATGCTGCTCCATGGTGGAAGTGGAATAGAGGGCTGCCAGAGGGTGGTCGAATTTCTGCAGGTAGCTGTTACTGAAACCCCTGTGGTCCAGGTCATGGCACAGACACGCGATTAGCAGTCCTTTGCGCTTCAAAAAGAATAACACAGTGCACGGATGTTCAAAACAAAGCAATGGATGTGAAGAGAGTCACAGCTCACCACTCCTCTCATATGGATAGGCTCCTGCCCCCACAGTAGCCCACATCCTTAGGAATCTCTGAGACTCCAGGTAATCTAGCTTCTTTTTTTTAACATCCTTCTTTGTGTTTTTCTGCTTATGAACTTGACAACTGAATTATTCTTGAGTTTTCTGGTTCAACTCTGGGGAAAAGTGTAGGTGGTATCAAATTAATGCAAATGTTCCCAAAAATTACAGATAAAGCTAATCTGCACAAGGAGAGGACAGTTTCAGTGCTTCATTCAAAAATCCACTCAATGTTAAATTTCAACAGTGCTATTGCTACTATACATAAAGAATATAACAGGTAAATCATAGAGCATGTGACAAAATGGCAAATTGTACAGAGAAAGAGAAAAGGCAGAGCAGGCGAAGCAGATGAAGTGTTAAAGCAAGCCAGGTGGGCCACAGAGAGTCCGTGTGAGCAGGCCGGAAGGTGAAGGAGAAGGGCAGGAGACTCGGGGCGGGGGGGGCGGGGGGAGGACGAAGAGGCAGTGTCAGCTCAGGCAGGTGAGCCTGCCCCAACTGGCAGGGGATCAGAGGGGGGCGGGGGCTGTGGATGGACAAGAATGCCAGAAAGGGGAGCTGACGATCTTCGAGGCCGTATTTTCTGTGGGAACCAGGGAAGGACTACAGGGTTTTAGCAGAGCGCTGATATCATGTAACTTACATTTTTTTAGAAGATTACCATGCGGGCAATTGTACTGAGAACAGACTCCAGGAGGGGAAGAGAGACTGGTGAGGAGGCTTTTGTCATAATTCAGGCAAAAGCTTAGACCAGAGGCAGCACTGGGGGCTCAGAAGACGTGATTAAATCTGGCTGAGTTGTACAGGCAGGGTCAACAGGATTTTCTGACGGTCTGGGTGTGAGCCAAAGGGAAAGCAAGGAGGGGAGGGAAGGCAAGACGGGATCCAAGCACAGGTGCAAGGTGCTTCGCCTTGGAAAGTGCAGGACTGTCAGCAACTGGCATACGAATAGCTGCAGGTGAAGGAGGTTGGAAGAAAAGGGTCAGGAGTTCAGTTTTAGATTGAGGGGTTCGGGGGAGATACTGAGCTGATGGTTGTCTATTTTAGTCTAACCTTCTGGGGGGGCAGGTCTCAGCTGGAGAAAGAGAAGTGTTGTGTATATGGCATTTGGGGCCACAAGACTGGCTGAGCCCACCACAGTTGTTGGTTGAGGTCAGAGGAGGCCTAAGGTCTGAGCCCTCAAGTATTCCAACTTCAAGAAGTCTGAGGGAAGAGAAACAGCAGAAAACCCCCAAAGCAACCCCCAAACCTGTGTGACCAGAAGAAACCAAGAGTGTTAGTGTTGGGTATCCTGGAGCCACGTGGAGACAGTGACTCAAAGAGCTGAAACGCAAGCACTGACCCTCAGTGGGCAAGGCGCAGGGCACTGTGGGTGACCCAACCCAGGGCATTTTCCGGGGGTGGGGCAGAAGCCTGATCCAAGCTGGTTTCAGAGGAAAAGGGAGGAGAGGAATTGGAGCCAGCCAGTGGGGCAGCTCTTCTGTGTGTTTGTGGCAAGGGGAGGGCTGAGAAGTCAGGAGAGAGCTGACTGCAGAGGCAGATCAAGGGGGTGTGTTATGATGGAGGGAACAACAGGGTGCTCCATGCAGACAAGACATTCCAGCAGAGAACATGCTGATGGAGGAGAGGGAGGCTAGGCTCTCTGCGGGGTGGAGGCAGTGCCCAAGGTCAAGTGGAGAGACCAGCTCTGGAGAGGAACCTAGTGAATGTTCTGGTGTGTATGAAGTCAGAGCCCACAGGGGGAGATGCTCACAGGCAGGACGGCGTCTGCAGAAACCCCAGAAGTTTAACTGGGTGCCTCTGCCCTGCTCCTTTCTGATCCTCACTGAGCAGAACTCGTTTTTCCTGCAAACCTATTGGGCAGGGAGGCCTCCCCAGACCCCAGACTACCAGCACCCATCAAGTGCTGGTGTTTGCATGGGAGCTGTCCTGCAGACTCGGTGGTCTGAGGATAACTGAATTAGTTATGTTCTGAGTATTATTTTGGTTTTGGGTTATTCCCGTATTTTCTGCTGTTGTGTCAACCATGATGAATCTGGTAAGAAATTTCAAGGTTTTAAAATCTTGCACAGCAGGTAAAAGCTATTATGTACACCTTTCCAATCTTTTTTACCTATTTGATTTTTATCGACATGACGTTCAATTGTTTTATTAAAATTATGCCAGAATCAAGCATGTGAAAATAATTTACAAAGGGAAGAAATTATCTTTGTTAATATGTTACTTTAGCACGATCAAATGATAATTTATTTCTTTCAAAAAAATATTTTATTCATTTATTTGAAAGAGAGAGAGAGCGTGTGTGCACAAGGGGGGGAGCGGTAGGGAAAGAGGGAGAAGTAGGCTTCCCGTGGAGCAGGGAGCCCGATGTGCGGCTCGAACCCAGGACCCCGGGACCGTGACCTGAGCCGAGGGCAGACGCTTAACCACCTGAGCCCCCCAGGGGCCCCTCAAATGATAATTTCTAATAGCTTTATCAGAGATTAAATATCCCTTTTAAAAAAGATATTTAAAATTTTCACACACATTATTTTGGGATTATTTTTAGCCAAAAGGACCTGAGCTTTTGTGAAAACATCATGATATAATTCTAAAGATAAATTAGGAACGTAAATGAGAGTTAATTTGTAGCCGCAAAATTTTCTCACTGATCTTAAAATTTTCCATTTTTGAATGTTTTTTCCTGCAATGCACCTTCTGAGTTTCCTGCCCAGATTGTGAATTTAGTCTAACGGGATGGAAGAGGCATAGGACTGGCCCTGAGGAGTGCTGGGTTCTAGTGCGAATGTGCCCTTGAGAGAAGCACAAGTTCCTCATCTCCGGGATGAGGAAGCCCCTTCTCTGCACGGTCAACATGTCCTCTTAAGCAGGATACCAGTTTTATGGAGGAGAAGAGAGGGGATTCATCGCTGGGACCGTGTGGGGGCGAGGACACACTTGGCGGTGGGCATCACTGAGTGCTGGGCTAGTCAGCGGTGCATGGATGGACTAGGCAGCTCCAAATCTCTGAGTGTGTCACCAGCCCTGGGCATGTCAAGTCAGGTAAGTCAGGGAAGCCTCACAGAGCCCACTTCCTCATGGGACAAGAGACCACATACACATTTATGTCTTCACTGTATTTAATGATTCAATGCTCTGGGTTCTCAAATCAGTAGGATATGTCTACATTACCCAGGGCACAGAGCAAGGAGAAAAGCGGACTCTGTTCACCTAACAAAGACTCTCAAAAGACATAAGCTTTCACAGGGAAAAGAGACCATTAAACTAGTGTTCCCTGGGGGGAATATTTTGGTGAAGTTGGAATTTCTGTATCGACATTCCTTATACAGAATAATATGATAAATAATGGGCACAGCAACTTTAAAAGTGTGCTTCTACTAAATTACTGACCTGTTGTAGAATCACACGTCACATATCCATACTGGGAAGGTGCTCTAGACACAGAGTATTTAAATCCACTCAGGTTATTTGAAATGGAAAAAAAAAAAAGTGTGTGCACATGTACCTCAAGGTCGGTGAAGAGCCCGTGGTTGTTCTGGAGAATGGCGTACATGCAGTGAGCCACAGTGACGGCGTGCTTCCAGTTGTGATAAGGAACCCGCCGATAGTTTTTCTTCACAGACATAATAAAACGACACAACTTTTCAAGCTCAAAGCTGTGTGGAAAAGAAAGTGTTAGGGCAGAAACTGGTACAGAATCAATACGTTCTAGCTAGAGCTCCGGTTTAAACACGTATCTGCACCCACACAGATGTGCACAGTGACGGAGTCTGGAGACCCAGTGGTCTCACTCACCACTTCCCTTCTACTCCTCCAGCCAGTTGAGAGGAAGGCCCCTGCAGGGCTTCAGATCTGATACATTAACCGGCCTCGTGGGGGCACACGCCAGAACCAGCATGCAGCTGCCTGTCACTGACTCCATTACTGCCCCACCTCCCACCACGCTTCAAAGGACAACAACATTTCATCACCCTGTTCGAGGGGGTTTTGAGCTCACATATTTCAAAAAGCACAAAGAGCTTCATGAGCTGCAAATATGTATACCATGAGAATTTCCTGGATGAGAGACTATCCTTTCAAAATGGATCTGAAGTACTATGGCACACTCAAATTATTAAGTGGCAAATGGCCATACCAAAATCCTGACACAGTAAATAAAAAAGTATGCCATGTTTTTATTATGAAACATCGCTATTATGTTTTATTCTTATAGTATCATGTATTTCGACTCATTTAAGGCCCCAGCAACTCTCTTGGGGAATTTAAGGCTGCTTAAAACAAAAGTACATCAATATAAAACAGGGCTCTTTGAAATACCAAGGTGATGAGAGCCCATAAAACTTCTAAAGATACATAACCTTTTTTTTCCCCACTGAAATTTTCAAATGTCCTTGAAATATAAGGTATGTCATTTTAAGAGTTCCAACTGGTAAAACTCTCAACTGATATCTAAGAAAAGTGGAGTTAATTATCCTGTGTACATTCTTTCAAAAGAGCAATTTATAAAAGTCACGGATAGAAGTAAGAGAAGACACAGAATTCAATAGCAAAGGAACGACAATTTAGTTTCAGAGCAATTAAGAGCCTCTATAAGTCATTTAATGATTAAATGAGTGAAAAAGAGAAAAAGAAAATTATTCCTTGCATTTTCAGTATGTATGCTGAAGCTGTAAAAGGTTAAGTGGAAAGTCCTAAAAGGCCCCTAGGGCAGGCCACGGGAGAAGGGAAGGACCCACAGGGGAAGGGAGCCACAGCGGAGTTGCTAGGAATGCACTCCGTGCGGAACTAGGAGACCTGTTTCCTTCACACCTGTCCTGACAGAAACACAATGCAGGCTGAAAGCTGATGCTAAATTCAGTGTATGTTTTCCAAAACACACTTTCAAACAGTATGTAATTATGTGGAGCAGTAACCCCTGCCTCTTCCCATTACACAGCCTAAGGTAATTTTCACCTGTGTTTTTACCATCACTTGGCAGACACATGGCTGTTCGCCAAGGGACAGCTACCCTGGCAAAGAGCTCGGTGGGCGGGAAAGGAAATCCAAGAAGGCTATCAATCTGTCTAATAATCTCAGCCTTTTTTTATTTAAATATTTTGAAAAAAATTATTTATATATGGCATATTTTCAGATAATTATCAACCAAGGAAGTGACAAGGCATTTAGGCAGGGGGAAGAAGAGGTCATATCACTCAACAGCTTCAGAAGGAAGTTTTTAGGTCATTCATACCAGGATGTCCCACAGGACCGATGGACCATGTAGACAAAAATTCCAGGCCACATGTTTTCAAAAGGCCCAATGTCAAAGTGGAATCTGAAATGAAAAGAACATGCGGTTGATTAACAAATAGAATCAGGATAAACATAAAAACAAATAAAGTAATTTAACTTTTTGTCAATTAAGAAACCAAAAAACACTGGGAGTTCAGCCATCCCTTTCCCCGTCTTCTCAGTCACATCTTTGTTGTATTTAAATGTTTCCAGGACGAAATTCCACACATTCCCTTAGGAACTTAGCCCAATATTTAAGTCATTGCTTAATTTTCTATTAAACAATCTGTAAAAAATGATGTTGTGGTTGTTATCAGAGCAATAAGAGTAAAAAATAATTTTATTATGAATACTACACATTTTACACAACTCATAGACTGGGGGGTGGGGAGGGCAAGACACAGAATCTCCTATTTAAGTCCAGAGGAAAAACTTCATAAAGACAAACAACCAAAGTTATTACCTATTTTTCACTTGCTAATTTAATTACTAATATTTAACCCAAATAAACACAATGGTAAAATATTAAAAGAATCCATGTTCCTCTAGTTATACTTCTGACACCAAATGTGTTAGTTTTCCACACCAAGCAATTCTCCAACCCTCTGCAGACACCAACTGATGTCCTACAGTTCAATTTACTTCTGACACTACCTGCAGCCAGTGCAGACCACACAGGTTAAGGGCTCAGGCCCACGAGACTGCTCCCCCCGCCCCCCCAACTTTAGATGCCAATCGTAAGTCCTGGCCACCCATGCTTCTGACCACGGGCTATAAATCAAGAGGTTTCCACAAACCCCACCTCAGGGTTTATAAAGCACTGGAATAGCTCACAGAACTCAGGGAAACACTTTACTTACCATTGCCAGTTTATTATTAGGGATACAACTCAAGAGGCAAATGGAAGAGATGTGTAGGGCAGGCCATGTGGGAAGAAGGACTGAGGAGCTTTCATGCCTCTGTAGGTGCACCACCTTCCCAGCACTGAAGGTGTTCACCAACCTAAAAGCTCTCTGAACCCCTTGTTTAGGGTTTTTGGAGGTTCCACTGCATAGGAGCATTTGATTAAATCATTGGTCACTGGTGATTAACTCAATGCCTAGTCCCTGTCCCCTCCCAGGAGGTCTGAGGGTGGCTGAAAATTACAATCCCCAAACCACATGGTTGGTTCCTTGGGCAACCAGCCGCCTTCCTCCTATAGTCCTTCAATAGCAAAAACTCAAGTGTGGTTGCAAGAGGTTCATGATGAATCACTCAGGAAATTCAAGGGTTTTAGGAGCTGTGAGCCAGAAACTAGCTACAAAGACCAAATATATATATTTCTTATTATGTCACAATATGTACTCTATATGAACCATTCAAAGATAAACTGAAGCAAAATAAAAAGTCTTAAGAGTTTATTTGAGCAAAAAATCCATTTGAATAGGGCAGTACCAAACCATTAGTGTTTGGGAGCGCTCTGCTGAAGGAGCCGGCAGAGACCCCTGCACAGAGACGGGGCAAGAGCACAGATGTGCAATCGCTGACCGACCCGTGGCTTTACAGGCCAGCTGGCTGTCCACGTGTGTGACACCTGCACTCATTATTACTAAATCCTAAAATTCGGTCTGTAAATTTAAGATTATATGGAAATGAAAACTTTCAGATCTCGGATATTCAATGCCATCTTCAGCATTAAGTGCCATATACATGGTGTGAAGTAGACAGAAGACTAACGAGGAAAGCTAACACTGAACTCATTTCAAAATGGTGTCGAGATTTTTCTTTCTAACGATAAAGAGATGTGGCCTTCCTGTCCACGATCTCTCATGAGATGTGGCGTCAACTGAGAAAGGACAATGGCAACAATGGAACCACACACGTGATACCGTGTTTGCAATTCTACTTCTGTACCCATGTCACTTTAGGCTGAATCAAATGAAAAATCCATTCCTGGAGAAACAGACAGGACAAGATTCTCACAGTTCAATTTCTTTGCAGAGGCGCACGGGGAGGTTGAAGCGCATGAGGCCCTGCCACTCCTCCGCCGTACAAATGCTATGGTAGGACAGCTTCTCCATAGTCACCCGGTAAATGCACTCGGAATGACGGATTCTGTGATACATCTGGAAGGCAAATCCAAAAAACAAAAAATAAACCGAAATGAGTGTTTAAAGCAGTTATGTCCCTAAGAATCAGAACTGGAACGGAAACCACTGTTGTTATCTATTAACTGCTAGTACCATGCATTTCATATACACTGAAGATGCCCATACTTGTGCCTTTGAAGATACAAACCACTAAGTTTAAAAAAAAAAATTTATTTCCATTTTAAAAGACTTATTAACTTCTGCACCCAGACAGTGTCCCTGGGTCATGAGATTCCTTGGTATTTATCCACTGGTCCCTTCTTAGACACCCAGCCTCAAAAACTGTGAGAAATCAGTGTCTGCTGTTTCTAGGCCACGTGGTCCATTCCCGCACCCAAACACATGGAGACAGACACTCCATCAGTTAGGAGTTAAGATTTTTTCCTATGTCTCCTTTTAAAAAATATTTATTTTAATTCTTGGTGATGTCAAAGTCCTTTAGTCCTGAGAGTCTCAACAATGCTTGACCATGAAATCCATTATCAGTGAAAGAAGTTTGGAGAGGCACGCCCAATAAATGTACAGTCCTTTAGCAATTACATGCACATGCACTGTGCAGATATACACAGAAATAGAAAAAGATAAAAATACAAAGTACTTACTTTTAATATTTTATTACTGAGCAAGACTTTTTATTCTTATTAGACAATTACATATTTTATAATGAAAGCACTAATTAAATGTATGTTATCAATTGTCAAGTGTTTTCTTCAATGACTTGTGAGATGGTGATGTTAAGGTCTGGGTTCAGTTTGATTTATTTTAATACTTAAGAGATTTTCAGTTATACTATTTGAGAAAGATAGGCCAAAAAGTATGTGGATCCAAAGAGAATAAAGGACTAGCTGTTCTTAAACATCACACTTATAGTTTTGTTCCCTAGCCGCTAATATTTTTGGCTTAAAATCACATAATTTTCCATTTCCCCTGATGCCAATCAGTTAATCCTGCAAACGAATTAGCTGCATCTTTATATATTATCCACCAGGTTTAAAACCAATGAAACTTAATGAAACTCTTCATGGGGAAGATTTTAGTAAGTTAAAAACTTTCATAAAGTAAAGTCATAAAAAAATTCCATTTTAAAAGAAGAAGGAGGTAAAAGGGAATAAAGAACGATGGAAAAAAACAGAAAACAAGATGGTGGATTTATACTTAAACATAAAATGTGATAGTAGAAATATCCTGGTTAAAAAGCAAAGACTGCCAGAATGAATGAAAAAGGAAGACCCAGCTTATGCTGTTTACAAGAATCCTACTTCAAAAATAAAGACCTAAATAAGGTAAAATTTTGGAAAGGATATACCATATAACACCAGTCAAAAGAAAGCTGGAGTGGCTTAATACCAGATAAAGTGTATTTCAGAGCAAAGACTATTAACAGGGATAAAGAAGGATTATTTCAAATGATAATGGGGTCCATATGTCAAGAGGACATAATGTTCCTAAACATCAGTTGGTTTTCAACAGGTGTGCAGAGGCAAGATGGTGGACAAAGGACAGCAGATGTAACAAACTGTGCTGGACCAACTGGACACTCACATGCAAATAAATAAACGCAAGATGACCCTTACCTTTAACCATATGCAAAAATTTACTCAAAATGGATCACAGACCTAAATGTAAAACCTAAACTTCTAGAAGAAAACATAGAAAATCTTTGTGACCTTAGGTTTGGCATATATGTCTTTGATAAAATGCTAACAGCATGATCATAAAAAGAAAAAAAACCCGAATGAGTTGGACTTCTTCAAGCTTAATAACTGCTCTTAGAAAGAAACTGTTGAGAATGACAAGACAAGCCAAACACCGGGAGCAAATATTTGCAAATAACTTATCGGATAAATGCCTCACAGCCACTCCGTACCTAGGTATTTACTCAGTGGAAAGGAAAGCATACACCGTACAAAGACTTGTGCATAGATGCTCACTGCAGCTTTATTTGTAATAGCTAAAACCCAGAAATAACTCAAATGCCCATCAATAGGTGACAAAATCGTTTACAGTATATCCATTTGATGGAATATTCAGTAATAAAAAGGAATGAACTATTTATACATGTGATGCCATGGATGAATCTCAAAATAATAATGCTGAGCGAAAGAACCCAGACAAAAAAGAATACAGATATTTATGATTCCATTTATATAAAATAATTCTAGAAAACGCAATTTATTATGGTGACAAAAAGCAGATCAGTGGTTCCCTGAAACTGGGGGTAAAGATGGGGAGGGTCATGAGGGAAGGTTTTGAGGGGCACCCAGAAACCCATGACACAGTGGATGCACCATGTCTTGATGGAGTGATGGTTTCCTTGGGCTGTGTGTACATCCACTTGTCAACCTGTACACTCCAGATACACACAGCGTACCACGTGTTCATAAACCTCAGGAAAGCTGCTTAGAAATATTTTGCTCCCGGTCTCTGTAAAGGCCTATGATAACGTGTATATGGGAGTCACATGATAACGTGACAGCGACAAGGAGAATACTTGCAGACCTCTGTTTTCCACGTGCTCTCTTTACAGGGCAAGTTTATTTGGAAAAGCAGCTGATTTCTTATTCAGTGTGAATGTCACTTGAGATTCCAAAGTCAGATTAAATACTGTTTATTTGAATATATCTTCCAAATAATTAAATATTGATTGCACTTTGTCATCAGAAAAGATCGGCACACTTGGAAGATTTTTTTTGTGAAAGATGAAATGTGCAATAATGTATGAATTCAACAACTATTCCAAGTACTTTGTCACAAGCCGCAAATGCGTGGGCAGCACAATGGAAATAGGAGTCCATTTCAAAGCTACCTTCATAACTGTGAATTGTGTGGGCCAACTGGTACACAAGCCTCCTTCTCATATGGTTGAAGAACAACCTGGATCAGGTTAAAAATGTAAAGACAGAATTCCTGTTAACTTATTCATGACTTTTCAGGGGTGTTATTTTTCTTGTTTAAATTTGGGTTTAGTTTGGTATAAACATTTAATCATGTTTGCATCCAGGTTTTGTGATGCAACACTCAGCAGGTTAGAAGAGCTTTGGACCTGCGGAGCCAGATCCTCTAATGATACAGCCGAGTTAACTCGAGTGTCTACACTGACAGGGATGCATTCTTCAAGAAACACATGGAAACCTGTAAACATTTTAAGAGGACCGATTTCTACCTCCTTAACTTTCACACATACTCTGACCTAAAAAATGACTTTTGTTCACCTCCCATTTCAGAATAACCCCTTCCTCAAATTGCTCTAATATAAAAACCTCTTGAAACAAAGGGAAATATAAAATATGGTATTAATGAGGTCTAATAGTGGTTTCTAAAGTTTTCATAAAATATTGAAGGTGATGAAACTAAATAAATTTTCAGCTGATAGATCATTTAAAAAAACTTGGTGGCAGAGTTATCAGTACTTCTTGGCATCTTAGCTCAGGTGGAGTTTGAATTAAGAGAAATTGCTATAATAAAATTCTTTCTGCTATTTACTCATTAATGAAAGCAATTCTTAGGGCTTCCTCAAAACTTCCTCAACAAGTAGGAATAACACTGTTGCTGAATAGTGGGGATCCAGTTCCTCTATGTCAAAGAACAAAGTTCCAAAGATGGAAAGGAGATGGCCAGAAGGAGTTCTGCGGTGCGAGACGGGGGGTGTCTGTATATATCTCTGGGAGACAGAGAAGAGAATGATGGCAGAGGCTTACATACAAACTCTCTTCCAAAATAGTGAGAAAAAGAGGGAAAGTGTTTCAGAGGAGAAACCTGGCAGACACGACCTTAAGCAAGTGATGAAGCTAACATCACCAGTGAAAGGATGTGTGCCTGCTAACGGGACTCAATGGGAACACATCATTCCGTCATATTCCTGTCAAAATTATAACCTCGATATGATCATGCGGAAATACCAGACAAGCCCATTAAGAAGCATTCTACAAAATAACTGGCCTATACACTTCAAAAGTACTCAGGTCATGCAAGGCAAAGAGTAAAGAATGGTTCCAGATTAAAGGACACTAAAGAACTTCACAGTTTAGCTAAACAGTATCTGGTACCTGATTGGGGCTGAATTGTGCTCCCTAAAATTCTTATGTTGAAACCTTAACGCCCCAGTACCTACCTCAGAATGTGATATATTTGGACATAGGGCCTTTGAGGAAGTAATTAAGGTAAAATGAGGTCAACAGGGTGGGCCCACATTCAGTATGACAAGTGTCCTTACAAGAAAAGGAGCTTAGGACACAGACATGCACAGAGGGAAGACCTTATGAGGACACAGGGAAACGAAGCCATCTACAGACCAAGGAGAGAGGCCTCAGAAGAAACCAAACCCACTGACATCTTGGACTTCCAGTTGCCAGAACCGTGACAAAATACCTTTCTGTTCTTTAAGCCACCTGGTCTGTGGTGCTGCTTGTGGTAGGTCTCACACACAACACAGAACCAATATGAATCTCTGGACTCTTAAGTTATGCAGCGAAGAGTAAGATGATGTATCTGTCTTTAGAAAACACAAGCTGAAGTATTTATTTAGGGTTATGAATCATTTTGTCTAAAACCTCCTCTCAAACAGGTCAGAGGAATATGACATCTATGAATGAGACAGAGAGAGAAGAAAGAAAGAATATCAAAGTAAAAATGGTAACATATCAACACTGGGGAGCACGGGAATCTTTGCATTATTTTTGCAACTTTGCTTTCTGTCTGAAGTTAATTCAAGACAGAGAGTATAAAAAACTTACACTAAACTTAGTTTCATTCTAAAGTAGGTAAAATGTATGCACAGATATAACTGTTTTTTTTATTTTAAGCCATAGACATTACATTAGGATATAACAGTTTCCAATAATTTGTATTTTTTTGATAATTATTTATTAAAATTTCCTAACATGGTTGCTTTGACCACATGTATCCTAATAATGACATATAATACACTACCACAAGCAAAATTAATTTTTAACATTTATTATAGATGTTTTAGATTATCTTAATTAATAAAACACTTTTAAGAATAAAATACATTACATGAGATCAAACTTTTGTGGGGTAATAGAAATACACATTCAGAGAGAGAAAAGAATGATACTGTAATTTCCAATCATAAGTCCATTCTTAAATGGACTAAACTGGCTTCAAGTAGCTACAGTAGTTAGATCCCATCGGATACATTTAAAAATCGATGAAAATCAATATTCAGGATATATTAGAAATTACATTCTCTGCAACTTTTAAACTAAACAAATACAAGCTGTCAATATTTTTATTTATGAGAGAGAAATACAGCTCCAGAAAATGTCTGAAGCAGGAAGTACCTGACAACTTCACTTATGTATTTCTGATGAACTGAGTAACAAGAGAGGTCCCCATGAGTGGGCACATGGTGACACAGTGGGAAGAGGGGGTGTTCTTATGGAGCAGCACCAACTGAACTGCAAACCGTTATCCCCAGTCACCAGGGCATTATTTTTTGCCATTTTTGTTCCCAATCATCCCTCAGCTGTTTCCACTAGCTATGTGGTTGCTCCTATGGAACTTATGGTTCTATTTCGAAAAAGGCCATTTTTCTACGTTAGGAAGGTGTTAGCTCCCATTTATGTTGGTTTAGCTTTGAAAAAAAAAGTGAATAAAATTTTCCCTGACTTCAGAGTACCAGTAATATCACTAAAGGATTCCTAGAGTTGATAGACGTTTTGCCAACTATCTTAAAGGGAGACTTCCTAAGACCAGTGGAACTGCATGGATTATGCAGTAACCAGGGCAGCCATGCCGTGACGGTCCAGAGAGCGGACAGCCAGAGCACGTCCTGGGCGGCATTCACATGGGACTCATCGCTCTCTTTCATGCAAGACTCTCAAATGCACCATATGACAAACAATGATAGTGCAGGTCACCTTTTCCTTACTCATTTCAGTAGATACCCTGAGACAGAAACCTTCTGTTCAAACATTTTACCTTTATATTAACCTCATTTTTCTTTTTAACAAATTCACACCTTGAAACAAAAGCTAAAATACTAGATTTTCTCCCCCAAGCGTTTGAAGACATTTCCTAAAATATGTACAACCAGGAATCACTGTTTCTGGCATATGAAGGAAATACTGAAAAAACAAAATAAAACAACAGAACCCATCCTTTCAACTACTTTATTTAACCAGTTTTGAAGTGGATACTGAGTACCGAGGAAGATAATCACGGAAGCAGCACTCACATTGGCACAGTGTAAGGCTAAAGCACAGAAGACGGCAAACATCTTGAAGTTGTTTTCGTCCGTTTTCGAGAAGGCACTGCCGCTTATTTTGTTCACCATCTGCACCACACCGATCACGCTTCCCCGGCTCACGATGGGCATGCACAGGATATTCCGGGTGGTGTAGCCTGTGTACAAGTCCACTTCCCTGCGGCCGCGTGCAGGACACAGCAGCAACACACAAACACGCAGGAGAAAATAATCTATAGCTTCTATCATAAATCTCAACTGAGTTTTGCAATTTACACGCTTCTGTTACAAATACTTGTAATGGCACTGTTGAGCTGCTGAATTCAAGGACAATGTGACACATGTGAAAGTGTTTCATTAAAATCTCATCAAAAATATTCTAACCAATCTGTTCTTTTATTTGCAAGAGAGTTTTTCAGAACAGTCTCTTGGAGGCTTTCAGCTTATCATTCGGTTTTATGTATCCACAGCATTATTAAGTAAACAGGGGCAAACTGAATGCAGAGGAAAAATATGACAAATTTGGTAAAGTAACATGTTCCTTTGAACTTGGTCATATGTTCCGAGATATGTAATTTGCTAATGGACAAACTTAAACAGGAATTACCACCTTGAAAATTTAGAGCAGGGGTCAGCACACGACAGCCTCTGGGCCAAACTAGCCCTCTCCTGTCTCGTAAACAGTTTTAATGGAAGACAAGGGCACCATTCTTGAATGGATTGTCGCCACCCTACAACACAGCTGAGGACTCGTGACAGAGACGTTATGGCCCCAAATACTTACTATCTGATCCTTAAAAGAAAATTCTGCTGACTCCTGATTTGGAGAAAATATTTTTTGCAAACAGGACTCCGTTCCATAGACACAATCATGTACCTAAAGGCAGTTAGTGAGATGGTGGTCATTTGTGCCTGGCTTCTTGAACTGTTTTGAGATTCATCTATCCCGTAGGAGGTATCAGTGGTTCAGCCCTTTTCACTGTGGAGTGGTATTCTGGGGTATGGACAGACCACAGTTTATTTATCCATTCACCAGTTAATGGCTATTATTGTTTTGTTAACAGCCAGTTTTCTGGCAATTGTGAATAATGCTGTTTTGAAGATCTGTATACAAATTTTTGTGTGGACAGATTTTTTTTTTTGATACAGGAGTGGGGCTGATTGAGTACAGTAAGTATATGCTTAACTTTACAAGAAACTGCACACCCTTTTTCCAAAGTGGTTGTACCATTACACACTCCCATCAGCAAAGTATGTGATTCCAAGTTTCTCCACATCCTTGCCAACACTTGCTAATGACACTTTTTATTTTTTTTTAAGATTTATTTATCTATTTGGTGTGTTTGGGGGGGAGTGGCAGAGGGAGAGGGAGAGAGAGAATCCCAAGCAGACTCCACACTAAGTGAGGAGCCTGACGTGGGGCTTGATCCCGTGACCCTGAGCCCACCCAGGCCCCCTGCTGATGCCACTTTTTAAAAACTATATCCATTCAAATTGTTGTGTAGTGAGATCTCATGGTCAAATTTCTGTTTCCCCGACATCAAACATCTGTTCGTGTGTTTAATGGCCATTCATGTATCTTCTTCTGTGAATATAGATTTATTCTATATATCTTATTCTAAATACAGATTTAGAATTTATTCTAAATAAATTAAAATTTTGGGTCCTATTATTAAATTAGGTTATCTTATTATGTTGAAAGAGTTGTTTACATCCTCTGGATGTGAGTATTTTTCAGATATATGTTTTGCAAATATTTTCTCACAATCTGTTGCTTGCCTTTTCATGTTCTTAAGAGTTGACCCATAAAATTTTTACATAACAGTTTTAAATAAGGATATATAAATATTTTCAATATTTAAGCACTAAAATAACAAGTTTGGTTTTTGGGAAAAAACCCTGAGATTTTCTGCATACTCTTTAATTTACTGATAAGACGTATCAACTGGGATATAACTGTGTTGACATACATGTTGCACATATTTGACACTAATCAAATTTCTGAAAAAACTTATTGTTCATGCTATTCAATTCCTCTTAAAGTGAACCAAATGTTTGAATTAACAGAACACTACTGTCAAAATATCTGAACTATTACTCCCAGTCACAGCATCAATCTTGAGACTTTCAATTTCTGGAGATTTATTTAAATCAGATTATATAATTTGGTTCCTAGTTCTCCAAAGAAACTCAAAACAAAACAAAAAAATCTTTATAAGCCATCTAATATCCAAATTTAATAATATCCAGTAAAAACAGCAACTTATGGAGTTCCCACTTTGTATCAGGGAAAGTTGTCAGATCTCTTACAAGTATTTTCTCTAATCTTACCAAAACAAAAACAAACAAAACAAAAAGCACCCTATAAAATAGGCATTACTGTACCATTTTAAAGATGAGGAGACAGAAGCTCAGTGAGATTAAATAACTCACTCCAGGTCACTCTAGAACTAATAAGTGATGGAAGTGAATTCACAAGTAGGTACTTTCATCAGTAGGTGTTACTACCTTGTAGGGTATGGTCTGATGGAGAACACGCCCAGGATAGAATGATTAACACTATAATGGAAACAAAAGCAGCCTTGCAAACTTTAACTCTTCCTGTATAAATGCTTTTATAACATTTTAATATCCTATAAGCTGGATATCATTAATGGTTTCGAGTCTATCATTTTACAAATATCTGGAAACACTGGGTACTGATAATAGAGTTGGTTCAAATAAAGTGTAGCAGAGCGCCCAGGAGGAAGGCGCTAACTGCACTGGCACGTGGGTGGGGAGCTGGGGGCTCCAGCGCAGAGGCTCCAGCCAGATGGGACATGAGGGAGAGACTGACAGGGGCATAAACGATTTCTTACCTGTTAAAGCGTGGGTCTGCATAGGCATCTGGAATGTTCAGGACTTCCCCTGTTCTTGCTACCTGACCAGCAATTCCTTTCTCAATTGAAAATCTGCAGACATAAAAGAGAGGGACATGCCAATTAAAATACAGATGTTATAAAATAACTTGAAACATTTCATTACCACTAAATATTA
Organism: Zalophus californianus; assembly: GCF_009762305.2. Classification (NCBI taxonomy): domain Eukaryota; kingdom Metazoa; phylum Chordata; class Mammalia; order Carnivora; family Otariidae; genus Zalophus; species Zalophus californianus. The sequence goes on along the minus strand of NC_045601.1, from coordinate 3,915,040 downwards.
AAGAAAAAAAGCACTGTTTTGTTTTTAAATACTTGCATTAATTTTACATTTACATATTCGAAATCCTATTACTACATAACATGTAAAGGTAAAGCAGAGAAACACTGCATGGTAATCACTAGAGAAGCTTGGTTTAAGATATAATCCACAATATATTAAGTTATACTGGATTACAAATTGAAATTGAGAAATTAACTAGCACTTCTACTGACCAATAATAATCCTTTATATTTGCAAAGTACCTTATAATTTACAAGATGCTTCAACATAAATTTTCTTCCTACCTCCTTCCTTCCTTTTCTTTCTTTCTTTCTCCTTGCCCCAAATGGGACTTGAACTCACGACCCTGAGATCAAGAGTCCCATGCTCTAACGACTAACCCAGACAGGCTCCCCTCAACGTAAATTTTCTTAATTAATTCTCACTGTGGTGGGAACAGAAGCCCATAAGGGTTCAGTAACCTACCAACATTCCTAAAAAAGTTAGTGGCACAATAAAAACAAGGAAGCAGGTCTACACTAGTGTATTTTCCACCACACATATAACCAAACTTACAGGTTATATTTGATTTGAGATACTAGGCAGGACTGGGACTTTAAGGCTTTTGCAACACAAGCACTATATAAAAATAACACAATTTACAACTTCTAGTATCTTTGCTTCTCTTATTTGTTAAATTTAAAACCAGTCAAAATACAAGCATTATTTGATTATACTTAATTATGTTTTGGTATATAATATCAGCACTTTCTTTTATAAATATATTCTCATTTTGTAAACAGTTTTCTCATTATAATATCATCATAGTACATGCACTCATTACAAAATTTTAAGAAAGAGGTCTACAGTCCACAATATCTACAGATTTCAATAGCTTGAAAATAATTTCCATAATATTACATTTTCAACATTATAGGAAGTAAGTATCATTGAAGTAAAGCTCAACGTTAAGGGAAAAACCAAAAGATAGGTGACACAAAAGAGAATTAACTTTCTTAAAAGGCCAAAAAGTGAACCCAACATTGCATAAAAAGCAAGCTTGTTTCATCCTGGTTTTCTTGTGCTTTGAACAACATGAACAGAACAAATTAGACTGCCGTAAGCAAAGAGTATCAGAATCCATTTCATGATTTATGCTTAATTTTCTTGGTTTGCTGTCTCTGGTCAGGAGATAATTAAGAGGCAGGCCCTCACATAAACAGCTGACATCACTGGTCAATTGAGAAAGCTGCAGCCAACCACATTTCCCTCACTGTTTCTCTGACGCTCGTCAACACAAACTTCAAGTTATGGTCTTCAAAATGAGATCAACACTAGCACTGGTAAGAAACACTTGAACCTTTAGCAAGAGAAATTACTTTACCTAAATGACTATATCCAGACTGATTTACCGAGGTCTAAGACACAAATAAACCAGAAATAAAACAAGTAAAAATAAAAAATCTAAATAGTGCTTCTAATTCGGAGTTCTGTGAGTGTGGAATACAGGAACCATCACCCCAGGGCTCCGCGGCAGGCAGAATGGGGAGTGCTCCGTGGCAGGCAGTGGTGAGGCCTGGCTCAGGGCCTCACTCCTGCTTCTTGCACATCTGCTTATCTCTTGTATGTGACAGGCAATTCATAATTAATAAGGAACAGTGTTTTACTATAATGTTGTAACTACCAAAGGACTTCATATTATTATGTGGAAAAATAGTTAAACAAGATACATAAGCAAAAGGGATGCAAATGTCTAAAAAAAAAAGTCAATTTTTGAATGTTAAGCTTGATTCTTAAGTTTGGTGACAGTGCTCCTTGTAGATGTTCAGACTGTGATAGGACTGAGCAAGCAAGCCTCTACCAAACTCCACTCTTCGTTTAAGTGACAGTAGCTGCCATTTAAAGAACAAAGAAGGCTTTAGTTTCTAGATGCAACAGAAGTGTGCTATGTGACTGATTAAACCAACTGGTCAGTTACAGAATAATGTGCCTAAGTCATTACATACCCCAGCTCAATGTCCACTGTGGTCTGGACTTCAAGACAGTCCCGTAGTACGGGAAGGGGCAGGGGCAGTAGTTTTTAGGTATGCCCTGCTCCTGGGCAGAGGACAACCTGCAGACTCCCGGCGGGCTATACCTTTACCTACCTGGGGCACTAGTAAGGTTTCCCGACATGATTTCCAAAAGGACCGCCTCCGGAAGACTGCATTTCCAGGAGGGACGCCAAAGCCTCCCAGGCGCGCTTTCGCCGGCACTGCAATGTCATTCCCAGAAGTACTACCTTCAGGAGGCGGGTCCTGGTGGGAATGATATCACAGTATGACAAGTACTGTCAGCACACCTGCGAATAGGCACAGGAAAGTGGGTAACAGGACACCTGCACAGCTGCAGTCACAGCGTATGGACATTCTACTTCCAGGTGTACCTTATTTCTTTGGTCTTCTTGAAGATAGGTTTTCCTTCCTTTTCCTCTCCAATATCAAAAAGGTCTGAATATAACTCCTTGTTCTTATGGTCTACCTGGAAAAGTGCACAACGATCGGCATTCACCAGATTTTTTGCATATATCTAAAGACAAACAATAAAACAAGAGTAAGCCAATGAGAAATTCAGAGTTTAAAGGCAAACTTTATCAGAAATAAATATAAATTTCAGCTGATCTATACTCGGCGTGGAAAACTGGCACTATAACTCAATAAACAGAGGTATACAAATACAAAACACTGTATGTTCCTGTTAACGTGCTGACATAGGTAGACACCGCTGCTCTGCATGGGTGTCCCAGGGCGGGCTGTTGAAACACTACAGGACTTTCCTGTGGGCCGGAACGCAGCTGTAGGCCTCACTCCCGCAGAGCCCTGCTGCACCCCGGCCCCGCTTCCAGAACCTCTAGGCCTTTACCCTCACGGCCGGTACCAGCCTCTGTCAGCTCTAAGGCCAGAGTGCATTCTGATGGCGGGCATTTGTGATACAGCAGTCGTGAAAAAATACGAAATACAACTTCTAATGAGGTTCATATTCATATTTGTTGCATTTTACTTGCGCTAATAATAACGTGTAACAATTACTGAGTGTTTACTATGTGTGCCAACACTCTCACACCCTTTAGGTGTCTTCCTTCACTTAATCCCCACAATCACAATATTAAGTCAGGGAATATTTTTATCTCCACTGTACATGTTAGGATGATTGAGGCAGAGAGGTAACTAAACTTGTCCACTATCACGTGGCTAGTAAATGGCAGATTGGGTATTTGAACTCATACTAGTTGTTTTCATGGCCTATGCTCTTAAAACAAGTATGCTTTTTCATTTCTAATTGGAAAACTGTGTATTCATTTTTTCATTCACTTGTTCATCGACTTCCTTCCACAATTATTTCTTTAATGCCTAAAATATCCCACTGTCCCTTGTGGGTTGAGACCACAGTTACGGTTCAATTAGCATATTTACCTAGATTAAGAATTCTGGCAACTTCAACCCTCCAGATTTTAGACATGAAATTATTCTCCAGAGAAAAGAGCTGATTCTCAGAGAAAAAGAGCCATCACAAAGTCTATGCAAGAGGGACACGGGCCACCTTGTGGCCAGAGGAAAATACAAAATCTCTACAAATTTAATGAAAAGAAATCAGCACGGTTTAGGTACCCTGGTTCATCCTCATAGTTTATACTTGTCTTTATAAACTGTACTCACTCACTCAACAAATACTGGCTATGCCGGGGACTGAGTACATTGGGTATTATCAGAAGGATAACTTACAATTTGTCTCTTTCCATAATCCTGTGAGTTCTGTGACAACAGAAACTGCTTCTTTTTCTCCCCACAATATTCCAAAAACCCAGCACAATACCTAGAGTAGAGGTCAGCTAACTAAAATCCATTTGCCAAATCTAGTCCATTGTCTGTTTTTATAAATAAAGTTTTATTGGGAAAGAACTATGTTCATTCCTTTATGTATCGTTTAAGGATGCTACAATGGCAGAGTTGAGTGACTGCAATAGAGTATGGTCCATGAAGCATAAAACTTTACTATTTAACCCTTAACAAAAAACATCTGCCAACCCTTTAGAACATATAAGATCTCCATAACCTAAGAACCCTCAATAAATATTTGAGGAAGGATGAATGACATAAAGTTAGGGAGACAGTAATCAGACTGTATTGTTGGCAAACAGAAGAATCACCCATCTATTTTGCAAACTCATGGGATCTTGAATTATTAAATAATAATAATGATCCTACACTATTAGAGATTACATTATGAAAAGCGGAATTTGCATCCCTATTGCCTAGGTCACGTTAATTGCTTAACACTTTGGCACATATTTATATTAATATTTATAAACATCTGAATGGAATGGACAATTTTCTAGAAAACGGAAATGAATTGAGAAGTAGTTGAAAAATCTGAAGACCAACTGTACAACTGTCAAAGAATTATCCCCATAAAAGGTCTTAGGCCCAAATGATTTCAAATAGGAATTATTTAAGAATCTTCAACAAATAAATTCATGTCCAATTTACAGTGTTCTATCTTCAGAAAGAACAAAACTTTTTCAGTTATTTTTAGAACACGTGCTAAGCTACTGATACTGAAAATTGACAAAGATAGTATAAAAAAAGAAAATCACAAACCAATTTAACTTGGAAACAGAAGAAAACTCATAAATAAAAATTTTCAGCAAATTAAACTTAGGAATAAATTAACATATTACAATATTTAAAAATTATACTTTATTCAGAACTGTTCAGCATCATAAACTCTATTCTTTCATAATACAATAAAACAAAGGAAAACAAATCACACAATTACCTTCATGGTTGTCAAAAATGCATGTGAAGCTGAAAAACTTCAGTAAAATGGAATAGAAGAATATATGTATGTGTGTATATATACCCATATCGAAGCCCCTACAATGTCTGGCTTTGAACACCAACAGGGCTTATACCCAGTAGACCCATCAGGCTCCCATGCAGACTTACTTGCCCAGAGACCAGCACAAAGCAGCAGCTGGAAAAGCTCTTAGAATGTATGCGAAGGAGATTCATTTACTAATTTTAAAGTGTCTGCCAGATGGGCAGGAGCCTTTTCCTTTTGGGACACAAAAGTGCTGGTGGGCCACATTCTAGTCCCGTGCTCTCCTGTGGCCCTGTCAAAGCTGGTGGGTGCACCCCCGTCCAGTGCTCTCCCTCAGCCTCGCTAAAGCTGGCAGGGTGTAGGCAGTCTGTTCAGGGGATGCCCCTTGATCATCTGGCCAGGGAGGCTGGGGTGGGGGGTGGGGAGCTTGCGTTCCTGGGTCCTATAGGATTGTGACAACCGGAAAGACCGTTCTCGGCAGGCTACTACCCCAGGGCACTACACAGACAGCAGACTGAAACACACCCTTAGTCTTCCTGTGAAGAAGGCCTATTTACTTGTCCTGGCACCTCAACCTGAGGAGCAGACTTAGGTTTGCCACACATCAAGAGACTACAGAGGTGCCATCTGGGAAAGCAGGGTGGGGACGCCATCTCTGTGTTCTCCCTTGGTCTTGCTACAGCTTGCCAGTTCCTCTCGGAAAGGAGCTGATATACTTGTCTGGAGGCCTAATTTTTACAATGGTCACCAATTTTTACAGATCACCTGGTCTGGAGGCCAGCAGGGTTCAGGACTGTGGTCCCACAGGACTGTTTATATATTTCAAAAGCTGGTGCCTGATACTCTTGGTTCCAATCAGCCAGAAACCAGGTGCTGACTGAAATCTTTCCCTGTGCAACACTATTAGGTCTTGAAACACCTGCAACAACGGGGACCTATCAGAAGAAATCAGGCTCCTCAGATAACCACAAAGGTCTGAAAGACAACCAAGCACTAGGGCAAGTTGAATGGTAAGGTTCACTGCCTGCACCAGGTCACTCCTTCAAGACTGGAAGAGGCAGCTGTTTCAGCTAATATATAGAAACAAACACAGAGTGTCAAGCAAAATGAAGAAAACAGAGGATATGTTCCAAACAAAGGAACAAGATAAAACCTCAGGAAGAACAACTAGTGAAATGGAGATAAGTAACTCACCTGATAGAATCCAAAGTAATGGTCATAGAGATGCTCACCGAACATGGGAGGGCAGATGAACACAGCTGAGAACTGACATCATACTCAATGATAAAGAGCTGAAAGCTTTTCCTCTAAGATCAGGAATAAGACAAGGATACCCACTCTCACCACTTCTGTTCAACACAGTATTGAAAGTTCTAGCCAGAGCAGTGAGGCAAGAAAAAGAAATAAAAGGCATTCAACTTTGATAAAAAGAAGTAAAACTGACATGCTTTTACTTATAGCAAGCCCTAAAATCTCCACCAATAAACTATTAGAATTAATGAACAAATTCAGTAAAAAGTTGCAGGATACAAAATGAACATAAAAAAATCTGTTGCATTTCTTCCTTTTTTTTTTTTTTTCAAAGATTTGATTTATTTAATTGGCAGGGGGGATGGGCAAAAGGCAGAGGATCTTTAAGCAGACTCCCTGCTGAGTGTGGAGCCCAATGCTTCTGGGCTTGATCTCACGACCCATGAGATCATGACCTGAGCTGAAACCAAAAGTCAGATGCTCAACCCGACTGAGCCACCTAGGTGCCCCCTGTTGCATTTCTATACACCAACAATGAATTATCATAAAAATAAATTAAGAAAACAATCCCATTTACACTTACATCAAAAGAATAAAATACCTAGGAATAAATTTAATCAAGGAAGTGAAAGACCTGTACACTGAAAATTTTAAGACACTGATGAAAAAAACTGAAGACACAAATAAACGGAAAGATACTCCATGCTCATGGATTGGAAGAATCAATATTGTTAAAATGTCCCTATTACCCAAAGCAATCTACAGATCTGATGCAATCTCTATCAAAATTCCAATGGAATTTTTCACAAACTAGAATAAAGAATCCTAAAATTAGTATGCAACCACAAAATATCTCAAATAGGCAAAGCAATTGTGAGAAAGAACAAAGGGGGAAGTATCATGTTCCCTGATTTCAAACTTATTACAAAGCTATAGAAATCAAAACAGAATGGTTTTGGCATAAAAAGAGAAATGTAGATCAACTGAACAGAATAGAGAGTCAATGCATATATGGTCAATTAATTTATGACAAAGAAGGCAAGAATATAAATGGAGAAAGGATAGTCTCTTCAGTAAATGGTGCCAGGAAAACTAGATAGCCATGATGGAAAAGAATGAAACTGGACTAATATTTTATAACATAAAAAAATTAACTCAAAATGGATTCCATTTAATGGAATGGAAGACCTGAAGCCATAAAACTCGAAGAACAAAACATAGGCAGTAAGCTCTTGGACACTGGTCTTGGCAATGTTTTTGTTTCTTTGTTTTTGTTTTTGGATCTGACTCTAAAAGCAAAGGCAACAAATGCAAAAGTAAGTGGGACTACTCAAACTAGAAAAGCTTCTGCACAGCAAAGGAAACCATCAACAAAACGAAGAGGCAACGTACTGAATGGGAGAAAATACTTACAAATCATGTATCTGGTAAGGGACTAATCTCCAAAATACATAAAAAAATGCATACAACTCAATAGCAAAAAATAAACAACCCAATTAATAAATGGGCAGAGGATCTGAAAGGCATTTTTCCTAAGAAGACTTGCAGATGGCGAAGAGGTACATGAGAAGATGCTCAGCATCACTGATCATCAGGGAAATGCAAACCCAAACCAACAACGAGGTATCACCTAAATCCCGTTAGAAGGACCAGTATCAAGAAGATAAGAAATACCAAGTGCTGGAAAGGATGTGGAAAATTGGGAACTCCTGTGCACTGTTGATGGAATGTAAATTAGTGTAGCTACTATGGAAAACAGTACAGAGGTTCCTAAAAACATTAAAAATAGACCTACCATATGACCCAGGAGTTCTACTTTCGGGTATTTATTCTAAGAAAACAAACACACTAACTCGAAAAGCTATACCTGCACCACCACATTCTCTGCATCATTATTCACAATAGTCAAGATATGGAAACAACCTAAGTGTCCACCAATAGATGTGGTATATGTATATATGATGGAATACTACTCGGCCATAAAAAAGAATGAAATCTTGCCTTTTGTGACAATACAGATGGATCTGAAGGCTATTATGCTAAGTAAAATAAGTCAGACAGAGAAAGACAAATACTATTTGGTCTCACTCATATCTGGCACCTAAAAGACAAAACAAACAAACAAAACAAAACAAAGTTCATGGATAGAGAGAACAGAGTGGTGGTTGCCAGTGTGGAGGGGGGTGGAGGTGGACAAAATGGATGATGAGGGCAGAAGATACAGACTTCCAGCCGTGAAATGAATAGGTCATGGAGGTGTGGTGTACGGCACGGTGACTATACTCAATGGTATTACAGCACCTATTTGAAGGTGGCTGGGAGAGTGGATCTTGAAAGTTCTTATCACAAGAAAAAAATCTGGGGGGGTAACTTTTTATGGTGATGTTTGGTGACTAGACTTATTATGGTGATCATTTCGCCCCGTACACAAGCGTCGAACTGTTACGTTGTACACCGGAAACTAATGTTGTTTGTCAATTACACCTCAATTAAAAAAAAACACACAATTAAGTAAGAAAATACATATTTGATAAGAGAATTCCACTGTTCAGTGATAATGTTATTATGTTGAAAAATCAACCGAAGAACAATTACAGGTAGTGAGAAAGGCTTCTGTTCAGAGATTAGTGATTCTGAAGATATGTTTACATTTTCATTCTCGCCAAATATTAGGCTTTCAGTTTGAAATGGCGCTCTCACACGCTGAAAAGGAATAGATCCTAGACACATGTTGGGAATATTTATGAGAACAGAGCAACAGAAGGTCATTCTAAAAGCCACCCGCCTCTCCTATGGAGGCACGCGCATGCATACGCGCACGTGCGCACACACACACATGCACACACAGAAGTTTATTGTAAGTGGAAAACAATTTCCGATAACAAAAATGGATTTAAAATTCAGTGAAAACAAGAACACTGTTGGATGGAAGCAGTGAGAGTAACAAATTTTCCTCAGTGTGTACACTTCTTCTACCTAATTGTTAGGTATGTTTGTTGTAGGTCCCCAGCAGATACTATTTAACTTTTCCTTCTATTCCTAATTTGCTGTTGAGTTTGCAGTTATTGGGTATTGAGCATTATAAAATTTTTGTATGCCATTATTAAAATGATGTAATTTTTCTTCCTTTACTCAATTAGAATAAGGAATTATATTACTTTATTACTTACTGTTGAACCACTCTTGCATTCCTGGGGTGAATGCTGTTTAGCTGTGATATAATCTTTACTCCTGGGTTTGTTGTTATTATATATCTCTGACTTTTGCATCGATATTTTGCTCAATGGCTTTCTTTTTTTCCATCCTTGGATAATACTGGCATGAGGTTGAAATGCCAGATGGTAACCAGCGTTGGTGAGAATGTGGGGAAACCAGAACCTATGTGCACTGCCAATGGGAACATAACATGGTGCAACTGCACAGAAACAGTCTGGCAGTTCCTCAAAAAGTGAAACACACACTTAACATATGACCCAGTAATTCCACTCCTAAGAATACACCCAAACCAACTGAATACAATTAAAAAAATGTATACAGATGTTCAAAGTAGCATTTTTCACATTAGCCAAAATGTGGAAACAATCCAAATGTTTATCAGCCAATGAAAGGATAAAAAATGTAGTAGTTCTGGTACTTGCTACGGCCTGGGTGGACTTTGAGAAAACAGTGTGCTAAGTGAAAAAAAGCCAGGCACAAAAGGCCATACATTACACGATCTCTTTTATGTGAGATGTGTAGAATAGGTAAATCCATAGAAAAAGAAAGTAGATTAGTGGTTGTTTAGGACTGTGGGGGGAAGGGGGTGGGGGGACGGAGGAGGGTGGGGGCATAAGTAGGTGATGGCTACAATGATACGGAGTGTTGTTTTGAGGTAATGAACGTGTTCTTAATTAATTGGTGTGTTGCACGTATCTTTGAATATACTAAAAACCACTGAATTGAACAGTTTAAATGGATGAATAGTGTGCTGTGTAATTATATCTCAATAAAACTGTTTTTAAAAAGAAAATATTAATAAAACTAGTCAACGAGTATTTCTTATACTCCTAGTCAAGTTATGTCAATCCAGATGTTTATATTTTTACAGTTTTCTTAATATTTTTCACTTCTTTACAAACTCCTTAAATTTTGTCATAACCAAACAAATTATTTTTTACTATGCAATTAAGAACTCTTTTTCATCCAAATAAAACTATTAATATAACTAACTATATAAGGAATGGGCTTGAAAGCAATAAATAATCCCTAATGTTACTAATCCCCTTCATAAACTTTCTGTCTCTACAAGACACTGAGCATATCATACTCCATACTCAATTGCCATGATTTCAAAGAGAAATACATCAGTGTGTATCATGAAGCCTGGAGATAAGCCTATAAACCTATAACTTACTACACAGGATTACTATCTTTTGAGAAAAGACCAGGAAAATGGGAAGGAGAAAGAACCCTTATCAAAATACACAACAGGGCAAGAATGGTGCCAAGCAAGCCTGACAACCTGTGGAGTGCACATACAGGTCACTTTGGCTGTAAGCCACTTCTTTAATGGAGTCTCGCCAGAGCACTAAAACAGCAACACAAGAAAATATGGATAAAACTCTACTTCCTATGGCTTTCAGCTCCAAGTACCTATTAGCCTTCCAGATAGAGTAGAATAATTAAGATGAAAACTAAACAGAACGGACCTTAAGATCAAGAAGAGTCAGTTAGGAATTCCTAAGGTCAATTGGTAGGCAAAAGGTATTTTGCAGAGTATAAAAAGGAACTAAATGTTTTTTCAAAGTATAGCTCACCACTAAATAATGAAAAACTCAGATGTTTTTCCAAAAGTTATTCAAAATACCTCCAAAACTAATCAAAAGTGACAAATAAATCAAAGCAACACCTCCGCTCACTAAGCACCATCTTTTCATCTTATTTAAAACACTTTATACATCAAATACATGAAAATATTCTACTACGTATTAGGACATGAATCTAACGGTTAAATACAATCATTTTCAAAATAAAAAGCAACCTACCATTATGTGTTCAAGTAGAGAGTCTATTGCGACTATGTTATCAAAATATGTCCTGAAAAAAAGGAACATAAAACTGGTAATTAATCTAAATAACAATATAGAACATATTAAACTGAATATATTTCCCATTTTTGTGTACATTTAAGCAAAAAATGTAAAGATATATGTTGATTTCTGTCCTTTTGTGGAAGCAACCAATAACATTACTTTAGAGAGATAAATAAAATTTTATCATTAACTTTGGTATGAAGTCTCTAATTTCAGAGGATGAATTAAGTAATTATTTTATTGGTAAGTACCTATTTTGAGAGAAAGTTTGTAGCATTTAACTAAAACTATGAAGGGATAAAATTGGGCTCACCATATTTGATATTTTCATGAATATCTGAAATATTTAAATTTGCCAAATCTCATTAATATTGTTAAAAATATAAATTATCACTGAAAAACTAGAAAGTTAAAATGTTAAACTGTACTGAGAAAGCTATGTAATATTTACTCATTTGAGAAGTAATACCAGAATACAAGAAATGATAATAGCCTACTGACTTTGCATAAGTAAACTATATATATTCATTACCATAAACAGCAAGTAAATTTTTTGGAGATACGGCACCTACATTAAAATGTCAACCTGATCAACAGATGAATCAGTAAGCATGTATTTCAGGGACTATGCTAATCTAGGATCTATTGGCAAGGTACTGCTTTCACTTTAGGTGCCTGTGAATTTAGCAATGTACTTAGAATTAAGATAACTTAATAATGATAGACAGTGCCTTTTGTTGAGAAGACTACACTTCCTCTTCAGCTGGGAGCCAGCAAGACTTAGCATATGCTTAATTACCCTGTGCACAGAGGAACGAACAGAACAGCAAGGAATATGGTAAAGTCAAATGGGTTTCCCCTAGGGGAGAGACTTACAGGGATCTAATAGGACCGTGGGAGACTTGCAAGATATTCACACACACTAGCAAAGGAAGGCACACAGTTCCCTTTCTATGTGTTCTGAAGTAACAACATCATGTGTCGCAGAGACACTGTTTAATTCTCTCTCCCGGAGACACAGCTGACCTCTGGCATCAAATGAGAGCCCTCCGACTTTCACGGTTCCCTAATTTCATATTTCAAGAAATACATGTAACGCAAAGCAGCAACTCCAGATTAATTAGTGTTGGGATTACAACACTTGTGAATGATAAGTTATTAAGTGCTGCCAAAGCGATCTACGAGAGAGAGCATGGTCAGAGCTGCTGCTGGTGGAAAGACAGGTACGTCATCCCTCTATTAACTTGCCGGAGACTGTGACCCCGAAGTGACCACATCTTGGGGCATTATTTTAGATTTCAGCAATTCAGCAGATGGGTCAAATCTATGGATAATCGTCCTTGTAGCAGGCAAAACCAGTTATGAACCTCGAATATAATAAATATCTGTAACTGCTTTCACTGCCAGCCCAAGGAGGTTTTTCTAGGTCAAACTTCAGAGAAATGGAACATTTTCTCTAAAATGATAACTGAGCTACCATACATGGGAAAATTAAAATAATACTGATAATATGGTTTATTTTACTGACATTTGTAGAAAATGCCAGAAAGGACTTTTTGGACAGTAATAAACTAAAACATTTCCTCTTCTACTGTTCTAAGTTTTCTCCTACAAAAATAGAAATACTTAGCGTCTTTAACATGCTCTAGTGAGTCTATTCAGAAAATATACACCAAATTGCAAATTAACATTATCATATATACATCTGTAGTCCTTCACTTGTAAAGTGAACACAGATGAGAATGTAACTTTACAGTCCGAAATATGAACCTTTCTTACCAGACTACTTACTGACTGCAGTGGACAGGTCAGTCGCTGTCCGAGCCTGCACTTAACTTAAACCACTGATCAAGAAGACCTACCTCAACCCTAGAAACGAACACTTACTTTGATACATCAAGTAGGAAGTCATTCAATTCAGTCTGTTTAGCAAGGCCTCTGCATACCTACCACAGAAAATAGTGGCTATTAATCATAAGAGATTTCTGCTTATTTAAAATAACAATTCCTGAATACTGTTTACTGTTTTTATTTTAAAAGACCTATAAAGCAGTAATACTATTAGTAAGAAGTCATATTTATCAAATGCTTAAATGTGCTAAGCTCTGTTCTATGCGCTTTAGCGTTACTGTCTCATTTAATCATCACAAAACACTATAGATTTGGGGTTTACTTTTATAATTGAAGCATAAAAAAGTTCAGAACCATGCTCCCGCTCCAGAATTACTAAGTGAGGGAGCCAGCAGTCAGGTCCAGGGAGTCTACCTCCAGAGTTGCTCTTTAAAACTTCTTTCAACTTTAAAAAATGACACTTGGGCACATTTTCCACTTATACTTGCTATGGTCGGATCTGAGAGGTCCTTGCTCCTGATGCTATTATCCTTTAACTATGTACTTTATCTCCTCCCCTCACAAACCGTGAGTGTGCTGAAATGGATTTAAAAAACAAAACAACAGTGAAAAGAAGTGGAGGGTACAAAGCTCCTGTGTCTGTGAACCTCGAAGTCCAGTTGCCAGGAAACTTGATAAAGTTTGTGATCTTTTAAATTAGATCATATTTTCAAGAAAACCAGGTATTTTAAATTTGAGATGAAAGTTTTCATATACCATTTAGTTTAAAGATGCTTTAATTTAGGAAATGGAGTCATAAAAATGTAATATCAGTGCTACTGCCAGAGGAGACCACTCCTTTGCTTTCAGTGGAAAAGAAAACCATAATAGAACATATATAATTTACAGCATAAATAATTTATAATTACATATAAATATATAAAAATAATTGCAAGATATTTAAGGCAGGGAACAAGTAAATATAAGTGAATAGACACAAAATTTCAGAAATAACAAAATACCTAATATCCAAAAATAACACATTAGGGTCACTTATTAGCCCCCACCCCGTCCCCCAGTAGCTGTACTTTAAACAACTCTTCTCTCTTAGGGAGCCCCTGTAAAAACACCCCAAAGGCACACCTGCACCTGATGTATTGCTACTGAAGCCCAGGCAAGATTTGCTGTTGCAACCTGAAAAAAGAGGATGAAACACATTCTGATTAGTCACATGCAGACATCCTAACAAAGGACTCTAGCACACATGTATATGAAGAATTTTCTGAGGCCACTGAGTATTTGAATATTTTGCCAAACACAGAGAATCAAATAGGTACAAGATTTCTCTTTTACATTTCCCACCCCTTTATAACTGAGTTTAATGTTCTCATTCCTCTTAACTTTGGATAAAAAGCAAGATGAATTGCTTGAGAGAGCTATCATCCAATGATTTTCACATAAAATAATTATTTCTCAGTTTAACAAAAATACTATTAAAGTGGCCTCAACCCCCACTTTACAATGATGAATATTTCTAAAATTTTGCTGACAAGTTCTCAATTACTAGCTCTTCTACTTCTTTTATTATTCATTCACTTCCCAAACATCCCCTGGGTGCTTCCTGGGTACCAGGCAGTACTCTAGGTGGTGGAGACACGGCAGCACACCACCCACCAGAACAGCTTACAGTAGACTGTGGGAGAAAGACAAGAAAGAGAGTAAGGGAAGTGCACAGGGTCTTAGCTGGTGATGAGGGCTACAGAGGATCAGAGGCACAACATGGAGATATGTGCAGTGTTCAGGAAAGGCCTCCTCCCTGACATGGCGACATGTGAGGACACTCCTGGAGGAGGTGGCTGGGGTGAGGACAGGGAGGACCCGCACGATCCAGGCAGAGGGAGAGCAGATGCAGAGGCTCTGAGCAGGAGCCGTTCAGCCTTGCTCAAGGGCCCTGTGTGGCTGGAGGGAGGGAGCAGGCGAGGGGTACAGGCAGGGATGTGGGCATCTGTATACTGGGAGTGACAGATCACGGTAGTATCTGGCTTTAGGGTTAATGAGCCAGTTCTGATTCAGGGAACAGTGCATGGAACTCATTGTTTCCAAATGTGATGCTGGAATCTTTGTTCAGGATGTCCTCTAGGAAAAGGACATTTTTAAGAAAACAGACAATCAGAATGTGAGAACTCTCCAAAGTCATCCTACTACTTTATTTGATTCACAATATGGCACACTTCTATTTTTATTGTTAGAAAGGATTCTTGGGGCTCCTGGGTGGCTCAGTCAGTTAGGCGTCTGCCTTCGGCTCAGGTCATGATCCCAGCGTCCTGGGATCAAGCCCTACATGTTGCTCCACATCAGGCTCCGTGCTCAGCAGGGAGCCTGCTTCTCCCTCTACCTGCCTGTCTGCCTACTTGCGATCTCTCTCTGTCTCTCTGTTCAAATAAATAAATAAAATCTTAAAAAAAGAAAAAAGAAAGGATTCTTACTGAAATAAATTACTATATTTCTAATTTAATCAGTTTTCTCTCCAAATAACTACAAAACAAAAATAAAGGTTTTTAAAAACCATCAAAACATTGTTAAGCAAATTGTGGTTTTAAATATTCATTCATTTATTAACTGAACCACATTAATGAGTGCCCTCAACAGGCTAGCCTCACCTCCTGATGACTCATACAGAAGGCTTCTTTGCCCCAGTGCCGATACAGCTCGAGGATACCAATCAAGTCACCAATTGCAGTGACAATTGGTAAACAAAGAACAGACTGGATGCGAGTCCCTGACTCCAGTCCAGTACCTCTTGGAAATCGTTCATCCTGAAAAATCAAAGGAGAAAAGATATCAATTCAGTAAAAGAAATGGAATCATTATGTTAAGATTCTTATTTCTGCCAGAAATTGCCCAATACTTGTAATAAAAAATAGGCAGTCCTTTTCAAAGGAAAACCAAATGACAATGGACACTATAAGCTATATTTAAGAAAATGCTTATCTTTAGCAACATGGCACTATTCACAGATACTGCTTTAATGTTTCTTTATCCCTGTGCAGTAGAATTTAGTTAATCAATGAATATATATCAATTTCATGCAATAATAAAAGTAATTATGATGGCTAACACACACCACCTTCTATGTGCTGGAACTCTTCCAAGGGTATATAAATACCACGTGAAGGAAAGTATATATAAAAAATTGTTTCTCTTCTATTTTTAAGGTTAGAATAATACAGAAGTGTATGTTAATGATAGTCATTCTGATTGAATCTCAAAAGCTCACATTAAGTAGTCAAATCATCTAATAATTATCAATTGTGAAAAATGCAATTGGTTCTTTGACTTTAATAACTTTCTAGCTTAGAAAATCACTCAAAGAATACAGGGAAATTGAATGAATTGATACCAAAGCACCAATTCCATTTATTCAATTTCTGTCTGTAGGAAGCTTTTCATAAATCAAGAACAGTACAAATATGTGTTTGTAATTTACAGATCTTTTGAAAGCCTGCATATACGATAGAACATTTTCAAATGACAAGTTGTATAGTATCTACTTTTAACACTTTAAAATTGAAAATATTTGACATATGACATTATGTAAGTTAAAGTATAAAACTGTTGATTTGATATATTTATATATTATAATATGATTGCCATTGTAGTGGTAGTTAGCATCTCTATCATGTCACATAATTATCTTTTTTAAAAATTTTATTTATTTTAGGGGTGCCTGCGTTGCTCAGATAGTTAAGCGTCTGCCTTCAGCTCAGGTCGGGCTCCTGGCTCAGCGGGGAGCCTGCTTCTCCCTTTCCCTCTGCCCCTCCCCCTGCTCGTGCTCTCTCTCTCTGTGTCTCAAATGAATAAATAAATCTTTAAAAAAAAATAAAATTTTATTTATTTTAGAGAGAGAGAGAGAGAACGTACACAAGCGGGGGGCAGAGGCAGAGGGAAAGGGAGAGAGAGAATCTCAAGCAGACTCCGGGTTGAGCACAGAGCCTGATGAGGGGCCCAACGTCATCACCCTGAGATCGTGGTCTGAGCCGAAACCAGGAGTCAGGGCTTAACTGACTGAGCCACCCAAGTGCCCCACTTGATCATCTTTATAATGAAGATCTAGTCTTTCAGCAACTTTATCTGTATCTCTTACCTATACAGATAATTTAGTGGCAAAATCAGAATTAAAACCCAGATCTCATGACTCCAACTTAGCACTTTTTCAGAGCAATTTCATTACACCTCTACAGGCATTTGCCTACTTGTCAATTTTAAAGTCTAAGCTCATGTAGTGACATTTCATCACAATACTCACATATAGTGTGGAAGACTGTCCCATTCCCCACACCCGTGTCTTTCATCAGTATCTTCCAATACTGATCTGGGCTTGTTTATGTCATTTACTTTGGCTAATGCAAGGATAGTAAATTTGATGAAAGCAAATGCTTGAAAACTCACTTGCATGTTTCACTTATTCTCTGGAACCTCTCCACCATCATGAGAACATTGCAGGCCAACTTTACTTAGGGGTGGGGTGGGGAGGTGGGGGAGTGATAAACACAGAGAGCTGAGGCCCTCTGAGTCCAGCCAGCTGGTAAGTGATGGCCAGTTGATCTCAGATGCACAAGCAAGCCCAGCTGAACACAGCCCAATCAGCAGAATGGCCCAATGCACGGACTCACGAGAAGCCCCAGGTGGCTGCTGCAGGACAACACTACAACCTGGGGCAGCATGGCACTCAGCATTAGCTAATGCATTCCTAGCCATGATAGAGCACACAGAACAGTGATCACTTAGTTTACCTAAATATAAACATGCATTTTATGCTTAACTGTACTGCTAGGTATTGAAATAAGAACTATTCAAATCTAGCTCTCAGTGGGTATATAAGGTATGATTCTCTGAGCACAAATTTTAGTTTACACACAGATTCATTTATTGATCTGTATCTTGCTCTAATGCGTTTATAAAATGGCTTGAGTCATAACATCAAAATGATATGTCATCTTTTTTTTTAAAAGATTTTATTTATTTATTTGAGAGAGAAAATGAGAGACAGAGAGCACTAGAGGAAAGAGGGTCAGAGGGAGAAGCAGACCCCCCGCTGAGCAGGGAGCCCAACACGGGACTCGATCCCGCGGCTGGGAATCATGACCTGAGCCGAAGGCAGACACTTAACCAACTGAGCCACCCAGGCGCCCAAAATGATATGTCATCTTTATGAAATAAATACTTCAGGTTACAAATGTCACAGAGTAAAAAAAAAAAAAAATTTACCCCAAGGATGTCTTCCACTAGCAACGTTTTTCTGGACTTGGCCACGTAGGCAGAGATGGTGGTGCCCTGGGCAATGGGCCCAGCAGGGATGAGCCGGGGTTTTCCTTCCTTGATTCCAGGTGGAGTGAACACGCACAGACTCTAGCAAGGAGAAAGAACATGTTTTATAGACCTCCCTGTACTTGGCACTACAGAAAGACTCCTAGATATTACTTATCAGTCATGAGGAATCTGTGAGCCAACAAAGAGAGACAGAAAATGAGGAAAAGTGCTTTGATCAAACTGGGGTATGTGAGGTGAAATTTTCTCTCGTATTCCCGATAGGACACAAAATGCAGGCTAGGTATAGGACTTCAATGAAAGCCTAGCAGAAGAAAAACTCTTAAAACAGCCTCCTATTTTGATATATAGGAAACAATAAAATGGAAAAAAAGTTGTCCTTGGGGTCAAGGTATTGTCAAGAAACAGACATCAGGCCCAACCTCCCCTAGAGACTGGACTGACGGATCTGGAGACAGGATCAGGGACTACAAGTCAAATTGATTTGGTTGTATTTTTCATTTTCATTAAAAATCTTTTTAAGATTAGATAATCCTCTTAAGCTACACATGTTCCTACTAATACTTGCTATTACTAAGTAAATGTATTGCTTAGTAATAGCAAAAATTCAAAATATTTTGGACAAATCTGGGTGCATCTTTCTCTTTCCAATGATTAGACGGGAAGGTAAACTGAAACTATTTTAAGAGAAGTGTTTTTTAAAAATATGATCAGTTATTTTGACTAAATCCAATATTTTAAATAAATTTCGACTAAGTAAGAATTGCTAATCAAAACAAATCATCTAGAGTTGGGGCAATATTTTGGCATAACTGTATTATGATTATCTACTCACTTTGAAAAATATTAAAGTTCAGGTAAATTCTCCCAGCACTTTACTTTTATCTTAAATTGGACTGCTGTAAATTAAAGTCTGAAGACATCTGAAGCAGTAAGATTAGATAATCCTCTTAAGCTACACATGTTCCTACTAATACTTGCTAATATGAAGCAAATTCTAGTTGAAGACATTGAGATTGATATAATTACACACTTATTAGATACATGGTTTTCAAGCTCTATAATGTCAGAGAACCCCTTCTTCCTATAAAATCTTACTATCACACGAGACTAAAGCCTATAAACAAGCTCCTTCAATCAACTGGGGGGGGGGGAGGGAGGGAAGCAGAGCATAGGTGCACCCCCAGCTGCTTTCAATAAATCATTACTTACAGATTAGAAGCTAAGTTCAAAATATTTTATTCACACATATATCTGTATCAGTTAGCACTGTGCTTACATAGCATTTGTAATTAAGTACTATCAATGCCTGTGAGAAATACATTTTAAATGACTCTTTGTAAGAGATTAAGTTAAAAATGTTTATTATGCTTTAAAATGATTTTAAAAATTTAACTACATATAAGATAGCAAATGACAATTCCACCTTATTATTTTTAAAGAGGCTAGAATTCATGTCACCAGTTTTAAAGTTACTGAGGTTCCATGACACACCAATATGCGTATGGAGCAGATGAAGTTAGGACTTTGATTAGATTTAGTATCTATCACTGCCACAGTAGAAGTCAGTGTGCCACCCCAAGATTGAGAGAAGAGTAGAAAAATTATTCAAGATCAAGAAGAAGGGATGATTGCAAGAAAAAATTGTAAAGGATGTGGTATATTTAGCTTGAAGAAAAATCAGAACTGATAATGTTTTTCTCAAACTATGAGAAAGTTAATCACAAGATGGATGCTGAGCAACGTTCTCTTTACCAAAGACAGAATGCAGGAAATGAACTTGGACGGAACTGAGGGGTTTGCCTCGCTCCTACAGAACTTCCTTGGGCTGTGACAGAAGGTAAACTCTGGAACAAGCTCCCAGCAGGAGCTTTGGATTCTTTTTTTTTTTTTTAAGATTTTATTTATTTGACAGAGAGAGCGCACAAGCAGGGGAAGCAGCAAGCAGAGGGAGAATCAGACTCCGCGTTGAGCAGGGAGCCCAATGCGGAGCTCGATCCCAGGACCCTGGGATCACGATCTGAACCGAAGGCAGATGCTTAACAGACTGAGCCACCCAGGTGCCTCGGATTTTTTTTTTTTTTTTTTTTTTTAAATAGCCTTCGGCTTTGTTTGTTGTTTGAAGATCTACAACAGACATCTTTTTTGGATGACTTTGCTATAAGCCCTTTAAGGCTAGATTTAATAATATCTACAAGTTATAATTAACCTTCAAAAGTCAATAATGAAAGAATAGCTTATATAATCCTATTATTATTAGGAGGTCATTTATGTAATATTATAAAATATTTATTCCCTCTATGTAGGATTTCTATATGAGGCATGAGAAACAGATAAGCAAATATTGCACCAAGGGTGTATGGAAAGCTATTCTATATATTAGGCTTGCTGACAATAAAAGGTTTGGAAATCTTCCAACTACTTGATTGAATCTGAAAAACTTGTGGATAATAAAGTTACCAAAAAATTAAATAATTCTTTACCGTGGAAACTTTACCTTTGTTTTACCAATTACCTTATGATATTTGTTCATATTTATCAAACAGAAGTGTTTCCAAATGAGAGCTAGAGAGGAGTGCTAACAGTACTGAATAAATCGTCCAATGAAGGCCCAATGCTCATGTGGCAAGGGAATGAGGACCGACCTAGGCCTGACACCTCTTCCTGACGTGTTTCCCCTTCTCCCCTCTGCATCAGTGCTTTCCCATTCTTTTTTGTCTCTGTGTTTTACTCCATACAATTCCCTGTGCAAAGGTTCACTTCATAACATCCATTTCTGATTGAAGATCAACCACTGGTTTGAATTCCATGTTCAGCAATAGCACGTTCTTTATCTTGTTCATCATCTTTGCAGTTGAATGCACTAACTGGCAGCTACTACTGCAAGTGGGAAAAATCAGTAACAAACCTCTAAATTAGAGGCTGAATTTTACATGTACTTAAGGGATGGGGAAGATTCATTAAGCCTACCTTTATTTACTCTCCAGAAATAATCAAAGGGACAGCTGTGTACTGAACAGTCACTCCTCAGTGGTTAAGCTACTACCTTCACCACACACTCAGTCTCCGAGAATACTTGGGTCTGTTTCTGAATTCTCAATTCCATACCAGTTGGTTGATCAGCCACCACATTGCTTGAATGACTATAAACTTGTCGTACATTTTGTGACCTGACAACGCAAGTCTTGCTTCAGTTCTTAACGTTTCAAGGTAATCACAGTTTATTTGATAAGATATACTTTGCATCTTTCATTGGCAAAGGGGCTGCATTACTGAATTAACCAATAATGGGCGTAAGTTCATTCTTGGGAAACTTACAAAGGAAACAGTAGCTTTATTTTTATTTTTTAAATTTACTTAAATTCAATTAATTAACATATAGTGTATTATTAGTTTCTGAGGTAGAGTTCAGTGATTCATCAGAGTAACTTTATTTAAAAAAATCATTATGATTTTTGACATAAGGGTTTGACTGGGATGTTCAGATTATTAAGATAAAAAATATTCTATTTTATAGGAGGGTGAATGGAAACTGCTTTTTATCAAACACCACTACACAGTATTTTAGAATGTATTAAGACTACATGTACTTACAATATATCATTTATGTATAAAATGCAATGTTGAGCAGAGCCTCTAAAATTAATTCCTGCTCTAACACTGTATCATCTATGAAAACTTTTATTAGCACAAACATATTTTAGGGGCTAGAGATAAAAACAACTAAAAACAAAGAAAAGGTCCAAAGTTTCAAACCTCAACCACCTCTACTCTTTCCAGAGAAGAAATCGCCTGCATTCACAACATGCAACTTGACAAATCCTGCTGTTGGTCTTTCTTCCCTCCAAGGGCTCTCACTGGGACTGACTGTTAGTCCTCCACCTCCCAGGACCATCAGAGAGATTGGCCATGTGGTGGGAGGGGACAAATTAGCTTCTTCAATTTTTCAAAGAAACCCATTATGAACTAGCCAATATTTCTGGAATAACAGCAATTTTTTTTTTAAAAGATTTTATTTATTTATTTGAGAGAGAATGAGAGAGAGAGAGAAAGCACATGAGGTGGGGGAGGGTCAGAGGGAGAAGCAGACTCCCTGCCGAGCAGGGAGCCCGATGCGGGACTCGATCCCGGGACTCCAGGATCATGACCTGAGCCGAAGGCAGTCGCTTAACCAACTGAGCCACCCAGGCGCCCCTGGAATAACAGCAATTTTTAATACTTATTTCTAAGGTTAGGTCATTGAAAGTAGGCAAGATTGGTAACAGTAGTCATGACCAGTAGGTGGACTCAGATGAAGCCATAAAAAAGCATTCAAATTATAAAAAAGCAAATTAGGAGAAATAGATTTGGTGGAAAATGAACAACAGAAGACTATCACAATTTATTGAAAAAAAACATGATTTTTTTGATGAAATGGGAAAATCTGGTTCATTAACATCAATTAAATAGATACATCAGGTGATAGACATCATTCTCATTTTCCTTCCCATACACAATTCAACCACTTTATTCATGAAACTTCAGTTTTTATGTTAAGGTTTCAACTCACAACCAGTTAAATTTTAGAAATATTTTAAAAGTGTATTATTATAGGCTTACCATTGAGTTATTTTTCTCACAAGACACTAGATGGCAGTGGACAGTAAATGAATTTAGATCTATGCAGATGGCCAGGAGCAACTGGCCCCCACGTTCACCTGGAACTTTAAAGAGAGAACTAACTCTGCATGATTCTTAAAATTAACCTATTGAAGTTCATCGTGCAGCTGAAGAAAGTCATGCAATTACTTTAAGATCCTTGCTATAAACTGGCTTTAACACCAATATATGAAAAGCTATCTATGACTTTACTTTATGAATTAAAAAATTTATGAGTTTGAAAGGTTTTCAGCTTTTACAAACTCTTACAGATAACACAAGAAAAACTGTAATAATATTATGAAGTATGTTATGTATCAGAGTAAAAGACCAGGTATGAAAGAGAAAAACTGTAAAAACAGTAAAAGTTTAATTAACCAAAAAAAAAAGTTATTTTTCAACAAATATTTCAAGAGTACCTTATAGACGTCATTATGTCAGTCTCTGCTAAGGGTCAGGACATACAAATACACTACTTCCTCTCCTAACTACAGATTTCTCACAGACTGCTGCTTCTGCCTAAGAAAGCCCTTTATTTCCCCTTCTTATCCACTAAGTGAGAGGTCTTCCAAGCCCTTCTTCAACAGAGCTAATCATCTGAGTTGCTTGTAATGTGATCCACCCCAGCACCCCCATCAAATTCAGTATCCCGGAACACCTTGGCTTCCTCTCTGTTTGCACTCAAGAACCTATGTTATAATTAACTGTGGATTTCTCCATTTCCTCTACTGGTTGTACATTCTTTGATGACAGGAATGGTGGTTTGTTTTGTTTTTTATAATCTTTGTATGCTCAGCAATTTAGCATAGATTTTTGGTACACAGCAGGTATTTTAAGTGGTTTGCTGAACGAATAACATTCATGACATAAACACTTAACCAATGGAAGTTAAACTAAGATTTAGAAAGTTTAAACATCTTGTCAAAATCACAAAGCGGTGAACTGGAACTCACATGGGCCAACTCCAGAATCACGATTTTTTGGGAAGCTGTCCTTCTTCCAAGCTCTGAAACAATGTGTATAGCACAAGAATTCTCCTCCTGAAGGACTGTCCCAGGGGAACGTGAACAAGAAAAGCACAGGGAAGGTATAATGAGGGAACCTATTCTGGTTCATCACTGTTCCCAGGGGGTAGCAAACAGCCTGAACAAGGTTTATACTCAAAAAACAGTCTGGAATATATGTCCTAGTGGCTTTTAGAAAAGCTTTATTTTAATACTGTTTTTAGTTTCTTCCATTTACTGGTCCTATTAGGTTTTCTATCATCATTTGCATTAAATGGGACAATTTATATTTTCCTCAAAAACTGTCCATTTTGTCTAGATGTCCATATTTATTAGTTCAAGCATCCTCTTATAATTTATCATTTTCATTCTATTGTTGTATCTTCTAAATTATTAAACATAAACAGTTGTGTTTTCTCTTTTTTATTAATTAGGTTAGCAAACAGCTTATATCTGTATAGTTTTTTTTAAAGATTTATTTATATGAGGGGGGGTGGAGGAGAACAGGGTGGAGGGGCAGAGGGAGGGAGCGAATCCTCAAGCAGACACGGGCCTCAATCTCACGACCCTGAGATCACAATCTGAGCCAAAAGTCGGACACTCAATTGAAGGCACCACCCAGGTAACCCCTATATCTGTATAGTCTTTTAAATTCTCTTATTTATATGGGTTTTGTTTTTCTAAGACCATAGGTTAAACTGGTAAATCCCAAGAAGACAGAGATTTTAATTTACTACCATGTCTCTAGTACTTGGCACACTACCATGTAGTCGTACCCCCGTGAGAATGTGCTGAATTAATGAATTAATATTCTTTTGTCTATTTATTAATGCCTCAAAAATGTTGATACAAGATGTTTAATACTTCAAGGATGTGGACTTTCCACTGCAAACAACTTTGCCCAGAGCTTTAGCAATACTACAATTCATTTTTGTAAATATTATACTCTCCCAATAACTATTTTTTCCCCAAAGAGTCACAGTACATGTTTTTATTTATGTTAATTTCCTTGTTTTTAGACATTATGGGGATCTGAATTCTTAAATGGGGGCTAAATGCATCAAAGTAGGGTCTAACCCAAAGAAGAAAGGGAAACCCGTGTTGGTAAATCCTAAAATAATATAGAGTATTTTTAATCTGTCAATCACTAAAATTACTATTGTATTCTTCTGTTCTTTTTGGGGGGTTTTTTGGTGTGTTTTGCTTTAAAAATTTTGATGCATCAAATATTTACAGCATAAACTTCAGAACAGCTCTGCCTTCACTGCAGACTAAACCCTTCACAAATCCCTCCTGTTCCAATTTAATGCTTTTATTCCCTAAACTCAACTTAATCATTGATCCTGTGCCACTTGCTCTCCTTTTGTTTTCATTTTTCTGGAATAGGTTTGCTCCATCTAAAATTACCTTTTTATTTTTTTAAAATGTGATTTATTTATTTGAGAGAGAGAGAGAGAAAACACAAGTGGGGGATGAGGAAGGACAGAGGGAGAAGCAGGCTCCCCACTGAGCAGGGAGCCCGACAACGGGCTTGAACCCAGGACCCAGGGATCATGACCTGAGCCAAAGGCAGAAGCTTAACCGACTGAGCCACCCAGGTGCCCCTAAAATTACCTTTTTATTTTCAACCACTCCTGAGTCCTTTGTTTATATGTGCCTCTATAAAATAGAGGACAGTTGTGGGGTTTTTAAATCTAATTTAAGACTTCTTTTCTTCCAATAGCTGGGCCCATTCCACTCACAATTTTGTTGTGACATATTTTTGTAAGGAGTTTCACAATCTATTTTATGTTTTATTTTTAGTGTTTTAATACTAAGTTTGTTTTCTATCTTTTCCTTAACTTGCCATGTTTTCTTTAAATGTTTTCCTCTCTGACAATATTGACGTGGGTTTTTAATTCTACTAGCGGAACTTCTGATATATTTAAATATTATTTAAATTCTATTTCTCAATGCATCAATTTTGGAGATTATTTCCGCTGATTCTTATTTATGAAAAAAGAAATCAATACTTTTATAAGTATAAGAATTTTATAATTCCTCCCATCTCTATCTTAATCCTTGGTATTTTTGATATAGACTAAAAATTTTATCTCAGTCTATTTGGGTTACATTTTATAACTTTTTCACAAAATCATATACATTTTGTTATAAGTGTAAGTTATTTAAGGCTTTATAATTGATTCAAAATCCTGAGGCAATTTTTTTAAAAAAAGATTTATAGATATCTATAATATGCCACCTTGTATTAAGAAAATACACATGTATCTGCTCACCCGGGCAAAGAAAAAAAAAAGCTTTATTTTATTTAATACGGTTAGCTTACATTTTAGAAGTATGTCAACATCTGTTCAAGCAATAGGGCAGATTAGATAATATGATACTTCTGAGAAAAACAATTTTAAAATTATTTTTAAAGGCTGGATAAAGTACATTTTACAATCCTTTCTAATGCGTTGCTGTACTGAGAAGAATGGATGGAATCAACAGAAATCTAAAAAGAAGTCAATAAAGGAACCGTCGAGGCAAGCAAATCCTGAGCTGGATCGTTCTTGAGAGCAACAAAGCCTAGATGTATTGACCTTCCCTCAGGAAATCACCGTGGCAAACAGGAGAACCCCTATAAGGAGCCAGGACCCGCAAAGGGCTAACGCCTCATTTTAGCTGGAAGGGTAAAAACACTTACAGCTGCAAGATTACTAGTACCCCAGATTATCCTGAATTTACTGCTAGAGGGAAAATAAAAATCTCTTCTGAGAAATCATAACTGTGTATCACATAAGTGTGAGGCTTGAATCCATACTACTTTGTAGCCTGGAAAAAATCTCATGAGATAATTTAAAATAGTCCTGGATTAGTAGTGCCTTAGGGTGACTGGCAAAAACAAATACATATCCTGTCTCCAGGAAAGGAACTTAAACACAGTCCTTCTTAAGAAAAGCCATTTAAAAAGGCCCAAGGAAGAATATGATTCACAGTTAAAACATAAAAGAAAATAAAACAAATGAGCAAATAAGCCACCATCTGTGAGAGATGGATGAAACAAAAGCCAAGAAATGTAAATTCAGAAAGAATATAAAACAATATTAAGAGGTATAGTTAATGTTATCTACAGTTATCTCCCAATAAAAAAGTATCCAGGGAATAAAAAACTATACTGAAGAACTGAGAAAAATAAAAAAAGAACCCAAAAGTAACTATGTTCAAGTCAATACACAGAGAGTAATTTTTGTTAATGTGAACTCTATCCAGCAAAGATATATTTCAAGGAAGTGATGACATAAAGACGTACTCAGATAGACAAAAACTGAGAGTTTCCCATCAGCACACTCTAAGGGAAATTCTACAGGACAGAAAAGTGATTCCAAATGGAAGACTTGAGATGCAAGAAAAATGAAGAGCAAACAAAGCGGTAATTGTGTAGATACATCTAAAGAAACACTTCAGGGGTGCCTGGATGGCTCAGTTCATTAAGTGTCTGACTCTTGATCAGCTCAGGTCTTGAACTCAGGGTCGTGAATTCAAGGCCCACGCTGGGCTCCACACTGGGGGGAGGGGAGGGGAGGGGAGGGAAGGGGAGGGGAGGGGAGGGGAGGGGAGGGAAGGGAAGGGAAGGGGAGGGGAGGGGAGGGAAGGGAAGGGAAGGGGAGGGAAGGGAGAAAGAAAGAAAGAAATACACACTCCAGTGAACTTAAGATTTTTGGCAAGGTCTTCTTCTTACCCACAGAAATCCCCAGGGCAGGGAACTATTAAAGGCATAGCTGCCTGTGCAGAACACATATAAGAAAAAATGTGGTGAACAAAACGCAGTAATTATCCCCTAAAAGTATCCTCCCAGCAAGACAAGGTCTCTGCCTTCATGGAGACTACATTCTAGTGAGAAAGCCGGATAAACAATCACACAAATCACAGATAAATACATAATTACAGATTCAGCTAAATTCTCTGGAGAAGCATGTGATACTAACACACAAGAGAGTGAGATGGACTTCGGAAGGTCAGAAGAGGCTACAATTTGTGTGAGGTACTCTGCTGTTCTTAGGGACAATGCTGTTGAGCAAGGCAAGACCAAGGAAGAGTGACCCCAGAGACAGACAGGCAGAGTGAAATTAACTGACCTCAGGAGTATAAAGAATAAAGAGCCGACTAACGCCTGGCAGGGATATAGTGTCATCCCCTCAATTAAGTTACAAAAGTGAAAGAATTAGAACTGATATACATAGAATACACTTTAGATATTGTAGACACAAAAGCTTTTTCTAAATCACATATTCCAGGAAACTACTTCACGAAGGTCAACGTATAAACAAGCTTGCAAAAATAAAGCAACAAAAACAAACAAACAAACAAAAAACAAAACAGCCAAATGACTAAGAATATGGGATTTGGGAATCTAAATCCAGGCTCTCAAAGTCAAGCACTTCCTGAGGCTCGCACACCCTGCAGACCCCTGGCCTCTTGTTGCCTGCCCTTCATGACCTCTGCAAACCACTTCCCCCCATTCTCTTTCACACAGAGAAGAAGAGGGTCATCCCATGGGGCTGTCTTAGTTCCAGGGTTCACTCCTTTTCATGTAAACAGCTAGAAATGCTGAGTCCAGGATGCAGGCTTCAGCAGAGAATTGGACTGGTCCAAGTTTGGGTCACAAACAGCTGGGATTGAAGGGAAAGGGTCACGTGGTATATACGCAGCTGCCAGGACCACGCAAGCCCTGTGGGTCGTCTGCAGACCCCAGGGGCGTCATAAGGAGGAGATGTGCACTCTCATGATCACCCTGAGCCAACATACACACCAGTACATTTTAAATACAATTGCAAATTATGTAATAGTTTCCTAAAAGGCAAAATTTTAGAAATAAATTTTTAGAATGAACAGGAAAGAATGAGATCTATTTGTCATTTTAGTAGCTTAGCCATTAGCCTAAAATATTATTTAAAGTTTTTAGTAGTAGTGATATCTGAATAATTCAATTTAATAAACACTCTTGTCCTGTACATGGAAGGCACTAGGAGAGATGCTGGGTGAATGAGAAGATGATTAAGAAAAGGTCCTTGCCCTAAAGAGCTTTTAATCCTGTAACATAAATTTTTTTTTTTTAAGATTTTATTTATTTGAGAGAGCGAGAAAGAGAGAAAGAGAGAGAGAGAGCACATGAGAGGGGGGAGGGTCAGAGGGAGAAGCAGGCTCCCTGCTGAGCAGGGAGCCCGATGTGGGACTCGATCCCGGGACTCCAGGATCATGACCTGAGCCAAAGGCAGTCGCTTAACCGACTGAGCCACCCAGGCGCCCCTGTAACATAAATTTTTACTATGCAAGGGGAAAAGGAAGGGCTGCAGAAATGAAGAGGATCAATTATGGGTTGAGTAAGTCAGCCAAGAAATATTTTTGTGCAACTACTGTTCATCCTTTGCACTACTGTATTATTCAGGAGTACTATCAAACATCTCAGAATACTTGCATCTCTACTCCTATTAACATTTTATATAATATAAATAGCACACATTTTGATTACTCATGAATACAAGTATTATATTGAAAAAAAATACATTCCAAATATCAAATAACAATGCCTAACACGTAAGAAATACATAGTAAAAATTTTCCAAATATATTTATAAATGATCTCTATATATTTTAACTACAAATATAATTCTTACTGGCTCAGAATATTATTCTAAAATGTTATGTATGTGGTTTTAATATCATAACAAAAATCAAATGCCAGTAGCTGAACATCTTGAAGTACTTTTGGAAGTCCTTTCTACACACTGCATTGACGGCGGGCTGTGCTTTGACTAAGTTAAACCAGAAACACCTATTGCACAGAAGACTGGAGCAGGTACACCCAAGAAGCCTCGTGCCATTGACAGTGTGAGTGACGGCCACCACAGCTCAGGGACCCCCACTTAGTAACTCCGTCCAAGCACTGCTGGAGTTGCCTTAAAGAAATCTAAAAAAATCACATAAAAAAAATGCTAAACTTTTGTTCTCATTTTACTCTCCTGAAGTCTGTGTGTTGCAAGGGCATACACTGTCCATGATGCCCCAGTCCACAGTGCTGAAACAGCTTCTGTTCAAAACAGTAAGTCTAGAAATGCCATTCCTAAGATAGGATACCATAAACCAAAACTAAAACAATAAATAAATTATAAGATTTTATGCCCAAATGTTGCCACGCTGCTAAACTTTTCAGCTGGCAATAACTGTATATGGAAACGGAACACAAAATGAGTTTCAAGTACCTAATATCCATGCATCTGTTAAGTTGTTTGTAACCCAGTGTATTTTTTTAAAAAAGCTTATGACATTTTCTTATCTAGAGCACCAAAATCTAAATTTAGATACTTACATTATTGCACTCTCCAAGGAAATACAGTGCAAATCCATCAGCTTTTGTGGCTGCCAAAGTAATAAAAAGGGAAGAAACTAATCTCAATGGAAGAATAGACCATGTATGAACTCTTTAAGGTGAGACCTCAGATAGGAGTCTTTGTGAAATGACTGTTAACATAATTAATGGTCATGCAGTCAACCAAGCAGATTAATTTATGACTTTACTCAATCACATAATCAGAGCATTTTCAAGATGTGACATCCTCAAATGCATATAGCAGTCGATGCACTATGTAATAGTATCTTTGTGAAACTTTAAGCATCACAATTATTGGAAATATTTTTTTAAGAACTGTATTTAATTTTTAAAGTATGAAAAATACCAGATGTGATATTCATAATAATGAATAATCAGTATTAGCATCAACCAAAAAGGATGATATATAAATATATATATATATCTCTCTCTCCACATATCATGTCTGAAGAGAATATGATGTAAACTTTCCTAAAACCGCTTCAGGGCCATCTGAAGGCAATTATCATGGCAGATAACACATACTATTATCAGAGGACTGCCTGAATGTAGACCCCTGCTTCCCTCCTTTTTTACTCATGTGGCTGTGGGTAAAATATTCAGCCTGTTTTTACCACAGCTTCCTCAACAGTAAAATGGCAATAACAGTGTATAAATCTGTCATCTCCCTAAATAAATTTAAAATGGTTTTTGTTCCTTAAAAGTTAATGATTTCCTTCATAAAGATGTGATTTAATTCAATAAAACTATACTTTCCAAAGAAAACTAGGTTTTATTTAGAAAGCATAGTACATTCCATTTATAACTGGCAGATACTTTTTTGGGATTAGATAATTTAGGAACTTTTAGGTTTGACTCGTTCTGGTAGTTTCATAATAAAATATTTTCATTTCATATTTAGCCCAAGAATAGAAGTAAATAAATGACTTGCACTTGCCTTGTAGTAAGTATATTAACTTTCTCCATTTTCTGCAATGGAATAAAAGAAACTTCGGTTCAAATTTTCTACCAGGAGGAATACAGAACATTTCTTACCTATTTTAATGATGCTACTCAATTCATAGAGGAGTAGCTGGTTGTCTCCTCCTGTATCCAACCGTTGTTCTATGTAGCTGTTTAGTTCATACACAACGCCCTGCATATTCGTGTCTTGGTACTTTTAATAAAAAGAAAGAAAGAAGGAAGAAAGAAAATAATTAAATAAAATTAAAATCCCTTAGTTTATAAAACATACTATTAACATACACAACTTTATATACTTTCTTTCATGCTTTTACACATTATGCTTTTAAAGAGCATTGTTTAAATATTATAATCTACTACAAAAATAGATTGGGGCGCCTGGGTGGCTCAGCCATTAAGCGTCTGCCTTCTGCTCAGGTCATGATTCCAGGGTCCTGGGATCGAGCCCCACATCGGGCTCCCTGCTCGGCGGGAAGCCTGCTTCTCCCCCTGCTTTTGTTCCCTCTCTCGCTGTGTCTCTCTCTGTCAAATAAATAAATAAAATCTTTAAAAAAAATAAAAATAGACTGAAAATTAAAATTGCTAGGATTTAGAATTATAGATTCCATGTGTACTTACTTATATTAAAATATCAAATTTTACAAATTATCTCTTTATTTCTGAAGTTTTATATATAATCAGTGAAAGTAGTACAAGAGTTTGCTAGAAAAGTGAACTGATATGCACTGCACTGGGGGAAGCAGAGTTTATTCCTCTCCATCATCCTCACCAATGGAGCCACCACCCTAGGCGGATCTCCGCTCTTCCCTAGACACGAGGCAGTGGCTCTCACAGTTGCTGTCACGGCCCTACCAGCTGCCCCACTGCAAGTCCAAAGCTCTGGGCTTCACTGTAGTAGCAGGGACAACAGCAGGTGGATGGGGTTTGGGAAAAAGGCGGAAGCAAAATCGTAGCTACTTCCGGCACAAGCCAGCACTGTGTCTTCTCTAAAAGTACTGAAAAGCTGCCTTCCACCAAGCTTCCCTTCCTAAGCCTATTCTCCGAACAAGAGCCATGGTACATTTTATAAAAAATACAATTCTGTCATTCCCTGGCTTAAAATATACTTGAGGCTTCCCACTGTACTTAGAATAACAGACTCCACGCAGGACGGCCTCCCACATTCTACAAAATGCCCTTACTGTCTGCCTACAACACTGTCTCAAGCCACCTTTCTCTTTGTTGACTATTCAGATATCTTTCGCTCCTGAAGATTTATTACTTGCCGTTATTCTTTTGTCAAAATTCCAGTACAGTTAACATACAGGGCTACATTAGTGTCAGGTGTACAATATAGTGATTCATCACTTCCATACATCACCTGGTGCTCATCACAGGTGCCCTCCTTCATCCCCAACACCTGTTTCCCCCATCCCCCCACCCACCTTCCCTCTGTAACCATCAGTGTGTTCTCTAGAGTCAAAAGTCTGTTTCTTGGTTTGTTTTTCTCCTCTCTCTTTCCCCCCACCTTTGTCTTTCCACTTGTTTTGTTTCTTAAGTTCCACACAGGAGCGAAATCATATGGTATTTGTCTTTCTCTGACTGACTTATTTTGCTTAGCATTATACTCTCTAGCTCCAACCACATCGTTGCAAACACTTGCCATTATTTTTGAGTACTGTTCTCAATCAATGTCTGGGGAATGAGTGAATGTGAATAAATACATGAAAGAATGGATGAATCAATCAATCATTCCACAAATAGGAACTGGCAGTCCTGACCATCTACTATACACAGGCACTCTTCTAGACAGAAGAGATGCTAGGGAATTAACAGAATAAAGTTCTAGGCTTCAAGGAACTTACATTCTAGGTGGAAGAAAATAAATAAGTGAATATTATAGTGTGACAGGGGGTGATAGGTGCTATGCAGAAAAGGGAGCAGGGAAGGCCAATAGCCAAGACCTTTGGAGGGAGAGAGTTACCCTTTTAAATAGGATGGACAGGGAGGGAAAGCTTCACTGGCATGGGACATCTGAACAGACTCCAATGGAACCTAATACCTCTTCCCCTGGAATCAGCCTACCCTTGCCTACCTTCCTTATCAGGGACTGCTAATTACCCACCACTTCTCTCTGCTTCTGACCTATAAGCAGACTCTAGTCCACGCAGGCCCCAGAAAATGAAGTATGAAGGATGACTTGTCTCAAGGTGCAATACATACCAAAAAGAGTAAGACACTACTTTTTAGAGATCCAAACACCATTATGGGTCCCAGGCAGAGGGCAGTGGACATCAGGTGAGCAACGGAGATGTAGCTCAGGTCTGCCTCAGAAGTGAGCCCCAGTAGGTTTTCAAACACCTGTGGTAACTACAGTTTTAGAAGGCACTTTTGGAACAGGCATCCTCAGAAACTGACAGAATTCCACCCTGAGGGATCCCCACTGAAAAGGAGTGAAGATGTGAGACTTGTAGAAATCTGGAGGAAGAGCTTCCCAAGCAGAGAGAACAACAGAAATAAACTAGTGAACATGACCTCCTACCGAGCATCTCACGCTTCAGCACCGACTTCGAGAATGACCGACTGTCCCCTTAGACTGACTCACTGCCGCCACTCCTTGTGTCCTCTCCCAAATCAGCTTCTCTGCTCTGTGTGTGCTCTGCTCCCACACTGCTGAGCCTTACGGACCCAGGGTCGGCTTCCCCCAGCCCCTTGAGCCTGTGCATCCTACTTGCTTTGTTGCACACTCAACCATGGTAAACCACTGGCCTCCTGACCAAGTTTTGTGATTTTTTGCTAAAAGTTTATCTGGTTAGCAGTTATCATAACTTCCCAGTTACTCTCTAGCTGCAGATATTCTCCAAGGCCTACTCTTGCACAGATACCACTGTGGGAGCGAAAGCCTGCACGAAAAAATCACGAACACTCTGAAATTCTAATGCCGACCAAGCACGACAGCATTGTATGGGGCCACAAAAGCTCATGCTGTTCTTTTATCATCTGTAAACAAGATCCTATTTGATGACTGCCAGTTTTGAAGAATTCCAGAGAAAAGATTCTACTCTAACATGCCCTCTCTCTCCCTCACCACTAATTAGAACCATTCGTTTTGTATTTTTCCCCCCAAAGTCCTGGGAAAGAGCTTATCTGAGGCTGAAGCTAACCCAAAGAAAAGCTAGGCTAAGAGAAATAAAGAGACTAAGTCATAATGACAGAGTTTGAATCCCTAGATTCAGACACACAAAAACCATGCCTAAAAACCCATCCATAGACATAGACTGTTCAAGAACCATTAAGTCTCTGAACACTTCCTTTTTCTTCTGGGGAGGGGCACTTTAGCTAGCCTCAGGTGGGCTCCTAGTCACCCCACAGAAGAGTCCCTATAAAAATGATACGCAGGTAGTTTCCTTTCTCTGACAATGTAATTCTGAAAGTACACCTGTTCCTGGGACCTGTGTGCAGTGCTGAGAGGGAAGAACAGCTATTCACTGTCTCTTCTGGAAGGACTGGGTTGTCAGACAAGTGAGAACAAGAAGTCATGTCTCAATATGGGCAGTTCATCCTGGGGTTTCCTTTCGCCGAGTCTCTGAGATTTCCTTTTCTCATTTACAGAACAGGAGGCTGAAGCGCACTGCCTTTAAAATACCTTTCGGGGTACCTGGGTGGCTCAGTTGTTGAGCGTCTACTTTCGGCTCAGGTCCTGGGATCGAGCCCCATATCGGGCTCCCTGCTTGGCAGGAAGCCTGCTTCTCCCTCTCCCTCTGCCTCTGCTTTTGTTCCTACTCTCGCTCTCTCTCTCTCTGTCAAATAAATAAATAAAATCTTTAAAAAAAATACCTTTCAGTACTCGCTGTCTATGATAATATATGACCTAGGATTTTCATTTTGTCATTAAGCTTCAAATTCTAATAGATGGGTTAGTATACCCTGCTTCCTTTGATTGTCGAAGACAACTGCATCATAAGAGCAAAATGTTTTATTATGGTTACTATTACATATTAATGTACTATTAACTCTCAAATATTAAAGCCCTATCCACATAGTGAATCATTCAAACCATAATATACTGTAAAACTTAATATATAAATGTGAAGTAGTAAGCATAATGATTGTTGGGCTGTTGGCCTCCAGCCATCTTGCTTCTCAGGATGAGCATTACATAAGGAAAGGCAGAGGAAACACGTGGAGGTGAATGTCAAATCACACCCTTCCATGCACTCTTTGGAAACAATGTGATGAAGGAAGCTTACCAAGGGATCTATTCAATTCGGTTAAATAAACTTTCAAGACCAAAGCTTCACTAACAGAAAATCACAAGAGTATATTAATGAAGTTGCTCAGGGCGCCTGGGTGGCTCAGTTGTTAAGCGTCTGCCTTCAGCTCAGGTCATGGTCCCGGGGTCCTGGGATGGAGCCCTGCATCGAACTCCCTGCTCAGTGGGGAATCTGCTTCTCCCTCTCCCACTCCCCCTGCTTGTGTTCCCTCTCTCGCTGTCAAAAAATAAATAAAATCTTAAAAAAAAAAACCACTGGTATTTGTATAGCATTTTAACTTCACAAAGTCCTTTCACTGCCTTTATTCTACGCAAGACCCCATCCAAAGCATATACTATCACTGAGACTTTCATAATTCCAGAAGTTAGAATTCTCAGGTAGAATGAGTTGGGCAATGCATAACTTCTCGAACCTTGGAATCCAACTGGATGCTGCCACCCTCATTTTCTGTTCCACACTGATTTTCAAGTAGAGCTTGCTTTCCATTAGAGCAACTTCTGAAAACATGGGTTTGCAAAGATGTGACTTTACTGAAAGGACTGCAGTGACCAAATACTGGAACTGTGAACTCTGTCCAGCTCTGTCTGACACATATCATTATGTTTCCCATAGAACTTTTTTTTTCCCCCATAGAACTTTAATGGGTCCTGAGCCACTCTTGTGAGTTTGCTGTGATGCCTAAGAGCACTTGGAACAGTTGGGGAACTAGGAGGACAGTGACTCCATCACCTGGAGGGGAATAATGTTTTATGAGATATGATGGTAACAAGTGGAGCAGTACTCATCCTTGGTGATAGCTGGTTCAGCCCAGAGAACAAACGCTCCCAGACTTGCTAGCGTGAATTAGTTGTTTAAACACAGATGGGAAAACCACTTCACCAGGAGAGGTTAGATGCAATTCAAGAACGAAATGAGAGCTTGAACGGTGTGAAGTCTGTGATCCCTGCTGTCCTGAGAGCCCATGATTCCATGAGGGATCACTGGCCTGTCCTGAAGGGCTAGGACAATTCACTAGAAAACATGATGAGACAGGGGTTGGATAAACACAGAAGAGTGTGCAAAAACAGGTTTTAGTTTTTAGTATAATCCTCAATAATTGAATAATATCTTCTCATTCTTTAAATTTTTCCTATTTCTTTTATAATTTCCCTTTTTTGTAATTTATCTTTGACATAATTTCAAACTTATAAAAAACCGCAAGAATACAAAAAACTCCTCGATGCCATCGATATTGACATTTTGTCCTATTTGCTTTCTCATTCTCAGTTAATTCTGCCTTCCTTCCTCTTTACCTATTATCTATTATTCTATCTACACACACACAATAGTCATAAATATTTTTTTCTGAATATGTGAGAACATGCTGGTGTGCTCTTTACCCCACAACTTCACTGTGTATTTCCTAAGAAACAGAATATTCTCTTACATAGTTACAACATAGTTACCATGATCAGAAATTTTAACATTGCCACAACAATATTAGCTAATTAAAACTCCACATTCAAATGCCAATAATATCCTTACAGTTATCCATCCTGCTGCGCCAGGGTCAAATCCCAGATCACATATGGCATTTGGTTGTCATGCCTCTTTGGTATACTTTAATGTGGAACAATTCCACAGTCTTTCCATTGTGCTTCTTGAACCTGATGTTTTGTATAATGTGGGTCAATTAGGATTCGTCTGATGTTTTCTCAAGACTAGAATCAGGTTTGCATTTTTGGCAACAGTACAGTGGAAGTGCTGGGGCCAGAACTCTATCATCCCTCCTGTATTTGGTACTTGGCATTCCACTGGGAAGAAGAGCTTTCCATTCTTCTCATTCATTCATTCATTCATTCATTTATGTGAGTCTGGACTCACCGATTCTTATTTTATTCAATAGGTTACCATCCATTAATATTGTCATATATGCATTTTAATTCTCCCATTATCCCAGATTTGACCAGTAGGAATCCCCTCAAGATAGCTCCTGTAACCCTCTGACATTCTTCATGATTCTTACCACACTTTCTTACTTTCTCATCACGTATTTTCCCAGCCCTGGTATTAGCCATTTGTTTCTCAAAGAAATACAAGTTCCTTTTAATGGAGAGGGGCATTTAAAATCTAAGCACAGGAGTTGTATGTGACACTGCTGTCAAGGCCTCTAGGCGTCTCATTTATGTAAACAGTGTACAGATGAGAAGCCCTCATATAAATATATATACATATATACAAATGGGTAAGTCTGTATTTATCTACTTACATGTATGTATAGGGATAACAAAAACTATGAATTCATACTAATACCTCTAGTTCCAGCTAACAATTCAGTGTGCATTCTACTACTCCCCATTTCCATATTTGTAATTCCCTCATGCAACAGTGAGAAATCTTACTGACAACAGCCTTAATATATTTATACCCCTTCTCAGGCCTAGAATATACATAAGTAGTTTCAGAAATGCTAAGCCATACCACTGAAAGCAGCAAACCTAAGGTGTCAATATTTTTTTTAGATTTTTAGGTAAATTAAAGAAACACTAAAATGTACAATTCATTAAACTCTGACAAGTAGATAAATCCTTATAACATATATACTTATTAAGACATACAAAATCAACACACTGAAATCATTTTTATGCACTAACAACAAGCTATTTATAACAGCATCAAAAAATAATAAAATATTTGGGAATAAATTTAACCAAGGAGATGTAAGATATGTAGACTGAAACTTATAAAAAATTGAAAAATGAAAGAGAAGACACAAAACAAATGGAAAGAAATTCCATGTTCAGGGATTGGAAGAATTAATATAGTTAAAATGTCAATAGTTTCCAAAGGGGTCTAGTCATTCAATGCAATCCCTATCAAAATTCCAAGTTTTTTTTTTCCCACAGAAAGAGAAAAAACAACCCTAAAATGTGTATGGAACCACAAAGACCCTGAAAATCCAAAGCAATCTTGAGAAAAAAGAACAAAACTAGAAGCATCACACTTCCTGATTTCAAACTGTATCATTATAAGGCTCTAGTAATCAAAATAATATGGTACTGGCATAAAAAGAGATACAAAGATGAATGGAATAGAACAGAGAACTCAGAAATACACACAGGCATATACAGTCAACTTACTTTAAGAAGGGCACCAAGAATATACAATGTGGAAAAGACAGTCTCTTCAATAAATGGTGCTGGAGAAACTGGATATCCACATGCAGAAGAATGAAACTGGACCCTTATCTTTCAGCATACATAAAAATCAACTCAAATGAATTAAAGACTTATATTTAAGACCTGAAACTGTAAAACTCCTAGAGGAAATCACAAGGAAAACACAGTTCCTTGACACTTGTCTTGGCAATGATTTTTTGGATATGTTATCAAAAGCACAGGCAACAAAGGTAAAATAAATAAGTGGGATTACGTCAAACTAAAAAGCTTCTGCACAGCGAAGGAAACTGTCACCAAAATGAAAAGGCAAACCACAGAATGGGAGAAAATATTTCAAACCATTTATCTGATAAAGAAGTAATATCTAAGATATGAAAAAAAACCCCACTCATACAACTGAATAGAAAAATAATCCCAAATAACTCAATTAAAAAATGGGTAGAGGGGCTGAACAGACATTT
This sequence comes from Zalophus californianus, assembly GCF_009762305.2. Lineage (NCBI taxonomy): Eukaryota > Metazoa > Chordata > Mammalia > Carnivora > Otariidae > Zalophus > Zalophus californianus. The sequence continues at coordinate 3,875,873 of NC_045601.1, read as the reverse complement.
TCCAAAGAAGACATACAAATGGCCAACGGGTGCAGGAAAAGGTGTTTAATATCACTAATCATCAGGAAAATGCAAATCAAAATCACCATGAGATATCATCTCACACCTGTTAGGATGGCTATCATCACAAAGATGAGAGATAACAAGTGTCGGTGGGGGGTGGAGAAAAGGGAGCCCTTGGGTACCAGGGGTGGGAATGTGAACTGATGCTGTTACTATGGAAAACAGTACGGAGGTTTCTCAAAAAATTAAAACCAGAACTATCAAATAATCCAGCAATCTTTTTTCTGGGTATATGTTTGAGAGAAATGAAATCACTATCTCAGAGAGATATCCGCACCTATGTTCACTCCAGCAGTTTTCACAATAGCCAAGATATGAAAATAACCGAAGTGTCTGGCAACAGATGAATGTATAAAGAAAATGTCACACACACACAAACACACATAATTGTGTATGTATATATAATATATATACATACATAAATATATGCATAATTTATAATTTTGTGTAGCATTTGCGCGCGCACGCGTGTGTGTGTGTATGTGTATATGGCATTAGAATATTGTATTCAGCCCCCAAAAATGGAGGAAATCCTGCTATTTGTGGTAACATGGATGAACCTAGAGGGCATTATGCTAAGTAAAATAAACTAGACACAGAAAGACAAACACTGTATTATCTCACTTACATGTGGAATCTAAAAAGCCAAACTCACGGAAATACAGATTAGATTGGCAGGTGTCAGGGGCTGATGTGTGGAGAAAATGGGGAGAAGTCAGTCAAAGGTTACAAACCTTTCTGGTGGGATGCAAACTGGTGCAGCCACTGTGGAACACAGTATGGACGTTTCTCAAAAACTTGAAAATAGAATTACCATATGATCCAGTAATTCCATTACTGAGTATTTACCTAAAGGTTATGAAAACACTAATTTGAAAAGCTATATGCACCCTCGGGACGTCTGGGTGGCTCAGTCGTTAAGCGTCTGCCTTTGGCTCGGGTCATGGTCCCGGGGTCCTGGGATCAAACCCCGCATCGGGCTCCCTGCTCAGCGGGAAGCCTGCTTCTCCCTCTCCCACTCCCCCTGCTTGTGTTCCCTCTCTCACTGTGTCTCTGTCAAATAAATAAATAAAATCTTAAAAAAAAAAAAGAAAAGCTATATGCACCTTATATTTATTGCAGCATTATTTACAACAGCCAAGTGTCCATGAACAGATGAATGGACAAAGATGTGGTGTGTGTGTGTATAATATTACTCAGCCATAAAACAGAACGAAATCTTACCATTTACACCAACTCGGATGGATCTAGAGGGTACAGTGCTAAGTGAAATAAGTCAGAGAGAGACAAATACCATATGATTTCACCCATATGTGGAATTTAAGAAACAAAACAAACAAGCAAAGAAAAAAAGAGACTCTCATATACAGAGAACAAACTGATGGTTACCAGAGGAGAGGTGGGTGGGAGGGACGGGTGAAACAGGTGATGGGGATTGGAGGAGACACTGTGATGAGTAAAGGTGATGCACAGAACTACTGAATCACTATGTTGTACACCTGAAACTAACAGAACACTGTAGGCTAATTATACTGGAGTTAAAATTTTTTAAAAAGATTATCATTAAAAAAGAGAGAGAGGACCTTAGAGATTAAAACAGACATAGACATATCAATCCAATGCCACATGTACCCTTTTAAGGATCCTAATTCAAACAAACAACTGTAAAAAGAATCTTTTCAGAGAGTTGAGAAAAACTGAATCTGGCCCAAGTATTAAGATATTGTTAAGTGTGATTATTGTCAGGCATGAAAATGGCATGTAATTGAGGTTTTTTTTTTTTTTTAATGTCATTTCCTATTAGAAATCTATACTGAAGTCTTTATGGCTGAAATTACATGATGACTGAGATCTGCTTTAAACTACACCAGCAAGCTAATGCAACAGGAATAGCAAAATGATCATCATTGAAGCTGGATGACACGTACACGGTGGTCAACATGCAATTCTCTCTACTTGTATGCAGAGAAAATGTCTACAAACAAAAGTTAAAATGGAAAGAAAGGGAGAAAGCAATAAGAGGCTCAGGAAAGCATCGATCCCTCCCCTGCTCATTTACTGAGCAGCTTTTCTGTGTGTCCAAAAATGACTGAAACGATCTACACTGTGAGTTTAAGAAAGCAAAGCACTCAAAGGCTGCAAGGGCATTCAGTGGTTAAGTGACAATCCCAGACAATGATAGGAGGTCACTTCAAATCTGTGATTAACTTCTACATGAATAACTGTGGAATAATAAATATATATATATATTGGGGAAAAAAAGGTTATAAACTTTCAGTTGTAAGATGAAAAAGTTCCAGGACCTGATGTACAGAATGGTGCCTACAACTAAAAATACCGTAGTGTATACTTGAAAACTGCTGAGGTAGATCAGTGTTCTCACCACACCCACACCCCAACTGTGTGAGGTGACGGGTGTGCTCATTAACTTGATCGCAAGAATCACTTCACAATGCACATCTATATCACGTGGTGTACACCAAAATGGACACATATATACAATTATTATTTGTCAAAAATAAAAAATAATTTTAAAAGAAATTTTTAATAATAAACATCTCCATAATAATCATAATAATAGAGGACACAGAACATTTAATCTCTTTATAAAATCTCTCCCATAATCCTTCTTAATCAACCCCTGCCCCCAAGGCAGCCACTGTTTCTGACTTCTTTCCACCACAGATTAGCCTTGTTTTGATTTTTAGAATTTTATCGAAATGGACTGATACAATACACACTGTTTTTAAACCCTGCTTTATCTGTCTGACATAGTATCACTGAGATTCATGCATGTTGCTGTGTGTTCCAGTACTTTGCTCCTTTCTATTGCGAGTTGCATTCTGTTGCATGAATAAAGACAAATGATATGTTTACCCGTTCTACCACTGTTGATTGTTTGGGATGTTCATGTTTTCCAGCTCTGGGCTATTAAGAAAAAAGCTAGGATGAACATCTTTCTGTTTTCAGTTATCTTAGGCAACTACATAAGAGTAGTAAAATTCGTGGGTCAGAGGGTAAATGTATGCTTAACTTTACAAGAAACTGCCAAACTTTTACAATACTACATATTAAGGACAATGTTACCAAAATGATTTAGATATTTTAGATTAAAATAAATGATAGAGGTCATTTATGTTACACAAACATCACTGGTGGAAAAATTCTAACTATTCTAAGAATGAGTGATCACAAGGAAGAGTTATGGAAGGCTGTGAACCTCACAGACAAAGAGAATGGGGGTATGTAGCAAAGAGGGTGCTGCTGACCCTTTTGCAAATGCTTATTTTAAGAAGTTTTAAAATCCCGAATATTAGCCAAGGGACTAGGACACTCACCCTGAATCCTAATACTACAGGGAAAAAAAAAAAAGGAAAGAAAAGAAAAGCAAAGCAGCAGCAGCTAGTTGCCTTCGTTGCTCTGCTATGTAACTGGGCACAGAGGAAATGCTCCACACAGAGTCGTCTCAAAGTGTGGTACAGGGCAGGAGGGCAGGTGCACCTGCAGCTCAGCGTGGAAGCTCAGAGGAAGCCCTTCACAGAAAGCTAGGAAGGGTACAGAACCTCGGAGGCCACGGGGGAACAGTACAGTAGGGTACAAGGTGAGACGTGGAATCCCTGTTAGAGGTGGTGGAGGCCAGCTGCTGGGATTCTGTAGGTCAGGTATTCTTAAAAACAGGTTAGCTCGACACAAGGAAACAAATAATAAAAACTTAATATTCCTGAAGAACATTACTGTAAGTTTCCAAAGGGGTTTCTATAATGTTAACTAATATTAACTCATTTAATTTAGGAAGAAAAAGGTCCATGAGATGAAGGGCTTTCCTTAATAATAATTTAGGAAAAAGGAATCCATGAGATAAAACAGTTTTAAATCACTGATGGATACAACAAGCATTTCTAGTAAGTTTAAGGCTGCTAGCAGAAAAGGATTCACCCATCAGGGCAGATGAATAATAAAGTTAAGGAAACAAAAGATGTATCTAAGTGCTTAACCCAATAGATGTATTTCTGAATGTCAGTATGTAATTAAGTCTTTTTTAAGCAAATATTTCCTCAGCAGTATGTCAAGCACTATTACAGGTATCAGATAAAGCTCCTACTCTCATGGAGTTTAAATGCTAGTTGGGGAAAATAGATAAAAAGCTATCAGCTCAGCTTTAGAGGGGAGCGGGGTGGGGGGAATGGGTTGGCCCGGTGATGGGTATTAAAGAGGGCACGTACTGCATGGAGCACTGGGTGGTACACAAAAACAATGGATCGTGGACCACCACATCAAAAACTAATGATGTATTGTATGGTGACTAACATAATAAAATAAAATTTTAAAAAAGCAAAAAAAAAAAAAAAAAAAGAAGGTATCAGGTTGTGATAACATCTATGACAAAATAAAAACATTTTTATGACTTTGTTGCCATTTTAATTTAATGAACTGTAATCCAGGAGGAAGTCAATTTTATGTGCAGCAACTCTATGACTAGACCATTAGTATATTCTTTTTCATACGATAAAGAAATGTGCCTTTAATCAGCTTTTGACTCTGTGGACTAAGACCAGCTATGTGTACAGGCTTAATATAGTCCCTCTGTAGTTAAGTACTTCTGAAAGTCTATCCTCTAAAACAGAGCTGCGGTTGCCAAGAACTGTCTGACAAAATAGGTATTAATATAAAATCTTGCAAAAGAGGAATCTGTTTAGTTTCCCCTTTAAAATTTGTTTTTTGTAACGGTTTGATACTGCTGTTTAGGTGAACCAACACCTTGCCTACTGCCACTGTGACTAATAGGATGGATCAGCAAAATCTTTCACAGGCAGATGATCCATGTGTTTAATCTATTGTTAAGATTATGGGCTTCATCTTAAATACAAGCAAACAAAAATCACTGTCTTTAAATAGTCAGTATGAAATATTTCCATATAGCAGAATGATGCACTTCGGTTATATAATTCTTTCAGGAAGCCAAGATGCTTAGAACTGATATTCCACACAGGTTTCTCATGTTTCTGTCGTTATTGTTAATAACTAGCAGCAAAGCCTCTGAAACGAAATTTAGGCTAAAACTAACCATTACATGCTTTATAAGAAACCTTATTTTGGGTTTCCATAAAACTCAGGTTGCCTAAAGCTGTTTTGGCCTGTGTAATAAGGAAAACATGGACTTTGCTTGTAGGCGTCCCATATTCCTCCCTAAACTGGGGTGATTTTCCAATGTAATAAGAAATACTTGGGCTCTATGATATTCAAAATGCCAGAATTTCATTTTACCTGACGGGAACATTACATCTACCGTCTGTTCTTTTGGTTTCTCAGTCTTACAGATATGCTGATAATCAATGGGGACAGGTTACCTGCCTGCCCTCCAGGGCCCTGTTTATAAGTGTAATCGTTAACTGTCCAAGGCCCACCTCTTAGCTGAAGTCTGATTAAAGGAAATTATATTCAGGAAGATTCTAAAGACATGCTTTCTGTCTGCTTCTCTGCATGTTCTAACTTCTATCCTTGGGCCACAGAACGATAGCCCAGGATTATCTACTAGAGGGAAGATATAGGTAACATGAGAAATTACTCCAGAAAATTCTAACATGTGTCTACGCTACTCCAGCCACCTGTATATTACTTCATTTACTTAACATTGAACCACATTTTAATATTACGCCTTTGAAACTAACGATTGATGTAAAATCAGATCTATAAACTGATTTGCATTTTTATGAAACTCAATAAAACTTTGCCCTGAAAAAAATGGATCGGTACTCTTCCCTTAGAGAATAAGTGAAGTGCCTTCCCTTGGGTCATGCTTCACGCGTCTGGAATTGAAAGCCAAGTCTTCTACTTAGTCAGAGGAAAGTACTGACTACTCAAAAATTTTTTTCTCTTCTTCTTCCACTGTTTTGTTGTTATACTTATTTTTCTGATAACCAATTCAAAGTCTTTTATAGATGATACGGTATGAAAAGAAATGGAAAACGAGTAAATGGGGCTCAGTTCTAAAGGAAAAGACTGATCTGCCACAAGGAGGCTCCAGAGGTGGGCGAGGCAGCGTCCCTCCAGCGTTCTTCCTCCCCTGTCCTGTATCAGCACATTTCCTCTCCCCCGGATCACTCCCATAAATACATGTGCACACTGTCATTTACCCCTTTTTTTAAAAAAGAAAAAACATTTTAAAAACCAAACATTCCAGGAATGGAGGGGTGAACAAAATGAACAAAGAAGGTCAAAAGGTACACATGTCCATTTATAAAATAAGGAAGTCCCAGGGACGTCATGTACAGCATGGTGACTACAGTCAACAATACTGTATTACGTGTTTCAAAGTTGCTAAGAGAGTAGATCTTAAAAGACCTCATCACAAGACAAAAATGTGACTATGTGTGGTGATGTGTGTTCATCAGACTCACGAGGGTGATCACTTCACAGCATTACAGACACTGAATCACTGTGCATTGTGTCATACACCTGAACTAATAAAATGTCTCATGTCGATTATGGCTCAGTAAAAAGAGTATTGATCCCCCCCCCCCATCTAGCTCCCCCACCTCTCTTCCCCCTCTCCCTCTTAAGGCAAAACTCCATAAGATGACTGTCTATATTCACTGCCTTCAATTTCTCTTTTCTCTTCCTCAAACTCACTCTAATCGTTCCAGTGAAACAGCTCTTATTAAGATTACCAACGACTTCCACATTGCCAAATCCACAGGGTAACTCTCAGCTCCCCTGAAATATGGGCAGCATTTGACATGGTTGACCACTGTCTTTTACTTGACATACTTACTGCTACACACGTGCCCCGTGGTTCTCCCCTGCCTCCTGGACACTTCTTTTCAGTCTTTGTAAGCCTTCCCCCTACCTCAGACTCCTAAATGTCCTGGCCCTGGGCTGGTCTTTACATTTTCTTCTCTAATTCAAACCACACTCACTTCCTCCGTGATCTCATCCAGCCTTGCATCCTTACATCCCATTATATACTGGTGGTTCTTAAATCACCCATATCACTAATAAATCTCAAATTTGTATCTCTAACTCACTTCATTCGCCTAAAGTCCAGACTCATATATCCAACCACTATCTCCTTAACATCTCTATCTAGAAATCTATTAGGTATTTCAAATAGCACATCCAAACCTGAGCACCTGATGACCTCGCCACCCCACGATGACTTCCTACAAACACTCCCATCCATGTAATGGCATCCCATCTTCTCATTTGCTCAGGCAAAACCGAAATGCCATCATTTCTCCTTTCTTGTTTTATACAAGATGTGTGCATCTGGATTAATCAGCAACTCTTGTTAGCTCTATCTTCCAAATATATCTAGAATTGCATCTATCAATCCAAGCACTGCTCCTCACCTCCATTACCCGCTATCCTGGTTCAAATCATCTTCATCTCTTATAGGGTTACTGCACTAACCTACTTGCCATCGCCCGGCAATGAAAAACTATTAAAGTGCTGCTGAATTTATTTATTTAGGATTTTCACACTTATGTTTACACTAGTAAAAATGGTTGGTAGTTTTTTTCTGCTTTTTATAATGCTTTAACTTTTGCATCAGGAATAAACTTCCCTCCTAGAATGAGTTCTTTCTCTAACTTCTGAAATACATACTTTATATTATGTAGAAATTATCTCCTCTTTAATGTTTAGTGGACTTATCCAGTAAAGCTTTTGGACATCATGCCATGTTAGGTGTTTTTCACTAATTTTTCAGATTTTTCATTGGTTAATAGTATGTTTAGATTTCTTAACTCTTCTTCAGTTTTGATAATTTAGAATTTCCTCAAAATTGGCCATTATGTCCCAATTTTCAAATGTATGAGTATACAGTATTTCCTATTAAATCATTCATAACCTCCGTGTTTATAGTTATATTCCCTTTCTCATTCCTTAACATTTGTATTTTACTTCTTGAACAGGTTGCCAAAGATAGTCTACTTCATTGATCCATTTAAGAAAACACCTCTTGCATTAATACTCACATCTGTATTTTTAAGTGTCGGTCATAAAGTTCTTCTCTTACTAATTCTCCCCTTTGCTTTTTAAAAGTTTATTTTTGGTGTTCTAATAATGAATATAAGAATATAAATTTTCATCCTGTTTTAGCTTTATCTTCTAAGTTTGGTTGATTTTATCCCCACTTTACATTTGAGGCTTTGAAAAGTTATTTTATTAAAATGTCACCCAGATAAATAGTGGCAAAGTAGGAATTCAAATCTAAGTGCGATTTACACTGTATCAGACAAGCTCTTTTAAACGTATTATAACAAAAGGCACAGAGATGCATTCACACAAAAGGAAATACACCTATTTAAGTATGAAAAGATTCTTATCTCCTTTTTTTTTTTTTTTTTTTAAGATTTTTACTGGGGCGCCTGGGTGGCTCCGTCGGGTAAGCATCTGCCTTCTGCTCTGGTCATGATCCCAGGGTCTTGGGATCAAGCTGGGCATTGGGCTCCCTGCTCATCAGGGAGTCTGCTTCTCCCTCTCCCTCTGCCACTCCCCATGGCTTGTGCTCTCTCTCTCTCTCCGTCAAATAAATAAATCTTAAAAAAAGTAAATAAAGAGGTGTGCACACCTCTCCCTCTGCCTCTCCCTGCCCCCCTCCTAAACAAACAAACAAACAAACAAATAAATAAATAAAAGCAAAAGACTACCCCAGGAGAAACAATCATTTAAAAGTTGTCATTCTAGGGACATCTGGCTGGGTCAGTCAGTGGAGTCTGTGGCTCCTGATCAAGCCCCACGTTGGTTGTAGAGTTAACAAAAATAAAATCTTAAAAAAAAAAAAAGTTGTCTGTCTATAATCTTCCCCCTCTCACTTTGTTAAAGAACTAAAGATAAAAACAGAGAAACCAGGCAATTGTGGCAGCCACGTGCCACTGATTTCAAGGCGACCTAATACCAGTGAAACCTAATTGAGAACAGTCACCAAGGGCTTACTTAAAATTCCCCATCCCAAGAAATGGCACTGTTGCATTAAGTTAATAACAAATGCTCTGGGGAAATTAATGACATAGGATCCGAAATGCATACGGTGAGCAGTGGACGCGAGTTCCCTCTGTTTATGCAGCAGGGCCCTGTATTTCAAAATACACTGAGAAATTCAAGGAAACCAGGATTCACTAACAGAATTGAGCATTCTTTCAGTTTTATGAAATCACTAGACTGGATGTAGTCATACTGTTTATCAGGACAGGTTAAAATGAAAACATTGCAAAGAAATGTTGATTCCAATACAACAATTTGTTTCAGTCAACCTACAGACAAGTACACAGGTAAATTTCTCCTGTGGGAATGTCCACCGCTCTGTTCCCTCATTGTTCCCCTTGGTCACCTCCTACTGAATCGGTGTTGTTGAATATCACTAGCTAGCATTCCAACACAGCAACCAACAGGAGAATTCTAACAACATTTACGTTTACAGTATGCAGACACAAGGAAATTCTACCCATAAACACCAAACCTAACATCATTCAAAGACAAACAAACATAAAAATAGAAGTCAACAAATAACTTCTCAACATATATAACAACATTAGAAAAAGAAGAAAAACTACCCAAAATACACAGGTGTGAGTATCATGCTAGTATACCCAGGATAAAGCTACTTTGAGATGTGAGAGGAAGAATATGTGCAAAATGAATTTTAGGAAAGCAACCGCTTTCAAAAAAATTAAAGAATTGTACAATAAGCCTCCTGTCTTCAGGCTTCTGCCCTTGCTGTGCCACCTGCCTGAAATGCTCTTCCCCAGCTCTCAGCAAGGTTCAGAGCTTCACGCCCCTTCTGTCTTCCCTCAGTTGCCTTCCTGGTGAGCCATGCCTGGCTGCACATGCACACGCACCCAGCCTGACACCCAGCAGCCCGACACCCCGCACCCAGACACCCAACACCCCGCACCCCGCCACCCCGATGCCTCGCACCCTGCTGCCCTGCACTCTGCCGCCCCGCACCCCACCGCCCTGCCACCCTGATGCCCCGCACCCCGCCGCCCCACACCCCGCCACCCCGCACCCCAACACCCCGCACTCTGGCTCTGTCTCTCCAGTGTTCATTACCACTGACCCACTGCACGTGTTATTTACTTATTGTGTTTACTGCCTCTACCCCATCACACTGATGGAAATACTGAGATGGGAGAAGTTCTGTCTAATTTCTTCCTTGATGAGCCTAGAGGAGTGGGGATCAATTACTATGTGGTGACTGAATGATGATGTGTAATCAGAAAAATATAGCAGACTGCTCAGATATGCTGCTTTGTTTTGTTTTGCTTTGCTTTGAGTAGATTCCATGCCCAGTATGGAGCTCAACGCAGGGCTCAAACTCATGACCCTGAGATCAAGACCTGCGCTGAGATTAAGAGTTGGACGCTTGACCGACTAAGCCCCCAGGGGCCCAGGATATGCTGCTTTTAAGGCATCTGACATGGCATCTCACATTATTATGGGTGAAATTTCCATATGTAGCAATGCCTTATTTATTTAATAAACTGAAAAGGGGCATAGGAAAAGAACTTGGAAAAATTACTCAAATTTGTAGCTTCAAAACAGAAACAGAATGTTTGGTAACAGAAGTTAAGACTGAGGCTTTCCTCAAAAGTGTTGGGATGGTTCCAAACAAGATAAAATGGAGCTTAAATAAATACACAGTCCTACAGTTAAATTCATTTTTTAAAAATCTGTTGACAAAGGAGTTTTCTTGGTTTTCCTCATGTTACCGACTTTTCCTTCTGAATCTCCTTTGTGAACTTTCCCACGTCTTCTCCACGAAACAACCGGAGTGTCCAAAGTTCAGTGCTCAGACCTTGTCTCTCCATAGACAAACTGCCTAAGTGATGTTGTTTCGTCCCATGGCATTGTCTATATGCTACAAACCCCAAATACATCTACATATCTAGCTACGGCCTTTCCTCTTGGCTCGACAGTATAAGCACTTGCTTTCTAAATATCTCCAATTTGATGTCTGATAACTCCAGTTTCACTTGTTCAAGACTAATGTACAGAGTTCCCAGCCTCACTCGCCCACATTCATCCAGCTGTAGATTTCTCCGCACCACCTTCATTTATAAAGGGCCTGGTGATACTTTGGAGATTCGAGACGGCAGCTCTGCTCACAGCAACACCCCAATGTCTTGTGACTCTGCCTGTGTCTGCCTGTCAGAATCCCCTCTTTATCTTCAAACATCCCTTTCTAGACTTTGCTGCTACTCCCAGTGGCTGCAAAAATTCCAGGCTGACCCCTCAAGCCCCTGCTATACCCTAAAGCACCCAGACTTGGGAACTTTCCAGTTGTGAGCTCTGTTAATAGTGGAGGTCTCTAGTAAAACCCTGAGATTTACAGAAACCTTAAGAGTCAGTAAAGATTGCTATGGACAGAGGGAGTTCTGCCCAGTCTCCAGCAATGGCCCCAGTCATTTTAGAGATTCCTTTCTTCAGATAATCGAAAGTAAAGGAATATACCTATATATGTGATCCTATGAACAATACTTCAGTTTATATTTTATAATAGTGATGTCTTACCTAAGACTGCATCAGATACAATTCAAATGATTATTTTCAATATTTAATCCACATTTAAGATCTTTACTGTACACAGAATATATAATTAAAATATTTTTCATATGTAATGAATTATAACTTGGTAGTACTAAGCACAGTTTGCTAAAAGCTTTCAGTACTCATGCCCCATAAGCTTTTAAGTTTGGTAAGTCTCTTAGAGTTAACACTAAGTAATTTCTCTTGCACATGAAAACAGTGTGTTTAATATTTCTAAAAGTACTGAGGCATGCCATGTCTTGAATTCATAAGCAGTCAGCTTTCGTTCACCCACAAACGAGGTGCCTGAACTCAAAGGCAGGGTAAAGCTGCTCGCTGGGGGAAGGTGAGCAAGGCTTTTGCTCCCTGGCTGGAGCAGCCTGCCACCACATTGGGAATGCTTGTGTCAGTGTAAAAGAAGCCAGAAATCCAGTCTTTACATGCAGTCTCTCAGTTTCTAATGTTGGCAACTCATTCAGAAAACCCCATAACCACGTGCAGGCCAAACAAAACGCAGCTGTTAGCTCTACTCGTTTTGGGGGCCTCCAATTTGCAACCGTTCTCCCTACCGACTTTACTCCGTATTAATAAGCGATGCTCTGGAGCAGACACTCGGGTTTTGCCATTATTTTTCTAATACTTTAACATGTGAGAGCACTGAGAAAACGTATGCAAGTTATTTACTCCCTATACTGGGGTGGCAGAAATTATATTCACATGACTTACCCTGCTGACTTCCTTAGGAGCCGATTCATCTGGTGGAAAGAAAAGGAATGGAAAAACACAATTAGAAACGCCAAGTAGGTTCTGAAATACAGAATATGTCATTCACTCTCAATAAACTACAAGGCTATTTTGCTATGCTTTCTCTTACAAAACCTAAGAATTTGGCTTTGAACATCTATCAACTAAAGGTTAAACATAATAGAGTTAGATGTACAAATAAAGTTTGGAGGGAAACGAAATACCATAACAATTCACAGGCCATTTTCAAGATCGTCTTGTTAGACATTCTGAAATGGTAGCATCTGCAAATAATATTCTAAATGATACAACCACATGAGTATCACAGTGACTGTGAACATCTATTCTGCTGGGGTTAATTACAGCATTTCTTATTTGCTGGAGTAAGACACGACCCTGCACAGCATCCGGGCCAAGGCACAAAAGACACCTGTCCACAGGGCAGCTTTGTCCCATGGGTCCTGGGATTTGGGGGGCCGTCTATGCCAGCTTGTCAGCAGTGTTTCCCATAAAGTGAGACCGATGGATGGATGGCACACCTAGGTGTGACCCTCTGAAGGGGTCTCCCGGTGGGGCTGGCCACAGGACAACAGTACGCCCACATGACCAATAGGGCACAAGAAACAAACTGGCCAAGACTCCATTCTAGGTCACTGGTTCTGACCCAAAGTATATTTATGTGGCCCTTACAGACAGCGGCTGGGCTGGGCCTCTCCAGAGCCCTCACTGGGAGGCAGCCTTTAATTTAATGCTACCGCTATCTTGTATCTTCCTCATCAATCAAATCCTGTCTGACTACCACCATTAGTGCACACTTAACATGCCCCAAACCTCATGGATTCTGTGTTACTCCAAAGCAAAGTCTAATTTATCTCAACACTGACAAAAACATGTCCGTCCCACAAGTTCAAACAGGGTTGGGATTCTCCTTCCTCCTTCAATATCCTTATTAACCAACTGCTGATGCCTGTTGTTTTCTTTTTTGCTAATCTTTCTCCAATTTGTTGCCTGCCACCATTTCCACAGATAATACCAAGTCTAGTGCCAAATCAACCAGCAGCCTCCAAACTGGTCGCTCGCCACACACGCACATACACACAGGCACACATGCATGCGCATGCACACATCTACCCCATCCCTCGGATGTTCCAGAACGTAAAGGAAACTAGATTTCCACGTTAGCTGCATAAATGACTTTACCTGGAGCCCTTCAGAAATTACCAAGTTTGGGACTATTGGAGAACAGACGTTCAATAAACAGTTCCTATTTTGGGGCATTATTGTATTAATACACACTTGCTTATATATTTTCTTCTAATTGTTCCCTAGTGACTTGAGTACTGCATCTCATTCCCCAGAATGTCCCTGAGCATGTTGGAGGAAAAGCACTTAACTTTGCCTTCTACTCTGAAGTCACATCATAGCAGAATTTCATCTCCTCTCAATTCCCAACCCCTAACCTCTCCCAGACTGCCCCCAGAGATAGAACTATACAATTTAGCCATTGCAACAAATGTATTAACAGATCCTAAAGTTACAGAGGCTTACATGTTCTTAACTTTAATCTAAGAAATGCAGTGAGCATGGCCACATGTCCCAGTGGATTAAGAAGCACACAATGAAAAGCAGTTGTACGAAGAAGTTTACTCTCAGGACTGATTGGCACTCGGGACTGTGGCACTTTGGGACCTCCCACTCTCCACAGCCATCCTCAGATCTGAATGCTGGCTCGAGGGAAGAAGAATTTGAATGTCTAGATATCTGTAAATACATGTACCCTTTGCTTTTTCCTTTAGTTTTTGTTTGACACCTCTCAAACTTGAGTGTCCATAAGATACTCTACCAGTAGGTATTTATACATACTGAAGGTGTACTTACTATGTAATCCTCCAAAGGATTTTTTTCCCCATGAGCTGTTCTTCCTAAAGCTTTTAAAAACCATTAAAATGATGTTGAGATTGAAGATGCTCTTTTTTCTCTTCTTTTAAATAAATTTCTTTTTAACAGTCATAGACATTCTCTCTCTGAAATTAGTTTTTGTTTTCTTGTTTATTCATCTCAATAGAATGTTAGCTCCTTGAGAACCGGGATACATGCCTGGCATATATAATGATCCCGTAGTACATATTTGTTGAATAAACAAATGTTAATTGAACCCCTAAAGCTGCATAAAAATTAGTGTTTGCTCTTGTGAACATTTTTGTTACTAATTTGATGCTCATGAATTATTCAAAATCTTGCATCCATGGCAATTTCTTACTTTGCCATAATTCCCAACATCTTTCATTTTAAAGCAAGCTTTATTGCTGAGCAAGATTTTATTAATGTGGTTCCAACAGTTCAGTCCCGAGTGTGTGCTGGAGGTATGGAGACCTTCCAGTCATGGGTTCTTAGAAGGAGACATTCTAAGCCTTGGGCTCTTAACCTGGAATTGCTAGATGATTTGCAAGGAGTTATGGACTGCATGAGGAAGATGGGATGATCTTTCTGCTCTGTTCTTTTGAAAATGTCTTTGTGGAAAAAACTTTTTCAGAATCAAATTATATTGTCAGGATATTCTTTAAATCAAAATTAAGTACTTATAAATCTTTAAAGCTGTGCATATATTTGTACTTTTACTTTTGTGATGACTTTTGATAGTTCTTTGAATATGAAATGGGATTTCAGGAATGAATCCAAATATAATTAGAACATAAGGGAATTCACACTATGATATCTGATTTGAAGTTCTGTGGCTGCTTATCATCTTCTTCTTTACTCTGTGTTTAGCTTTGTGGCTTTATTACTCTATGTTCCGAGAATGTGTCTTGAACAATTTCTACTTTTTAAGTTGATCTTAAGTTTAACATACATTTTTTACTACATCTTCCATGGACAAGTTTAATTTCAGTGCTTGTTCCACAGGATAAGAGAAGTTCAAGATTTTGAACTTGAAGATATTGATACTGTGCATCCAAAGAAAAGACACAGTGACCAGAAGTGACAGAAATCAGTGATTTCTGGAAGGACTTCACTGTGCCTCTGTCTCGTAAGACTGTCCACTCACTTCACCTTGTGGGCTTTGCAGGTATTCTAATATTCCTAAATAGAGCATATCTGTCTTCTCATTATGGAAAATATTTATTTCCCATGAAAATTAATATATACAATTGGCTGTTGAACAACATGAGTTTGAACTCAACAGGTCCATGTATACATGGATTTTTTGGACAAATATGCTCTAGTGCTATAAATGTATTTTCTCTTATGATTTCTTAGTATTTTCTGATCTCTAATTTATTTTAAGACTATCATATATATATTAACATACAAAATGTGTTAACCTGTTTTAAGTTATTAGTAAGGTTTCTTCTGGTCAACAGTAGGCTATTAGTAGCTAAGTTTTGGGGAGTCAAAAGTTATACCCAGAGGGGGGCAGGTCAGCACCCCTAAGCCCCGTGTTGTTCAAGGGTCAACTGTGCTTCCAGCTCCTGGGAGCTGGTGTGGCTCCATTCAGCCTCCTCCAGCCATTCCTGCATTCTGCAGGAGCTGTGGAGCTTGTCTAAAGACAGCCGTCTTCTTACAACAATGCACTCTTAAGATTCAATCCCCAAATATTTATCAAACATGTAATACGTGCCAGGTACTGAATAAATGCCTCAGTTGGCCCAATCAGACTAAAGGGAAGGACTTCTGTTTCATGGCTTTGAGAGAACCACAAGCATAATGACTGGCCCTAGTGGGTGCAATCATCAAGGGAGTCAACCTGAAATCAGCCGACCTTGAAGCCTGCTTTACCTAGGGGCTCCTACGTATGTGAGAATTAATTCCCCTATTTATTAAGCCAATTTTACAGGGTAAAACAAAAAACACTTCAAAAAAGCATGAAGGAAAGGTAACAAGATGTTACTAGGATATTACTTTTATACCACTAAATTAACACACTGTTACTTAAAAGTTCCAGAAAGCTCTTCCATTCCTACCAAGAAATTCCTTTGTTTAGGGTTTAAGTCCTCACAGTTTGGTTCTGCTCTATTTTTCCAACTGGAATATGCAACACAGGGGGACTCCCTTCCCAGTCCATAAGACTGGTCTTTCTAGAGCCTCAGACATGTTTTGCTAACTCTTAACTCAAAATCTTTATACCTTCAAACAACAATTATTGAGTACCTACTAAGTGCCTGACACTATTCTAGGTGCCTACAATATATCTCGAACAAAAGGAAAAAACAATAATCCCTGTGCTCATGAAGCTTTATTCTAAACATAAACATGATAAAACTTTATTCTAACCATAAACATGATAAAACACTAAACTGTACAGCAAGTTCCCAGTGGTAAGTGCCTTCAAGTGGGAAAGTGGCGCAGGTTAGGGAATCTCAGAGAGCGGTGGGGGGAGGGGTGGTCAGAGTGCCTAGTCCAGGTGGTGAGCTACGAAAGCAGCTCCCTGAGGGAAGTGCATTCCAGGCAGAAGGATTAGCCTGAGCAAAGACCCTGAGACTTGAGTGTCCCTGTTGTTTCTTGCCAAAGTTGAATCCTCCTCTTTTTCAGGAATTAGCTCAGCTTGCATTTTGCCCGTGAGGCCCTCTCAAAGGCACCTGTGCGCATCCTTTCCTTAGAAGTCTCATATACTGCTCTCCTGTTGGGAAAGCAGAGCGCTATAAAAAAAAAAAGGTAAGTGTGGAGTCCAAACAGATCTATTTTCAAATCTCAGCTTCACTGACGAGCCGTAACTGGGTTCCTTGACCTTGCCAGACTTGGAAATATCATACTTACAAGAGAAGGTCAGGTCAGACGGTGTCAGGAGTAAATGGGATAATGTATATAAAGTTCTTGCACACGGTGAGCTGTCAGCAAACTGTAGTTTTGTTTCTCCCCATTCAATCTGGCATGAATTACATTCTGCCTTCTGTTGATAGCTACATACATGCGGGTGACTTAACTTCCTGACTCAACAGAAGTCCTTGAACACAAGAGATAACATCTAATATTTCTTTTCCATTACTGAACAAAAAGGCATTCCAAAAAAGATTCTTGAATGATTACGATACAGACAAGGATGCTTTTGCATGCAGAGTATTTTTCTTCAGACATCAACAGAGTGGTAAAACACTAGAAGACTGTCACTTTTGCCAGTGGTCTAAAACTTCTTAGTGTAACTCGTAAGGATAACGATCACTCTGTTTTGTTCTCTTAATTTTTTAACATTAAAACCAGGCACTAATGGAAGAACAGAAGCCATATAATCAAGAACTTAAGCACCAGGTTAGTTGGTTTGTGCCAACTAATGGGGAAAAATGAAATAAACTATAAATTGCTAGGTAACTGAAAGGTATAAAGAACTATATACTTGTGATATTCCTGGTCAGAAAAAAAAGGGGGAGAGGATATATATATATATGTTCACAAGCTACATCATAAAACAGGTAAACCTGTTATTTTTTTCCCTGAAGGACTATTATGATTTTTAATAACGTGGAGAATCATGTTTTCTAGCATATGCTATTGTAGTCTATTCTTTTGTACTTAATTCTGTATCAACAGAACAAGATCATTCCTAGAGTTAGTCCATGAACCTTTCCAATTCTATAATGAAAAGTGATGGCTTAAGATGGCATAGTGAGAACTACAGGTGTTTTCCTATACATATAAAATGTAATAATTTACAAAGTAGTTTCCTTATATTTTATAAGGATTAAGAATATATATGGTAGGTAAGTGCTGTATGTATGATATAGTTTCTCTCTTGTAGCTAAGAGAAAATTATATATGTGCGCGTGTGTGTGTGTGTGTGTGTGTATATATATGTGTATATATATATATATATATATGTTGGATTTCACTTATCAAGGCCACAGAAGCAAAGCTGAAAAAAGGTATCATGACGCAATCACCATGTTTTTTCTTTTGTACATATTGTAGAAATTATTAGTTATCTCTAAGGGGCCTAGAACTGTGTTGAGTCTATGATTGAACTCTGTGTGTCCTGATCATTATCTGGATTGGCATCATGCCTGTGAGAAAAGGTAACTAACTTTAAAGTTCACCATGAGAAAAACCTGAGCAAACCCATGCCAGACAGGCTTATACATAGAAACATTTTAAGTTGATTTTGATTTATCAGTTGATACTATATGAGCTGTTAAAATATGTGAACAATTCTATCACCCTGACAGGAGAAACTGGAGTTATTAATTTTAAACTGTTAACATTTGGGAAATTATGCAGTCTTAACATGGAAAATTCTGTATTTAATAATGCCTTTCAAAATTCATAGTTGCAAGAGGCTATTTGGGAACTACTAAGAAATTTTAGGAATTAGAAATAAAAAAATATTGAGCTTTCCTAAAACTCTTACAGTGTTTCTGCATTTTAGGAATGCTCTTTATTATGTTGCTTCAATACTGAGGATGTGGGAAAATGAGAAATCCAAAGCTTACCTGTCTTATTTATAAAAATGATAAAGAAGGGCTTCGTATCAAAGTCTGAATAGTCTGGGAGTTTTCTGAGGATGGAAATTGTCCCAAATGTACTGTTCATCTCCCGATTCCCAAGATCCTCTGGAGTACATGAGATTCCATGAGATTTGACTAATCACACACTACTATGTCAGCAGAGATCTTAACTGAAAACTGAAAACAGTACAAGATCCTGGCACTAAATAAATTATAAACCTTAAGAACTCAGAAAAAGGTTTAAATTTTACTGACTCGATCATATTTTGCATTTCAGTAACAATATTAATAAATAAGTTGGAAATGTGTTGTGAAAGTTTTTAGTTGTCTGCAAAACTTTACTTTGTAAAACTGTGGTTAAGTTACTCTTGGGTCTGCTGTAGCCTACTTGCTACTAACTTCATTTTCACATCTTTGGACTTCTCAATAGCTAGCTGTTCAAAGGAAAAAATAATGTAAGGACTTGATTACGTTTCTCCAAGTTGCTTCGTGTTCCCTCTACCCACCCTGCAGAACGTCAAGCATGCACTAGATGGAGGGAGTTTAGAATTCTGTCTTTCTTTCTTGTTTGCATGTACAAGGAAAACAACAAGGCTTTTAAAGAGTCTCACTTTATTAAAAAAAAAAATTCTCAATGTCTGAAGAAAGGAAAGGATTGTGAGTGAACGGTTCTCTTTCTGCTTCAGACCAGCTGACTGGGCAGCACAGGAAACCCGCTCTGGGACAGAGTCTGCTCAGGCCAATGGGAGCAAAGCAGTCTCAGCAGAGAGAGGAGCAGGCCACATGTGAGTGAGGATGGCCCTGCGTGCGGTGTACTTACATCAGAGAATTGCTTATTCTCTAGGAATATGTTCACTTATATTGGACATATGTTTTATTTAGTATTGATACCACCCAAAGGAATAAAACAAACCAGGCAGATGCTTAGTGTTCCTGAGGCACTAACACAAAATACTAGAACTGAAAAAAGAATTTAATTGTCCACAATTTTCAGCAAATTGGCTTTCTTGTTACCACAATTCTGCTCCTTCAACATTTCTGGTACCGGTTAAGAAATGACAACTTCTAGATAATTCTGTATTAAAGGACTTTTTAGCTTAAAAGTAACAGCTTACAACAACGAATCATTGAACGCTTAACTTTCCCTTTGTCTGAAGTTTGATATGGGTAACATTCCCTACAGTATGAAAATAATATGCCACTTTTGCTCATGAAGGATTAACTGCTACAGACTGTCTTCTAGTCATAAACAAGTAGAAAACCAGACAAAATACATGAAACAAAAGCTATCAGGCATTGGTCACCAGGCAGTTCAACACTGTAATCCCAGAGATAAAACATTTGAAAAGAACTCCGATGCTCGTTCAGGATAAAAGCTCACAGCAAATTAGGAATTTAAGGGGTTTCATTACCCCGATAAAGGGCACCTATGAGAAAACTACAGGTGCCACCATACCTGAGGATGAAAGATTAAATGCTTCCCCCTAAGATGTGGGACAAGATAAGAATATTTACTCTCACCAGTCCTATGCAACATTATACTAGAGGTTCTAGCCAGCAAAATAAGACAAAAAAGTGTGTGTGTGTGGGGGGGGGGTATGTGTGTGTGTATCTACACATACCTATAAACTTACAAATTAAATAAAATTATATTACATATAATGTAAATATTATGTATGTGGTATAAACTGGGTTGGAAAGAAAAAAGTAACCCTATTCACAGATGACATGATTACTCAGGTAGGAAGTTCTAAGGAATTTACCAAAAAAACCCACTAGAATGACTAAGTGAATTTAGTAAGGTTGTAAGATACATGATCAGAAAAATTCAAGGACCACATACAGAAGTATACTGTTTTATGATAAAGCAAATGACCCAGAGAAGCCAAGTAAATTCTGAAAACTACAGAAGTTATAGAAGTTACACTAAGTTACACCAAGAGTCTGTCTACAGCGACATCAGTTAAAGCTGGTAGAACTTTTCTCCATGTCCTCAGCAGCACTAGTCCCTTGTCTATCTGATGACAGGCATCCTGACAGGTGTGAGATCACATCACACTGTAGTTTCTATTCACACTTCCCTGATGGCGAGTGATACTAATGTTCTATACTTTACACATGATTTTATTTGTCACTTGTACCTCAATAGAGCTGAAACAAAAATATAATACCTTGATGGTACCAATATAAGGACAGACATGCAGTTCAGTGAACCCAAATGAGAGAATCCAGAAACAGACGTATGCATATATGTGATTTTTCAACAATGGTACCAAAGTTATTCACTGGAGTAGGGATTATCTTTCTAACAAGTGGTGTTGGAGGAAATGGATATTCACACAGAAAAAAAAAAACAAAAACAAAACTCAACCCTTACATTACACTACACATAAAAGTTTACTGAAATGAATCATATACTTAAGAGTGAAAACTAAAACATAAGAGAAAAATCTTGAGTTAAGCATATTTCTTGGATTAAAGTAAAAAACTATAAAGGAAAAAATGATAAAATAGCCTCTATGAAAATTAAGTATATTGGCTCTTCAAAAGACACTGTTAAGAAAACAAAAAGAAACACCATAAACTGAGAACTATAGAGTATTACATATCTAACTGAAAACTTGTATCCAAAATATTAAAATAACAAATATCTCCAGTTTTAAAATATTTTAATAGAAGTCTCACAAAAGAAAATCTAGAAATGGCAAACAAATTCATTAAAAAATGGTCGACGTCCTCAGATATCTGGGAAATGTAAAGTGCAACCACAATGAGATACCACCCACACCCATTAGAAAGTAAAGGGAGAAGGAAAAGAAGGTGAAGCAACTGGACCTGTATGAACTGCTGAAAGTGCGCTATATCCAAATAACAAAACATTCCCGAGAAACAGAAATGAACAAAGCACAACATAGGTGAATCTGAGAAGTATTCTGCTAAGTGAGAGAAACCAAACACACTGTATGATTCCATTTACGTGAAATTGTATAAGCAGGACAAAAGGCAGATTGGAGGTTGCCAGGGACTAGAGGCGGGTGATAGAGGGGAGACTAGCTGCCAAGAGGCATATGGGAATACTCTACAAGGGAGAACTGTTGATGTGGTCGTGGTTACGTGACAGTATGCATTCGTGAAAACTCACTGAACTATATATACTTAAAATTGGTCAGATTTATTATACATGAACTATGCCTAATAAGCTGATTAAACAAAAAGCTTTGTCTTGCACTTAGGCTTTAGCTCAGTGTGAAGTACGCACCAGCATTTCTTCATTCCATTCTTGGCTGGTGTTTCCATTCAAGTTACCATCTTGACTAGAATGTCCTCTTGGCCCCACACTGCAGTGCCAGCTAGAGGCACTGGTGAGAAGTAAGGGTTAACATGTCCTGCATCCCCCTCCATTCTTCCCACTATCATCAACCTTGAAGTCATTCCTTCATATTTACTAAGAACCTTACAACCTGACCAATTTCATTCTTTTCCCTCAAGGCTGCCTCAAATCATTCTGTAGAGCTTTGATGTCCACATGGAAGACCACATGGGACACAAGGCAAGCAAACCAAAGGAATTTTACAGGAAAGGGTGAAGCTGCTCCAGCAATAGACTGTCAAGGATTCAAAGAGTTTCACGCAAGACGTAAGGGGTGGCACCACCAGCAAGAGTCTACATGGAGACCTGGCAGACAGATGAGAGCCCCTGTCCCCACCCATCGTGAATTAAAAGGCTCTGAGTCATGTTAGCCTTAGAAGCCTGAGCAGTGGGTTCAACAGATTCCAGAGGACATTGTTAAATTAGCCTGGTGATGGGTATTAAAGAGGGCATGTACTGAATGGAGCACTGGGTGTATATGCAAACAGTGGATCATGGAAAACTACATCAAAAACTAATGATGTAATGTATGGTGATTAACATAACATAATAAAATAAAATAAAAATTCTTAAAAAAAAAAAAAAAAGGCCAAAGGCTACTCAACATCACTACCAGAATGCTTTCTAAGCGTTCCTTTGTGCCCAATTGTCTGATGGAAGAAAGGAATTAGGAAGAAGCTGTCCAAGACTAGAACTCTTATATAAACACTTTGGAAAATAGTTTGGCACCTTCTGAAAAGCTAGTCCTAGGTACTGATCTAAGACTAAGTATGCAAAACACCAAGTGTCCAAGAACCACCAAGTTAATGCAAAAGAAAAAAAAGTAGGTTTAAAGTAGAAGTAACTGAGACCTTTAATTGCTAAGATTATACGTTTTCCACTATCAGTAGGAAATGCAAACCATGAGCAAGACAAGATCAGATAAATAAAATTACAGATTCTTTTATATATCCAAGTCAATCTTATTGCTGTATTTAGACAAAGAAGGCTAAAGACTCATCATGAAATTCAGTATTCTCTGGCATCCCTTCATTATAATCAATTATAAAAGTGAATTAAACATTCATTTTCAGAAAAATTTGTTGACTTAAAAAACACTGTGACTGTGTTTCCCTGGAAATTGGTAAAAGAACTGATAATGGAATAATTCCAGAATTTTACCAAGAAGAAATAATTTTTTAGAATGTTATTTTGGAAAATTTGAGAAAATAACCACTGAACAGAGACAAGAAGTCATATTCTTAAACTAAAATGCATTAAAGACCAATATTATGATGTCTTTCTATTAAGACTACAAAAATTAACTGAACACAGCCGTAGTATTAAGTATCTAGAATTTAAAAATAAATTACAACATTATTTACCTGAGATAAATGATTACATATTCTTCACCTCTACTAAGATCGCGGGGCAATAGACTTGAGCTCTCTAAACAAACTGGCCACGGTTCTGGAGCACAGTCAAAACAAAGACCAGTTTATTGGGGCTTCAAATCCAGCAGAGCCATTCACTTGTTACCAGAAGATCTGCGGGGGTTTTTTGTTTGTTTGTTTGTTTCTTTTAAGTAGGCTCCACGCCCAGTGTGGAAGAGCCCAAAAGGAGGCCTGAACTCATGACCCTGAGATCAAGATCTGAGCGGATATCAAGAATCAGATGCTTAAACGACTGAGCCACCCAGGCGCCCCAGTTCTATGGTTTTTGGTGCTATCATGATCTAAATTTTGAGGCTTCCAGTACTTCCCAAACTTTTTCTAACAGGGCAAGTTTTTATTTTCAAATAAAATCTCATATGGAATAAACCAGTAGATTAAATAGGTTAAAAGAAACATAGTAGCAGATACTGTAACTGGCTTAATATCAATTCCAACTGCCTTTAAGATCTTCCTGTCCTGGAAATTAAAAATGACATTGTCAAATCTCCTGATCAGATGCACCTGATCAGATGTACTAGTAATGTGAGACTGGAGTCCAGAACTGAGCTAAGTGGGAAGAAAGAGGCATGAGGTTACCCCCTTTTCTGGGAGGATCAACAGAGACAATGTGGATCTATAGGCACCAGATTCCTGCCTCCCTGGGCTTCCTGGAGCTGAGGGAGTACCTTTGCCAATTCCAGTGGAGGAGCTGAAATTCTGCAGCCAGGAAGTTTTCTTGGTCATTCTGCCTACAGTTGACCCCTCCAGCCCTTCCAATAATTTTTAGGTGGCCCAATACATTTCTCCTTGTTTAAACTAGCTTAGACTGATTTCTATTATCTATAACCAAACCTGATGTGTTTTATCAGTAAAAATTTACTCTCAAAGTTAAAAATTATTACCTATCTCATTATAAAGTCAACAAATGAGAACAAAGAAGCTGTTCTGGTTAACATAAAATTTTGAAACAGGTGTAATGGAAGACATCTGTAATCTTACATCAGTCTCAGAATCGGATTAGTTTCTGGGTTTTTCTTTCAGAGACCCATAATGGTTCACATAGATAACAAGATACAAAAGATAAAACATTGTTTTGGAAGGTTTGTTTGTTTTATAGACTTCCTTACAAATTCAAAACCTCTTGATTAAAATGACTCAGAAACTTAAGAGACATATTTACAAAATTTTCTTTCAAAGTTAATCACTAAATATACAACAAATGCAAATACAAATTTTTTATAACAAGAAACACCCAAACACACAATAAACCAACTCCTGAGTATGTTCTTGTGATCAAATAGGTACTAAATTAACCTTTTTGAAAAAAATTAGGACAGAGCAGAAACTTTACTAGTATGACACATTTATAAGACGTTCAAACAAATGTACAGATAGGTTAACTGTAAGTTTTATCGGAGTTCTGCACAAAAATGAATGAAACCAACAGCACAAAATTAATCTCCAGGCGGTCTCCAAGATTAAAACTTGGTACACTTAAGTATTCCTTAAGTATTACTGTTAGTTTAACCTAGTGTTAAATAGTTAAAACAAATTTAAATCAAACATTCCTGGAACCCCTGAAGCAGCACTTCTGTGTAAGGATAGAATTCTAACGAACACAGCAGAAAAACCACTACTACATGATTCCATTTCCTGTACTTTCCTTTTTGTTTTATGCCACAGTTAAAGACAATAAAGAGAATACTGCTAATCACAGGTCTGTGAATGACTTGTAAGATGAAATATATTCAAATAAAATAAGCACAGGGAGTTCAGGTGTGAGGCACTTGGCCTAGATAATCATGTGTTAAATCCAAGTATACAAGATATACGTAAGTTCTGGGTGCATAAGCTTGAACTCCCCAAATATTTCCCTTGGGTAGAAATTTTAGCATTTTATCTCTTTCATGTATTACTACATAAACACTTAAATGTGTTTCTCTTTTAGTTCTAAAATAACGTTCATCGGGATTCCCTGCTGTACGGAGCTATCATCTGTCTGAGCAGTCCTGCCTACTTAAGTCAATAAGGCAAGCCCTACGCCTGTGAGCCCCTACCAGAAAGTACAGCACCCCTCCTCACACTTACCTGTCCCTACACTGGCTTTTTGTTTTCTCCATATTACTTAGGACGTCAGACATAATATATAATGTGCTAATTTATTATTTTATTGCTTGTTTTCCCTCTACCCCTCCTTTGTCAATGAGGGCGAAGATGTCTCTTGTGGAATTCTATATTTCAATGCCTAGAACTGTGTGTGACACAAAGTAGATGATTCATAAATCTCTGTTGAATGAATGGCCGTATATATATAATAATTATTCGATCATATTTATCCACGGGTATAAATAAGGTAAAATAAATTTATTAATGATAACTATGAATATTTATTCAATGCCTACTATGTTCTTAGCTTGAAATAACAAAAGATATATTATTTTCTAGCAATGAACTGACTTGCTTTAATTTAATAATTTCATATATCCCACAGCACAAAAAGCACAGAATAACTACAATCAATAACATATAATAGACCTGAAGTCACTGTATTGAATAGAAAATCTACACAACCTTCTGATACAGGTCAAAGAATTTATCCATCTGTGACATTATAGACACTTCTAATCTACTAGAAAATATCTGAAAAAATGCTGATAAAATAATGATTTAAAATTAGCAGACAACTCAAATGAACATTTTGAAATACAAAACCACACAACCATGCATTTCGGAGGGTTCAATGCTCAGAAATGGGAGCAGAGATCTTAATATAAAAATAACCTTGAGGTTTAGGATAAAATGGCACCTAATATTATGATAATCTTCTTATCACAACCTTAGAAAGAAAACATAATGTTCACTAATGTTATAGGAAGAAGAAAAAAATGACAAGGGGCTTTGATAGGTGGTTTTATTTTAATACTGTGAAAGAATAAAATATTAAATCCTGATATTTG
Source organism: Zalophus californianus (assembly GCF_009762305.2). NCBI lineage: Eukaryota > Metazoa > Chordata > Mammalia > Carnivora > Otariidae > Zalophus > Zalophus californianus. Next base: position 3,849,365 of record NC_045601.1, on the reverse strand, counting down.
TAGACAAATAAATCAGATACATATAAAAGAACATCTCCCCAGGACTGTATAAGGAAATTAAAGGATTTTATTTCCTGTTAGATGATTATTCTTCTTTTATCCCATGGCTATGCTCCATGGATGAATGAGAATGGTGAGCAGCACCACTGTCTCTCTAAAACCTTCTGGTCATCTTCAGTCATTAAATCCTTAAGCAAATAAGGAGAAATTAAATACAGATCAGTGGACCAAACTGTGCTTTCAACAAAAGAAAAATACTTCACATTTGTAAATTCACTTGGAGTGGCAATGTAGACAGTTTTAGTCTCCCGTCTTTTACTTTAGTGTAATCTAGGCTTCTTACAAGATAAAGCGAGGCATGACCTTCCTTGGGCCATCACCCCATCTCCCAGGTCATGGAAAATGCTTCAGAAACAACTACTGAATGAGTGCAGGAAAATTAGGCTATCACTGGCACAGGTGTGGAGGACAAAGGGGCACTGAGAAAACATACAGGTGACTAGGCTGTGGCAGCAAGAAGTCTTGTGAACAGAGACCATCATCAGGGTGTCAATAACACTGGGGAATCTATGAACAATGGTTGACAAGGCCAGGATGCACCCTTTAAACACGTCTGAGATAAGAAACCAGAAATTCTACAAACGCAATTGTTTCTCCCATTATATACTCACAGTTTTTGCATGTGCTCTCCAGAGTAACAAATGCTCTCCTCCCCCAGACATATCCTTTCTTACATCATTTCTAATATGTGTTGGGTAAAAATTTTCAAAAATTGTTTAAACTAGTCTTCCTTCTATGATCCTTGTAAAAATAAATTCTATCTCCTAATAGATCTGTCATAATAATGCTGAGATTCAGTGACCTGAAAGTTCATAGTAAAAAGGTCTATGTACATAAATTATTTCTAAAAATAAGAAAAACAAAAGAAAACATAACAATGTAAAAGAAAAAGTTAATGGGGAAAATTATGTTTCTGTAGTCTAGTAAGTTCAACATCTATTTGGAATGGTTCAAACAACTTTTCCAAGGCATATCTATTCTTTTTATATGTGTAAGATTGTGCTAAGTACACTGCAAATATCTGAAGCAATAAAATAATATTCTAAAGATTTCAGTCATGTTCATAAATGTAAACTTTCATTATTTCATTTTTATTATATATGTTAAAGGTAGAAAAACTAGAAAATATAAATAAATGAAGACAAAATTTAAATCAGTAAATATAATACAAAAATCAGTTATTCATCATAAAAATTATAGGTGTTTCCTTCTATACTTTTTCTGTGCCTCAATATGCATGTAAATATAATTCACATTTTATAAAATAGTGTCATTCTATTTTTTTATTTTATTTAAATTCAAGTTAGTTAATATATAGTGTATTATTAGTTTTAGGGGTAGAATTTAGTGATTTATTAGTTGCATATAACGCCCAGTGTTGGGGTGCCTGGGTGGCTCAGTCATTAAGTGTCTGCCTTCGGCTCAGGTCATGGTCCCAGGGTCCTGGGATCGAGCCCCACATCGGGCTCCCTGCTCGGCAGCAGGCCTGCTTTTCCCTCTCCCACTCCCCCTGTTTGTGTTCCTGCTCTCACTATCTCTCTCTCTGTCAAATAAACAAATAAAATCTTAAAAAAAAAAAAACACCAAAAAAAAAACCAGTGCTCATTACTATCAAGTGCCCTCCTGAATGTCCATCACCCAGTTACCCCCTCTCCTCCAGCAACCCCCAGTTTGTTCCCTATAGTTAAGTATAGTGTCATTCTAAATTAAGCTATATTTGCTTTTTAAAAACAAAATATCGACATCTTTATATGTAAGCAAATATAGGTACAACAATCATTCTATGATTATGCTACACAGATTATGCTACACTGCATATATACATTCCATTCGCCAAATTATATTAATTGATTTGACTAATCTCTCTCTCATACACGTATGTACGCACGCACACACACACACACACACACACACACACACACACACACACACAAACACTTGCAGGTACACCTGGAAAGATCCCCATTGTCATACACAATGCTAAAAGAAAGCAATCTTGTCTGCATACCTATGTGTATGTGTGTATATTTTTCATGCTAATAAATTCAAGTCTTAAATCTTTGGTTTCAATTGACATCACTGTTGCTTTTATAAATGTTTAAAAAGTACAGCTTTTTCTCAATAGGATGTTTGACTTAATAATATTTTATTCCCTAGCTAGAAATTTTCCATCTAAAATTTTTAATGCACAAAAGGTAAAATTTAGGGCTCAATGACACCTGAGTGTGCAGCCGCCCAACCTCATGACATCAGAGCCTTACAACCTACTGAAAGACTATCAGACCTCTGTGCCCCACCCCCTTCCACAACACTCCCCATTATTCCACCTGTCTGCAAGGTAAACAATCTTTTTCCTTGCTAAATGAACTAAGTTACATAAGGCAAATGGCTGTCTCTATTTTGTTCAGTGATATATCTCCCGTGTCTAGCTTCCTTCCTAGGACATCCTTATCTATTTGTTGAATAAAATTAATCAGTCAGTACTAGAGTCTCTCCAATTATTGCTGGTCAAAATGGTCACCAGGGTCCCCATTCTCCCTGGCTATGTGTTCCTACTGCTACATAAGGGCTTGCTCCTGGCAAGTGACTAGGATATTGCATACATCTGCACTTATCACTTGGTATATGGGAACAGCAACTTCCCAGGGCTGTGGAGAGACTAGGTCAAGACTGTAGTCACCCTTCCCAAGCCAGTTAATCATAAAAATGCTAGAGTCAGTCCATTTCACAGACAATAGTCCGGAGCCAAAGAAAGGTCATCAACAGGGAAATTCTGGAGGGGGCTCAAGTTTCAAAGGGCAAAGATGGTGGGAGTTTCAGATAAAAGGCGAGGTCATTTCAAAGATTCCACCAAGCAAGGGGACAGGTAGTGACAAGCCCCGAAGACACAGAGCTCTGGCAGGACTGCCAGCCGTGGGCAGCTGAGTTGGGAAGTACAAGACTGGAAAGTCAGGAATCTAACATCTTTGAAGGAGTCAAAGAAGCCAGCAGTTTAAGTGAGGGCAGCGTAAAAGAGAACCTAGGATGGAGCCGGATGGGAGGGAGACCATGAAGAGCTGGTCAGACTGACCCAGGCAAAGGGCAGCCGGCCCTCCTTTCTTCCCATTCACACCTGAAGTGCTCCTGCTCTAAACCTAAGTCTTAACATGCAGGTTTGTGGGAGGATTTAGCTCACATTTTCTCTAAGAAATATTTTCAACTATTTGGCAGGGCCAAACTCCTTTGAGGAAAACCACAGATCTTCTATCAGAAAATTAAATGTACATTCACAAATTCTGTGTATGATGTCAGCAGGGCTATAGGAACTCCAGTTTGATTTTGTAATTGTGTAGCAATAAATTGGTTGCATTCAAAAGTTGATCAAAAACCATTTTAAATTATGAATTCTAAAATTTTTTATAAAGTTGTTTATTCTTTTTTTTTTAAGATTTTATTTATTTATTTGACAGAGAGACAGCGAGAGAGAAAACACAAGCAGGGGGAGAGGGAGAGGGAGAAGCAGGCCTCCTGCAGAGCGGGGAGCCTGATGCGGGGCTCAAACCCAGGACCCTGGGATCATGACCTGAGCTGAAGGCAGATGCTTAAAGACTGAGCCACCCAGGCGCCCCTAAATATTCTCTTTTTAAAAAAAGATTTTATTTATTCGAGACGGACAGAGAGAAAACATGAGCAGGGGGTGGGGGGGGGAGGCAATGGGAGAGGGAGGAGTAGACTCCCCACTGAGCCTGACATGGGGCTCAATCCCAGGGCCTGGAGATCATGACCTGAGCCGAAGGCAGATGCTTAACCATGAGCCAGCCAGGCGTCCCAAGCTGTTTAAATATTCTGAGGGTAACATGCATTCACATGATATAGATACAACCAATAAAATGATACCAAAATATATGGTGAAAACAGGTATAATCTTACTGCTCCCAATTTCCAATTCCACACCCTCGCTCATGGGGACCAACGTTAACTCTGTGGGAGGCACCCCTTCCCACCTTTGTCATTTCTCATATAAGCATAGCCGTGTAATAAAATCACTTCTGGGGCGCCTGGGTGGCTCAGTCGGTTAAGCGACTGCCTTCGGCTCAGGTCATGATCCTGGAGTTCCGGGATCGAGTCCCACATCGGGCTCCCTGCTCGGCGGGGAGTCTGCTTCTCCCTCTGACCCTCTTCCCTCTCGTGCTGTCTCTCATTCTCTCTCTCTCAAATAAATAAATAAAATCTTTAAAAAAAAAAAAAAAATCACTTCTGGTTTTTTTCCTGTCACTAACATGGCGTTGAACCACACACGTTACGCTGCAGCTTCCTTCTGTCACTTAGAATTTCATGGATATTCTCTAGACAGGAGACCTAACAATCTTCAATATGTGCACAACAAACGTTTCATAAAGTAACTACATCACAATTTACTCAATATTCCCTACTGACGGTCAGTGAGGTTGATTTCAGTATTTTGCATTACAGTAATGCTGTGATAAATGTTCTGGTATATACATCTTCAACATTCTCCCTACTTTAGAAATACTGAATGTTCCTTCAAAGCAGAAGGTCCCTGTACTCTGGTGTCTCTCTAGTGGAAACTCAGCCTCTATTCTGGTTTTCTTCTAACCAGGGATCATCAGCTCGGCAGGTATTTATCAACAGCCTTAGCCCCATCGGCCTCAGGTGGGATCTAGAATATATGCTGCTGACAAACACCATTTGGTGACCCTGGAATGAGTTTTGGCTGAAGCTGCCCGTTATTCCTACTGCCTTACAACTGTCTCTCTGTTTCCCTATCTAGCACTTCTGTTTCATGCTGGGGCTAAATGTCATTCTGTATCTGCAACATGTGTGGCTAAGCGCCGCCCAGACAGGCTGAGCAGTTAACTCCCACAAGCAGTTAACTCCTGACTTGGGCAGGAGGTTTGTGGAGAGAAACTGCTCCAGCAGCCCAAGAAAGCTGCAGCTGGGCTTGGAGCAGACGGATGTTCTTGCACTCCAGGGCCCCATCTCCTTGAATTGAGAAGGCTCAGTACTACAGTGGGAAAAGGAAGCTGGAAACCAACACATAAGGCTTCCTGACTTCCTACCCCTTACAAATGTTGAGGATTAAATAACACAGTATTTGTAAACTAATGTTCACCCCTATACGCGTGTGTCATTACACTTCTACTATTATGATCCACTTAAAAAACAGACATACAGGCATCAATGGCCACCTATACTGAGCCCACATTCAGCAAGTCTCCCTGGGGACATTCTGCATTTCAGTCTATCTCATCCCAGGGAGGTTTCAGTCTATCTCCTCCCAAACTTGTCCAGATCCCTGCCTGGACGCGAACTGCTAAGGCCTCCATACGTGCCCTGTCAACGCAGGCAATGTGGAGCAGGAATGCTCCCACTCGAATCCTTGTGTGGGATCATCTCACTGCCTAAGTGGGTTTCTATTAGTCTTCCAATCCTATAATGAAAGCAAAACATAACAAAAATAGCAGACATTGTTCATACAACATTTCTGTGGGAAACTGTCATCCTTGAGAAAACTCTGGATTAAGATAAAACACACCATGGGGAAAAAAAATGATGTTCAAGAAGCATAAAATCATAGCTGAATGGTTTTTAGCTGCTGTTTTTCTTTATCCTTCCTACTTTGCTTTTCAATTAAACATTTAACAACACACTTCTTGAGAACAAGTTCTATTAAAAAGTTCCTATTATCTGGGTGTCTTCCAGGGTAATAAAAATATTTTAAAAATTTTCTGAGTACGGTTGACACGCCATGCGTGTCACATTAGTTTCAGGTATACAACGTTGTGACTCAGCTTCTTGATACATTATGCCGCACTCGCCACAACTGTTAGCTACCATCCGTCACCACACAGCACTATTACATTACCACTGACTATAGTCCCTCTGCTGTGCGTTTTATTCCTGCGACTTATTCACGCCATAACTGGAAGCCTGTGTCTCCCACCCCCCTTCACCCACTTTGCTGATCCTTCCACCTGCCTTCCCTCTGGCAACCATCACTTTGTCTCTGTATTTATAGGTCTGATTCTCCTTCTTGTTTATTCATTTTTATTAGGTTCCACATATGAATGAAATCATATGGTATCTGATTTTTTTCCCCAGTCTAACTTATCTCACTTAGCATAATACCCTCTAGGTCCAAGCATGTTGGCACAGATGGCAAGATCTCATCCTTTTTTGTGGCTGCTTAATATTCCACTGTGCGTATGTGTCTCTGTGTGTGCACCCACACATGTACGTTTGTGTGTGTACCACATCTTCCTTACCCATTTGCGTATCCACAGACACTCAGGTTGTTTCCATACCTTGACTATTGTAAATAATGCTGTTCATAAACATAGGGGTGGCATGTATCTTTTTAAATTAGTGTTTTCATTTTCTTTGGGTAAATATGAAGGAAACCATCAACAAAATAAGATGGCAACCAACTGAATGGGAGAAGATATTTGCAAACGATATCTCCAATAAGAGGTTAATATCTAAAATATATAAAGAATTTATTATACAACTCAACACGAAAACACCCAAATAATCCAATTAAAAAATGGGCAGAAGACCTGAATAGACATTTATTCAAAAAAGACATACAGATGGCCAACAGAAATGTAAAGATGCTCACTCTGACTAATTATCAGGGAAATGCAGATCAAAACCACAATGATGTATTACCTTCTACCTGTCCGAATGTCTACAATCAAAAAGATAAGAAATAACAAGTGTTGGAGAAGACATGGAGGAAGAGGAACCCTCATACACTGTTGATGGGAATGGTAAATTGGTGGCTCACTGTGGGAAAACAGTATGGCAGTTCCTCAGAAAATTAAAAATAGTAATACCATATGATCCATAGTTAAAATTTATTTGGTCCCTTAAAAGTGCTTTGAAAATCAAGGGGCCTCTGGGTGGCTCAGTCGCTTGAGCATCTGACTCTTGGTTTCAGCTCAGGTCATGATCTTGGGGTCCTGGGACTCAGTCCTGCACTGGGCTCCCCACTTGGCAGGGATCCTACCTGGGATTCTCTGTCTCCCCCTTCTTCTTTCCCTCTCAGCCTCCCCCCACTCATGCTCTTGCTCTCTCTCTCTCTCAAATAAATAAATCTTAAAGAAAATGCTTTGAAAATCTTTTTAAAACTGTCTTATCAACAAATTCTGTGCTATTTACCAAATGTCATCTAAGATGAAACAATGTTATGTCAAAAAACCACATCAAAAACAATATACACTTAAAAAAAAAAAAAACCACTTGAACAATTGTTTCAAAGACTACCTCTAAGCAATTCCCAGAAGGAAGAGACTTTTCTCAAATTGGAAAGTAGCACTTAAAAAAGTCATTACTTACACTTTTTATAAGTTTTATTAATGTATAATTGACATACAATAAACTGCCCACACTGCAAGTGAAAAAATGGGTAAGCCTGGACACATGTATCCAGACATGAAGCCATCACCACAATTAAAATAATTAATCATAAATCACTTCCACAGATCCTTTATAGTCCCTCTCAACCCCCATCTCCCAAGTGACCACTGATCTCTTGTTGGCTCCATAGATAGCTTTGCTTTCCCAGAGTTTCACATAAGCAGAACAATGTAGTGTGCAGCCCTGGATTGTGTCTGGCCTCTTTCACTCAGCATGACTGCTTTGGGATTTATCCACATTGTTGTCTGTATAAATAACTTATTCTTTTTGTTGAAGAAAAATTATTACCACAATATGTTTATGCACTCACTTACTGATTTGAGGCTATTACAAATGAAGATCTGAATATCTGTGTGTAAGTTTTTGCATGGACATAGGCTTTCATTTGCCTTTGGTAAACAGCCAGGAAGGGAAGGGCTGGCTCATATGGTAGGTGAATGTTTAACTTTTAAGCAACTGCCAAACCATATCCAAAGTGGTTTTACCTATTCACATTCCCTTAGGCAGTCTGGGGGAGGTCCAGTTCCTCCAAATCCTCCAAAACACCTGGTACATTCAGTGTGTTTAATTTTAGCCACTGTAAGAGGTGTGCAGTGATATTGTTTTCTCATTAGCAGGTCTGCAATGATATTATATCCCATTAATTAAAGTCTAATTTGCATGCATTAAATTCACCCATGATAAGTATACAAATCAGTGATTTCAGCAAATTTGTACAGGTGTGAAACCATCACAACAACCCAGTTTAGAATGCTTCTATCATCCCAGAAAGTTCCCTTATACCCATTTACATTTAATCCCAGCTCCCACCCATAGTCCAGCCACATCAGGCATGCGATGGGCTCTGTTGTTACAGATTTGCCTTTTCTGGGCATTTCATATCAATGGAATCACAGGATATATTGTTGATTGCATCTGGCTTCTTTTGCTTATTAGTACAGTGTTACTGAGGTTCATCCACATTAGAAAATGTTATCACTACTTCACTACTTTGTGCTGTCAAACATGTTTTAAACATTTTCCAGCTGATGGACATTTTGTTTCCAGTTTAGAGTTATTCTAAATAATGCTCCTATGAATTCTTGCATGCATGTCTTTTGTGTGGACATATTTTCCTTTCCTAAGAGTGGATGTGAGAATATGGTAAGTTTAACCTTTTAAGGAACTGGAAAACTGTTTTCCAAAATACCTATACCATTTTATTTTCCCAAAAGCAAATCAGAAAGATTCCAGTTTATCCACATTCTCACCAATACTTGATACTGTATTTGTTTTATTATACTTATTTAAATGTGAGTGTAGAATAATATCTCATTGCATTTCCCTAATAATTAACAATGTTGAGCAGGCTTTATTGGTCACTTGTATATCTTCCTCAGGATAATCATATTTGAATCTGTTGCCTAATTTAAATTGGGGTATTTTCTTATAAAGTTTAAGAATTCTTTATATATTCTAGCTACAAGTCTTTAATGAAGTCCAATTTACCTTTGTTTTTAAATTTTATGAATCATGCTTTAGGTGTTGTATGAAATAACTCTTTGCTCCACCCAAGGTCATGAATATTTTTTTTCCAATTCTTTTCTAAAAATGTCAGAATTTTAGCTCTTACGTTAGGTATATGATGCATATTAAATTCAGTTTATGATGTGAGAAAAGGGTATACTGTTTTTCTTTTGTTTTGGTATGTGGATATCCAATTGTTCCATAACAACTATCCTTTCTCAAAATGAACTGTTGTCACACCTTTGTTAAAAATCAACTGACCACGTACAGACTTACTTCTGGACTTGGAAATCTGTTGCACTGATCTACATACCTATCTTTGTGGCAGTAATGTAGGGTCTGAAATACTTCATTTTTATAGTAATTTTGGATATCAAGTAATCCGAATCCTTAATACTGAACTTCATTTTCAGAATTATGGCTTCTCCAAGTCCTTTGCATTTTATAATCAGCTGCTCGATTTCTGCAAAAGGATCTCAGGAATCCTGACAGGGACTGCACTGAATTTATAGATCAGTTTGGGGAGAGCTATTATTCTGACAGTACGGAATCTTCCAATCTATGAACAAGGAATCTGTCTCCATTTATTTAGATGTTCTTTAATTTCTCTCAGCATGTTTCATAGATCTCAGGTACAAATTTTGCATTTCTTTTGGTAGATTTATTCCTCAGCTTATTTTTTGCTCCTATATGAATGGAATGATTTTCTTAATTTCTTTCAAACTGTTCTTTTCTAGTATATACAAATGGAATTCATTTTATATATTTATTCCCACTTGGTCATACTGTATCATCTTTTTCATATGCTACTGGAAATGGTCTCCTAATTTTATTTAAAGATTATTCACCTATGCTCCTGAGGGACGTTGATCTGCAGTTTTCTTGTGATGTCTTAGTGTGGCCTCCACAGGGTAACACAGGACTCAGAACGAGCTGGCAGGTTCCCCCCTCCTCTATCTTCTGAGAGAGTGTGTAAAGGATTGGTATTATTCCATTGTAAAGATTTGATACAATTTCCCATTATAGTCACCAGGGAACAAGTTTTTTGTTGTGTGAAGATGTTTAATTATTATAGGCCTGTTCAAATTTTCTTTTCGTTGTTGAGTCAGTTTTGGTGATTTGCACCTTTCCAGCAATCTGTCTCATTCAAGTCTAAATTTTGGCATACGGCTGGTTCATCCTCCATCCACTGTTGATGGGTCTGTCCATCAGAAGGAGAGCATATCTAAAATTTGGATCATTTTCAGGTCTGCTCGAGTTTTATGTTGCACCCAGGCATTTTCCAAGAGTTGACCAGAAGAAGCTGTGAAGATTTCTCCACCACAGGAACAGGTTTGCTTCAATCTTGGCTGAAATCTCGGGCTGGTGCAACTAGGTCACTGGCCAGCCCTTCCTCACTCACCAGCCCCCAAACTGCCACTGGGTGCGGGAAGAGGAGGTTGTCCAACACGCCAAGTTGAGCAAACCCCTTTAAATACAGCAGAGAAGTTGTCAGCACCTCTGCACCAGCCAACAAGGGGACCGGAAGCCATGGAAGCAACTACCAGACATAACACTACAAATGCCCACAAGTTCTTATCTGAAGGTCACAGTTTTCAAATCATAAATGCCTCTCGCATTGTTGTATGCCTTTGATTGATATCTAGAGACTAAAATGACTATTTTTGTCCATTACCGCCCATTTTATAACCAACTTTGGGAAAAGGATTGGCCGCTTTTTTGACTTAGCCATAGCTAGAAGTCCAACTTTGCATTCAAACTCATCGTTTTTTTTTACTTAGCAGCAATTATCAGTATGTGGTTCCAAGACTTCTGGGCCCCCCAGAGACTATTTAGGAGGGCTCACAGGTAAAAACTATTTTCATAATAAAACCAAAATGCATTTTGCCTATTTCCATTTTTATCACAAGTGTACATTGTATTTACAAAAGCTACATGATACTCTCATAATTCATGGACTGCATCCTTTCTTTTCTAATATTTTCTAAGACGTTTTAAGGCCATAGGTTTAGGATATAAATATATGAGTTTTCAGAGGTTAACTCATGCTCTCAATTCTTCCACAATGCTTTTATCTAGTATCTTTGGTTATACCTGCTATAGTCTCTGCAACTTTCATTAATATCCAACAATAGTTACTTTGAAATTCCAAGTTTTCTTTGCAGCTACATAGAAACATAAAAAGCACCAAGAGGTAGACACTTCCCGTTATAAAATAAACAAGTCATGGGGATGAAAAGTACAGCACAGGGAATATGGTCAAAACTAATGTAATAACTTTGTATGGTAATTACACTCACGGTGAGCATCGCATGCTGTATAGACTCACCAAATCACCGTTGTACACCTAAAACTAATACAACATTGTATGTCAGCTATACTTCAATTAGAAAGTATACTTTATCTAAAACTACTATTATTTAGAATTTAATATTTTAATTATTTTATCCTAAAATAAAATATATTTAGGGACGCCTGGCTGGCTCAGGCAGTTAAGCATCTGCCTTCGGCTCGGGTCAGGGTTCGAGTCCCGCATCGGGCTCCTTGCTCAGCAGGGAGCCTGCTTCTCCCTCTGACTGCTGCTCCCCCTGCTTGTGTTCTTTCTCTCTCTCGCTGACAAATAAATAAAATCTTTAAAAAAATTAAAAATAAAATATGTTTATAGTGTATTTTCTTGTATTTAGTGATAGATCATGGGCTTTAAAAAGGGAATCTCAGTAAACTCATTTTCTCAACCTTCAGCTGCACTAGTTCTGTTTACTGATACTTACAAAGATTAAACTGAACTATCAGAAGACTGACTCATGGAAGGGAGGGATCACCTCCAAAGAAACAGGGTGAAACTGTAAATAAGAAACAAAAATATGATAAAATATCACTCTCTTGGCTTTAATAATTCACCTTATCCTGTCTTATAGAAGAGAACATTTTCAAATGGTACTGGGCTACCAGGTAAGGTCCAAGTTTATTTTGAGGCCAATCATTCGATGTATCAAGAAAAAGGAACTGAATATTTTAAACGTGGACATCACGCACCCTTTACAAGCCCTAAAAATTGTTACAGCTTTTCAAACTAGAAATTTCAAAACCACTGGCTTCAGGGTAAGCTTATTATTTTGTTTTGACTAGAGAAGCACACACAAGAGCTAAGAAAGTATTAAGTGCTGTATAGTTGGCACTGCTGAATGCCTGTTGCATGGAAAGTCAGTGAAGAATTCACGGTGCTGTCACTTTTCCACGGACACAGTAACTCATTGAAAACTTAGCTACAGATGTAAAGATTGGATTAATGACTGCAACTTTGTAATTTTGCCTTATAATGAATGAATCTATAGATGTGCCTGCGGTCATCGGTTCCACTACATCTGTCTGAAGTCAGCTCAGAACCATCATCAAAGAGCTTTGATTTCATTATTGGACAACAAATACAAAAGGTGCTGAAATATTCAAAGTGCTGAATAACTTTTTCAAGTATCCCAGTTTATCCTGGAACAAATGTGCTGACATCTGTTTTGGTAAAACTGCTGGAGGCTAGCACAAATCAAGGTAATGATGTCAGGCTGTGCCATCAGTCACTATATTTTTCTATACTACACGCTAGTAAAAAATATAAATATATTATATAAATATTAGGCAACAAGCACACGCAGTAATGAAATATTCTAAGGTTGGATAACTTTTTTGATCTCTCACATACTTGTAGAAAAAGCAATGCCCGTTTCATTTGAGGATGTCCTTGATGTAGGAGACCATTACTGCTGAACTTGCCCACTCACTGTCAGTGGAAGGTGGGAGTCACCAACGGGCACCCAAGTGGCTCACTTCAGGACCAGCATCTCCTCCCTGCCCCTCTGGGTAGCACAGTCCTTCTCCTCTCTGACACATCTTATATCACAGGGGTGTGGAGTCATATGGCACCAGGGACAGAGTCACTTGCACTGCAGCCTGGATGTGCTGCAGGCCGACTGCTTGCTCTGGGCCCCAGTCAAAGCCCCAGCCTTTTGTGTTATTCAGTATATAGGACAGACAGTGTTCTCAGGTATGGAATATGCTTCCAGAACCTGAATAGGCTACCAGGAATATGCTAATTGCTTTGCAGTAAAAGGTTCAAGATATAGTAATTTACTCTACAGGACCACTGAAGACCTAAAAAATTTGCTGATTTTAAGAGGACTTCCTAAATCATGGTAGGGTTTATCCCCAGTGTTAGGTTAGTAAACGTTTAACAAATGACTCCCTGGGGAAATTATGCCCTGATGTGTAGCACTTCCTAATCTCTGTGGTATAAATATTCCCACAATGTACTGAAAAGAGCTTGCATAGGCTTGCAAGAGCCAATCATAAAACTTTTAGGAATTTTGCAAGCTGGTTGTTAACACAGCCATTATTTAAAATTTAATTATATTAACATTAAATAGATTATACTTAAAAGGTAACAAACTTTGAAAACTCATTCTAGTTATTTTATGGCATTTTGCCGTTATCTATACTGTTGAGGTTGTCTGTGTCAATCAACTGCATGATAGACATACTATGTAACATTGCGCTACTGCATTATCTCTTCTTAACTCCCTGTTTGGTGGCCTCACACTGGTAGCTGATATAGGCCATGATAAGAGTTCTTAAGTGTTTTACATTAGTAAATGTTTGCCAGATTTTTCAGAGGAAAAGAACCTAAACTCTGACTTGTAGCATTTACCAATTTCTGTGGCATAAATAATTTCACAGTGGCTGATTTCAAGCTACCAACTGGGAGATCAACTGGATCATAAAATTCCAGAAAACTTATCAGTTGTCTGAGGCAATACAAGCCAATTCCAAGCCATTCCAGCCATTTATAACTGTCATTAGTTTATAGTTGTCAGTTAACTGTCTTGTAAAATTTTGACTTTTCAACATATTATGTGAAGATTCACTAAGTTATTACAGTAATTTGTGTGGACCTACAGCTACTTCTTTGATAAACACTTCACAATTAGTTAAAATAAAAAAAAAGATTTGTTTCACAGATTCACTTTGAATAGACTGGGAAAATGGTGGTGCAGTTCATGAAGATCCAAACATCAGAACTTTACAATGTGGAGAAGAGTTCACTTATAGGAGAAGCAAGCACTACTTTTATCTTTTTTAAAATTGATATACGTAAGAATGGATTCAGATTAGGTAGCAAAATATTAAAAATCTAGTTTTGTAAACAGTCATTCAAAACAATAAAAATTATCTGTATGGATAAAATTCAGAATATACCACACAACCGATGTTCCTTTTTTTTTTTTTTTTTTTTTATTGTGCGAAAGGATGTTTAATGAATGAGGAGTTTTGGTTCAATATCTTAGAAGACAAGGAAATACAATCTAATGGGAGAAAATATATTATAAAATTGCATGCGGGGAGAAAGAGAATTCTGGGAAGATGGCAGAGTAGGAAGCACCGGGAAGTGGTCTTCCCATCTAGACAAAAATTGCACTGGCAAAAACTGTGTAATGCAATTATTTTGGAATGCAAGTCTATCGAAACTTTCAGGGAAAACTAGGGTGGTAAATTACAGTTCAGTTTGGTCAGTTTCAGCTCTTAGCACAGTAGCAGCCTGCACACAGCCTACAGAGTCAGAGTGGGCAAAAAGGGCCCTGTCCTCCAAATATCAAGCATCTCGGCTCTGATCGTTGATTGATTGCTACTTCTGATGGCAGAGGTGCAAACAAAGAGGTAAGCAATCATTATTACTGCACTTCCCCCAATTATTGCAAAGTCCTCCTTTCTAGCTAAAGAGACTTTTGGGGCTGGTCTTCTTTTACCCACCCTTCATTTCCTTATTTTCCTCTCTGGAAGCGAGGAATTAAAGCCACTAAGGACATTAAAAAGCAACTGCATAGACCATGCAGACCTAAGGAAAGACACAGACTCAGAAAAGATCTGAAAACACTTGAAGCTTATATATTAGGCTGTTCCTCAGCATAGAAATAGCCCACGATAATTGTAAACCAAAAACCAAAACCAAAAAAAAAAAAAAAAAAAAAAATCACAAACCCTGTAGAAAGGGTGAACCTGAGTTCCAGAATTATCTGTTACATTCAAATATCTAATTCTAAATAACAATAACAACAATGAAATCACAAGGCACACAAAGAAATAGTATAGCTCATTCAAAGGAAAAAATAAATCAACACAAACAGTCCCAGAAAAGGATTAATGGCAGATCTATAAAGACTTTCCTTTTTAAAAAGATTTTATTTATTTGAGAGAACAAGATTTACTTATATATATTATATATTATACTTGTTTATATATTATATATGTATTATTTTTTTAAAGATTTCATTTATTTATCTGAGAGAGAATGAGAGAGATCACAGAGGGAGAGAAAGAGGGAGAAGCAGATTCACTGCTGAGCAGGAAGCCCAACATGGGGCTTGATCCCAGGACCTTGAGATCATGACCTGAACTGAGGGCAGACTGAGCCCCCAAGGTGCCCCTATAAACAAAGACTTTGGAAAGACTGTTTTAAACATGCTCAAGGTGAACAGAATCTAAGGGACCTATGGGGCCACTACCAAGTGGATCGATATATACATTGTGGGAGTTCCAGAAAAAGAAAAAATATTTGAAGAAATAATGTCTGAAAACTTCCCAAATTTGATGGAAGACATGAATGTAAACATCCAAGAAACTTAACAAATTCCAGGTAAGATGTACCCAGAGACCCACACAACATGTATTATAATCAAACTTTCAAAAGACAAAGAGAGAATCTTAAAAAGCAGCAAGAGACGTGATTCATCACATACAAGATTATGAACAGGTTTCTCATCAGAAAAATTAGAGGCTAGAAGGAGGTGGACCACCATATTCAAAGTATTGAAAGGAAAAAAAAAACTGTCAACAAAGAATCTGATATCCAGTAAAACTATCCTTCACAAGTGAAAGAAAAATTAAGTCATTCTCAGATAATCAAAAGCTGAGGGAATGAATTCATTACCATTAACCCTGCCCTGCAAGAAATGCTAAAGGGAGTCCTGCAAGTTGAAATGAAAGGACACCAGATAGCAATCCAAAGTCATACGAAGAAATAAAGATCTCGATAAAAGCAAACAGATAGTCATTTATTTAAAAACTAGTATTATTTTAACAACAGTTTATAATTCTAGTTTTTGATTTTTACATCATTTAAGAGAGTAATGTATTTTTTAAAAAAATTATTAGTCTACAAGTTAGTATTACTGTAACTTTGGTTTCTAACGCCACATATTGTTCCCTACATAATTTAAGGAACTAACGCATTTAAAATAATTATTAGTTTATGTTTTGGAGCACACAATGTATAAAGATGTAATTTGGTGACATAAATAACTGAAAAGGGTTGGAACAGAACTTAAAGGAGCAGAGTTTTTATATGTTAATGAAGTTAAACCAACAGACCAACAGAGAAATCACAATGAAAATTAGAAAATACATAGAGATGAATGAAAACAAAAACATAACATGCCAAAACTTATGGGACACAGAGAAAGCACTGCTAGGGAAGAAATGTATAATTATAAATGCTTGCATTAAAAAAAAATAAGAAAGTTCTCAAAACAACTACTTAACTTTACAACTAAAGCAACTAGAAAAAGAACTAAGCACCAAATCAGCAGAAGGAAAAATATAATAAAGATTATAGCAGAGATAAATGAAAAAGAACAGAAAAATAATACAGAAAATCAGTGAAACCAGAAAATCCTCTTAAAGGATCAACAAAATTGACAAGCCCTAGATAGATGGACTAAGGAGAAAAGAAAGATTTAAATTGCTAAAATCAGGAATTAAGACGAGGACATAACTACCAATTCCACAGAAATAAAAGGGATTATAAGAGAGTACTATAAACAATTATAAACCAAGAAATTGGATAACCTAGATGAAATGGACAAATTCCTAGAAACAAAAATCTACCAAGACTACAGCATGAAGATAAAGAAAATGTGAGGAGACTGATGACTAAGAGATTGAATAATCAAAAATCTCCCAACCAAGAAAAGCCCTGAACATGACAGCTATGACAGCTTCATTGGTAAATTCTATCAAACATTTAAAGAAGAGCTAAGACCAATCCTTTCTAAACTTCTAAAAAAATAAAATAAAAAAAGGAAGAGGAGGAGGGAACACTTCCTAACTCATTGCTTGAGGCCAGCATTACCCAGGTACCAAAAGCAGACAAAGATGCAACAAGGAAATTGCAGACAGTATCTCCTATGAACACTGATACAAAATTCCTCAATAAAATGCTAGCAAACCAAATTCTGCAGCATAAAGGATTATATACTATGATCAAGTAAGATTTATTCCCGGAATGCAAGAATGGTTCAACATACAAAAATTGGCCAATGCAATATGCCACATTAACAAAAAGAAGGAAAACAAACCATAGGATCATCTAAGTTGAATCAGAAAATGCATCTGACAAGATTTAACACCTTTTCATGATAAAAAACACTCAACAAACTAGGGACGGAAAAGACTACCTTCAACAAAATAAAAGCCCATCTATGAAAAATCCATAGCAAACATCATGTTCCATGGTGAAGAGAGGAAAGCTTTTTCCTCTAAGATCAGAAACAAGACAAGGATGCCCACTTTCAACACATGTATTCAACGTAGTACAGATACTGGAAGTTTTAGTCAGAGTAATTAGAAAAAAAATAAATAAATACATAGGGGCGCCTGGGTGGCTCAGATGGTTAAGTGTCTGCCTTCGGCTCAGGTCATGATCCCAGGGTCCTGGGATCGAGTCCCACATAGGGCTCCCTGCTCCTTGGGAGCCTGCTTCTCCCCCTGCCTCTCTCTTTCTCTCTGTCTCTCATGAATAAATAAATAAAATCTTTAAAAAAAAAATTAAAAAAATAAATACATAAAAGGCATCAGATTAGAAAGCAGGAAAAATAACTCCCCCCAAATCCTAAAAATCCCACACAAAAAACTGTTGGATTTAATAAATGAATTCAGCAATGTAGCAGGATACAAAGTAAACAGGCAGAAATCAGTTGCATTTCTATAAACTAACACTGAACAATCCCAAAACAAAACAAAGAAAACAATTCCATTTACAATACCATCAAAAGGAATAAAATACTTAGGAATCAACTTAACAAAGGAGTTTTATGTAAAAGACTTGCACAATGAAAACTACACAACACTGATGAAATATAAAGTAGAGAAGAACATAAACAAATGGAAACACACCCCACGTTCATGGATGAGAAGATTTAATAGTGTTACGATATCAATACTACCCAAAGTGATCAACAGATTCAATGCAATCCACATCTAAATCCCAAATATGATTTTTGGAAAAATAGAAAAACCTTTCCTAAAATTCATATGGAATCTGAAGGGACCCCAAAAGGCCAAAACAATCTTCAAAAAGAAGAACAAAGCTGGATGGAGGATTCACACTTTCTGATTTTAAAACTTACTAGACTTAACTAGAAAACTACAGTAATCAAAATCATTGTGGTACTGGCATAAAGACAGACATAAACAGAATAAAATAGTCCAGACATAAACTTCCTCATATATAGTCAAATGATTTTTGACAAGGCTGTTAAGACCATCATACAATGGTGAAAGGACAGTCTTTTCAACAAATGGTGCTGGGACAACTGGATATTCACTCACAAAAGAATGAAGTTGTAGCTTTACATAATACCACATAAAAAAATTAGCTCAAAATGGATCAATACCCAAAAATAAGAGCTAAAACTATAAAACTCTTAAAAGAAAATGAAGTACAAAAGCTTCATGGCATTAGATTTGGCAATGATTTTTTGGATATGATGCCAAAGGCACAGACAGTCGAAGAAAAAAATAGGAAAACTGAACTTCATGAAAACTTAAAAAATTTCTGTGTCAAAAGACACTATCAACAGAGTAAAAAGGCAACCCACAGAACTGGAGAAAATATCTGTAAATCAGATATTTGATAAGTTATTAGTATTCAGAACACATAGATAACTCCTAAAACTCAACACAGCAACAAAAAACAATGGGCAAAGGACTTGAATGAGCATTTCTCCAAAGACAAATAGCCAGTAAGCACATGAAAAGATACTCGATGTCAGTAACCATTATGGAAATTCAAATCAAAACTACAACATACCACACCTCACAGCCATTAAGATGATTATTATCAAAGAAATAGAAAATAACAAGTTTTAGCGAGGATGTGGAGAAACTAGCACGTTGTGCACTGTTGCTGGAAATGTAAAACGGTGCTGCTGCTATGAAAACCAGTATGGTGGCTCCTCAGTTAAAAACAGAATTACTCTGTGATCCAGCAATTCCACTCGGGGTATATTCCCAAAAGAACAGAAAGCAGGGCCTTGAAGAAATATCCGTATATCCATGTCAGTAGTGGCCTTATTCCCAAGAGCTAAAACATGGGAGCAATCCAAGTGTTCATCGATGGAAGAAAGGATAAGCAAAATGTGCTATATACATACAATTGGATTTTATTCGGTCTTAAAAAAGAAGGAATGGATGAATCTTGAGGACATTACGCTAAGCTAAAGAAGTCAACCACAAAAATTCAAATACTTTATGATTCCACTTATATGAGGTACTTAGTCAAAATGATGGGGATGGAAAATAGAACGGTGGGGGTCAGGCGCAAGGAGGAAGAGCAAAGGAGAATTAGTGTTTCATGGGTATAGACTTCTAGCTTAAAAAAATGAAAAGAATCCTGGAGCTGGATGGTAGGGGTGGTAGCACGACATTATGAGTGCACTTAATACTAAAGAACTGTATCCTTAAAAATGGTTAGGATGATGAATTTTATGTTATATGCATTTCATCACTATTTTAAAAATTAGGGAAAAAAGATTTCATGAGAGATGGGTTATTTATATGAGCAAATCTTTTAAGAAGCATATTAACTATTTCATAGACTATTTTCATAAAAGATAAGTTCCAGTCATATGATGGACACTAACTGTATAGTGACGGCACGATTACTTTTTTCATGTTTTATGAAAACACACATCAAAGCTTACATGCTTTTCCCAAATATTACTTCTCCCTTTACCTATTCACATGCTTTTTAGATTCACTTCCAATATGTCAAATCCCAATGTCAGTCCAGATGGAATGTTAATAGCATAGATATGGCACATTCACGGCCCTACCTGGCCAGCTCCCCACCTTCTGCTCTGTTCTCAAACTTCTTGAGCCTCCTCCCCCCGTCACCATTTTAAATTGAAAATTTGGAAGGCGTCTAGGAGAGCTCCCATCTTCCACCAGCATGTGTGTGGCTGCCGCCGCCTGTATCAGTACCTTCCTCAGCTTTCCCTCCCACCGTGATGAGAGCACTGCCTGTCCTCGCTCCTCGGCCTGTGTGCTGTAGCCCGTCCTCTCATCTAGGAAGACGTGGCTCCAGGGATCCCCCCCTTCTCTGGCATCAACACTTACTCCTCCCTAGTGAAACATTCTCCATCACCATCACCATACGATCTTCTTATTTTACCCAGGTTAAAAAAAAAAAAAAAAAAAAGCATCACCCTCCGGATACCACTCCCTTTCTTCTCTCCTTTACAATGAACCTGAAGACTTGCACACATGCTTCCGCTCCAAGCCCTCTCCTCCATTTTCTCCTAAGTCCATCCCAATCAACTCCACCACTTCACCAAAACCAGGCTTCACGAAATCAGCAATACATCCACAGTGCTGAAGTTAATGCTCAGTTCTGCGTCATCTCCTCCACTGGCACACAGCCCGACACAACTGTTCATTCTAGGCTACAGGTGTTTGCCCTCAGCTCCCAGGACGCCATGTTCACTTGGTTATCTTCTTAGCTCACTGGACACTCGCCTTCTGTTTCCACTGCTAGTTCCTTGTCCCCAAAATCCTACGCTGAAGTGTTACAAGGCCCGGTCCTTGGACTCTATCTACACTTATTCCCTTGGTGATCTCACCCAGTCCCATTGCTCTAAATACCATTTATATGCTCATGATTCTCAAATTTATATCTTCAGTTCTAACCACACTCTGAACTTCAGACTCAAATATCCAACGGCCTACCTGACTCTACATGTCTAAGAAACAGTTCACACTTACTATGTTCAGAACTGAACTCCTGATACCCACCCCCAGATATGTTCTTCTCATATTTCTCCTGTCTTTGAATTTCTATTTCTTTTTTTTTTAAAGATTTTATTCATTCATGCGAGAGAGAGCGAGAGAGCGAGCATGGGCAGGGGGAGGGGCAGAGGGAGAGGGACAAGAAGACTCCGGGCTGAGCAGGGAGTCCAACATGGGGCTTGACCCCAGGACTCAGAGATCACAACCTGAGCCAAAGTCAGTGGCCCAACCAAATGAGCCACCCAGGTGCACCCCAAATATCTATTTCTAAAATTAAGATTAAAGGGGCGCCTGGGTGGCTCAGTCGTTAAGCGTCTGCCTTCGGCTCAGGTCATGATCCCAGGGTCTTGGGATCGAGCCCCACATCGGGCTCCCTGCTCTGCGGGAAGCCTGCTTCGCTTCTCCCTCTCCCACTCCTCCTGCTTGTGTTCCCTCTCTCACTGTGTCTCTCTCTGTCAAATAAATAAATAAAATCTTTAAAAAAATAAAAAAAATAAAAAATAAATAAAATTAAGATTAAAGAGATACTTTCAAATTAAAAACTGGTATTAAATAGGTTCAATATACCTGTTGCTATGAAGTAATTACATGTCTATTAAGTCATGAATTACTTATGGGTGTAAATTCAAATATGGAGAAATGGGAATCTTCATCATCAGTTTAAGCCACCCTTATAAATGTAAATACTGTCCTGCTTTCATTTTTTAAATTACCTTGCAGAAGAAACCATGTTGCTCTCAGGCAAAGCTAACTTAATCTATATTAAACAATGGATATATCCCAGGACTCAAATATTTTTTTAATTTAATTCAATTTTATTTTACTTTATTTTAAGTAGGCTCCACACACAATGTGGGCTTGAACTCACAACTCTGAGTTCAAGAGTTGCATGTTCTGCCAACTGAGCCAGCCAGGCACCCACCAGGACTCAAATCTTACTTGATAATTAAGCATAATACAATCTCAAATGGATCAGACAAAACGGGAGGATACTATAAAATTTCAGCACTGGCTTTATAGGTTAGTAGGTTGAAATGAAAAAAGCATTTGCTTTCTCTACACAACTTAATTTCATTAGCAAATACACGTTTCCAAATTTGGTTGCATTAGAACGTCTACTAAAATTACAATGTGAAGCATCTGACTACATAGCTTTATTCCCTAAGAAAAATAAGGAAAAAGTAAACATGTTTTAAATGACAGTAAATTACAAAAGGTGACATACTTCAACTTTTCATCTAACTCTGCTGGGCTGACAGTCAGACCAAAGACCCTGACCATATACCAACGGCTTCATTTAGTGAGAACCAGTTTGACCAGCATGTAGTAAATGAATGAACAGATAAGAAATAAAACCAAAAAAAGAAAAAGAAAAAAAAAAAAAAGAAATACACTAATCATATGAGTGCATAAATTGAGAGTCAACCTATCAATTAAGCTACACACTCTGAAGATGGTGTGACCAATTCTAATGAAAGTCCACTGTGCTGTGGTGGCCGTAAGGAAATAATAGCCTAGTCTCTTTGTGTCTGAAAACTGAGTCTACCTATGTGCTATTACTAAGAAATGAGACTATAATCACAGTGTGATTACAATACTATTGAAATTAAGTGTAATTCTTGTAACTCTGTAAGTTTTTCAGAAATAATTTTTAGAGTTAACAAATAATATTCCTATTAATTTTTTTTTTAATATACTTCCAGGGCACCTGGGTGACTCGGATGGTTAAGCATCTGCCTTCGGCTCAGGTCATGATCCCAGGGTCCTGGGATCCAGCCCCACATTGGGCTCCCTGCTTAGCAAGGAGCCTGCTTCTCCCTCTCCCTCTGACTGCCACTCCCCCTGCTTGTGCTCTTTCTCTCTGTCAAATAAATAAATAAAATCTTTAAAAGAAAGTAAAGTAAGTTTTAAAAAATAAAATATACTTCCAATAATACCACAGACATACAAGTGCAGTCAAATTAACAATTTCCAACTAAGTTACTATCTCAAAAAGCATTAAAGCATAGTAAGAATAAAAGGTGAATATGTAATCATTCTAACATTACAACAATCCTGAGAAGAACAGAACTACAGCAAATTGCCTGAATACTGTAATTTTAATTATATTTTCTGGCTGCAATTACCTATAACCATACTGCTTTCCTAGTCTAACCCTGATATTCAAAAGTATAATATAAAACTCCTGAATAGATTCACATTAATGATTGCTTCATTTTGAGTTACATTCTCAAAAATCTACACACATCAAGAAGTTCTTTTTCTACTTTTATTGACCTAGATCAAAGAACCTTCTACTACCATCATACATAAAACCTTACTTGATGGCAGTGTTTCTGATGACAATGTAAAATCACTTAGCAGCCTAACATCACTTCACATTCTAAGAATGCAACGACAAATCATAAGCAACTTTCACACTTCCAAAGTAATTTTTCATCTTTCAAGAGTGAGGTTAATATGAGAGCTTCTGGGGCTTTAAAATAGGTCACATGCTTCTTTGCTATCATTTATCAAAGTAAAATCATTAAGGAAAAACTCTAAAAATTGAAAAAAATATTTAAAATAATCATAAATATCACATTCATTTTGAATTACAAAATTATTCCCTTTGCCACATTCAACAGCAACAAGGCCATAGGGTAATAAAATAACAGCTACCTTTAGACGGCTGTTTATATCCAACTTCATTCACTCATTCAATCTGTTATTCATTAAATGAGTATTTAATATACCCTCATTCTATCAAACATGGCATAAGATATTAGAAGCGTGGTCAATGCATGAAGAGCTCTGCCACCAAATGATTCCTCCTTGTAATTGAAAACTAGTAAAGAAAATATATCTCTATGAAATTTAAGCTCATATGAAATGTATGACATTCTTCACCTACTTAAACACAGCTTATGATAGGTCTTAAATGGACTCAGAAGACTCACAGATCTCTCCTGTCAAAGAGATGAGATTCAAATCTCATCAAAGAGACAAAAACATAAGATTAGTCAACACATAAAAACACTCCAATAAAAGCAATAATGACCCAGTATGTCCCCCGATGAAACCTCTCATTCTAATGAGTTATTTATTTTTTAGCATTAAAATTACCCACAACTCCCCCAAACTGGAAATAATTAAATGTTGCTTTAGCAGATGAATGGATAAGCAAACTGTGGTACATCTACACAATAGAACATTACTCAGCAGTAACAAGGGATCTGTGCAACGATGTGGATGAGTCTCAAGGCAGTAATGCCGAGTGACAGAGACACTGTCTGACTTCCTTCCATGACATTTTGAAAAGGACACAACTACAGTGACGGTGAAGAGAGCAGCTGTTGCCAGGAGGTGGGCGGACGGGGGTATGATTATGAGGGGGTAACATGAGGAAGCTCCTCAGGGTATGGGACTTCTGCATCCTGAGTGTGGCAGTGGCTACACAAATCTACACGTTTTAGAATTCACAGGACTATACAAAAGAAAAATAAAAAGTCAGTTTTTCTAAAACAGCACTGATACATACAGCTATAATTTTGTGAGTAATTAGCATGTACCAGGTGCTGATCTCTATATTTGCTCTGGGAAGTAAGTTTTACCTCATTTAATTTTTTATTTCTGTTTATTGAGGTATAATTGAAATACATTATATTAAGTTCAGATGTACAATATAAAGGTTCAGTATTTGCATATATTGCAAAATGATCACCATTAATAAGTCCAGTTAACATCTGCCACCATACGTAGTTAGAATTTCTTTAATCTCATTTTAGAAATGAGGAAACAGACTTCATAAAGTTGAAGTACAGAAATTAAATGAGGTCAGTCAGCTATGTATTAAATGATAGACCCACAATTGAAACTGAGAGTTGTCTGATTCCAAAGCCTGTATGAAATATGTTTGCTGAATGCTACGATGTTGCTGGAAAACACTGTCTTCCAAAAATCACAGCTTTACACATCCACAAATTATGAAAGGAGAGCAAATTAATGAGAGTAAATACAGGAGGACACAAATTAATAGCAGCTGGGTCAAACGAAGAAAGAAAAAATTAAAAATTACAGACAGTATTTAGTAAATTTCTGCAATTTATCATGAAGCCATAATTTCACTTGGTTATGTAAAATTTAGAGAATGTAACATTTTTCATTGGCAACAGTGTCATTTAAGAACCAGAATAGGCAGGAAGAATTTCTTCATTCGATGGATGAAACTGGATCCTTGGCTTCAGTGAAGGCATTCAATACACAGAACTTAAGATATAGTACTGACTACCCATAAGGAAAAGTAAGTTGATTCACAGACTGTACAGTTTTGGATAAATGAGTTCTCTAGTACTGGTTATGGCATCTGTTGGAAATTATTACTATCTGCAGCTCTGCCTAAGAAGTAGTTGCAACTACAGAAGTGAGTAAAATGTTTACTCACAATAATTAAAATGATAAAGATTAATTTTTCTGAAATGAAGTCATATTTTAATATGTGCTTACTATATTTAAGGCTCTAGTAAAACTCAAGAGGATATTGAGAAAACTATTTTAAGTGAGTAAAATAAAATTCAGACATCATTAAAGCAAGATGTAAAATAAATTCAAGTAATTTGAAACTGGAAAGGAGCTCTGGAAATTATAATTTCTTTCTTTCTTTTTTTAAAGGTTTGTTTATTTGACAGAGAGAGCACAAGCAGGGGGAGCAGCAGAGGCAGAAGGAGAGGGAGAAGCAGGCTTCCCGCGGAGCAGGGAGCCCGATGCGGGGCTCGATCCCAGGACCCTGGGACCACGACCTGAGCCGAAGGCAGACGCTTAACGACTGAGCCACACGGGCGCCCCTGGAAATTACAATTTCTAACTAACACTAAAGACATCATTCTGTTTAAACAGACAAACAAATCTGAGAACACCGACCTCATGAAGGGTAAAACCTGAGACACCCCAGGGGAATCTGGGACCTCAGGGCAGAGGAACAGGGACAGGACCCAGCCCCTGCCGCCCTCTTCCAGCCCGGCACCACCGAGGAGGCCTCTGCTTCCTCAACCGAACTGCTATCTCCACCTGCTTCACCGAAGTCATGTTTGGTTTCATGTTAAAGGTATCCCTGGATATCAGAAGCGTTGAATGGAAAATAGGGAAAGAACTCTGCCCTCAGCTTTCTTATAACCTGCAAAACTGGTAGATTTCTAAGAACTCCTGAGGTGTCTATGCTGCAGCTGTGATTGTTGTTAAAAATATTATTTTCCTTCAAGTTGGGGGGTGGAAAGTTCTGTGACACAGCTTTTCCCCCTTTTTCTTTTTAACACTCTCACCACTGGTTGGTTAGGTTAGGGAAAAAATATCGAAGTACTATCATGGAAACCTTTTTCAAAATGCTCATTTACTTCTTTTATTTTGGGCTCTGTAGTAGTATTACACGGTGCTGGAAAAGTTTGTAAGTCTATTTCACAAAATCAAAGGAGTGGACAGGATCTCCATGGTCCTCACTTTGTCTCGTAACTAAACCACGTGAGCACTGTGCTGCGCTTGCGGTTATAGAAGTCTATTCAGAATGAAAATCTGAGGTTTCCCTGAGCCCAGATCAGTTTATTGAGGTATAATTGAAATACATTATATTAAGTTCAGATGTACAATATAAAGGTTCAGTATTTGCATATATTGCTGAATGATAACTTCTGCCAAGTTCTTTCTGAAGAATAACTGAATTACCTCCTTCAAATATAATTTTTGTTTCTCACAGGTGAACATATTCAGTCTGAAGCATATTCTATCAAAAATCTCAACAGACTAATTGTTACTGTGATCTGAATTTTTTTATAACTTCCAAGATGTAAGTCACATGATCAACTTAATATGCCCCCTTTACTTTTCAAAAGACCCCCAAGTCTGTCTATCTAGAATCACAGATGGTCATTTGATAGACCCTGAGAGAACACTTCTTCAGATTAGCGTTTTGCACATGAAATTAGCAGCAGGAGGTGACTCAGCTCACTACTTTATGTACAAGGCTGGAACCAAGTGGTAAGGTGCCCACAGATTTTTGAGCTCAAGCACTAAGAGCCCCCTATTCTCGGGACTCAGACCCATTCACCAGCATCACAGTGGAAGGAGACACATGTATGGTCCGTTATTTATGTTAGTAGTCAATCAGCCACTGGATTCATTCATTCAGTAGACTTGCACTGAGTGAGCTAGGGATCAAGAAAAAGAATGTCAACAGGACACGCCCTGCCCCCAGGAGCCTGCGGATCACAGTGAACTGGACAAGAGGCTCAGCAAAGTCATCATTGGTGGGAGGTCCAGGAGGCAAACAAGCTGACTTCAAAACCTCTCAGGCTCTACAACACAGCATTGTGTTTATGTGGTTAATTGTTTATAAAATTTGCAAAAGTCAGGCATTTACCACAGTTGGTAAACACTACTATCTTTTTAATCTGACCTCTCTGTCACATTTGGGGCATGTTAAGAGGCAGTGGACAGATGTAGCATTTTCAGGATCCAGCTAAAGGGAAACTGAGTTGGCATATTTAACTTGGCTTTAATGGGATATATTTATGAGCTTCCTGGTCACTTTCATGATGGTTAAAATATTACTTATCCTCCCAGGAATACCCCTAACACATCCTGTGCCACCTAACTAGTATAGGAACACTGGATATCAGTGACAAACTGGTTAACATGTGCTGTCAATCCAAAGAAAACATTCCAAACAAAAACTTGAAAAGCCCTAAAATATTCTAGCTTACATATGAAAAAAGTCTGAGGCAGATTTTCCCAAATTTGACAACAATCCTAAAAATACTGACATGTCATTATCAATAATGAGTCATAAAGCTAAAAGAAAATTTTCTAAATTAGCAAAAAAATTTTTAGTTCTCTCAATCATAACAGCAGAAGACCGAATTATTTTTCTATCCTCTCTATGTAAAATGAATTTACAAAACTGTCATACAGAGATCCAAGAGTGTGTAGCAAAAAAAAAAAAAAAAAAGGACTGTAGGGATGTTTGAGGGAATAAATTATTATCACATTATATTAATTTTCTGGATTTGTGTGATATTTGTGATATTTTTCAACTTTTCCAAATTCGTAATTTATATTACTTTCCTCAATCCAAAAAATATTCAATTTTATGCCAAATTTTCTTTAAAAAGGTCTCTCTCCCGTTTCACAAAACATGAATCTACTCCCTATGTACAGTGTCAATGAAGATATGAAAGCAAGCCAGGGGTGCTGTGGGGAGCAGATGGGCACATCTAAGTCAATCCGGGAATATCCCCTAAAGATTCCCAGGAAGATGTGATACTTGAATTAAAATTTTTTTAAGTTTTTTTAAATTGTATAAAATATACAGAACATAAAATTACAATTTTATCCATTTCTACATTTATAGTTCAGTGATATTTAATATTTCACATTATTATGCAATCTCCAGAGGATTTTCATCTTGAAAACCTGAAAGTCTATATCCATCAAACACTTAACTCCCCAGCCCCTGGCACCCACCATTTTACTTCTGTCTTTAAGAATCTGACTACTCTAGGAACCTCAAATAAGTGGAAACATACAGTATTTGTCCTTTTGTAACTGGTTTATTTCGTTTAGCATAATTTCCCCGCGGTTCACCGATGTTGCAGCGTGTGTCAGAATTTCCTTCCTTTTTAAGGCTGAATAATATTGCACTGTACACCACATTTGGTATCCATTAATCCATCAGTGGACACTTGGGTTGCTTACACCATTTGGCCACTGCAAAAAATGTGACTATGCACATAGAGGCGTAAATACATCTTTCAGTCCCTGTTTTCAATTCTGGGTATATACCCAAGAAGTGGAACTGATAAATCATATAGTAATGTTATTTTTAATTTTCTAAGGAACCACCACACTGTTTTCATAGCAGCTGCTCCATTTTTGCATTCCTACCAGCAGTGCACAGGGGTTCCAATTGCCCCACAGCCTTGTCAACACTTGCTACTTTCTGGGTTTTGTTCATTTTTTTATGGCTATCCTAATGGGTGTGAAGTGGTTTCTCATTGTGGTTTTGATTTCCATTTCCCCAAGGATTAGTGATATTGAACATCTTTTCACGTACTAACCTGGCAATCCTTGAAGAAACATCTATTCAAGTCCTTTGTTCATTTTAAAATCTGGGGTTTTGGTTGTTAAATAGTTTAGAGTTTTCTTAGATATTCTTACCAGATGCATGCTTTACAGATATTTTCTCTTTCTTCATGGGTTGCCTTTTCACCCTGTTGACTATCTCCTGAGATGCATCAGTTGAATTTTCAGGACAAGTATGGATAACCAAAACAAGGGGGGTGGGGCAGGGAAATGGCATCAATATTAGTTGTACTAGTCCTGTGTTGGTATTCTGTGTAGATTGAGGGAAGGGTGTGCGTGTGGAGAAACAGCAGTGTAGATGGAAAGGATGCTCATGAAAGGTGAGCCTCTAAGTTGGACAGACTGAACTTCAGCCCAAAGTTCTGCACCAATGCAGGATTTCAGTCATGGGATTAATATGGGAAAACAGTGAGGACAAATGCCGGTATTTCCATTTTCCAGCACCCACTTTGACATCAATATAGAAGACAGATTTCAGAAGGGTTTTTTTCCCCCCAAAGACCCCATGTACACCCTAGCCAGGCCTGCTCCTTAGACTGGGTAGATTGGTTAACCCTCCCCACCCCTCCTCCTCTGCCAAAGCTCCGTGCCTCAACCCGAGCACATCTGCCACTTCACTTCTTTACTGTTAGTGACCTTTGGGAAAACCCACCTGATAAAAGTAATGCAACAAAGACATTAAAATCCAGGAACAATAAAACCTCTAAGATGTATCGGCAGTTTGAAAAGTGACTGGCTGGATAAGAAAATGTCTTAAATCAATGGTGAGCTCCTTTTCCCTCAGATAGCTAAAACAAAAGTACTTTTAAACATAAAGTCTCGGGGCGTCTGGGTGGCTCAGTTGGTTGAGCATCTGCCTTCAGCTCAGGTCATGATCCCAGGGGCCTGGGATCAAGCCCCACATCGGGCTCCCCGCTCAGCAGGGAGTCTGCTTCTCTTTCCCTCCCCGACTTGTGCACACGTGCTGTCTTTCTCAAATAAATAAAATCCTTAAAAATATTTTAAATAAATGAATGAATGAATGAATGCAAATGCTATTCTGCACAAATATACTTGTGGAAATAATTTCGGGGAAAATATTTTACTATAAATCTTAGGGAAGAAGGATTTATCATAAATATAAATTATTAAAGTCACTTTTAAAATATTAAAAAATATATATAAAGCCTTCATTTTATTGCAAAATGAAAAAAAAAACTTTGATTACAGAAATACTTCTTCATGAGAAAACTGGCTCTACTTTAGAGGCATCAAAATATTAATATCTTGGCATATTTGAAAAGTAGCCAGATGAAGGTATCTCTTTACATTTTTGTCTTGAAATGAGATCATGAAACAAGGGGCAGACTTTGTTGTCTTACCAATAACCATTTCTTCTTCCTCACCAAAAGGTGTCACAAGTTATTAAAATGTTTTTCTTCTGGTAGCCCTGCGCTCAGGGAAGGAGTAATTTTCCCACCCTAAGTCAAGGGACTTTTAATTGTTAAGCCAATCATGAGAATTCTGTTTTCCTGGAGAGTGACAGACAGATGGTGCAAATTAGGCAGGTGGCGTACATAAAGATGCTCTTCTTCCCACTTTCCATATCTGCAATTTGTCTGCATGCCATGGAATGTCAGGAGCATTGTGAGTAAATATACGTTGTAGGACAACACGTATAGGCCAGTTCTTCAGCCAGTCAAAGCAGCTATTTCCTCGATTCCAAAAGCTTTGTAAGGTCATACCATACAACCAAATGAAGAGTGTGAGCTCCATTCCTGTGATGCTTAACCTACATGTTTCAAATAAAGAATCTGGGAGGCAGCAGGGAAAGGACATCTTCCTTTCTACGTTCAAGCTGATGCTAGGCCAGACCAGGCAAGAAGGGAGTAAAACTGTCACCATACCCTATTTTCCCCCACAGATGACTTAACTAATCAAAGATGACATCACTCTTTCCTACTGAACACAGATATAGCCTCAGAGTCCTAACTAATCTCTCCCCTACCTACTGCCCAAATCACTAAGCAGCTATCTACTTATTACCTATTTACTATCCTGCACCCTGAGAACATTTGCCGGATACCAACATGGAGAGTCAAGGTAACATGACTGTCCCATTGGAATGACCTCTTTAGGGTATCATTTGCACAGCAAATGTCTCCATACCCTTGTACAAAGGCCCCTGAGTATGACCCTGGAAATAGGGAATCCACCAGACCTTTCAGAGGGAATGTCTAGAGCACACAGGTACAGAGCTGGTCTCATTACTGTAAAGTCAAGCTCACATTCTGCCATGTGTTGACCCGACTAAGAAAGGGAAAACAACGTCATGGTTAAGAGTCCAACCTGTAGGATACAAACACCTCATTCATATCTCAGCTCTGACGCTTAACAGCCCTGCTTCAGTTTCCTCATCTGTAAAATGGGGATGATAATGATATCCTTCTCCTAACACTGTTGTAAGGGTTACCTGAATTAATACAAGCACTTAGAACAGCAGTTCCCAAATACATATGTATTTGCTATTGTATTTTGAAAATTTAAACTTTTATACAAATTTATAACTCTTTACTGGGATCTTTGTGGGTTTTTTCTTTAAATTATTTGAGTAGGTTAAGTTTTGTTTTTTGTTTTTTTTTAACCCAGAGGCATAATAGGTCCTCTACCTGCTCTTTCCTGTTAAATTCTTGGGTTTTTTTCTCTTAATAGCATAAAAATAATTTTTAAAAAACTTTTTATAAAAAGTATGGTGAGTTTCTGCAATCTTATGGGCTTTGCTACATTCACTCATTATCCTTTCTATAAATGTTTACCAGTCAGTCAGGGATTAATTTCATTTCATAATGCTTTAGTTTTATTAGTAATACCCAGTTTTACTGAAACTCTGCACGCCCATATATAACTTCTTAGGTGTATCCCTTCATTCAATAAATATTTAGAGCAAGAATCCTACCTAACAGGATACTGTTCTAGGCAATGGATTTGCAATTCTTAAAGCAAAAATTAAATATATGCTGCATGTCACATTTTAAAATGTGTATGGGGAAATATAATAAGTATTTTTAATATGGAAAAAATATTAAAAAATATTTTGCATCAAAAATCACTTGCCTTTCTAACCTCCTCTTTAAAGCATCACACACAAACAGAAAAACTAAAGTTATGTATCTTAGAAATTGCCAATAATTTAATATGTTCTAAGTATCTTACATATTAGAATTTCATATAAAGAGTTAAAGAAGGGGCACCTGGGTGGCTCAGTCGTTAAGCGTCTGCCTTCGGCTCAGGTCATGATCCCAAGGTCCTGGGATCGAACCCCGCATCGGGCTCCCTGCTGGGCGGGAAGCCTGCTTCTCCCTCTCCCACTCCCTCTGCTTGTGTTCCTGCTCTCGATATCTCTCTGTCACATAAATAAATAAAATCTTTAAAAAAAAAAAAAGAGTTAAAGAAGAAAGTTCTAATAGGACTTACTCTAGAACTTAATTTTCTTAGCCCCACTGTAAAATGATGCACAAAAAGCTGGACAGGCACTACAGTATGACGACAGTCACAGGCCAAACTGAAATCTGAGTACCTCCACTGACATTTAAAGAATTATTAAGTCCATCTCCAATAATTCTCATACATATGTAACTATGAAAATAAATATGGTTATTTACATGTTTTAGATAAAATCTTTAAGTGAAAACATCATATAAATTCCAAAGTAAGAAGTTTTGACTTTGATTGATCTAAGGACCCTTGACTTTTAAAACCCTTAGCCTGAGATCAATTTTTCAAACATCCCTAGAATTAATGGTTCCTTATTGATTCTAAGCTTTTGGTGTTTACAATTAGTCAAAGATAAAGCACTCCTCTCATCATTTTTATCATTTCCTGTTCAATTGCTTTGGAAGTGTGAGAACTGTCCTTATTTTGCTGGGTCTCTGCTCAACGTTCAGTGTCTTATGAGTCACTCTTGATTATGTTTCATGATTTACAATGATTAGAGGGATGAACGCTTTCCCTGCTCCTGAAGCTGGGCATGGAGCCTACTTAAAAGACAAAACAAACAAACAAAAACAATAGAAAATGTAAAAGTTGTACAGGTTCTAGAAGTTTCCAACAGAACTTTATTCCTTAATGTTTCACAAACATAGAGATACACTTTTTGCTTCAATTTCAAAAGATTGAGCCACTGCATTAAGATATCTGTGACTGATACTGACATGACAAACCACAAACAAGTGCACAATTGACCAGATTGAAGGTTCACTGCATTGATTTGTTTCATACTGAACAAGACATTATAGATTGTGAAAATCCTTTGAAAATATATCTTATCAAGTTTCCTTCAAACCTTTACATAAGTTCACATTGCTCTTAAGATAAACTCCAAAGCCCTTCCATACAACCTCAAAGGTCCTGCACAGCTTGTCTCTGCTCACGTCTGCATCCACCTCCTCCGTGATGCTACAACAGAGCTCTTCAGCCGTGCAGTGCTCCCAACTCACACTCCCTCTTTTCTTAAAATGGCAAACTCACACTCTACTGTCCCATAGAACCCTTTCCTTGTCCCAACAAAGTAAGGTCTTCTTGTTACATTAACCCATTAAAAAATGACCTTCCTTTTTAGCACTTTTTTCCTAATTTTTTCCAGTTTTCTTGAAATACAATTGACATACCACACTGTATAAGTTTAGGGTGTACAGCATAATTTGACAATATGTCAGAAAATGATACTGTAAGTTAACACTCATCATCCATATAGATACAAAAAATATATCTTTTTTCTTGTCATGAGAACTTCTAGGAGCTACTCTCTTAACAACTTTCCTTTATATCCTACTTCAGTGTTAGCTCCAGTCATCATGTTGTACATTATGTTCCTAGTACATACTTATACAACTGGAAGTTTGTCCCTTTTGTCCACCTTCCTCCAAATCCCCCTCAAACCAACCCCGTCTGATCCCTTTTGCTGAGCCATTTTTTTTTAAATTCCACAAAAAAGTGAGATCATGCAGTATCTACCTTTTTCTGTCTGACTTTTATAGCACTTAGCATAGTGTCCTTAGGACCCATCCATGTTGTCACAAGTGGCAGGATTTCCTCCCTTTTTATGGCTGGATAATATTCCCTTGTATAAATACATACACCAAACCTCCTTCATCTGTTCATGTGTTAATGGACACTCAGGTTGTATCCACATCTTGACTGTTGTGAATTACGCTGCAGTGCAGATAAAGGTGCAGAGATTTCTTCAACACGGTGTTGTCCTTTCCCTCATCTATATTCTCAGCGGGGCAACTGCTGGATCACAGGGTAGCTCTATTTTTAACTTTTTGAGGAGCCTCCATACTGTCTTTCACCGTAGCTGCACCAGCTTGCATTCCCACCAACAGCGCACAAGGGTTCTTTTTCTCCATACCCTAGCCAACAAATCGTTATCTCATCTTTTAAAAAATTTTAAGTATTTTAATTCCAGTACAGTGAACATACAGTGTTATATTAGTCTAAGTTGTACAATATAGTGATTCAACACGTTCATACATCACTGTGTGCTCATCTCGACAAGTGCTCTCTTTCATCCCCATCACTTATTTCCCCCACCCCCACCCACCTCCTCTCTGGTAAACATCTGTTTGTTCTCTTCAGTTCAGAGTTTCTTTTTTTCTTCCTTTTGTTTTGTTTCTTAAATTCCACATATGAGTGAGATCATATGGTATTTGTCTTTCCCTGACGTATCTTGCTCAGTATATAAAATTCCATTATATATACGTACACACACACACACACACACACACACACACACACACACACACACACACACACACACACACACACACCCCACATCTCTATCCATTCATCTATTGATGGACACTTGGGCTGTTTCCATAATTTGGCTAATGTCGATAATGCTGCAATAAACATAGGAGTGCATGTATCCCTTTGAATTTTTTTTGTATTCTTTGGGTAAATACTCAGTAGTGCAATTACTGGATTGTAGTATAATTTAGGAATAAATTATTAAACTTCCGTAGTTTAATTTTTTGATGAAACTCCACACTGTTTTCCACAGTGGCTGCACCAGTTTGCATTCCCACCAACAGCACAAATGGTTCCTCTTTCTCCACATCTTTGCCAACACTTGTTTATTTTTGATTTTAGCCATTCTGACAGGTGTGAGGTAATATCTCATTGTAGTTTTGATTTGTATTTCCCTGATGATCAGTGGTGTTCATCTTTTCAAGTGTCTACTGGCCATCTGTATGTCTTCTTTGGGAAAATGTCTGTTCATGTCTTCTGCCCATTTTCCAATTGGATTATTTGTTTCAGAAGTGTTGAGTTCTAGAAGTTTTTTTTAATATATATATTTTGGATACTATCCCTTTATCGGATATGTCATTTGCAAATACCTTCTCCCATTCAAGTAGGTTGCCTTTTACTTTTGTTGATTATTTCCTTTGCTGTGCAGAAGCTTTTTATTTTGATGTAGTGCCAACGGCTTATTTTTGCTTTATTTCCCTTGCCTCAGGAGACATGTCTAGAAAAATGTTGCTACAGCCGATGTCAGACCTTATTGCCTATGTTCTCTTCTAGGATTTTTATGGTTTCTGGTCTCACATTTAGGTCTTTAATGCATTTTGAGTTTAGTCTTTGTGTATGGTGTAAGAAAGTGATCCAGTCTTCCCAACACCATTTGTTAAGAGACTGCCCTTTTCCCATTGGCTATTGTTTCCTGCTTTGTCAGAGATTAACTGGCCATACAGTTGTGAGTTCATTTCTGGGCTCTATTCTGTTCTATTGATCTATGTGTCTATTTCCGTGCCAGTACCATACTGTTTAGATTACTACAGCTTTGTAATATAACTTGAAGTCTGGAATTGCGATACCTCTGGCTTTTTCTTTTTCAAGATTATTTTGGCAACATGGGCATTTTTGTGGTTCCATATAAATTTTAAGATATTTTTGTTCTAGTTCTGTGGAAAATACTATTGGTATTTTGGTAGGGATTGCATTAAATCTGTAGATTGCTTTTAACGTTATTTTAACAATATTTGTTCTTCCAATCCATGAACACGGAATGTCTTTCCATTTCTTTGTGTCCTCTTCAATTTCTTTCATCAATGTTTTAGTTTTAGGGTTAAGGTCTTTCATTTTTTTGGTTAGGTTTATTCCTAGGCGTCTTTATTATTTTTGGTGCAATTGTAAATGGGGTTGTTTTCTTAATCTCCTTTTCTGCTGCTTCATTATTAGTATATAGAAATGCAAGAGATTTCTGCACATTGATTTTGTATCTTGAACTTTACTGAATTCCTTTATCAGTTGTAGTTTTTTGGTGGTATCTTTCATGTCACTGGCAAACAGTAAAAGTTTTACTTCCTCCTTACCAATTTGGATGCCTTTTATTTCTTTTTGTTGTCTCATTGCTGTGGCTTAGGGCTTCCAGTATTATATGGAATAAAAGTGGTGAGAGTGGACATACCTGTCTTGTTCCTGAACAGAGGGAAAGCTCTCAGTTTTTCACCACTGAGTATGAAGACAAGCTGTGGATTTTTTATATATGGCCTTTATTATGTTGCCGCATATTCCCTCTAAACCTACTCCGTTGAGGGTTTTTATCATGACTCTATGTTGTATTTTGTCAAACGCTTTTTCTGCATCTATTGAAATGTTCATATGTCTTTTTGTCCTTTCTCTTATTGATGTGATGATATATGATGTTGTTTGATTTGCAAATATTGAAACACCCTTGCATCCTGGCAATAAATCCCACTTGACCGTGGTGAATGACATTTTTAATGTATTGTTGGATTCAGTTTGCTAATATTTTGTTGAGGACTTTTGCATCTACGCTCATCAGAAATATTGGCCTTTAGTTCTTTTTCGTGTTGTCTTTTTCTGGTTTTGATATCAGGGTAATGCAGGCCTCATAGAATGAATTTGGAAGTTTTTCCTCCTCTTCCATTTTTTGGAATAGTTTGAGAAGAATAGACATTACTCTTCTTTACATGTTTGGTAGAATTTACCATTTGGTCCTGAACTTTTGTTTGTTGGCAGTTTTTTGGCTACTGATTCAGTTTCATTGCTGGTCACTGGTCTGCTCAAATTTTCTATTTCTTCCTTATTCAATTTTGGAAGGTTATAGGTTTCTAGAAATTTATCTACTTCTTCTAGGTTGTCCAATTTTTTGCATATAATTTTTCATAATATCCTCCTATAGTCCTTTGTATTTCTGTGGTGTCAGTTATTTCTCCTTTTTCATCTCTGGTTTCGTTTATTTGAGCCCTCTTTTTTCTTTGATGAGTGGCTAAAGGTTTATCAATTTTGTTGATCTTTTCAAAGAACCAGCTCCTGGTTTCACTGATCTGTTCTACT
Organism: Zalophus californianus; assembly: GCF_009762305.2. Taxonomy (NCBI): domain Eukaryota; kingdom Metazoa; phylum Chordata; class Mammalia; order Carnivora; family Otariidae; genus Zalophus; species Zalophus californianus. The sequence continues at coordinate 3,811,820 of NC_045601.1, read as the reverse complement.
GGGTTTTTTTAGTTTCTATTTTGTTTATTTCTGCTTTAATCTTTATTTCCTTCCTTCTAACAGGGTTGGGGGTTTGTTCTTTTTCTAGCTCCTTTAGGTATGAGGTTGTTTGAGATTTTTCTTGCTTCTTGAGGTAGGCCTATACTGCTATAAACTTCCTTCTTAGACCTGCTTTTGTTGCAACCCAAAGATTTTGTTGCATCCTTCTCCCTTGTCTTTTTGATGCTAGCCATTCTAATAGGCAAGATCTGATACCTTAATGTCATTTTGACTTTCATTTCCCGAATTGGTGATCTTGAGTATCTTTTCATGTACCGGTTGGCCATTCCTATATAGTCACTGGAAAAATGTCTACTTAGGTCCATTTTTCACTGAATTATTGTTTAATGTTCCTGTTTTATTTAGGTTTTGGTTTTCTGGGTTTTTTTTTTTTTTTTCTATTGAGTTATATGAATTCCTTATTTTGGATATTAATCCCCTATCAGAAAGATGGTTTTCCCATTCCATAGGTGGTCTTTTCACTGTAGATTTTTTTCTTTTGATGTGCAAAAGCTTTTTCAGCTTAATGTAGTCCCACTTATTTATGTTTGCTTTCGTTGCTGTGCTGAAGGTGTCCCACCCAATAAATTGTTGCCAAGACCCATGTCAAGGAGTTTTTATCCAATGTTTTCTTCTAGAAGTATCATGGTTTCAGGTCTTACATTTTAATCTTTGATTCATTTTGAATTAATTTTTTTGAATCATGTAAGACAGAGGTTGAATTCCATTCCTTTACATGTCAATGTCCAATTTTCTCAGCACCATTTAATGAAAAGACTGTCTTTTCTCCACTGCGTATAACTGACTCCAAAGTCAAATATCAGTTGACCGTATATGCTTATTTATTTCTGGGCTCTCAATTGTGTTCCTTTGGCCTATTTGTCTGTTTTTATGCCAGTATCACACTGCTTTAACGGATCCTGAAATCAGAAAATGTGATTCCTCCTGCTCTGGTCTTCTTTATCAGAATTGCTTTGGCTATTCATAGTCTTTTGTGGTTCTGTATAAATTTTAGGACTGTTTTTTCTACTTCTGTGAAAACATGCCATTGGAATCTTCATAGGAATTGCACTGAATCTATAGATGGCTTTTGGTAGTACTGACATTTTTTTAAATTTATTTTTTTATTATGTTATGTTAATCACCATACATTACATCATTAGTTTTTGATGTAGTGTTCCATGATTCACTGTTTGCGTTTAACACCCAGTGCTCCATGCAGAACATGCCCTCTTTAATACCCATCACCAGGCTAACCCATCCTCCCATGCCCCTTCCCTCTAGAACCCTCAGTTTGTTTTTCTGAGTCCATAGTCTCTCATGGTTCATCTCCCCCTCTGATTTTCCCCCTTCATTCTTCGCCTCCTGCTATCTTCTTCTTTTTTTCTTTTAACATATAATGCATTATTTGTTTCAGAGGTACAGGTCTGTGATTCAACAGTCTTGCACAATTCACAGCTCTCACCATAGCACATACCCTCCCCGATGTCTATCACCCAGCCACCCCATCCCTCCCACCCCCCACCACTCCAGCAACCCTCAATTTGTTTCCTGAGATTAAGAATTCCTTTTATCAGTGAGGTCATATGATACATGTCTTTCTCTGATGGTAGTATTGACATTTTAACAATATTAATTCTTCCAACCTGTGAATACAGGATACCTCTTCATTTACTTGTGCTTTCTTCAATTTCTTTCATCAAAGTCCTGTAGTTTTCATACTAGCGATCTTTCACCTCCTTGAGTAAATGTACTACTAAGTATTGTATTCCCAATGTATTCCTAATTTTATTGTTTTTGATACTACTATAAATGAAACCACTTTATTTCTTTTTCAGATAATTTATTCTTTGTGTACAGAAACAGCACTGATTTCTGTATGTTAATTTTGTATCCTGCAACTACACTGAATCCATTGATAAGACCTAACAATTTTTTGGTGGAGGTCTTTAGTATCTTCTGTATGTAAAACCACATCATCTGCAAATAGAGACATTTTACTTCTTTGTTTCCAATTCTGATGCCTTTTATTTCTTTTTCTTGCCTGACTGCTCAGGCTAGGACTTTCAGTACCATGTCAAATAGAAGGGGTGAGAGTGGGCACCCTTGTCTTGTTCCTGATCTTAGAAGAAATGCTTTCAACCTTAGCATATTATATAATTTATTTAGGGTGGGGAGACTGGGTAAAACTGGTCAAAAGTTACAAACTTCAAATTATAAGACAAATAAGTACTGAGGATATAATGTACAACATGGTGACTATAGTTAACATTGCTGTATAGAATAATTGAAAGTCACTAAGAGAATAAACCTTAAAACTTCTTTCTCTTTTTTGCCCCCTTTAGAAACAGTACATTCCATTACAACTGAACTCATGTCCAATACTTAACAAATGCTAAACACATAGTAGATAGTTGGCGAATTTTAGTAAAATGAATTAATTTTAAACCGAAAATGTTGACTCTGGGACAGAAACTGAGCTGTGTATTTTTCTAGACCCCATTTCAGCCACCAACTTCCTATGTAACAACCTAAATGACTAATGATAACATATTATGAGGGGAGAAGCAAAATGCAGAAAAAAGCCAATAAGGGATTAGTGTATATACATTGTTTATTATCCTTTGCTATGGAAAAGTAGCCAAACAAGCAGAGGATAATGGTTTAAACTACATTAGAATTATTGAAACCTGGGGAAAACTTTCCCTACAAGAAAAACTCCAGAAGTTTCTTTAAATGTTTACTCTATTTTTTTATTAAAAAAAGCAATATATATAAGAATATAAACTTCCCTATAAATCCCCCAAATCCAGAAACAACCACAATGTTATATACTTTACTAGCTCTTTGTCTACACAATTATATATGATTATTATCTTGTAAAAGATCGTTCTGCAACTCACCATACTTTAATGAAGCTATCAATGAAAACACCTATTTTGGATAGGGTTCCAAAATCTAGTCCCCCGCCCCGACACTTTTCCTATTATAGTCAATGCAGAACATGAATAACCAGTTAAAATGAGAGTAGAAAGAAAAAATTTTAACACTATCTTCTTCCATTCTTAAAATGAGAAAAATATTTTCAAGATAAGAAATCCACAGCAAAACTATTCCCCAATATATCAAAATTGCCAGTACAACAAAAGCAAACAAACAAAAGTCAGAACTTAAAAAAAGGTGGGGGAGTGTTACCGAGCATATTTATCTTAACCAACTGCTGCTTGCGTTGACCTGTTGGGTTCGCCCTTTGCCTTCAAACACCCTGCCTTCTTATCAAATTGCTTCTCCGCAAAATGTCCCACACCAAAGCCTCCCTCCTGCCCAGGCTAAGCTAGAAGGAGGCCCCACAGCAAAGCCTCCCTCCTGCCCAGGCTAAGCTACAAGGAGGCCCCGGCAAAGCCTCCCTCCTGCCCAGGCTAAGCTACAAGGAGGCCCCGGCAAAGCCCTGCAGCCCTGCTTTTGGTCTTACTGCTCCTGCAGCCAACCCAGGACCTCGCGTGCTCTTCCACAGGCCTCCAATGCCCAGGGCAGTGGTTCCCAAAGGTGAGTTTGCACTAGAATTACCTGGAAGGGCTTGTCAAAACACAGACTATGGGCTCCACTGCAGGAGTTTCTGATTCCAGTGGTCTTAAGTGAGATAAGGCCAATGGCATTTCTAACTAGTTCCCAAGTGATGTCCATGTTGGTGTGGGGATCACACTTTGAGAATCAGTGCCCAGATGAAGAACCAATTCCTACAAAAAGCTGTCTCAATTTTCATACCTCTTGGTGTCCTCAGTTGTCCCAGCATTGTCTTGAAAACCCACACCACATCACTCAGCACTGGACTACACAGCCTTGGTTGCTGTATTCTCACAGGTTCTCACCTCCTTTCCACACCAGAAGATTATAAATCCTTTAAGGGCCGTAAACACAAGAAATATGGCTCCTGTGACTCACAAGGAGCCAGGACACAGCAAATAGACATATGCGCTTAATACAGAGGCCCCACCTGACTGGCTAAAAACAGTGTGAACCTTAAAATCTCAAGCAAATTTAATTCTACTAGAAATTTCTGTTTGCTATATTATGGTAGATGTTTTCAAATATACCAGCAACAAATCCTGAAATAACCTTATTCTGTGATTATGTGTTTATTATTTGTCTTCTCCTATTGGAAAGTGACCTTCAAGGGAACAAGTTTATACTCCTTGTTCTCCAATTATATTTCCATAGTAGGGACTCAAGAAATATTTGCTAGTCAGCATACTGAATGACTAGCTAGAGAAATGAGTAGTATTTGCTCATATTCTAGCTACAACCTGGCCAGTCAAATACATGTTTCTAGAAATTATTATTCAATCTTTAATCAAATAAACTGGATCATTGTTAAACCTTCAAAAGCTTTTAAGGAGTAGATTAAAAATAAAACTGAAATGGTTATACCACTCATCTCACAAGTTTTCATTTTAGTTTTAAAATCTGTGTTAAGTGAAACAAAATTTTAAATGCTGAGAGGAATTCTATTAAATAGACTCAATGATTTTATTTTTTTTTAAGATTTTATTTATTTATTTAACAGAGAGAGAGCTGGAGAGCACAAACAGTGGGAGTGGCAGAGGGAGAGGGAGAATCAGGCTTCCTGCCAAGCAGGGAGCCCAATGCGGGGCTCGATCCCGGGACCCTGAGATCATGACCTGAGCCGAAGGCAGACGCTTAACGACTGAGCCACCCAGGTGCCCCTAAATAGATTCAATGATTTTAAATTAAGCATCTTTTTCTACTACATGTGCAATTAGAAAATAGAACTTGTATAAAAAGAAACACCACTGAAAACAAAGTATTTTCAAAAATCCATTAGCTCCTAACATTTTCATTCATTAAAATCACTTATAAACAAAACTTTAACTTAGGAAATGTAGTAATGACATTGAATGTACAAATAATAGCTACCACTGATAGGAACTTTATAGACATTAGAAAAACTGCTTCAGAAATCAATCTAGCTTGTAACAAAGCTATTAAAATTGTTTGAATTAGTTTCATAATGACTAACAACATTTGTGATGATCGGAATTAATCTTTAAAGTTATCAAAATCCCAATCAACTTGATTAGATTGCTACAGAGCCCAAACACTCTCAAGAAAGAATATATTAAGATACACCTTTGCAATAATATGAACAATTAACAGAATTAATGGAATACATCAAGTAACTCTTTGCAAATAAACTTTATTCCCCTTCCAGTTACCAGATTGTGAATTACATTTACTTATAACTCAAACAAGGCATTCAACCCATTCCAAAAAAAAAAAACCCGAAAGAAAAGAAAGATATGAAATTTCTATGTGAAAATGTAATTTCCATAATTTAGATGAAGCAATTTCAAGGAAAAGAAAGTGCCCAAAATGAAGTTCCAAGTAAACCATTTCGATGATTTTTTTTCCTTATTCATGATATATATTAACAGTTAACACATAATTTTTATTGTCCTACTTACTAAAATCTTCTAATACTGCATGTTTTGGAAAAGTAATTTGTGCCCTATTATTTAAAATCCCACCACATTATAAATATGACCACAAAAACCACCTCTTATATACTAAGCAGACAAATGCTATTTAATCTTCATTTCAGGCTGCATATAGTAGGTTTAGGGGGCATGATTTAAATCTCACTAATTCTAGGTATGAAATATTTAGTAGTTTTATATGAATGAAAATTGTTCCATCTCTATAATCATGGAGAGATGAAAAATACATAGTAACTATATTCTTTGAGTAAAAAAAGAAAACATTCATATATTTGTTGAAAATATTTAAGGCAGTTGACAGCACCGATATTTTCATTATTATTTGGCATTTATAGATACACTGATAGTGCCAGGGCCTGCTATTTAATATTTTAGATATATAAACACAATAATAATAGAAATCATTAGACATAAAAGATGACACTGCTACTCATAATTCTTAAACGATCTGGGTTCAATCAATCACTCTCTTGAATACCAAACAGCTTCCCTCTAGAATAGGAGTATCACAGTTACATTTTGGGGATTGTAAACAAAATCCATGTATTTAAATATTATTCTAATACCAGAAGATGCCAAATATAGGATACTGACTTCCAATGTTCTCACTTCTTCATGCACCCCTTCTGATATCACCAGCATTGTCAACTAACAGTTTTTTGCCTTAGAAGCCAAAAGGGGACATTGCTGATAGTCAAGGTAATTCATGATTCTCCCTGAACATAACTGAAATACTGAAATGGCATTAGGGATGTAAAACTGCATTCCATCTTAGAATGTTATCACAAGATTCATCATCTCCTAATGTTTATTCATTAATTTTATATTTACACCTTGATACTTGCATAGACGTTAAATAGTTTAGTAATCTGAGGCCTGATGCATACCAGCTGGGCCTGTCAAATGTAGCTTGCATAAAAATCAACATAAAATATAAAACTTAGTAGAACAATTCATGACCTAGATAATTTTTTTCTTCCTGAGGTTTTTCCCAAATGGAAGTATGGCTGTGAGTGTGTACAGACCTCAATACTTCCAGGGAATATTTATACAATCTCTAAATGAGAACATCAGATTATAAAAGAAACAAATGCTACCTCCAATTCCCAAACATCACTTGAAAATCAGTTGTTTAGAATTCAGGATCAGAGGTCCACCTTCAAAAGGCAATCTGCCTCACAACTACAGATAGAACTTTATGCATTTAAAATGCAAGTGGTATAAAAGCAATAAAATTAAACCAAAAACAGTAACAGTAAAGACTTCAGAAATTTAAATCTCTGAAGACATGTGGTGGTTCACCCTTTCCCAACCCCCTTTCTCTGTCAACACAAAGCAGAGTGATCCACTGTGATGTGGACCCCCCCACAGCCCACTCTGGCTCAGAGACTCCAGCCTGGACTATGCTCGACCTCACTGTCGGACTAACCAGAAGGACTACTCTCTTCCTCTATTCGTCTGACTGCAAGCTCCTCAGAAACATAATCATCGAGTACTTCAACCGGGCTTCACACATAGTTTGCCTGAATACATGAAAGACAAGTTTTAAATCCCCTTGAGGGACTTAAAACTATGTATTACATAACCCCTTCCCTCAAGAAGTTTTAAACGAGTAGTGCGGAGACGATAAGAGCATACGAGTAGTTCCGGTATCAGACACAATATGAAAATCAAGTGTAGTGAAGAAGAGAGGTTCACCGGGAGGTTGACAATCTAACCGCCCTTCCATCTATTTATTCGTTCATTCAAAAATGTTCAGCGAACTCCTCCACCATGCATCAGGCGTGTTGTTGGTAAGGGACACAAACATAACCATGACTCCCACAGTCTATGCCCTCAAGTCGCTCAGAGTCACTGTCTGCGGACTGTGAAGAACTAGATGCTGGACCTCCAGAGATCCTTTAGCTCCCCCTAGTGCAGTTTCAAAATCTACCAAATGACCATGACTGCCTTATCTTCACTTGTTGTAATTAGATGTAAAGGGCTGATATATGTGAAATTCCTTGGAAATTACAACTGCTCTATGGTCACACAATATTGATGCATTGTAAATATTGCCACAGTTTAACTAAAATATGCCATGCATTCTCCATTTCTTCAGCATTTTGGCTCTGTGCACTAAGTGTTTAGGTGCTCGATAAAATACTAAATGAATGAAGAAAAACTAGCTTTTTTGACAGTATGACGTCACCATTAAAAAAACACAAGCAGTATGAAAGTTGGTCGTTTTAAAAGCAAACATAATTTTTAACGCAAATAATCATCCCATGATTCATTTGTTTAATAAATCTGAATTTTTCAAACATGATCTGTCTCTAAACAGAATATACCATTACACAATTTCCCCCACAGTGTAGATCATTTCCACATAAGGCTGGTTTATCAGTGGTTAAAAAAGAAATAAAATAAATGTTTAGTGAGTACTTATACTGTATAAAGCATTGTACAAGTTATTTACTCCAGCACAGTTTTGCTTGGTTCATTTTCTTTTGCTAAACTGACACTGGATCGGCCTGCCCCACTCATTTTCAACAAACTATTCTCCCAGAACTGATAGCTGTCACACTTTGTTCCTGGGTCTGCCATGGAAATGGAAACACTCCCTAAAAATCCTGTCCACAAAAATGTCCTTCCTCAAAACATTTTCAGTGGAGCAATTTGGAAGGAGAATAAGGCCTAGTTGAGGAAAACACAAATTTTTAAAAAATAATGAGGGAGCAAGGAAAAAGAAACAAAATGCTTCAACTGACCACTACCTTAATCCATAATTACATAAATGAAATAAAGATATTTAGCTGGCTTTCTGTATTTCAAAGACAACTGGGCAATGCCATTCACACAAGATTCATGCTACACCTCGTTCCTACGCCGTCTGCAAGAGCTGCGCTACAGAATCTCATTGAATATAAAGTGGACGTCTTGAGATACATTCTCGTGATAAACTCCCTGGGAAGAAGGAGTTTATTACGAGAAGAAGGGTCCCACCAGGCTGCAGTGGTGGAATGAAAGACTCCTGTTTGCCTTAGCACTGCAAGCTGCCTGCACCCCTGTGCTGTGTGTGTCCTCACCACAAGCCTGGAAGCCCCAAGTCACACCTCATTCAACCTCTTTTTGTTCCTGATCCCTGCCACCATCTGTAGCCCTCTGCAGGGTCACCAGCCAGATCATCTCCGTCCAACCACAAGTTTTTCTTCAGGTATAACTGAGCATTGCTTCAGTTACACTCAGCTATTCTTCATAGTCATTTAACTCTTGAGTACATGTACGCAACAATTTAAGGTATTATTTGATTAACTAATACAGAAAACAGATTTGAAAGATAAGGAATGACACATACAAATATTTATAAAAATCTAAGAGTTAACTATCATTGTAACACTAAAAGAATATGCAAATTTTTTCATTTTCTAGGACCTATCCTCAGTTTCCTATCTCACAAATACCCTTTATTCTTACACTACATCATTATCCATCATTATATAGCAAGTTGAAATTTGCATCTGTATATGATGTGCCTAAAGCACAACTCAGTCATACTTTGGAAAGTGTCAAACATCTCAAATTGTTTTCAAATGTTTGAGGTTTGTGATAACTGAGATATGCCATTTCAAGCTTTGTTTTTAATAGTAAATGTTACGGTTGTTTTGAAAAGAATACATCTCTCTGACGTACTTCTCTCTCTCTCTCTCCCTCTCCCTTACCCCCCCTCTCAATCCATACACACACTCACACATACTCACGCACGCGTACTTTAAGTGGGTGCATGGAGCCCAATGAGGGGCTCAAATGCACGACCCTGAGATCAAGACCTGAGCTGAGATCAAGAGTCGGATGTTTAACCAACTGAGCCACCCAGGTGCCCCAGACATGTACTTTAGACTCTTAATTTGTGCCTTGATGCCAAAAGCTCTCTTCTGGAAATACTTATCTCTTTAGTATAAAAATTATGTCAGAAAATTACAGCAACTTTGAAAATGGGAGGAAAATCAGCTCCAAGCAGCATACTAGTACCACAGTTCTAACAGCATAACATTTTAACAGTGATCATTTTTAAACTACTGGCATTTTTAAGCTTTATAGCATTTTGTTACACTAAATAAATTTCCAGAAAAATAGCATGTATTTTTGTTTTTAACAGGAAAGTTCTTCATATAGTTAAAATTATGTAACATAAATTTCTACTCTAAGAAGAATATTCATAGAAATAAGAAGTCCTAAATTAGCCAAATACAGATTCATTTAAAATTAAAATTATGCTAAAATATTCAAATCCAATCAAATCCAGTACATTAATACATATTCAACTTGGAGGGAAATTTATTTCACTTCACATCGCCTTCAAGCCCACAATTCTTTTTTTATAAATATAACAGCATCTTAAGTTTGTGAGTGTGAACAAAACATCTAATGCAAAGTCAAGAGTTCTTTACCTACTGTGTCCATAGAAAAATTGTTTAAAGACTTCTTTTTGTAAAATGTAATAATATAAATATATTTTTGAAATATAAAGAACATTTGTGTAATCATTAATAACAATCATTAAATAAAATCAAGTCTAATATTGACTTCTGCACTTTTCAATATGGTCATGTCTAAATAAATTTTCAAGAGTTCTTTGCAAGTGTTTTTTGAGTCAAGGACCTTATTTATTTCCCCTCATTCTAACTTATTTTATCTTTTTAAACAGAATAAAACTTTTACAGAATTAAAATGCCAATTTCGTCTACTTTATATGTTACTTTCCAGCAGCTTTCTTGTCACTATAAACTAGAAAATAATCCGCACTCAATCTGAATAAGATCTTACCTTCTGGTTTGTTGTTTTTCCTCTTCAGCCATTTTTCTACAGTCTCTGCACTAACACTTTCAGATACAAATTCGTCTAACACCTGGGGATGAAGAGAAAGATATGCCTTCACTTTTTCATCTGTCAAACCTGTAAAAGAATTAGAAAGAATAAAATTAACCTAGATGACACCTTCATAAGCATCAAAAATACAGAAAAATGACACATTATGCTAAGATTGATTTAAGATAGAAAATGAACGTAAAGATATATACACATACAATGGAATATTATTCATTTATGAAGAAGACTTAAGTTCAGATACATGTTACAACATGGAGGAACCTTGAAAACAATATGGTAAGTTAAAAAAAAAAACAGACACAAGGGATGATTATTGTATGATTCCTCTTACATGAAACATCTAGAATAGGCAACTTCATAGAGACAGAGCAGATTAGGAGTTACAGTGAGCTGAGGGAGTGGAGCATGAGGAATTATGACTTAATAGGTACAGAATTCTGTTTTGGGTGAAGGCCAAGTTTTAGAAGTGGACAGAGGTGATGGTTATAGTACATGTTGCGAGTATAATTAACTGCCACTGAATTATAGACTTGAAATGGTTAAAATGGCAAATTTTATGTTATGTATATTTTACTACTACGAAAAAATAGTACAAAAGACAAAGGTTAAAACTTTAGCAGTTTTAAACTACAGACATTGCATCACGTGACAGCTGTTTTCCAAGAGCAGATCCCAGCGTTGTCCTGGAGGCAATGGTGCACTTCAATGCTGTAGAGGTAAGCCCTACAAAGTACTTAGAGCTTCCTGTAAATAGTTACCATAGCTTTAATTCGCAAGGTAAGTGAAACTCTAGCCAGAGAAGCAAACAGGAGAATACAGTGCTGGTTCATTTTAGGTGCTGAAACAGTGTTTACTGAATAGATTCTTATCTTTCATTGTTTACAGCACAAATTCTCCTTTCTCTTAGAGGCACTGAATCCAGTGATAAAACTAGTATTCAGCTCAGAGTAACTGACATTTGTCCATTCGTATTCCATGTAAGTAATCAGTTTCACTGAAATAATTTTTCAGTCTAATAACAACTGTTAAATATACACAGTACACATAGTACTTCTACACATTTTCATGTTGAACATAGAAAATCATGTATTTCGAAATAGGCACTTCATGTGGGTATGCCATTCATTAGACAACTCCAAATCATGAACAGGCTATCAATAATTATCACTCCGTGATGGCAATTATTTTTACTGTTGTACCCTCTCTGTGAATTATTCAGTAAATTACTACCATCCTTAGTGATAGGTAAAAAAGGAAGCAGAAAATTGTCTTTTCAGAGGCAGAAAAGAAGAAAAGGAAGCACATCTTTACGACTGCAGGGAACAGGCTGCATGTTCCCACCACCAGACCAGCCACACAATTAACACATGTTAATTAATTCTGCTGGGGACTAAAGTCACAACTGTTAGGATTCTTCAAGAGAATGGTTGAGAAGGCAAATAGTATTTTTCAATGAATCCGGTACTTCCACAGTCAATTTAAACTATAGAGAGACAGGTACGGATATATAATTGTATCATTGTATTAGATAAAAGAAAAAATAAGACCCCTGTCTTTGCTCATGTGGCTCCAGTGACGTAAAATTCAATTTGAGAAATTCTACAAGGTGCTAAAGATAAAAGGCTGAATAAAGTAAGACAGAGTTCTCCTGAGAGTAAATTACAGTGCCCAGATACAAAGGCACAGGATACTGAAGTGAACTAAGAGCTGACTTGACCTTCAAGGAGACAGTGTGACCTTCACATTCTCTGCAATCATGGCCTTCAGTCTTTCATAGCCGACATCTGATTCTCTTAAAACTTCCTCACTTTTGTGACACACCCCTGTACTGTTCTTATCCTAACTTCTGGTTTGCTCTTTACCTCTCTTCCTCCATAATCTGTAACGACAACAGCAAAAGCTGAACCAGGTACTGCAGTACCCTTTTCATCTCCAGTTCTCAGGTATTCTTCCATCCTGCCTCAAAATTAAGTGCGTCATCTCCGTCCCACATCCTCCCAAAGTGATTTCAACCCTCAGCTTTACTCTCTCTGCCACTGGTACTCTCCATTTTCCCAGAGACCCAGGCTGGAAATATAAAGTCATAACTGACTCATCCCCCTTGTCATCTCATTCATCTCCGTGCATGATTATACAAGTCCTATTTGCCATATTACCTATCAGATTAAAGGACTTGTATCTAAAATACACAAAGAACACTTAAACTCCACAAGAAGACAACCCAACTAAAAATGAGTCAAAGATGTGAACACATTTCATCAAAGAAGCTACAGATATGATAAATAAGCATACAAAAAGATGCTCATCTGTCATGAGTGAACTGAAGTTAAAACAAAAATGAGATTCCACTACATGCCTATTAGAATGGCTAAAATCCGAAAACTGTCAATTTTGGCAAGGATATGGAGCACCAAAAATTCTCATTCGTTGCTAGTAAGAATGCAAAATGGCAGTTACTTTGGAATTCTGTTTGGCAGTTTCTAGTAAAGCTAACTATAATCTTATGATATGACCTAGCAATCACACTACTATTTACTCAACTGACTTGAAGACTTACGTCCACACAAAAATCTGCATGTCAATGTTCACAGCAGCTTTATTCATTACTATACAAAACTGAAAGTACCAAAAATGTCCTGCAATAGGCAAGTGAATACACAAGTTGTGGGATATCCATACAATTAAATATTATTTAGCAATAAAGAGAAATAAGCTAATGAAGGGCGCCTGGGTGGCTCAGTCTGTTAACCATCTGCCTTTGGCTCAGGTCATGATCGACTCTCTCTTCCTTTGCCCCCCCACCCCCCCTCCCGCTTCTGCGCACACACGCTCTCTCTCTCTCTCTCTGATAAATAAATAAAAATCTTTTTTTAAAAAGAGAGAAATGAGCTAACAAGCCACGAAAAACATGGATTAGGCTTAAATGCATATTGCTAAGTGCAAAAAGCGAACATGAAAAGGCTGTATATTGTGTAATTGTAATTACAACATTCTGGAAAAGGCAAAACTACAGCGAGAGAGAGAGAGAAAAGAGATCATTGGTTGCTAGATGTTCGAGCGGAAGGGATTAAGACTGAATGGGTGAAGCACAGCACATCTTTTATGGTGGTGAAACTATCCCATATGATACTATAATGGTGAATAAGTGACATTATGTATTTGTCAAAACCCACAGATGTTGTAAAATTTTAAGAAATCATTTAGAAAGTCAGGCTACCCCAGAATGGAAGGCAGGATATGGCACAAGAATCTAAATGTATGACAAATGTATAAAACAACCTTACTGAAGAGGTGGGGGATAAGGTGCTGACCTGAGTAACTTTAGAAATGAGTGGAATCTGGGGGCCCTGGGTGGCTCAGTCGTTAATTGTCTGCCTTCGGCTCAGGTCATGATCCTGGGGTCCTGGGATCGAGCCCCACATTGGGCTCCCTGCTCAGTGGGAAGTCTGCTTCTCCCTCTCCCATTCCCCCTGCTTGTTTTCCCTCTCTCACTGTCTTTCAAATAAATAAAAGAAAGAAAGAAATGAATGGAATCTGTAAGACTAAAAGCAAAAGAAACTCCACGGAATCACTGTACTCTAGCTGATAAAGTTATCTTATGGCAGGTGGAGTTTAACAATTCTCACACCACTATTCATTTATACTGAAACCGAACAATTAAATAAGTAGATGGTGGGAATGAGGCTTCTTACTGGTAGAGTAGGATGTTATAGATAAGCAAAAGGAGTCTAGAGTAATCTATAGGGTAACGGAGTAGACTTTGACACGTCAGTATGAACTCATATTTAGCTTAATACAGATACAGATGGTTAAACACTGAAATACTGGTAGATATACACTCTGTATAAACTCAGGTCAGCCACGCACATACATTTCCTTGCTCTGTTAGGTGAGAGGACCTGAATGGACTAAGATAATCCAGGAGTCCACAATGATATAAATAAAGGACTGAATAAATAGAGAGAACAAATATTCCACTCAGAAGAATTCCAAATAATGTATGTAGATACTCTGCCCTCTAGAAGGCAGAGCATAACTCCCCACTCCTTGACACTTACTTTGTATAAATTACTCAAAACTAAATTTTTAAAGATCAATTGAGTCATAAATGAGTTATGATGTCTAAGTAAACTTCTAGACTAAAAAAATTAATTAAATCCTGGATTTCAGTATGTAGAAGGGAATGAAATGCCAAATACACCATTTTGGTTTTAAACTCCACTAGAATTCCAAAGAGTATCACATAGCTTTGTATCTCAAATGTGTCAAAAGATCTAAGTATAATTTTCTTCCCAAATTACCATTCATATTTCAAGAAAATCAGTACCTTCTTCAACAAGAGAATAGTAGGAGGCAATTTGACCTGGTTAAAAGTACAGGCAAAAGTTAGTTTCCTCATCTCACCTACTGACCTGGGCATGAACCTGGGCAAAGTGCCTCATCTCTCTCAGCCTGGCTTCTTATTTGTTTGGGAATGAGACCTGAATGGGAATAGTAACACTCTCTATTACAGGGTCATTAGAATAATTCAATAAGGTAATCCATAGACAGCATTTTTGCCTGATACATTTAATAATAGTACCAAAATGCCATTTTTTTACCTGTATGAAGCCAATACTTGAATTTGTCTAGAGGCTCAAATCATAGGTTTGTAACTTTCATTTCTTTAAAATTCCAAATTTTCTAAAACTTCCATTTTTTAAACCTTTTTAAAAAGGTTTAATTTTTAAGTAATCTCTACACCCAACATGGGGCTCAAACTCACAACCCCAAGATCAAGAGGTGCATGCTCCACCAACTGAGCCAGCCAGGCACCCCTAAAACTTCCATTTTTATTTCAGCATTTAATGTATGCTCAACACTCTCAGCCATCAAAAGCAATCTCTCTCAATTTTCTTCTAACATGTTATCCACTTTTACTTCCTATTAACATCCAATTTTGCAAAGAACCTTTGGGCCAATGCAGGATCAAACCCAGAATAAGATACCGAAATAACAAGCATCCACACTCTTGGAAAACGGTACATGTATGGATGATGAAACATGCGTCTTTTGTGTTTGTCTGACTTTGGTTTCAGGCTTCCATCGCTTCCCTCGGCCTATACATCTTGTTTATGTCAAAAAAAAAAAAAAAAAAGAATGGACTTAGCAGTTTTTTTTTTGAGAATAAATCCAAGGAAAGCAATAAGGTCAGACCAGAGTTGTCCTTAGCACAGTTGGCCTCCAATGATTAAAAATTTGCCACTAAAAATCCATATAATGAATCATACAGATTCCAAGGTAACATGTACATTTGAAACAATGTATTTTAAAATACTTCATTTCTACTAGTAAGCTACATTCTCTCATCTATGCAACATTTATTTCATTTTCTCACATCTGGCAGGGATGCTGAGGAGCGGGGGCTGGGTCAGAGCTGCAGATGACAGAAGGGAAGCACAGGGTACTGACAGACTGAATGAGAGGACAGAGGTAGACAGTTGGATGAATTGTGTTATTTTCACAATGCCCACTGAAAATGCCATGAAAGGTTGCAATGTAAATAAAACCAAAGCAAACCAGGAGAGTGGTACATGTTATGGGTAGATTTAGCGCTGGACCTGAAGGCATGTAACAAAGGGCAAAAGAAAGACTGATAAATGTTTTTGTAAAGACGGTGTGTGTCTAGTAACTGAGCTGACAATCTGTGGAACAGATGATCGACAGCTTCATTTTGATGCTGAGTAACTCTCTTCAAGACACTGACAAACAAATAGATAAAAGCCACAGCAATACCTCCTACTTCAATATCTTATTACTGGACCATAATGAAAGAGGATTAGCTCCATTTGTGTTTCAATCCGTGGTAATGCAAAATATCAGCGACAAAATATGACTATCAATGATCATTCACTTTTCGTCTTTTTTTTAACCTAGGAAAGTGAGGCTACTTTCTCCCATCTCAGCAGAAATCTCGCAAGCTTTGATAATGTAACACAATGGCACACTACCCTTTTGGTTACTGCTGTCTATAACACACATATTCAGTTTTTTTCTGATGGAGACTGTGTGTGTGTGTGTGTGTGTGTACACACATACACATATATATGTATATAAATATAAACTTTTTGTAAAACCACACAAACGTAATGGGCTCTCATGTCCTCTACACCCTGCTTCAACAATAATCAACTCATAGCCAATATTTTCCATTTGTACCCCCACCCCCACCCACTCTCTTCTAATTTTGAAACAATCTCATACATCATTTCAATACATTCATATATGTCCATGTATATTTCTAAAAAACAAAATATATTTTAACCACAAATGTTAGTGTTACATCCACAGAGAAATTAATCATTAGTTTGAATACCATCAACATCAAAATGTTGAAGTTTCTATTATTCAATGTTTTTTTATTTTTTTAAAGATTTTTATTTATTTATTTATTTGACACAGAGAGAGAGAGAGAGAGAGAGAGCACGAGAGCAGGAACATAAGCAGGGGGAGTGGAAGAGGGAGAAGCAGGCCTCCTGCCGAGCGGGGAGCCCGATATGGGGCTCGATCCCAGGACGCTGGGATCATGACCTGAGCCGAAGGCAGACGCTTAACCAACTGAGCCACCCAGGCGCCCTCAATGTTTTTTTAATAGGTTAAATGAACCTAGACCCAGGTAAGGTCTACATGCTGCAGTTGGAGTCGTGTGGTATTTTTTCCTAGGTCTCTTTTATCCTGTAAGTTCCCCTCCATCTCTTTTGTTTTCCCCATTATAATTTATTATTGAAGAAAACATATCTTTTGCTCTATGCTTTTCTACAGTCTGTATTTTTCTGACTGAATCCCTTTGGTAGTGTTTACCACGTTTATCTGCTCTTTGCATTTCCTGAAGACTGAAATTAGATCTAGAAACCTGAACAAATTGAGGTTGAATCTGGAGGTGGGTAAGCAAGGTTATTATTATTATTATTTTTTTAGATTTTATTTATTTATTTGTCAGAAAGAGACACAGCGAGAGAGGGAACACAAGCGGGGGGAGTGGGAGAGGGAGAAGCAGGCCTCCCACCGAGCAGGGAGCCCGATGTGGGGCTCGATCCCAACCTGAGCCGAAGGCAGACGCTTAATGACTGAGCCACCCAGGCGCCCCTAGGTAAGCAAGGTTTAAAGTGGTACTGTGTTCTTCTGTCAAAAGGTTTATACCATCTGGCTGTCTGTTTGTGACATTAGTAGCATCTATGATCCAACAATTACTAATTTATTAGGGCTTAAACAGAGTGGTTTCCTAATTCTGTAATGTCATCTTCATTTATTAGCTGAAATATTACAAAGAGAAACTTCGCTTCATCGACTCTTTGGTCATATAAATAAGACAGAATAAATGCTTAATTTCCCTTTATTTACCAGTTTTCAAGTGAGTTGGTTCAGTAGCATTCCCCTGTAGGTGAGCAACTAAAAAAAAAATTAGTATTGTTATGAAATCACAGATTTGAAAAAATGTGATCTGTTTCTTCAATCGTAATTATAGGCCTAAGTTGGAGATATTGAGGGTTTGGTTCCAGACCACCGTAATAAAGCAAATACTGCAATAAAGTGAATCAAATTATTATTTTTTTTTACTTCCCAGTGCATGTAAAAGTTATGTTTACACTACACTGCAGGCTGTTAAGAGTGTAATTAGTGTTATGTCTAAAAACACAAGGTACATACCTTAATTAAAAAATACTTTATTGCTAAAAAATGCTAACCATTATCTGGGCTTTCAGCGAGTCATAATCTTTTTGCTGGTGGAGGGTCTTCTTTGCCTTGATGTTGATGGCCCCTGACTGATCAGAGTGGTGACTGCTGAAGGCCAGGGTGGCTGTGTCAATTTTTTAAAAATAAGACAACAGTGAAGTCTGCCACATTTGACTGACTCTTCCTTTCACAGATGATTTTTCTGCAGTACACAATTCTGTTTAACAGCAACCTACCCACAAAAGTACTTCTTTCAAAATTTGAGCCAATCCTCTCAAGCCCTGCTGGTGCTTTATCAACTAAGTTGATACCATATTCTAAGTTCATTGTGGTCATTCCAACCATCTTCACAGCATCTTCACCAGGAACAGACGCGGTCTTCGAAAACAACACTCCTGCTCACCCACAAGAAGCAGTCCCTCGTCCGCTGGAGTTTGGCCATGAGATGGCAGCGGTTCAGTCCCACCTTCAGGCTTCTCTCCTGACCCCAGTTTTCTTCCTGTTTCCACCACATCTGTGGCGACCTCCTCCGCTCAAAGTCATCCAAAAGGGTCAGAATCAACTTCTTCCAAACTCCTGTTAATGTTGATATTGTGGCCTCCTCTTGTGAAACACAAATATTCTTAACGGCACCTAGAATGGTGAATCCTTTATATAGGGTTTTTGATTTACTTTGCCCACATCCATCAGAGGAATCACAATGGCAAGTATAGCTTAGGGAATGTATTTCTTAAATAATTAAGACTTGAAAGTCAAAATCACAACTTGATCCATGGGCTGCAGAATAGATGTTGTGTGAGCAGGCATGAAAACAATATTAGTCTTGTAATACATCTCCATCAGAGCGTTTGGGTGACCAGGTACATTATCAATGAAAAGTAATATTTAAAAAAAAAAAAAAAACTTTTTTCTCTGAGCAGGAGATCTCAACAGTGGGCTTAAAATACTCAATAGAACATGTTGTAAACAGATGTGCTGTCACCCAGGTTTTGTTTCTCCCTTTATAGAACACAGGCAAAGTAGATTTAGCACAATTCTGAAGGACCACATTGATGAGGGAAAAAAAGCAGAAAAATGTTCATCTTTAGCCCAGAAGGCTGACCTGTAACCTGCACAGTTCCTATAAGGATCAAATACCAGCTGGTTGCTACATTCTTAAAGGGTCTCATGACTGCCTGTAAATCTCACCAACAGTTAATAGCCAACCGAACAACAGGCACCAGAGAAATCTTGTGAAAGTTGTTTTACAAATAGAAATTTGAAGACATTCATGATCTACCACGCCCTGCACATCCCCTCCTGCTTGAGCGCTAAGCGTATAACCACCAGCTTCATACAGCAAAAGTGCAACTCTTTCTGCCTGCGGGTCCTGTCCTCACGCTACTCAAATGAACTTACTAAGCTGCACTGCAAAAGGTCTCAAGAATTCTGTCCTGACTGTGGCACTCAACAATCCCACAACACTATGATTTTGGAACAGCAAATGAGCACTGACTTCAACTTAAAATCACCAGCTCCGTTAGCCCCTAACAAGAGAGCCTGCTTTCCCTTTGAAGCTTTGAAGCCAGGCACTGACCTCTCTCAGCTATGGTTTTCCAAGATGGCATCTTCTTCCAGGCTGTTTCATTTACATTGAAAGTCTGTCGCTTAATGTAGCCACCTTCATTAATTATCCTAGCAGGGTCTTCTGGAGAACTTGCTGCAGCTTCTACAACAGCACCTGCTGCTTCACCTTGCACTTTGACGTTATGGAGACGGCTTCTTTGCTTAAGCCTCCCGAACCCACCTCTGCCAGCTTCACTCTTCTTCTGCAGCTCCCTCACCTCTCCCAGCCTCCACAGGATCAAAGGGAATTAAGGCCTTGCTTTGGACTGGCTTTGGTCTAAGGGAATGTTGGGACTAATTTGATCTATCCAGACGACTAGAACTTTTCTCCGTATCAGCAATAACGCTGTTTCTCTTTCTTATCATTTGCATGTTTAATGGAGTAGCACTTTTAATTTCATTCGAGAACTTTTCTTCTGATTTCACAACTTGGCCAACTGGTGCAAAAGGCCTAGCTTTTGGCCCATCTTGGCTTTCAACCTGCCTTCCTCAGGAAGCTTAATTGTTTCTACCTTTTGATTTCAAGTGAGAGACATGTGGCTCTTCCTTTCACTTGAGCACCTGTAGGCTGTTGTAGGATTAACAACTGGCCTGATTTCAGTATTGCTGTGTTTCAGGAAATAGGGAGGCCCAAAGAGAGGGAAAGAGAAAGGCAACGGCTGGTCAGTGAAGCAGTCAGAAAACACACATTTATCAAGTAAGTTTGCCATTTCGTATGGGTGCAGTTCATGGTGCCCCAAAACAATTACAACAGTATCATCACAGGTCACCATAACAAATATAATAATAAGGAAAAAGTTCGAAATACTGCAAGAATTACCAAAATGTGACACACAGACACAAAGTGAGCAAATGCTGTTGGAAACATGGTGCCAGTAAAACTTGCTTGATGCGAGGCTGCTGCAAACCTTCACTTTGTAAAACAAACAAATGCATTATCTGTGAAGTGCAATAAAGGGAAGGACAATAAAATGAGGTGTGCCCGAAAATAAATTATAATCATCAGACTCTAAAAAAGGAAGATGAGCAGAGACAAATTATTGGATTAATTTTCTATTGGCCACAGAAGCAATAATTACGGTGGGTGGAACAAAGATAG
The DNA here is from genome assembly GCF_009762305.2 of Zalophus californianus. Lineage (NCBI taxonomy): Eukaryota > Metazoa > Chordata > Mammalia > Carnivora > Otariidae > Zalophus > Zalophus californianus. The sequence continues at coordinate 3,790,979 of NC_045601.1, read as the reverse complement.
AAGCCTAAACACTCACCTCTTAAAGCCAAATTGCCCTTGCTTCCGACCCTTTTTCCTGCCTGATCTTAATATTCCATAACGGGATCACCACCGACTAGTGTTACCTTCCAATTTGGAATAATTTTAACTCAAATTATAAACTGAAAAACCTGACTGCTCAATCTGAAGCTATGACGAGAAAGGTGGGAAGGGGTGCCTGGGTGGCTCAGTCGTTAAGCGTCTGCCTTCAGCTCAGGTTATGATCCCGGGGTCCTGGGATCGAGCCCCATGTCAGGCTCCCTGCTCAGCGGGAAGCCTGCTTCTCCCTCTTCCACTCCCTCTGCTTGTGTTCCCTCTCTCGCTGTCTCTGTCAAATAAATAAAATAAAATCTTAAAAAAAAAAAAAAAAGGTGGGAAGACATCTTTGGAGCAGAAATGGCCTGAGCCATGGGCTAGCCCTGAAAAGAAGTCTAATTTGAGACTCCACTTTCCCCTGTGCATCTGTCCTTCAATTCCTCAAATGTGCCAAGCCCCGTCTCCATCCATGGACCTTGCTGCTGTTTGCCCTGACATGGAAACAACCTAAGTGTCCATCAACAGATGAATGAATCAAGATGTGTTGTATACATGCGTGCACATACATATACACACACACACACACAGAGGAATATTATTCAGCCATTAAAAAAAGGAAATCTTGCCTTTTGTGACAACATAAGTGGACCTTGAGGACCTTATGCTAACTTAAATAAGTCAGACAGAGAAAGACAAATACTATATGATGTCATTTATATGTAGAATCTAAAGAAGCCAAACTTGAAGAAATAGAGAATAGAATGGTGGTTGCCAGAAATTGCAGGGAGGGGAGATGTTGGTCAGAGTACAAACTTCTAGTTATAAGATGAATAAATTCTGGGAATCTCATATACAGCCTAGGGACTACAATTAACAATACTGTATTACACACTTGCAAGTTGTTAAGAGTGTAAGCTCTTAAGTTACCACCACACACAAAAAAGGTGGGCAATGGCGGTGTTAACTAACCTTCTTGTGGTAATCATTTCTCAATATATGCATGTATGAAATCATCAAGTTGTATACTCATAATTACACATAAGTCAGTATCTCAATAAAGTTGAAAAAAATTTTAATGCCTTATAATAATTATCCCTGCCTTTTATCTATCTCACCTAAATAATTTTTTCCCACCCAAGTACATTCCCACTTAAAGAAGATTTGTCTATGACTTAAAAAGAGGTCATTTAATGAACCTTGATTGAATATACTGTCAGGATTCTGACCTACATAAATGATTATTTATTCCACATGAATTAACAGGTGAGGGGTACTTTGGTTGCAGAGAAGACATTGTTTCTAACATTTGTAATTTGCATTTATCAGAAGGCAAATCCCACAGTACTATATTTCTAAGCCAAAATAAAATTAAGTATGTGTTTTCCCCTGGCTGAGAACATCAATGAACATTTCTTTAACTGAGAAAGCCAAATAAAAACCTAAGCTGCTCAAAATGATAAGGATGAAAACAATGATTTTTCAAGTAGAACTAAAAGAATTAGCTTAAGTACACCACAGTTCACCCTTTCCATGACTCAGAAAACTATACCTCCAAAGTAAAGTATAAAATGGAAGGTTATGCAGTATAAAGGATTTAAGACTCTCACCTCTTTAACTCAAATTCAGTTGTAAACCCAAAGTAACCTGGTGGGAGACAGCACGTCCTGGTTCTCCAGGTTCTGAGTTAGCAGACGCAAGCTCAAATACAGGCTATGTTCCTTAAGAAAGTCACTTACCCCTTTAAGACTCTTTGGCCTCACAAACAAAAGATGGGGCCAATAATAGTACTACTCCATAGGGCATAGGGATATAGGGATATTTAAAGGAATACATGCAAGCATCTGCGCGCATACTAAGTGATTGCAAATTAATTATTTAATAACATCCATCCAAAATAGTAAGCACTTTTATATCAAGAAATACTAGGATTGAGGCACCTGGGTGGCTCAGTCGTGAAGCATCTTGCCTTCAGCTCAGGTCATGATCCCGAGGTCCTGGAATCGAGCCCCACATCGAGCTCCCTGCTCGTCGGGAAGCCTGCTTCTCCCTCTCCCACTCCCCCTGCTTCTGTTCCCTCTCTCGCTCTCTGTCAAATAAATAAATAAAATCTTAAAAAAAAAATACTAGGATTTAAGATTTTGACAGAAATCCAATCATGCTGTTTAAATGTAATCTGACTTGGGCGCCTGGGTGGCTCAGTTGGTTAAGCGACTGCCTTCGGCTCGGGTCATGATCCTGGAGTCCCGGGATCGAGTCCCATGTCCGGCTCCCTGCTCTGCGGGGAGTCTGCTTCTCCCTCTGACCCTCTTCCCTCTCGTGCTCTCTATCTCTCATTCTCTCTCTCAAATAAATAAATAAAATCTTTTAAAAAAAATAAAATAAATGTAATCTGACTTTACAAAACCCGTATTCACCTATATTTAGCAAATAATTCATCTGGGTGTTATTTCACAAATAGTAGTATTTCAGATATACCCCTGAGTGTTTAAATTGAGAATAACAAACTACCTAGCTAACCACCATATTAACAAGACTATGTACTTGGCCACTCACCACAGAGGAACCCAGGCAGGTCTAACTTTAATAGCTTCCAGGCAGGACCACACAGGAATGGGTGCCAAAGGCGGGATGAAGTCAGTCAGCTACTGGAAAGGGCCAGAGGAATGTGGAGCTCAAGAGCACATACATAACGACACTCCACAGAGAGCAGAGGGTGAAGTCTGCTGAAGGTAAACCTCTGTAAGTGAACTCGAGAGCTGTCTTGAAGAAGTAATCAGTGAATGAGAAGATGCTTAAAAACAGGAAAGGCGTAAGCAGCCTAGAGGTAAAGACAGAAGTAATCCAGGAAAGTTCAAGGTTTTGGCCTTGAAGACAGCTGAGATGGATGAAACTTTGTGGATTATGGTGACATGGCCGAAATGGTTCGAGAGTTGGGATGGTTTATCTGGATTAAAGGCACAAGGACTGAGTAGCCATAGACTTTGAAAAGTAGCAGGTAGATTCAGTGTTATTAACGTGATCCACATGGTAACATTAACCAAATGACTGAAACCAAACTCTGCCCCTGAAAGTGAAAGTGGTTTCTCAAATGTTGGACAATAGCCACTAAATATAGATAAGCCTAATGCTAAATAAATATACTCTGCACCTTAGCCACAAAACATACAATGAATCCGTGGACAGACATTTCAGCTACCAAAGGGCAAGTACAACCTACATATTTAAAGTAGTAACAACAAGAAAATTTTTAAATCTACTACTATATATTGAGGTTACTAAGTAAGTCATTTGATAAAATGTTAAAAAAAAAACTAATGATAAATACTGCCATAAAAATAAGCCTTCTAGTAGTATACAATGTTTTAAGAAGGCTTTAAAAAATACTTCATAAAGGAAAGAAAATAGGGTTCACATGACGCAACAATGTGGTGAAATAGAAAGAATAGAAAAATGGAGAAAAGAGAAACAAACAGAAAGAGACTAATGTACAAAATACACAGACAGACTTTCAATCAATAAGCTCCGTGTTCAGTGTTTCACAACCAGGATTTAGGTAACACAAGCAGCGTAACAACAGTCATTTAATACCCTGGTGATATGTTCTTTTAGTATTCACATCAGCATTTTTATTTATCCAAGTTTAAAAGAATCATATCCTAAAAGTGAAAGTATACAAACCCCATATGTTAGGGATTTCTACAAACCATTCCTTTTCACTTATCAAAAGGGATTTAAAAAGTCATGTACTCTTAAACAAATTTGAAATGAAGAAAATGAAAGAATAGACAGTATTTTTCTTTCTTTATTAGAGAACATACATACCTTCTTAAAAATTTTTATTGTAAGTTGATCCAGAAACTGTATTTTTCTAGACTTCCTCTATAAAAGTGTATTAATTACTATTTTACACTTCTGCATTCAGTGTAATTCATTTAAAAATATTATCGAAGTCTTACTATATCGGGTATTATACTGTGTTTTAGGATGAATCAGGGAACTTAAAAAACAGCAGGAAGATGAGCAGTCAGACAGATAACCATGCTGCGAGGTTGAAAAAGTACATCAACTGAAAACAAAATGTGTCTAACACAATTAATTCTAAACACTGAGGTTTATTTATTCACTCAGGAAATGTATATTGAAAGCCTACTAAGAACAAAGCATATTTCTGTGGTTGATATACAATAAATAATGTCCTTAAGCTTATGGGGTTTTAAAGTTCTCTTTAATACTGATAAGGCTAGCCAACAAGAATGAGTGACAAATTTAAAAAGACAATGAAGGAGTAGGAAACATCAAAGATGACTCCACCATTTCTAGCTTAGGTAACTGACAGTGACATGAACCACAGGATGTAATGAACAATTCATGGAAAAGAAAGTGGTTTTGGTTTGAGATCTGTGGAACTGCAGTTGCCTACAAGATTATCTATATGGTGATGTCTTGAGTAGGAAATATAAATCTGTAGCCCAGAAAAAAGCAGGGACTAAGAGGTGTATACTGGGAAGTCATCGTATTGATAACAGATTTACAGATGAATCAGATTTCCCAGGAATACTGCACTGCATCCTAGATGGCAAAAGAAAATGTTAATTTCCATCTTTGCCCTATGCTATTTTTTAAAATCATGGGAGAAAACTGTAGTATATACTGTCTCATTAAAAAGATTATGCCATTCTACATGAACAGACACTTCTCCAAAGAAAACACCCAGATGGCCAAAAGACACATCAAAAGATGCTCAACATCACTCATCATCAGGAAAACACAAATCAAAACCACAATGAGCTATCACCTCATACCTGTCAGAAAGACTAACATCAAAAACACAAGAGGGGTGCCTAGGTGGCCCAGCTGGTTAAGCAACTGACTCTTGGTTTCAGCTCAGGTCATAATCTCAGAGTCCTGGGATGGAGCCCTGTGTCAGGCTCCATGCTCACTGGGGAGTCTGCTTGAGGATTCTCTCTCCCCTGTTCCTCTGCCCCTCCCACCTCACTCTGTCTCTAAAAAATAAAAAACACACACAAGAAACGGTAAGTGTTGGCAAAGATGTGGAGAAAAAGGAACCCTCATAACCTGTTGGTGGGAATGCGAACTGGTGCAGCCACTGTGGAAAACAGTATGGAGGTTCCTCAAAAAATTAAAAATAGAATTACCATATAATCCAGTAATTCCACTACTGGGTATTTACCCAAATATTATGAAAACACTAATTCAAAAAGATACAGGCACCCCTATGTTTATTGCAGTATTATTTACAATAGCCAAATTATGGAAACAAGCCAAGTGTCCAACAGATGAACGGATAAAGAAGACGTGGGGGGCGCCTGAATGGCTCGGTCGGTTAAGCATCTGCCTTCAGCTCAGGTGATGATCTCAGGGTCCTGGGATGGAGCTCCACATTGGACTCCCTGCTCAGCGGGGAGTCTGCTTCTCCCTCTCCCTCTGCCTACTGCTGCCTCTGCTTGTGCTCTCTCACGCTCTCTCTCTCAAATAAAATAAAAAAATAAATCAAAAAAGATGGGGTATGTATACATACACACACACACACACAGGAATATTACTAAACCACAAAAAAGAATGAGATCTTGCCATTTGTAATGACACAAATGGATCTAGATAGAGAGTATAATGCTAAGTGAAGTAAGTCGGTCAGAGAAAGACAAATACTATTATGATTTCACTCATATGCATAATTTAAGAAACAAAACAAACAAGCAAAGGGGGGAAAAGAAAGAGATAAAGCAAGAAACAGATTTTTTTTTTTTTAATGTTCAGTTAGCCACTGTGTGGTACAGACTCTTAACTATAGAGCACAAACTGGTGGTCACCAGAGGGGAGGTGGGTGGGGGTAGGGGTCAAATAGGTGATGGGGATTAGGGAATGCACTTATCATGATGAGCACTGAGTAATGTATAGAATTGTTGGCTCACAATACTATACACCTGAAACTAATATAACACTGTATGTTAACTATACTGGAATTAAAATTTTTTAATAATAATAATAATAATAAAGATTATAGTAACATTCTAGAAAAATGCAAAGCAGGTATACATTTTTTCAATTGGACTGTGTAGTAAATCTTTAGATCACTCTCCTCTTTATTCAAATCATCAAGATTCAAAACCACAGTCACAGAAAAGCATTTTGTGACAAGCAATATCCTAAGATGCCCCCAGCATTTTCTCCTGGTGTACGCACCCTGCATAACATGCAGGACTGTGAGTATGATGGATTTTGCTCCCGTGATCAGGTTATGTTACATTGTAGAATGGCCTTAAAATAAGCCTTAAAATAAGCAGATTATTTTTATTTTATTATTAGGTCAGTTGGGTCTGACCTAATCACCCAAGCCATTTTAAGAGCAGAGAATTTTCTCCTGCTGGTGACAGAAGAGGAAGGCCAAGATTCAAGGCACAAGGAAGATTCAAAGGGCCACTACTGAGTGCAAGATGGAGAGCCCTGTGTCAAGGAATGCAGACAACTTCTGGGAGCTGAGAGAGGCCCCAAGCTAACGGATGGCAAGGAAATGGGGACCCCAGTCCCACAATCACAAGGAACTGAATTCTGTCAATGACAATAATGAGTTTGGAAGCAGAGGTTTCCCCAGGGCCTTCCCCAGAACCTCTAAATGAGAATTTAGTATGGTGAACACCTTAAAGTCAGTCTTGTGATAATGTGAGCAAAAGAAAAAGTCACACAGTGCCAGAATACTAGTCTACAGAACTATGAGTTAATAAATGGGCACTGTTTTAAGCCACTAAATTTGTGGTAATTTGTTATGCAAAAACAGAAAACTAATACACTTTTGGGGAAGTTGGATTATTTTTATTATTATTCCAGCTAAGTAAACAGGAATTTTAATACAGTTCCCAAACTATGTTACCCGTAACTAATTTAATTAAATGTATCACTGCCAACAGCTGTCAAAGACGTAGACATTTTGTTCCTTAGTTGAAGTACAAACTCAGAAGAGTGTACCTCTCTACTTTCCCAGTCTTGTATTAGCACCAAGAAGCTGAGAGAAACAAGCACAAAAGTTCTGCAGGAGTATGTGCATGGTTATGAGGAAACACACCAACTGGCAGTGAAACATTCCTGAAAGGTTATAATTTGTGGAAAAAGTATTTCTTAAGAAAACTAGCTACTGTTAACACTCCCAGCAGAGCAAAGCAAGCATCCAATCCAGGATTCCCTGAAGAGCAGAGGCAAAAGACCCTATTAGGTTCTCAGTTATGTGACAGCACTATTAGGAGAAGACATTCCAAAGAGAACAGCATAAAGCAGATGTATTAGTCAGCTTGCAATGTCACAACAAAATACCACAGACTAGAAGACTTAAACAACAGGAGTTTATTTTCTCACGGTTCTGAAGGCTGGGAAGTCCAAGATCAAGGTTCCTCCAGGGTTTGGTTCCTGGAGAGGCCTCTCCCCTGGCTGTCCTGACACAGTAGAGAGAGCACTAGTCCTCTGGTATCTCTTCTTATAAGGACACTAATCCTATGGGATTAGGGGCCTACTCTTATGATATTATTTATGATAATATAATATTATGATATCATGATATTTAATTATTTCCTTACTCCAAATATGGTCACATTGGAGGCTAAGCCTTCAACATATGAATTTTGGGGGAACACAGTTCAGTCCATAGCATCAGAGATTTCTCATCTGAATATCTTAAATCACTTCAGTTGTGATATAATATTCTCAAAAAAGGTATTTTAAATTTGCTTAAATTTTAAAATAGCAATGAATGCAAAAAAGTGGGCAGATGTCATAAATTTAAGAGTTAGAGTGTTAAATACCTCATTGAGTAAGAATAAGTGGTTAAAAGATACTAAAACCAAAGACTCAATTAGCAGACACAGCAGGTATGTAGATGAACAGCCCAAGGCGGGGGCAGGGAATAAGCCCATGAAAAGTTAGCAACAGTACTGAGAATCAGCTTTAAAAAAAAAAAAAAGCATATGGCTTCACTAGTGAATTATCTCAAATATTTATGAAGAAAATAATACCAATCCCACACAAAGTTGAGAGGGTAGACGTCCCAACTTTTCTTATGAGGCATTTTACCCTGATATCAAAGACCAATATGCCTCATGAACATAGAGCAAGAATCCTTAACAAAATATTAGGAAATTAAATCTAACAACATATATAATAAGGAATACGCAGCACAATCGAGAGGATCTTATCTTAGGAATCTGAGGTTTAAGATCCAAAAAGCAATTTACATGATACACCCATTTGATAAAGTACAAAAACCCTACCTATCATCATGTAAATGGATACAAAGAAAGTTATATGACAAAATCTAATATCTATTCACGACATAAACTCCCAACAAAAACAGAGACTTTCCTAACCAGACAAAAGACATCTATGAAAAATCTACAGCAAACATTATAGTTCATTGTGAAAAACTGAATGCTTTTCTCAGACAAGAAATAAGGCAAAGATGGCTGCTCTCACCCATTTCCATTAAACATTGTACCGAAGGTTCTAGCCAGCATGATGACACCAGAAAACAAAGAAAGGAAGTAAAAGCACACAGATTAGAAAGGAAGAAGTAAAGCAGTGTTTATTTACACACAACATACATAATCTTATAGGAAGAAAATCCTAAAGAATCTACAAAAAATTATTAGATTATTTAGTGAGGTCACAAGCAAATATTAAAAAAATCATTTATTTTTTCTAAATACCAGTAACAGTAAAAAAAAAAAAAATGAACATAAACGATAGCATCAAAAAGAATAGGATACATAAAATAACTAACAAGTTTATCCACTTCCTGAAAACTAAAAACACTGCAAATACAAACTAAAAAACATTTACATGTAGAGATATACCGTGTGCATGGATTACAAGACTCAGCATCAATAAGATGCCTATCCTCTCCAGAATGATCTACAGCTTTTTATAAAAAGCTGATAAGCTGATCCAAAAACTTACCTGGATTCAGAAGACCTAAAATAACCAGAACAATTTTGAAAAAGAGAAAGAGAAGACTTACGTATCTGAGATTGACACCTACTATAAAGCTAGGGTAGTACATCTTACAAACAAATAAATTAATCATATACTTATGGCATATAATTAATGCCACTCTACCTACAGTGGTTTAATCATGCATTTCCAAAATAAAACTTCTCCAAAACCTTCTCCTTAATAGTCTCTGTCCCCTCTATAAATGACAGCCCCATTCTCCCAGTTGCCTAGGCCAAAACCACTTGAGTCATCCTTGACCCTCTGTCTCACTCACCAGGTCCAACTGGCCCCAAAATCTAGAATTCAAACACTCAAACCTTTACTCCTACTCACCACATCATGGCTCAGCTATACATTTCAATACTTTCCTGAATCTTAAATAGTTTCCATGCTAACACCTTCACCCTCCTTCATTCTATTCTTTACACAGCAACAGAGGGATCCTGTGAAAATTTAAGTCAGACCATGTCACCCCACAGCTCAAATGGCTTCCCATATCATCAGAGTAATTGCGCCCCCCCAAACAACCCCTTGGCCTTCACTTCTCCATTTTCCCTCTTGCTCACTTGACTCCAGCCACCTTAGTCAGACACCCCAGGAGCGCTGCCTCAGGGCATTTGCATGTGGGTGCCCCTGCCTGGGAAGCTCTTGGCCCACTCCCTCACCACCTTCAGGTCTTGACCCACAGTCATTCTCTCATCGAGGGCTCCCTGGCCGCCTTTTCTAAAACTGCCAATGATTCCACCTGAAACAAACGAATGCACAAAAAGTCTCTTCTCCGCTTTATTTCTTCCTTTGGTGTATATATATAGCCAACATACTAGTTTTATTTTCTTCACTACTTCATTCCCAGCCTAGAACAGTGCCTGGCATATAATAAATACCTAACACATTATCTACCGAATGAATGAATGTGTATGTCTTTTTAAAACTCCTAATTTTAAAAATCGGCAAGCTAATTTTTTAAATAAATAAGCATATGGTTCAAAATAAGACTTGGTTAAATCATGTAAGACTGGAATTTGGACAGAAGAGTATGAAAGAAAACACCAGAAAACAGAAATAATGACAAAAGCATGATGTTTATTGCTGTAAAAGTACCGATACTTATTTTCTGGCGTAACAAATCAAGGTGTTTCAGATGCTTTGGAAATAAATCTTTGAGAAGAATTATGATACCTACCTTTCACTGTAAATTGAAATAACTGAAATTACTGGCAGACTGCCAAAATTTTTTTAACTCACGTATGTTATTCATAAGAAAACTACGTATGTTTGCAAAATCTAAAAAAACCATATGGGCACCTAGGTGGCGCAGTCAGTTAAGTCCTACTCTTCGTTTCAGCTCAGGTCGTGATCTCAAGGATGTGAGATCTGGCCCTGCACCTGGCTCAGTGCTCAGCGTGGAGTCTGCTTGGGATTTCTCTCTCCCTCTGCCTCTCCCCCGGTGTGCGTGTGTGCACGCTCTCTCAAATACTCTCAAATTAAGAAATAAATCTTTAAAAAAAACCTAAAAAATTATAGTCATAGAATTTGGGCATTATTTTAATACCCATCAAATTATAACCATTATTCACCAAATACTGCTGCAGAGGTAAGAGAAGCATTTTTTTAAGTCAGTGAATTTTTACTTCAGAAATAACTAATATTTCTGGGGATATAAATGAAATCTAATTAAAAGTTGACAATCTGGTCTTTGACAATTAAAATAGAAATATGCATTTAGGAAAAAAAATACACCTTACACTGCTGCACAATATGATCTTTATAATGTCACTTAAAATAGGGAGTGAAATAGATTCGTATCCCCCACAGAGGGAGAAATTGTGAGCAACTGTTCTTGCAGAAAAGTAAAAGAAAAAAAACTTCTCTAACAAATAAAAGCTCTCAGTTTTAGTCTTCTAAAAGGATCATTTTAAAAAAAATCTAAGAGGCATCATTCATCAAGGAGTTCACCAAAGACTCCTTGATAAAGGAGTCTTGATAAAGACTCCTTGATAAAGATAAAGATGATTTCTTTATCCTGCTTTCCAAATCTTGACTTTGCTGCTCAACAAGTCTTGATTTCCATCAACACAGCATCAAACCCGTCTGCGAGCACAGAACACCAGGGCCCTCTGTTCCTCAGGATGCTTCCATATTTCAGAACTGTACCCATCTGCAGGAACAGAGTAAGCTGCCCATGAGCTGTAACACTATGATGTCTGCAAATTCAACAGAAAATCAAAACAAAAATCGATAGGTCTACTCAGGGTAAGTAAGGTCAAGATGCCTCTGACTTCAATGCTGAAAGAGCTTCTAATATTTACAAATAGTAAGGTCCTAACTCTTCTCAAATACTGTTGACAACTGATAAATGAAATTAGGTCAATAATCATGAATATGAAGTCATAGAAGACCAACCATATTAACTTCAATTCTAGATTTAAACCCAGGAAATCCCTCCCTCAACATACAAAATTTTATCAAGTATTCAAATTAGTTTCACGGCGCCTAGGTGACTCAGTCAGTTAAGTGTCCGATTCTTGACTTCAGCTCAGGTCATGATCTCAGCATTGTGAGATCGAGTGCCCCCATCGAGATCCATGCTAGGCACAGGGCCTGCTTAAGATTCTCCCTCTCCCTCTCCCTCTGGCCCCCTCCCAGCTCATGCTCTCCCTCAAAAAAAAAAAAAAAAAAAAAAATTAGTTTCTACGAGTCACATATGAAGTTTTTTCATTACTTTTCAGTGCCACTGTATATTGTTTCAAAATGCCGTTAGAAATTTAAATGACTTAAATGTTATAATGCAAGTCAATTATATCAGATAAACAGATTTGCAAAAAGAAAGCATATTTTCTTATGTAATTGCACTAAAAAATAAAATAAAATAACACTGATATGATTTCTCTCTATAAGGCTACTGTCAGAAAAAGCAACAACATTCTCTCAAAGCTGTTCCTCAGCAACAGAACTAAATAACTAAACCAGCATGGCAATCATTAATTTACTAGACACACAATAGCTGTTTAATAATAATAACAATTATAATGCTTAAAATATTTCAAAAGCTACAAACCAAATGTATATTCACATTCAAAAGTAGGGTGTAGTACCATGAAGAAATCGTGTGTTACTAAATCTATATCCATGAAGAAGAAGAATGAATGTGACCTTTTCAAATCAACACATGAAAGGTCTTGATTCTCCCAACTATTTTACATTAAAAAAGACACTAGCTCTTCTTCAAGATAACTTTCAGATAAATATTTTTTAAAACTACAATTTGAAACACAAATGAAAAAAATCTAGGGAATATAAAAGAAAATTCCTTGTCATTCTTAACCACTACGAATGTGACCCATTTCAGTAACCTGAGTCATGCGAGAACAAGAGTTTGCCACAGTCAAATCCTTGGATTCCCCAATTACCTGGCCTGGCACAGGGTAAGTTTAAATCAGTTGTTCTCAGCCAGGGCTGATCTTGTTCCAGGAGGACACGCGCTAGTGTCTGGAGACACTCTGTATTGTCAAGGCAGGCCAGGAGGACCGGGGGACGGGCACCGGCATCTAACCAGTATAAGCCAGGGACTCCGCTATGTAGCCTACCATGCTCAGGATGGCCCCGCAGCAAGGAGCTACCCACGCAAAGTGCCAATGCTGTTGAGGGTGGTTTCAGTAAGTTTTGCTGAAAGAACAGATACTTTAGCTTCCCCCCATGTAGAGGTTTTAGAAGAATCTAAACAGATGAGAAAGAAAGGGGGGGCAGCTGAGGGAGAGGGAGGGGGAAAATAAAGAAAGAGGACAGTCAGATGTTAGAAGAGCAGCCTTCACTGCTGCTCTTCACAGCAGTCACAGAAGTGACTCCTGTGAAGACGTGTTACAAGAAATGTAGCTGAAGATGTCAATATAATGCTGATTTCAATGTCTTGGCATCTGTAATTTATGACTCTTAGTAATCATCTCAAACAGAAGGCCTATGAAATTATGGCAATTAAAAATCACTTAGGGGATGATATAGGTTGAATTGTATCCCCCCAAATTCATATATTCCAGTTCTAACCCCCTGGGTTAGGGGAGATGGAATTAGTTGAAATGAGGTCCTGCTGGAATCGCATGGGCCCTAATCCAGTATGACTGGTGTCCTCACACAAATAACGCCACACACACAAGGGAACACTACGTGAAAATGAAAGCAGGGATCAGGGTGATGGTGCTACAAGCCCAGAACACCCAACATGACCAGCAAACCATCAGAAGCCAGGAGGGCAGCCCAGAACAGATTCTCCCTCACATCCTCCACAGGAACCAACCCTGCCAGTATCCTGATTTCTGGCTCCTGGCTTCCAGAACGGTGAGAATAAATTCCTGTTGTTTGAGCCACACACAGTTTGAGGTACTTTGAATGGCAGAACGAAGCCAGGGTATGTTCTCTTGAGAAAGGTCTCTAGGACCTACACAGTCCTCTATGGGCTGATGGGTCCAGGGGCCTCACTTCAGCTCCTCTTTCCACACAGCAGGGAACAGCAATGGCATGAGAAGTCTAATCATGATTTGTTTGTTGCTAAACTAATTTATTTAATGCTCTGGTAATAAATTCATGATTACTTGTCTAAAACAAAGATACGAAATATCCTAGTTCAAATAATCATCTGGAGTTTATTAGGCTTTCTCAAGAGTATTTTCCACTTCACGTAGACAAAGTATTATTTATAATTAAAACATGCACACATACACACACACACACACACACACAGAAAAAAAGGTCACTGGGAAGTCATCTAGATTGAGAAGCGCTGCCTGAGTTTTCCAGAAACCTAGAGTAGCTTCCCAGCCTGGGGTCCGTCAACTCTGTGTAAATGAGCTCTGAGGGCCCCAGGAACTCCCTAAAGTGTCCATGAATTTTGCATTTTTGAACATATGCACATTTTTCTGGGGAAGGGTCACAGCATGCTTATCTCAGATTCTCAAAGCATTCTATGGTCCTATCAACTAAACTAAAACTTAATCCTGTTGCTTCAGTAATGTCCTAAAGTTCATATACCATATATGCTTACTCTGCTGAGCTGAGATTTTGGATTGACTTTTTTAACCAAGTAAACCATTTCTATGCAATGGTCACCAAATCTGATAAACTAAATTTATCACATTCTCACAGAAGACTGATTTATCTTTTTTTTTTTTTTTTTTGCTTTAACATTTGAAACATTGTATTAACTGAAAGTTCCCTGAAAGGTGCCTATTTTCTTTCACTGTATGATAATGGTATACTATCTCCAACTCATTACCTCTGTAAATTACACATTGGGAAAAGAAGTAAACTTGAAACGCAAGTTACATTTCAGAAATTCAGGATTTTATTTTAAATTCATCCAAATATGGTATTTCTCCTCCTGCAATATGGACTTTAAAAACATACGTGTATAAAATATTACTGTCAAAATAATTTCAGTACTGACTATAAAAGAATGGTATTTAGAAATTAAATATCCCAAAACAAAATACGAGGAAAACTTCTTCATAAGATACCTGTGTATTTAGTAATGAGGTCTAGATGTTAATTCCCAAATATATTAGGAACAAGGCACAAAGAAGTATCAACATTCAGTACCAACAAGGCAAAGTGAGTACAGACATCCTCCTGCATCTGGCTGGGCAGCAAGTCCCAGGCAGGGTTTGATGCTCCTCAGAGAAGCCCCCACATCCCCTTGAAGCCTGAACCCAAAAGAAAGAAAAGTTCTCTCAACATACCCAGATAAGAAGGGGTGCCCCACCACCACAGCAGAGAGATGGAGAGAAATGTGTGTGCCCTAGCCAGCACGGTGCACCCAGAAAGCACTGCCGTGGAGAAAAAGCTCCCTAAGGAATTACAGAGAGTGTTACTTGGGTCCCAGGTTGACTAACACTCAATAAAGCTGATTTGATCCCGAATGGAATTTTAACAAACAGAGAAGAAGAGAAGCAAGAAGAAACAAAATGAATAAGGAGACAAGAAGCAGGATAAAAATCTAAGAGGCAAGTGAGCAGGACAACTCAGAGCCACGCGCATCATGTGGGCGTCAGCTCCTCTGTAGGCTAAAGGGGTAACGACACACCCCCACCGAATGTTTCCATGTGAGGGCACGGAATTCTGCACTTTAGGCAATCATTACAAACACAACTACTATTTACTCCCATTGCAGAGATGGGAATCCTGAGGCAAAGAGAAGTTAAGTCACATGGTGGGTAGGTAGTCCAGCCTGACTCCGGTGTCTGGTTCTTAATCACTGCGCCATAACACAATACATCTTCGTGTGTTGCTTGGGTACCTAAAACCTATACTTTCTACAGGAAAGCCCTTTCAGCTCCAAATATCATAATTAATTAAAGGTTCAATACCTACTATATGCAGAGCTCTCACAGGATGGAGAAATTTATTAAATAGCGTTTCTGTACCAAACAACCAATAATATATTTATGTACAAATTCTTATTATCCAGGCCGTTTTAAATTATAATCCTTACTTATGATCACTATATCCGTCAAACATTTCCTTTCAAATCTGAAGAAGCAAAAACGTACGTAAGGAAGTATTTTGGGGGCACCTGGGGGGCTCAGTCTGTTAAGCGTCTGCCTTCAGCTCGGGTCGTGGTCCCAGGGTCCTGGGATCGAGCCCCGCATCGGGCTCCCTGCTCACGGGGAGCCTGCTTCTCCCTCTCCACCTGCCCCCTTCCACCCCCCCACTTGTGTACTCTATCTCTGTCAAACAAATAAATAAAATCTTAAAAAAAGTATTTTTATTAAAAAAAAAATAGGTACTTCTATTGCATCTTTATCCATGCTAGAGTATTCCTATAAGCTCTGCCACGCTGGCCTGCCGGCCTCTCCTCCCTCCCTTACCAGTCTGGCTCTTCAGGGCCGAGAGCACATTCCTGCCTAGGCAGTTCCCTCGGACTTTTCTGTTCTCTTTTCCTTCCTACCTCTTCCTCTAGATGTAACAAGACTTCTTCCTTACCATTCCTCAGGTCTCCGCCCGTATGTGGCCTCTATAGAAAAGTCTGCCCTGACCACCCTGTTGAGGCTGGCTGGCCCCACCACACCCCACAACCATTCTCAATCCCATTGCTGGTGTTCCACTACTGGAAATTATCCGAATCATTTATAGGATTATCTGTTCTCTGTTGACCCCAACTACAACATAAGCTTCAGAAGAACAGGCATTTTATGGGTTTGACTCTTTTCTATACAATATGTGGAACACCGTATGGTACCTACAGGGTGCTCAAATATTTGTTGAATGAATGAACTTTTCCACGGTTCAGCAAAAAAGACCTTACAAACTGATTACATTTCACTTTCTTTAAGAATAAAGAGCAGCAGTAAAACTAGGGTCCAAACCTACCTTTAACAGGTAAATTGGCCTTGTTTCACATTTAGAAACTGGAATAATCTGTGATTCTTCAAATGGAATACAAGAACCTCACGGGGGACACAAAAAGATATTCTGGTGGGTATATGAAAATCAAAAGATAAAGATGAGGTATTCTTAGAACGTCAACATCTATTTGGGGTTGTAGTTGGGCAAGAATTAAACTATGGATGCAGAACCCAAGCACACTTTACTCTTCCTCTGACATCAGGAGTGCTTGGGACTCTCATTAAAACCACCCGGGCCACAGAGAAGGCAGGATTATAAAGAAGGAGACTACTGTGCCTCTGTGCCTGGGGTAAATAGTACCATTACTATGTAGCCCTCATTTCTCAGCTGAATCACTGTTAAGTACTAATTAGGGCAAAGTTTCTTCCTGAGTTGGGCCAGTTTATCTTCAATTCAACCCAAGATCTGGGAGATATTCTACTACATATGCAAGCCATTTTAGAAATGAATACTTTACAAATTCAGTGCAAGTCCATTATCACAGGAAATACAATTCTAAAAACACAGCTCACTGCCAGAAGTCAAACACATCAATTTAAGTATGAAGTACAGGATATACATACTATTTTTGACAAAAAGTAACTATATCTTACTATGGTGGGTATAATACATACATACATACATACATATACATAAAATAAGATGGGTATGTGCATGTCAGACAGACAAAAATAATTTCAGATCTTGGTTCTGCCACAAACAGGTAGGATAATTTGGCAAGTTAGGCAGCCCTTCTAACGTGCTTTCTGATCTATAAAGTAATTATATAGCCATCTCATGCTCTGATGAGAATTAAAAATAATACATGTAAAGGATGTAAAACTTGGCTCAGAGAAGTGGTAGCTATAATGGTGACACAAATGAAGACATAACATGCATGTGGATACACCAACTTACTCCCCTTTCACCTTCCCCCCCCACCCGCCCCGACCATACAGGTTGGACTCGCACTCTCTCCTGGAAACTCTGAGTATTCAAATAGAAGGGACTATTCTTTGTGATTTTGTAAAAGAAATTAAAATTAAAAATCTCTTTGGCATAAAACACTTATCTGAAATTTTTCTCCCCCCAAAATCCTTGAAAAAAAATCCTCAACTCAAATCCCTATCCTTCAGAATAAATATTTACAGACTGTTACACAGTGGATTTTCAGGCAAAGGTTTCCTAAGAAGCCCAAGACTGTTTTGCAAAGCAGGGCTGTTGAGAGAGCCAAGAAACGTGAGAACGGGTGCCTGCTCCCTGCTGCCCAAAAGACTGGCAGCCGAGCCACGAGGCAGCCGTGGCTCTCAGGTCCTGTTTCTGCTCAGCCCACACAAATTCAAGAGTGAGAACACGACTGACAGGACCCCTCTGACACTCCTGAGTGAGAACACGACTGACAAGACCCCTCTGACACTCCTGAGTGAGAACACGACTGACAAGACCCCTCTGACACTCCTGAGTGAGAACACGACGGACAAGACCCCTCTGACACTCCTGATTAGACGTTGAAAGGTTCTGACAAGAAAGGTCTTTCTGATAAAACAGGGGTTATACAGAAATAAATTTTTAAACAATCTTTTCTCAAACGAAGTCAGACTTAATAGTTAGAAATATTACCAGTGGTTGCCTGCCTTGGAATATTCCTGGCCCGTATAAGCTAGATGTATGCCCTGCAGGCAGGTTATCACCTTGTCCAGTCAACTCATTAGGTGAACCACTGCCCCAAAAAGCATTCTATCCTGCACTCTCATAATACACTGCATACTTCCAATTTGTTAAGTCATTATTTCTAACTATTTCTTTAACAAACACCAAGACTAAGTTCCACACAATCTGTCCCTCATTTTCTGATATATCCTTATAGGTTACTATTAAGTAATTGGCTGACTAGGAGCTTCTCTGATACCTAATAGGTCTTATTTTAATCTAAACATTTTATCTTGCACTTACCAAGTAGAAATGCAACAGACAAAATCAGGGTTTCTTCATGGGAGAGAAAAACTATTCCTCCCCAACAATCTTAACTAAAGAGGAGAAACAAAGGACTAGAATTGGGCTTATACTAAAAATTTTCTTCCAAATATGTAAAAAATTATGACCTTATCATCGTAGTGTATCACAATAGGAGAGTTTATACTGCGGTCTATATACCTTGAGAAGTTAGGGACTTCCTTTAAGAAATAAAATGGCTAACATTCCAGGGGAAATATGCAAAAGTATGTATTAAAGACATATAACAGACAAAAATATCCTGTGACAAGAATCATTTTATTGAATCAATCCTATTTCCAAGTTTTAAAAAGCAATATATCTAAAAATTCTGAGAATATTTTATCAATGTATAACTTCACTTCTTAACAAGAGATACAAAATTAGGATTGTTAAGAATTAACATTGAATATAAAACTAAGGTCTCAGAAACAGAAGCAATCTGGAAGTCACCAAATGCCTCATTTTATAAATGAAGCGGCCAAGGCCAAGCTAAATGGCCAAGCAGGTGTGCTAGAAAAGTAAAACCTAGATGCCCCACGTCGTATTGTAACATCATTTCACCTAAAGAATTCTGAATGTTTGGATTTTTTCACTTAAAAAAAAAAAAAAGGCATTCCTCCTGGCCCTTTTTTAAGTCTCTGGGCAGCTTTCAAATGGCATGCTGAGCTCCAAACTGTTGCTGGTGACGCAGACACTTCCTGTCTCTGACGCAACAACATGCGGCCAGGTTCTTACTAACTTCTTAATTCAAAAGACTGCAAAGGAAATGCTTTTAACAGGGCCAAGGGTATCTTTAAAAATAATGAACTGTTCACATCCCTCCAATAATATATAGGTACTGAGGGGGGAAAAATGATAGTGATTCTCACTGAAATACATTCAAGTCTCACAGAATAAGCGCCCAACTATTCAACTCTATTTTTTACAGTTTTCTGAGCAGTTTTAGGTTTCACAGTAAAACTGGGAGGAAGGTTCAAAGAATTTCCATACACCCACCCCCGCCCCACCCCGTCCCACACATGCATAGCCTCCCCCATTATCAACGTCCCCTGCCAGAGTGGTACATACCTAAGTGACAATCAAGGAGCTTACGCTGACACAGTCTTCCCACTCAAAAGTCCATAGCTGACATTAGGACTCACGTGTACATTCCGTGGGTTTGGACAAATGTATAATGATAAGCATCCATCATTATGGGATCATACACAGCACTTTCACTGACTTAAAAATCCTCTGTGCTCCACCTATTTCTCTCTCTCCACACAGCCAACCCCTCATCTTTTTGCTGACTCCATAGTTCTGCCTTTTCCAGAATGTCATGTAGTTAGAATCATATAGTACGTAATCTTTCCAGATTGTTTTCTCTCACTTAGTAATAATATGCATTAAAGTTCTTCCGTGTCTCATCATGGCTTGATAGCTCTTTTTAGCACTGAATAATATTCCACTGCTTTGGTGTGCCACAGTTTATGTATCCATTCACCTACTGGAAGACAACTTGATTGCTTCCAAAGTTTGGAAATTATAAATAAACCTGCTATAAACATCCATTTTTATATGGACATTACTTCAACTCATTTGGGTAAATACCAAGGAGTGTGATTGCTAGACTGTATGGTAAGTATATTCGGTATTGTAAGAAGCTACTTAACTGTCTTCCAAAGCGGCTGTACCATTTTGCATTCCCATAAGCAACGAGTGAGCATTCCTGCTGCTCCACAACCTCGCCAGCATATGGTGTGATTGGTGCTCTGGATGTTGGTCATTCTCATAGGTGTGTGGTGCTATGTCACTGTTGCTTAAATTTGTGTGTCCCTGAGGACACATGCTGTGGAGCATCTTTTCATCTACTTACTTGCCATCCATATATCTTCTTTGGTGAGGTGTCTGTTAAGGTCTTAGGCCCATTTTTTAAATCAGGTTGTCTGTTTTCTTATTGTTGAGCTTTATGAGATTTTTGTGTATTTTAGAATAATAGTCCTGCACCAGATGTGTCTTTTGCAAATATTTTCAACCAGTCTGTAGCTTGTCTTCTCATTCTCTTGAAACTGTCTTTCACAGAACAAAAGTTTTTAATTTAATTAAGTCCACTTAACCAATTTTTCTTTTATGGATCAATTTTTCTTTCAGCCTTTGGGGTGGTAACTAAAAAGCCACTGCTCAAAAACAAAGTCAGGTAGCTTTTCTACCATGTTATCTTCTAGTTTTCCATTCCACATTTAGGTCTATGATCCATTTTGAGTTAATCTGTTGGTGAAGGGTTAAGATCTGTGTCTAGATTCTCTTTGGTTGTTGTTGTTTTTTTACATGTGACTGTCCAGTTGCCCCAGCATCATTTGTGGAAGAGACCACCTTTGCTCTAGAGTACTGCCTTGGCTCCTTTGTCAAATGTGAGTTGATTACATTTATGTGAGTCTACTTCCAGGCTTTGTATTCTGTTCCACTGATCTATTTACCCTTTTTCACCAACGCTTCATAGTCTTGTTACTATAGTTTTATAGTAAGTCAAGATGTTAGGTAGAATCGATCCTCCAACTTTGTGCCACTTCCAGACTGTGTTGGCTACTCTGGGTCTTTGCCTCTCCATATAAACTTTAAAATCAGTTTGTTAATATACACAGAACAACTTGCTGGGATTTTGATTGGGATTGCATTTAATAAATCAAGCTGGAAAGAACTGACATCCTGACAATAGTGAGTCTGTCCTCCCTATGCATGAACATGGAATACCTTTCCATTTATTCAGATCTTTGGTTTCAGTCAGAGTTTTGTGGTTTTCCTCAGATTTTGTATATATTTTCTTAGATTTACTTCTAAGTATTTCATTTTGGGGGGTGCTAATGTAAATGAGATCAGATTTTTTAATTTAAAATCCCCTTGTTCATTGCTGGTACACAGGAAAGCAACTGATTTTCACATTTTAACTTTATATCCTGCAATCTTGCTACTATAGCTTATTTATTCCAGGAGTGGTTTTGTTGATTCTTTCAGGTTTTCTACATAGATATTCATGACATCTGTGATAGAAGACTTATTTCTTCCTTCCCAATCTGGGTACCTTTATTTCTCTTTCTTGTCTTATTGCATTAGCTAGAACTTCCAGTACAATGTAAAAAATGAGTAGTGAGAGGGAACATCCTTATCTTGTTATCTGATCTTAGTGAGAAAACACCACCTTTCCCATCATTAAGTATGCTGTTAGCTGTAGGGTTTTTGTACGTAGTGACAGCAGCAAAAATGGCAGAGCAGGGAGTTCAAAGGGCCTGTCCCTCCACAGAAATTCCAAAAAATGATCAAAAACTGTCCAAATCAACTTTGTCAGAACTCTGAAAAACAGTCAAATGTTTACAGCAATGAGACATACTGAGTCCAGAAAAATTCAACCTAAAAAGAGAAGAAGAGCTTTGCACATTTTTACTTGCTTTTACCCTGTCACCTCCCTTGCTCAGCAGTGGTCTTGAGGATGGCAGCCCATTCCCAGTGTTGGACCCTGGTCCCTGGTTCCAGAGAAAGCAAAGCAGACCTAACTGTCAAAGAATTTTGGTGGTCTGTTTTGACCTGTCTGGGGGCTACCTGGAGGACTCACCTGAGGTATGTGACTTTGTTTCACCTAAGTCAGAATTCTCTCAGGCAGAAAGTGGCTACTCAAAACACATTCCTGAAGAACACTGAAAAGCAAAGGAATCACCCACTGCTGGGGGAGGGCAATGGCAGGGAGGATGGTAAAACACTATAGCTGAAACAAACCACAGACACACTGAAAGCTTGGGAGGAGGAAAAGCTTGGGAGAGAGATTCTTTGGGGAAGTAGAACATTGAAAGTTTCCACTTACACCAAGGAATTAGAGAGCCACACATGTCCAGCATAGGACATGCGCAGAAAAGAGCTGAGAAGACTCTAAAATGTCAAAATCTGACCTCTGACTGGTGTTCAGGCTCAATGCAAACAGAAAGCAAAGGCTAAGGCAAAGTTGTAAAACATAAGGCTAAGCATCAAAAAGTGTCCCAACACAGAGCCAATATACAAAGACAGGGAGAGAGACGCCTGGGTGGCTCAGCGAAAAGCATCTGCCTTTGGCTCAACTCATGATCCCAGCATCCTGGGATCAAGTCAGGCATGTGGGCTCCTTGCTCAGTGGGGAGCCTGCTTCTCCCTCTGCCTGCTCAAGTGCTCTCTCTCTCTCTGACAAATAAATAAATAAAATCTTTAAAAAAAAAAAAGGGAGAGTTTTTCTTTTTCCTTTCTTTTTGGTTCTAGACGTTCATTGAGACCTCTATCCACATACTAGCTGACCACACTTAAAGGAAAAGAGACTTCAGGGACTACACATGATAAATAGTAGTTTAGAAAAATAGTTTTCCCTAAAGCAATAAAAATTTTTATGTTCATGCAAAAAATCTGCACATCAATGTTGAGAGTAGCTGTATTCAAAATTACCAAAAACTGGAAACAACCCAAGTGTCCTTCAGTGGGTGAGTGGTTAAACAAACTGTGGTACACACATTCACAGAATTCTCCTCAGCAATAAAAACATTAAAACAAAACCAAAACCAACAACAGAAAACCTACTGATTACAAGCAACAACTTGGGATGCCTCTCTAAGGCTTTATGCTGAGTGAATAGTACAGAATCCCATATACATGACATTCTGGAAAAGACAACACTATAGTGATGTAGAACAGACTGGGAATCAGCATGGGCTAAGAATCGGAGAAAGGTTCCACTCTAAAGGGGCAGCACAAGGGGTTTCTTTGCAATACCAGAACTGTGTATGACGACTGCGGTGGTGGTTCCACGAACCTATTTACGTTAAATTCACGGAACACATGCACACACAAAAACTCAGAGTGTAGTCTCGGTCCTCCTCGTGATCAAGAAACAAGAAAGTATGAGTAACTCGCATTTAGTGAGCAGCACCAACAGAAAGAGAAATAACTATATGATAGATAACGCTCGTCTCTATTGAGGTATTCTGAGGTGGGTCAGGAATTATTCCCTGGAATTTAGATAGGTCTACCTGAGCTATCCTTCCCAACTCTTCGTATCTTTTAGTTCTTAACTTTCTTTCTTTCTTTTTAAGATTTACTTATTTTTGGAGAGAGAGAGAGAGAGAGAGCACTCATGTGCAAGCCAGGGCGGGAGCAGAGGGAAAGAGAGAATCTCCAGCAGGCTCCCTGCTGAGCCTGGCGTCCAACATGGGGCTCGATCCCAGGACCCTGAGACCAGGACCTGAACCAAATCAAGTGTCAGATGCTTAACCTACTAAGCCACCCAGGCACCCTAGTTTTTAACTTCTCATTACCAAGCGTTCTATCACCTGGTCTGTCACCAAGCAGGATTACTCGGTTTAGTAACTTGAGCACTTGAGTAACTATAGAGAACTGTCTCTTCAAACGCAAATTAATCAATTAGCATTATCAGTAATGAATTGGGAGTCTTCCGTAACTGAATAGGATTAAGATGAATCAGAAACCTGGTAGCTCCACCAAGTCACAGCCACACCTATATGACAGCCAGATATGCACAAAAGCTTGAGCTAATCTAAATAAATACAATGACCAATAAAGGGACAAGACTAGTAAAATAGAAAATAAAAAACTAAATTAATTTCATAAAAGAAAGAATGCGGGGCACCTGGGTGGCTCAGTGGGTAAACCTCTGCCTTTCGCTCAGGTCATGATCCCAGGGTCCTGGGATTAAGCCCTACATCCGGCTCCCTGCTCAGCGGGGAGTCTGCTTCTCCTTCTGCCTCTGCCCCTCCCCCCGCTTGTGCACGCGCTCTTTCAAATAAATTTTAAAAATCTTAAAAAAAAAAAGAAAGAATGCATCACACTTTACAGAATTTTCTAAAAAGTTACCTATAAAGTGAGTAACTACAAATCAAATTCATTTTCCTAACCATTTCTATGATAAAAATAGACCCATGTTTTCAGGAAATATTCTACAAAGAAAAAAAATGTAAAGCCACATATTTAAAGTGATTATGATTTTGTCATAAAATAATAACTATAATAAAGTCACACAGTAGAAGTGCTAAGTAAACACTGACATTATTTTTAATTCAAGAGTCTACATCTTAAAAGAAAAAGGCTAAGTTTAACTGATCTATGAACTGAAAAAAATCACACTCATATTATCGAACAACTTCCCCAGCACTCTCTGATTGCACAGATCCTCTTGATGATATTTTGCAGATGTTTTACAAACATATGTGTGCTAATGTGAACTAAAACATAGGAAAGAGAAAGGTAAAAGCAGTGTTAACTCAAAACGTAGCAGCACTTCTGTCACTGAAAGGGTCCATTTACTGAGGTAGCAGAAGAGTAGAAGAGCAAGCAGCAAATACTTGAGTACTTTTGTGTGTCCAGCACTCTGCTAGGCACTGCAAACAAGGTTAAAGATACTGCCTCTGCTCTCAGCTTACCATCTTACAGACTGTTTTTTAAAGTTCAAAAATACAAGACAGAAACCATTAAAGGCTAAATTCTATATCAGCAATTAAAAGTGCAAAAGCATTTGGGTGCTAACAAATTATAATAGTTCCTATTTACATAGCACTTAGGAGGTGCCAGGTTCTAAGTGCTGTTCCATACACTAACTTTCCCCACATCTAATCCCCCTCCGCCCCTCTGCACCCCCTCCTTGCCCCTCCTGTTCTTCCTCTTCCCTTCTTTTTCTTCATTTTACAAACCAGACAACTGAGGGTCAGAGAGATTAAAAGATTTGTCCTAAGTCAGACAATTAGTAAACAGCAAAGGCAGAATAAAACCCAGTGAGTTTGGCTTGACGTAAAACAATAATAGAGTCTTTTTTTTTCCTTCCCCACTCAGGATTTCCAAATCCAGTGAGGGAGTCACAAACAGCTGTGTGAAGTGTACTGACAGGGAAGTCACACAGGGCTTCCAGGGAGAGGTGGTGCCTGACCTGGGTACTGAAGGACTAACGGGAGTGGCTGGAAGGGAGAGGGAAGGCCTTCAGGCAAAGGAAACAGTTCAGGTCAAAGTGTGGACCGAGTGCCAGGCATACTGCAAGTTAACTCAAACACACCTGTAAAAAACACACCATCTTTAACATGCAAAATACGGCAAAATGAGCAAGTCAAAATCCCATTCACATTCCCACATACTGCTGGTGGGAGTATAAATCGGTACAATCATAATGGAAAAGTGAAGACAAAAACATATGCACACCCTGCGATCCAACAACTCCACCCGACCAGCAAAACATACACGGTACTAGAATACGCAAGGAAGCACTACTTCCAACAGCCAAAACTGAAAACAGCAAACACCCAATAATAGTATAATCAAAAAGTAAGTTGACCCATCAGACACTGGAACACCACAGGTAATGAGAACAAGTTACAAGTGCAACAAAATGCGCGAAGTGCACCCACACAATGTTGAACAAAAGAAACAAGAAGCCAAAGCATTAAGTATTATGCGATTCCACCTATAAAAAGTTTCTTTTTTTTTTAATTACCATCTGTAAGAAGTCAGAAAAGTGGTCATCCTCAGGGGTAGTAACTGGAAGGGGGCACAAGAGGAGCTCTGGTATTAATATTACCCCCATTTCCAGTCAAAGATCCAGAGGTTATTGTACTCACCATCAGTAAGTGGTAGAAATGGCATTCAAGTTCAGGTTTATAGAATTTTTAAAAATACACAGCCACGGGTTAAAAGCTTCTTCCCTTCCATGTAAACATTCATTACTTCTATGAAACCATTCCCAATCTCTCCCTATACTCTCTCAACAGACTCAGCAACTAGCTTGTCTTAAAATTACTTCTAAAATCCTTTTTCATAATCATTATCAGCCTTTTCTCAATAAGGATATAGGGGGTTCTAGTGATAAATAATCCAGGATCACATAGCTAAAAAGTACTAAAACTCGGATCCAAACCCAAGACCTTCTGAATCCAAATACAAAGCTCTCCCTACCATATTACGTCCCCATCTTCCACTTTATCTTATGGCCAGTGATCTATTTACCTGTTTTGACCTCAAGATTCTGGTTTCTTTGAAAGTCAAGATTCTCTAACTTATTCACCTTTGTATCATCTGCTCTAAATAAAGGGCCTAGCATACAACAGGCACTCAATGAAGGTTTTTAAAAGAACTAAGTAGTTAATGGGTATAATTTCCTCCAAAGATAAAAAATAAAGGTTCTATTATACTGTGTAGGTGCTTATTAGATCACTCAACAAATATTCACCAAATGCCTCCTGTGCCCTCAGAAACCTTGACATTTTCTGGGGAAAGAACTAAAAACACACTATTCTCTTACAAACTTTATAGGGCTATGCATGTCCAACAGAGTAGCTATTAGAGACATGTGGTTCCCGAGCACTTGGAAAGCTGCTACTCCAAAGTGAGATATGCTGTCAGTGTAAAATACACACTGGCTTTGAAAGACAACAGTACAAACAAAAGAATGTAAAAGATCTCATTTAATGCTCTTTCTACTGATTACACACTAAAAATCTCATATTTTGAATATATTAAGTTAGATTAAGCATATCATTAAAATTAATTTCAGCTATTTACTTTTTTAGTAAATTTGAACTTACATATATGGTTCACATTCTGTTTCCACTGGACAGCACTGCTCTGAGGACCAACTTTTTTCCCTGTTTATTCAAGATCTTTCCCTTAACTTAGACTATTAAAATACACAGTGAGACTACCTGACAGCCCATGCATCTGCCATCCTTGGTCCTGGGCTCCACATGGAGCAGTGAACTATTTTTTCTTTCTTGCAAGAGTGTTATGAGACTCTGAGTATTCAAAGGACATGTCCCAGTTTTGCCAAACTTAAAAACTGATTTTGACTTTACTATTTTTAAGTGACTAAATATCATGTGTAAAACAAATAACACTCTTGATTTATATAAAATGAGGTATATTGATATGACATTTCTTTAATATTTTTCATATCAGTACATATTTCATGTGACCATACTGAAAGCCTTGAGGTAGGAAGGCCTGTTATTCTTATCCTCTTTTCTGATAAAAAACCTGAGACAAAGTGATCTGCCCAAGAATATAAGGCTTGTCATTGGTGGAGTGCAGACTCCAGCCAGGTTTTCAGACCCATCTTAGTGCTTCAGAATAAGTGATTACTCTGTATTAGTTTCCTGGAGCTGCTGTAACAAACCGCCCCAAACCAGGGGCCTCAAACGACAGAACTTCATTCTCTCACAGATGCGGCGGCCAGAACTCAGAACCAGGCAGGGCCACCTATGCCACCAAGGGCCCTCGGGAGAATGCTTCCAGCTGCCGGCATCTCCTCACCTAGAGCCTCATTACTCTCTGCCTCTCCTGACACCCTCTCCCCATCACACTGCTAATGCCCCCTCTCCAGGCTGTGTTATCTCCCTCTGCCTCTCTCTTTACAGAGACACCTGTTGGATTTAGTGCTCCTCCGAGTAATCCAGGATGAACTTTTCAAGATCCTTAACTTGATTACATCTGCAAACACTCCTTCTGAATAAGGTCACAGCCATAGGTTCTGGGTTCAGGACATGGACACATTGGGGGTGGGGGAGGTATGAAATACCATTCAACCCACTATACCTACCTTTAGCCCCTAGGGCCTCTGGTCTGAATGGCAGCTTGGCTCTACCCTCCAGTTCATAAGTCCTGGCTTTTGTTCCCAGGAATGGTAAAAACAAAACACTCTGATGACTGATTAGGGAAAAAGTAAAAATTTGGAGTCAGGCAGACCTGGACCCAAAAAGTTGCCTCAACATTTGGTAACTGTGTGACTTTGGATAAACTATTTAATCTCCCTGGGTCTCAGTTTTATTTTCTGTTTGATAAAATAACACCTGCCCGATGGGGTTTTATGATCATTAAATAAATAAAACAAAATTTAAAAAAGGAAACCATCAGCATTGTGAGGTATCACCTTAGCCTCCCTGCCCCAACTTCTTTCTCAGATTTATGCTTTCAGTCAATTGGTACCCGGGGTCACATCACAGAGTAAATGATATTTAGAAAGCCCAACACACATCTGTTATGTACAGCCTTAAGCAAATCTATGGTCTAAAAATCCAAATTTACTAAAAGGATGAGTTATCGGGGCACCCAGGTGGCTCAGTCGTTAAGTGTTTGCCTCTGGCTCAGGTCATGATCCCGGGGTCCTGGGATTGAGCCCCGCATCGGGCTCCCTGCTCAGCAGGAAGCCCACTTCTCCCTCTCCCACTCCCCCTGCTTGTAGTCCCTCTCTCAATGTCTCTCTCTCTCTGTCAAATAAATAAGTAAAATCTTCAAAAAAAAAAAAAAAGATGAGTTATCATATACTTTACAAAAGAATTCAACATTTAGGTTTACCTTTAATACCAAGTCAAATATGCAAACCTCTGTTAAAGATTGGCTTGCTCTGCAAATAGCATATGCCCAATAAATATTTTATTAAAAAGAGTACACCTGCAGGGCTCCTGGGTGGCTCAGTCAGTTGAGCATCTGACTCTTGGTTTCGGCTCAGGTCATGATCTCAGGGTTGTGCGATCGAGCCCCGCTGAGCTCTGTGCTGGGTGCAGAGCCTGCTTAATCATCTCTGTCTCCCTCTCCCTCTGTACCCTCTCCGGAGCTCACGCACTGTCTCTCTATCTCTCTCTTAAAAAAAAGAATACACCTGCATAAAAAGAGGCAAATTTATGGTTTCTTACTAATCAAACCTTTTCTCCTACTATAATTGGTGCCACAAGTAAAGAATACAGTTTGACTTGCCAAGCTGCGATCACAAACCTACAATATGGATGAGAGTAGTTTTCTTCAAAGAAAGCTGAACCAGACACAGCTTACTTTGGGTGATCTTTATTTGCTGATGTTAATTAATTAGTTTTTGAAGATACCATTGGTCTTAAGATATTTTTGACCCACATATCCTGAAAATATTAAAGTTAAATAGGGTGGAGAAAAGTGCCATCAGGAGAGTATTTTTAAAGGCAGCTTGGCTCAAGAAATAACACAGTCAGTGACTCAGGACTGCATTCTACATGCGGAGAATGCTGAAAAGTAATAGGAGGTAATGTAAAAGGGTGTACAGTCCAAGGTGACTGTCCTACGGCAGTCTCTGCAAACTAATAAACTCTCCTTTCTGAACATCTTATACTTAGTTATAAATTTTTTAAAGGCCGAATCTTTTTAATAACTGCATAAATATCATGCTTAAAAAAACGAACATGGAAAAAAGGGACTATTAATCTGATGGACATCTAAAGCATGCAAATGTATGACTACACTCTTCCTAATTTAAACGTAGTTGCACCCACTAGAGAAACAATCAAGATAAATGGGAAAGTCCCTGGTAAAAATTAATGTAATGCATATAATGTGTATTACTATCCTCTTTCAAAAATACATACATGAAATTACAATTCCCATTATTTTGCTATTTTACTATCAAGAAAATAGTATATCTTATCTAAGATGAGTGATGTTTTCAGAATCAAAATCAATCTTCTCAAGCACTACTTAATTTCAAAGTAGGAATAACTAAATTTTCTTTAATAAAAGTCATAAGCTGCCATCTCAACCCAAAAGAGTCTTCAAAGTTTTTGCTGAAAGACCTAAGCTATGTAGGATCTTCAGTACATCAATTTTCCAAACATTGACTTAAGTCTCTCTCCACAATTAGCATGATCTTTGAAGGCAGAAACTACATCGTATTCATCTTCTTATCCCCAGAGCCTGTAATTACTGTTGATTCTTGTTAGTATAAAGCCAACACAAACAGTAAATTAGCAAATACTGAACCATTCATCACCCCCAAGGCGAAATACAGGGTTAGGTTCCTCTGAACTTCCAGTCACAACATTTTCATCAACTGATCAACACACAACCTTGTTTCATGTGTGGGTCTACTTAAAGGCACCTTATTTAATATATATCGTTGATTAGTTAACATTGAGCTCACTGCCAACAGCATTCTAACTCCTGCCTGAACAAAGCCTGTGTTACATTTGTATTTCCTCCATAAGGCGCATCACAGCCTTTCTGTGCTTAATTGAGAACAACAGACAGCACTTCAGGACTATGCCTGGGGGCCATTTTAAACAGCCATATCACAAATAAAAAGCAACAACGAGAAAAACATGGCATTACATATACTGCAAAAAGGACTTGTTTACAGTAGGAGAACTGAAACAAGAAGGCAGAGTGCTGCATTGTTGGACCTCAGCTTGGAATGTGCACGTAGGATGAGTCATATTTTCCGCTACTCTGTATGCACATGTCCACGAATGACAGCAAAAGCATGAATATTGATTCTGGGGTCACAAATAAATTTTTGTGAGTAGACACTTGCAAATACAGAATCTACAAATAATGAGGACTGACTCTTTTCACATAGTAGGCATTTGATGACTGTTTCAGATTTGAATGAGTAAGTGCTCCCATTACTTCCAGTTAACTTCATTATTAATAATACTTATTATTAAAACAGTGTTACCCTTTTGATCCCATTTAGGACATGCCTGTTCTACACTGAACCCACTGGGGCAGAAAGCTACATACATCGTGACCCAGGATCGTTAGCAGTCAAGCTTACAAACCTGAGTCTGTGGGAATCAAGTCCTCTGCTAATAGGTTACTTTCTTTGTTGATTCTACTAGCTCTTCCTGATAAATATGAAAACACTGAAGAGCACATTCCATACAACTCTGTTGGGAAGCTAAGGAATCACGTCCTGCCAATAGACTGGAACAAAAAATTACACACCACTGAGATATTAAAAACATTCATTCCTACCCTTAAGCGTCAATCTCACTGCTATGAATAAAGTTATTACCGAGGGGAAAGGAAGGTCAGAATGCCGACAGAACATAAGCCCTTTTCACACTTTGTCCTTGGAAAGACAATTCTCTAATTGGTGACTGTAGCCATTTTTAAACACAAGATACCCCTGAGAAGCATGATACTTCACCTCTTAGACAAACTGATCTTACTCTTAAAATGAGTTCTCATTCACAAGTGCTCAGTACCAGTTGATCTGCCTGCTATGTTTGTCTCAAAATCCAGTCATACTACATGGTGCAGCAAACACAAGTTTTCTACCACGTGCTCCCAATACAGCTTTTCCACTTCAGATCATGTACACGCCCCTCAACTTGCTACCTTACTGTCAATGTCTTGTCCCCTCAACAAAACAGCTGGAGTTCTTAATAATCAGGGAGCCACCTTCTGCCTGGTGACTAAGGAATGCCGTGATTAGGAATACGGCATCGGAACTCTGCACACTATTTATGCAAGCCCACTGCACAGAAGCAGTAAAGCACCCTAGATCTGGCTGCTTGATCTTTTTATCACAGAGAGATTTAAATACAAACACAGCACCTTGGATTTCTTGAAAGTTTCATGAATGTCACCTCTTAGTTCAAAAACTCTAATTCCTGTTTATCTTACAGGATAAAATGCCACCTGTTAAAGACAGACCTGCCAGGGTTTGTCTCTGAGCTCTGCCACTTCCTGAGCGTTATTTAACCTTCCTGTGCTTCAACTTCTCTCTGTAAAAGGGAGAGGACGATAGTATTTATACCGATACCTGGTCTAAGGATTAAATAAGGATTATAGATGAAAACCGCTTAAAACAGCATTCAGTAAATGTTAGCTATCACTAACACATAAATATAAAACAGTAGTTTATACAATAGTTAAAGACAAAACACTGTGTTGCTGTAAAAGTGGCCTCCATAGAATATCACAGCTTAAGAACTGTGATATTTCTAAATTCCCAAGACACTTTTTCAGCTTCCCTGGTGACAAAAATATCATGTTAAACAGACAGTCTTGGTTCTAATTGGTTGTACACGCTGATTATTGTGATCTATAATTCTCATTGCCAACTTTATTCAGTTGGTGTGTATTTAGAAATGTGAGTTTAGGTGATAATGCAAAAGTTGAATTTCACTAATCTGAGCTGATCTCAGAATTAGTAACTAATAACTTTTTATATAAAATGAGCTAGGCTAATTAGGTTTACAGATCTTTCATTTTGATATGGGCACCTTGGGATCCCTTTTTTAACAAGGCAGGCATAGAATTACAGGTTTGAATGTTATCTTTCCTCCTTAGGATTTCACAATGAGCCATTTACATAGTTAAGCAGACATTTCACCGTATGACATACTGCTCAGACTTTATCACTATAAGGACAATTTGGCTCTACAACATGTTCTGTCTGGATTTTTTTTTTTAAATCAGTAGAAAGAATGTTTGGCATATGCACCAGTAGATCATCACCAGTCTTGAATGGTTAAATCTCATGAATCTACTATTTCTCCATATTTCAGTATAAATGCCAATATGTTGAGACAAATGGCCTTCCAGATGTTAAGTGTTGCTGAATTGATCCCCCTCCATGGTCAGTCTTTCCCTCTTCCCTATAGGTTCATAAAGATAGGGTGATATTGATAACAATGTATATAAAAGCTTTTTTTATAAAAGACCACTGAACTACCCTTCATCAAATTTGCCACACTTATTTTTTCACAAAAAAATACCAAGTGTGAAGCCTTGTAAGGGGTAACAAACATATCACAGAATATCATGCATAATGAATTAAACATATTTTCACTAACAAACATTCATTTCTGCCAAACAATTCAGAAATAATGTTAAACTGTTTAAGCAGACAGGAATCTGGTCTACAGTCAAGAAAAGCAGTAATATATTTAAAAAAGAAATACTTCAGTAGAGCTGCTCTTTTAGACAAAGAGTCTTTTCCCGCTCTGGCACAAAATGTGGGAAAGGAGCCAAGGAGCTACTTATCAGCTGTTTGACATCAGAGGAGGACTGTGTGCGTCAGCCGGCCCAGTAGGGACCCCTGGTTTATGGCAATGGCTCATGGGCTTCTTATCTTATCAGTCTACAGTGTCTGGCACTTCAACCCCTGCTGTGTGAACCTAAGAGGAAGGGAGGTGTGTAATTGTGAGGGTAGGGTGTAGGCTAAAGTTGTGAGCTAAGCAGGTTTGAGCCACTTATTAACAAAACAAACAGTCCAACATATTACATTAATTATAATAAAAGCTTTTGCCCTCAAACTCAACCTTAAAGAAAGTATGTTTTGATTTTATTTATTTACATTGGGGAGGGTATATGCTATGGTGAGCACTGTGAATTGTGTAAGACTGATGAGTCACAGACCTGTACCTCTGAAACAAGTAATACATTATATGTTAAAAAAAAAAAAAAAAGAAAAAGTAGGAAAGGAAAAATGAAGGGGGAAAATCAGAGGGGGAGACGAACCATGAGAGACGATGGACTCTGAGAAACAAACTGAGGGTTCTAGAGGGGAGGGGGGTGGGGGGATGTGTTAGCTTGGTGATGGGTATTAAAGAGGGCACGTATTGAATGGAGCACTGGGTGTTATGCACAATGAATCATGGAACACTACATCAAAAACTAATGATGTAATGTATGGTGATTAACATACCATAATAAAATAAAATAAAAAGATTTTATTTATTTATTTGAGAGAGAGAGAGAGAGAGAGAGCGCACAAGTCGGGGGGGGGGGTACGAGACAGAGAAGCAGACTCCCCGCTGAGCAGAGAGATGGAAACAGGGCTGGATCCCAGGACCCCAGGATCATGACCTGAGCAGAAGGCAGACACTTAACCAACTGAGCC
Source organism: Zalophus californianus (assembly GCF_009762305.2). Classification (NCBI taxonomy): domain Eukaryota; kingdom Metazoa; phylum Chordata; class Mammalia; order Carnivora; family Otariidae; genus Zalophus; species Zalophus californianus. The sequence goes on along the minus strand of NC_045601.1, from coordinate 3,756,925 downwards.
ACCAAGGTGCCCCAAGAAAGTGAGTACGTTTTTTAAAAAGGGTGCTCTAGCTCTATATGACAACTTCCTCTACTTATGCAAATATATGTCACAGTTATAGCTCCAGAAGAGTAATTCCATTATATTCCATTTAGAAGAGTTAAAGAGAAAGCAATTTGTTAGAAAATATACTTGTAACACTTACATTAGCTCCATTAAAACATGTGTTTGGGGGCTGAGAATGAAATTAAAACTGCTTTCAAGTGTTCATCAGTGTTTTATTTCTAAAAACAGATCTCTAAGATCTGAAAGGCGGGCAGAGGTACACTCAATGACCAGGTGGGGCTCAAACAGTCACATCACTCAGACCAGGATTGAGAAATTCCTGAAAGAGAAAAACTGCCTTATAAAAACTACCCACGGTTAATTTTTAAAAAGAGTTGATTTAAAAATTACCTTAAATTTTAAATATTTAAAGCATCATATTTGCTAATTAAAAATTTCGCCAAGGTAATAAACTTATATTTTGAATATCCAAGACCAAACATTTTCACTAGTTTCGATTCAGCTTGTATGTTAAATAGTTCTGTATTAAAAAAATTATGATGCATTTATACCATGATTTACAGCTATCTCAAAATACTGTACTTTACTTCATAAATTACACCATCTTCCTGGTTATACAGCTAATAAAAAAGATTTACAAAATTACATTAAACCTACTGTTTATTATTCCTTCAAGCTTGCCTGTTAAATTAAAATAAATATAATCAGGGCGCCTGGGTGGCTCAGTTGGTTGGGCGACTGCCTTCGGCTCAGGTCATGATCCTGGAGTCCCAGGATCGAGTCCCACATCGGGCTCCCTGCTCGGTGGGGAGTCTGCTTCGCCCTCTGACCCTCCCCCCTCTCATGTGCTCTCTCTCTCTCTCTCTCATTCTCTCTCTCAAATAAATAAATAAATAAATAAAATCTTTAAAAAAATAATAATAAAAAAATAAAATAAAATAAATATAATTAATTCACACCCAGATACTCCTCTTTATAGGTTGGAAGTCACGATGTTATAAACCATGAAGAAAAATTGCTCTCTCCTTCCAGGACAAAAATTCCCTCACTGACCACACCTTCTGCCATGGGCTGAAAGGTAACCCCCCCACAAAATTCACATTGAAGCCCTAACCCCCCACGTGATGCTATCTGGAACGGGGGGGCTCTTGGGAGGTGATCAGGTCCTGAGGGTGGGGCCCTCACGGTGGGATCAGTGGCCTTCTGGGAGGAGATGCCATGTGAGGACGCAGCACAGCACGAAGAAGGCCATCTGCAAGCCAGGAAGAGAACCTCATCAGGACCTGGAACAGCCAGTACCTTCATCCTGACCCCCAGCCGGGGCTGTGAGAAATGAACACGTGCTGTTTCAGCCCCCCAGTCTCGGGCACTGTGTCACACCGGCCCAGCGGACTGACACACCTCGTCCTAGCCCTCGCTCCTACTGAGTCTGCTCTCTGCCCCTTGGACACACCCATCCCTGCTCACCTGCCTTCTCCGCCACCTGAACTGACTTCGGCCTCCCCACTGAGTTTGAAAACTGTTGCCAACTATTGCAATGATGCCTTAGCTACCACCACAGAATCCCTTGCTCATCCCTGCACGAGGTAAACCCAATCATCCAATTCCTTCCGCAGGCCTTTCCCATTGTTTGGACTAACATGCGTAGCTGTGCCAATTCCTTTATTTCTCCCTAGATGACTCCCTGTACCAGACATCCACACATATCATCATCTCCCTGACACAAAGCTTGACCTTTATTCTCCTGAGAGGCTCCTTCACTTTTCCTCTTCGACACCTCTCTGAACCTTTACCCGATTTCCATGCTCTCCCTCCTTCTCCCTCGCCTCCACCAGCTCTGCCTGCAAGGTCAGGGGACCCACACGCCCCTCCCACTCGCAGGTCTTCAAACTCTCTTTCTCCCCTTCTCACAGACCTCTAAGATGCTCAGGCTGCCCCCCATCCTGAAACAACAGCAACACAACCTCCCGCAAGCCTGGTAAACTCGTCACACATTCTAGTTTTCCCTCTTTCACCATCAAACTGGCAGTCCAGTGCTTACTGTGGTGCCCTTCACTCTGATTCAGCCTTCATCACCACACTGTGACATCAGTCCCCCAGCATGGCGCTGCAACTGCTTTGGGAAATACAAGCTAAACTTCCCTGGACAGTTAAATATCATGAGCTCTGCCTTCATCTCCTTGGACTCGGCAATTTCGGGTCTTACTAACCCGTCTCTTGCTTTCTGGATACTTTCTCCTACATAACACAGCAGAGGTCAGTTAGCCAACAATCAACTTACCTAAAGCAAACAAAGCCTTCGAAAGACCAACCACCATCCTAAGACAAGTCAAATGAAAAACAGCCAACTACAACTTAATAGAAACCTTTAAAACCTGTTAAAACTAACCCGTCTGATATTAACGCTGCAACCTTTTTAACACAATGAAATCCTGCTAACCATGATGTGGGGAGTTGACTTGATGTCCGAAAATTTCAGGGTATGAATGAAACTAGTTTCAGCCAATTGATAATTTTGTGATAAACTGGCAGATTAACACTTAGCGCTGCAAAGTACTAATTTGCTATCTGTCTAAAAGGCCCTTCCAAGTGTCTTTCGCTGACTTAGAGACTCTACTCACCTGTTAAAATGCTGGATTTCCTCTCTTCTATCCTCATTCTACATTCTTTTCCTTCAAAGTCTTCTCTACCCCCATGTCTTCAACTGTAACATCTCTGTAGGTGACTTCTATATCTATACTTTTAGCTTCTAAACAAAACAAAACAAAAAATCAAATAACTATCAGATAATTGACACCCCCTTCTTGCATCTTGTCCCTCTCGGGGACCCTATCTCCAAGTGAAGCCCCTCCACCCAGCTAAGCTCCACATCCCAGCCGTCCTGCAGTCCGCTCTTTCCCTCAGTGCTCGCTCCGGTCCGCACAAACCGCTGAACCCTGCTCGGATGACTTACACCGCACTCCTGCATCCTTCCGGCCTCTCCCCTTCCCCCCGTGACTGCCTCTGATCAGGACCCGGGAGACAGCATCTGCCTCTCTCCACATCAGGGAAGGTGGCTGTGGCCACTTCGGGACACACCCTGCCGGGGCCACTCAATCACGACAACAATGTCATCCCCTGCCAGTCTTCTGGGGAGCCACTGCACAGGAAAGGCCGCTCTCCTCCCCGTGTGCTCACCAGGCGCCCGCGGAAGCACCCACCTCGCCTCCGTGAGAGCAGAGCCAAGGCGCAGAGCCGAGCGGGAGGAGCAAACAAGGGCATCCTTAAGAACGTCAACGAGGCGCTACATTCATCAAGCCCGGAGCTGCCCCACCTCGGGGCCTCCGGGTCTAGACACACGTTTGCCTTACTGTGGCCACAGGGTACCCCACACTGACGCGGTCCTATGAGGCGGCCCTCCAGCCTCCTCCCTGCGCTGGGGTCTTTCCGACTCTAGGTCAGTTTCTCTTCACAGCACATGGCTGGGGACCGGGAAACAAACCCCACCGTCTGCGGCTGGGGGGCCCCTGGGGCCGCGCACTGACCCTCGGGGAGGCCGGCCGTTGCACCACACGCTCCACGCGAGAGTGCCTCAGCGCATTCCTGCATGGCCTCGGGACACCAGGAACCAGGGAGCCCGGCTGGGCGGGTGTGCCCAAGCCCGTCAGCGACCCACGCACGGGTTCCTCGCCCCGCTCCCTGCGGGGTCGTGCCAGGTGGCCCGGCCGCCCCCCACGGCTAGGCCTACCCAGACCCTACCTGGGCGCCACTCACGCCCCGCCAGCCAGCCGCCTCGCTCCCACGCCGCGGAGGTGCCTGCGAGGCACTTCCGGTGACGTCACGCGCACGCCGGAAGTGCAGCCGAGCTGTCCTCCCAGATGTGCACCCCGCCGAATGGGACCGAGATGACACCGAGACGCCTTCTTCCAACCGACGTGGGTACGACGCCTCGAATCCAGCACCCTCAGCTAGAGGATGGGCTAAAGAAACAAAACCACCTGCAAGGCTATTTAAAGGTGCAACCCCCACAGCTCCTTGCACCTGCCACGCCTCCTCCCGCCTCTTCTGGCCTCTCTCCCCTAACCCTGGCTGCAGAAAGCGCCCACAAGAACCTGCTTTGGCAGGCATGGGATTGCACTCCGAGGGCCGCGAACTGCGGGTGGAACGCGGGCGGTAATTCCGCCGGACTTAGCACTAACCGCTGGGTTCCCCGAAGTGGCTGAGTCGCCGCAGTGCAGAGAGCCGCAGGCCCGAGGGAAGCCGGCACCCCTTTTCGTTTAAACGGCCGCGGGTCTCTTCTTCCCCGGACTGTGAAGCTGTCAAGGTTATTTTTAAATGAGGACTCCCTGCTCTTCCCCAAGCCCCTCTCCTCCCCACAAGGATCCAGGAAGATCGCCAACTTTACGTAAGATTCTCTTTTGTAAATGCCGCACCCCAGTGAAACGACCGTATCGTAGGGCAGGAGCAAAGTGCATTTTAAGCCAATGGACAACAATCTGTTTCAGATTTATATTTAAAAAGACAGCACTTAATCAGTGCCTCACGGTCTCAAAACAAAGTGAAAAACTCTTGAGGTACAGAAGCACCTCCATGACCTGTGGCAAACACAGCCTTGTCTCTGCTTCCCTGGGCTCTGCTTCGACTCTCAGGACTTCATGAAAACCGCACCTAGACCCCAGCTGTCTCCAACCCAATGTGCCTGCCCTTCTGCCTCTGTTCTGACGTGCGTGGTATAAAGTCAGTCTCCAACTGATTTCTACCTACTTCTGCCTTAAAGCGCTAACTGCTTAGAAGTCAACCATGTTTGTGCATCGGGTTGTGCTGGATGATGGTAAGATGTTAGTACCACTCCTGGCCTCAAGGTGTTCGTGGCAGTGTCAGAGACCACAAAGAGCAGAGTATTAGAACAACTATGAGGAGGCGAAAAGGAAAAGGGAGAAAAGCGCCAGACTTCACAACTGACTAAAGGTGGTCAGTCACTGGTGAATGAGAATGAAGATGAGCCCTAGTTTTCAAGCCTGGGAAGCTGTGTGTATGGCATAACCACCTACTGCCAATGAAAATGGTAAGTTCAAATTTGGAGGTGTTAAATTTTACAAAGTTTACTAAGTTAGAAAAATAGATGATGAAAATAAATTATTAATTTCCTTTTTAGATCCATTATGGTGACAGTAAGGGAAGAAAACCAGGGGAAAAGGCCCGTCAGCTGTTCAGTTCTAACTGTCCATATCTCTTAGCACTTGTAAAAGCAGGAACATTGGGTTGTCTTCTGAAGCCTTATGATCGAGAGGAACAGCTTGGACCATTTAATACTAATTTGAGTTATCACCACACTTTGACAGAGGGATAGTAATATGGACTATCCAAAATTCATATGCTGAAGTCCTAATCTCCAGTGTTTTAGTACTTAGAGGTGAGGCCTTTGGGAGGTCATGAGGTCATGAGGGCAGAAGCCTCATGACAGCCAGTGCCCCAGAAGAGACAGGGGAGACTATCTTTCTCTCTGCCCTGTGAGGATAATGGGAGAAGGTAGCTTTCACTCGGAACCCAATCAGCCTGCACCTCCAGAACAGGAAACATAAATGTCTGTTGTTTAGGCTGCCCAGCCTATGGTATTTGTCACAGCAGCCAAAACTGACTAAGACAGAGAGGAATAAGCATATCACTTAAAATTTATGATAAACAGAATAAATAAAACTGAATTTCTCATAATGTGCTGCTAAGGCATTCAAGCTTTGAGAATTTTCCTTTGATTATTTTGATGAGCAAAAGTGCTAAATCCTACTTGGGCTTAATTTTTTCCATTTGGCACAAAGGGTTTGAATAGTCCTAAGCTGATATCATATTTAAAACAGAAAAAAGGAATCAATCAGTCGTTCTGAGAGGAGCAACGACTAGAAGTCCAAGGACAAGGAATTTTGTTGTGGCAATTTCATTTATTTACCACATACGCCTAGAAAAAATCACTAACGGTAATTTTAGTGATTTTTCTTATCTCTTCCCCCAACTATACATTTATTTGTACATTCAACAACTATTTTTGAGCACGAACAATATGCTAGGTACTAGAAATCTAGAGATGATAAAAACACTGTCCTTGCCTCTTACTCAAGCTGAGGAGACAAGCAAATAACAACAACACACAAAGATAAAAGACCTTAGCTATGCCTAACCCACCTACTCCCTGGGGCTACTGTAAAACTTTAAAAAACTAACTGGAAAATGTGTTCAAAACACATTTTTTTAAAAGATTTTATTTATTTATTTGACAGAGAGAGACACAGCGAGAGAGGGAACACAAGCAGGGGGAGAGGGAGAGGGAGAAGCAGGCTTCCCACTGAGCAGGGAGCCCGATGCGGGGCTCGATCCCAGGACCCTGGGATCATGACCTGAGCCGAAGTCAGATGCTTAACGACTGAGCCACCCAGGCGGCCCACACAAAGTAAGGTGCCAATTATTTAAGGCATATATACGTTCACCAAAAACAGATTTCTTCATGCAGGCTATTTGAGTTGTCATTACTGATCTTAATAAGGTATCTAGAAGTACAGTGTGATACAATAAAAAGTAAGTGAACTGCAGTGAAAGCATTCATTTAAAGTTAATGCAAGGTTAAAAAAACAAAACCAATGGAAAAATAAAAACTATATGATGAGAGCTTCGTAAATACACAGAAGCCTATGTTTTAAATCATTATACTTTACAATTCTCTATGTCAGTTTAATAAGTTAAAGGTCTGTATTTCAAATTAAGTACAGTTTTCTAAGGTGAGTTTGTCCTTATCAAATGATCTAATTGTCAAGTCTTAATAAATCTACTTATGTTTAAAAATGAAATTCAACAAAAGGTTGTTGAGAAAGCATACTGAATATAAAACTTGAACTCAAGAACAAAAATCACCATATATATCAAAAGAAACAACATGGATTCATGAATCATAGGAATAGACACCAAAAAAACTCCAAATTTTATTCTTTGGGGATTTTTATTAGCTATATAGTCAAGTATAGATGATCCTCTCTGAACTTTCATTTCTTGCACTTCCTTTATTTTGTTGGTCTTTTCAGATTGTTATACATTCAAAAATTAAAACAGTCTAAAAAAGGAATACATTGAGAAGTCTCATTCCCACCAGAACCCCTCCCCGCCAAACAAAAGATAACACAACTATGTTTTCCTAGGTATCTTGCCACTGTTCCTTCATGTAGCAAATAATGAACTATGGTGAATACAAGCAAAGCATATCAAATGTATCCACCACCAAGTACCAACTTTCACAGCTGCTTCATTTATGCAAAACTTTTCTGAGCCAACTGCTTGTGATAACAATCATCAACATTTTGGGGGGCCTACTATGTACCAGGCACTATTCTACTGACTTTCCATCTATTAAATCATTTAATCTTCAAAATAACCCTATGATACATTTGCTATCATGTCTACATTTTACAGAAGAAGAAAGGAAGACTAAGAGATTAACCCGCTAGAGTTTACACAGCAAATAAGTAACTGAGCCATGTTTCAAATGAGCCTTCAGATTCCATACTAATTCCCATTCTCCTACTACTTCTCAACCTTACTACCTCCAACAGTTTATAGGTAAAAAGTCAAATACTGTGGTAGGCCCAAAAATGACCTCCCAAAAGATAGCCATGTCTAATTCCTGGAACCTGTGAATATTACTTTATGTGGCAAAACATGAAATTAAAGATTTTGAGAGAAAGAGCTTAGCCTGGATTATTCTGGTGGACCCCAAATGTTATCACCGTCACAGTATTGCACACAGCACTACATCTGCTCAAGTAATTCGCTTCACAGGAAAATGGAAAGAAAAAGACAAGAGTACAAATTGTTTTAAAGTATATATGGGAGGAAACCAATTAGAACAATTCAACATAGCAAACACTTGGCTCTTAAATTTTAGTTTAATAGTTAAATCGCTTGTCCTTAGCAGCAGTTTAAGGAAAACAAAATGAGGAATTTCCTTAGGCTCTCAGGTCTTATATAGGGATAAGTTATTTTTGCTATAAATTTTGGTATTTATTCCCTAAGAAGATGAAGAAATTTCCCATTTAATTCACTGTTTCATTTTATTAACACGAGCAGAACTGATGGAAAATTTAACCATTGTATGTTTTATCAAGTAAAAATTGGAGGAAACCTAGCAGTTAGTAAATTCCAGGCCCCGCCCCCCCATACTGATTGAGGACCAAATGTGAGGAAAACTCCAGGCTACTACCTTAGAAGGGAAAAGACTGTATATCAGGGCGGGCAGGAAGGGACCTTATTTTCATAGAGCACCTGACAGCAGAGTTAGAAAAGATTCAAACACATGCAGACTGCTACTTAAAGCTTTTACAAACAGCATTAACAAATCTACTGAAATTGTTGTATTTCTTAGAAATAACAACTAACAAGATTTGGTCAATCTTATAGTAGACAGCATAGAATGCTACATTTAATGTAGCCATAAAAGGCTTCCTCCACAAAAAGCCTTTCTGGTCCCAGTTTGTCAGATTATCATGTATGACCTTGGATGAGTTGACTTTAAATCCATCAACAAGTGTTTCAGGTAATTTGGAGGTTTCCCCAAAGTTAACATATGAATGGTTTATTTCTTTTCCTCTTTACTGATACATATGACAGAAGAACTAAGGCATAAGTACTTTGCGAAAGTGCTACTTAAAAACAAGACAAGACAAGACATAATTTTCACATGTCTTCCAGGAAAGAGGGGCGATTAATTCTGCCTCTTTAGAATTCTGGTTCAAATGACGGAGGTTAAGTGAAGTGAAGCACGTTGTAAAGGTCTCCTCCGCACACAGAAACACCCAGAAAACATTGCTGCCAGGTAACTGTCAGAGCCGTGTAGGTCTCAGAGATCCAGCAACCAAAACGGAGTTTAATTACTGCAAGTACAATGCTTTCTTTACGTTTTGGTTTTGTTGCCACTCCTATAAAACTGAGTGACTATTCTATTTTAACTAATATTATTAGCCTTTATATTTTTCATATTATCAACCAGAAATGTATCTTCTGTTAAGATAATTTATAAAGTTGCTAAATACTGCTGTAAAAACTAGACAGCTTCATTTGTTTGTTTTTTTAACTATATGTCTATATATTTCAAACTAAGTTATTAGTTTGAAAGAGAAAAGATCTCCCCCATCCCCTCAACCTTGGCTTAATATTAGAAAAAGTTCTTGGTGGTATTTAACTATTGGGGAGTGAGGGAAATAAAGTTAGCTTTATAATTTTGCTGATTCCCCTGCCATCAAGTCAAACATATTCCAAGATAATAGGAAGTAAAACGCCTTCATTTAAGATTTGGATATTTGTGCAGACACTCAGTATGACTTAAAGCATTGTGGGGTTTTTTTGTTTTGTTTTTTTTAAAGATTTTATTTATTTATTTGACAGAGAGAGACACAGCGAGAGAGGGAACACAAGCAGGGGGAGTGGGAGAGGGAGAAGCAGGCTTCCAGCGGAGCAGGGAGCCCGACGTGGGGCTTGATCCCAGAACCCTGGGATCGTGACCTGAGCCGAAGGCAGATGCTTAACAAACTGAGCCACCCAGGCACCCCTTAAAGCATTGTTTTTTAAGAAAGTATAGACATTTAACTCAATTACAATAACCATGATGAAATCATAGATTTTTACAGTTATTTCCCCTCAATTAACAAAGTGTTTAAATCAAAATAAATTAGAAAATGAGACAGAGTTGCTTTGCCCAGATACTTTCTCATTATATTGTATTAGTCGTCTGGATTATAAAAGCAGTAAAGCAAGAAAAGAGGTATTTTTATTGGGAAGAGAAGGAGGAGCAGAGGGTGGAGTGAAAAGGGGGGGAAACTGAAAGACTGCATAATTCATTATAAATTAGCATGGTCAAACGGAATTGCACTGCAACCTTGTCTATAAATCTTTTTTTTTTTTAAGGTTTATTTATTTGAGAGAGAGAATGAGAGAGAGAGTACATGAGAGGGGGGAGGGTCAGAGGGAGAAGCAGGCTCCTTTGCTGAGCAGGGAGCCCAATGTGGGACTCGATCCCGGGACTCCGGGATCATGACCTGAGCCGAAGGCAGTCGCCTAACCAACTGAGCCACCCAGGCACCCTTGTCTATAAATCTTAATAGCCAGCACAAAGGGGGCTTTTCTTTCCAAGCTCAAGAAATAGCTGAATACATTTTGCCTGACAAGTATTTTCAGCGTGCCTTTGCTATTTTTTCAAGGCAGAACTTGGAATGAGGTTTAAGTTTTATACTTGACATAAAACTGGTGCAATTATAGTCAGTGTCAATGTAGAAATTATTTGTTTATTGTTTTTGTTTTGCTTTGCTCTACTATAGTAAACCTGTCAGTACTGGCTGCTATCTCTCACTCAAAGCCCAGGGTTTCCAATAACAAGAACCACAGCTGTATGGAATGGGTTGCCAGAGATCTGAACCACCACAAGCATTACTCATCTGGTCCTGCCCTGCTCCGCAATCTTGGCCATAAGGCAATGTCAAGTTCACCTCACACTTGGGACTCACAATCGAAGAGCTTAAACAGCTCTTCAAAAGATATTTTAAAATGTTAAAAGTAGCTGTTGAGTATAAAGTAGCCTGACATAAATGAAGAATATAACCTCCTGAAATGGCTTTCAATGGGTTTTATGCTATTTGCCAGAAGAAAGGAACTTAATCCACAAAGCTGACCCATTCATTCATCAATGCTTTTTATTTAAAAGACTATATTATGTGTTCATAACAAAAAGATCTCAAATACCTATTTAAAATACAAATAGACAAAAATGCTACTATCGCACAAAAAAAGTTCATTATAGCATAAATGGTCTTAATTGAAATCCTCACATATATTTGATAAAGTTCAAAATGACCTAATTAGGAAAGTTGATGATTCAATATTCTAAAGTGAGAAAAACCAGCACAAATGAGGTATTACAATAAAATAAAAATTTTTATAAAAATCAAAATGCATCAGCATTTTGTTGCTGCATTTTGTTGCATCAGCAAAATCTACAGCTAATAGTAAGACATTACATTAGTCACATTCAGTATCTTTATTTTTTTTCTTAAAGATTTTATTTATTCATTTAATTGACAGAGAGAGAGAGAGAGACAGCGAGAGAGGGAACACAAGCAGGGGGAGTGGGAGAGGGAGAAGCAGGCTTCCTACCGAGCAGGGAGCCCTGATGTGGGGCTCAATCCCACGACCCTGGGATCATGACCTGAGCCGAAGGCAGTCGCTTAACCAACTGAGCCACCCAGGAGTATCTTTAAAGCCTTATTAGTAAATATTTATGTTTTAATAGATTTTCACTATAACTTAAGAAATTTTAAAATGGCAAATGTACTCCTAAACTATTCATCTTATAAGGCCACTAATATTATGAGTCACGTAGGTCATTTTGAGTAAGTTAAGGATGCAAAGTATCAAGTCAAAATTCCAGACACAACAAAAACCTTCCTCAGATTTCTTGTGTTATCATGGGGAGCTTGGGTGGCTCAGTCGGTTAGTGTCTGCCTTCGGCTCAGGTCATGATCTCAGGGTCCTGGGATCGAGCCCACGTCAGGCTCCCTGCGCAGTGGGGATTCTGCTCCCTCTCCCTCTGCCCCTCCCCTCCATTCGTGTTCTTTCTCTCTCTCAAATAAATAAATCTTAAAAAAAAAAAAAGATTTCTTGTGCTATCGTAGCTCACAAAACAAATTATTCTAAGTGCGTTAAATCACCAGTAATACTTGTAGTGTAAGCTGAAATTCTTACCAAATTATACTAGCCTGTAATACATAAGCTTTCTATTAATTGCTTTCTACACTGATTACTTGATATAATTATTTTTTTTCAATTCCTGGTAACAAAGAACCCTATGGTTTTGGATTTCAATTGGAGATAACATTGTTAAACTTATCATGTAAATATATATATATTTTAGCTAATACACTAAAAACCCCTCAAAGAAATAACACCCAAGTTGCAGTGAGCACACCTAGTCCTCAAGTCTTGGATACCAGATACCATTATCATTAAATAGGACCAGGGCTCCTTGGAGAAATGGCCGTTTCCCAGTCTGAGATAGGAAAGCATAAAGTAAATATGGAAAAATGTGTGCTAGAAGGGCAAGAAATATCTAAGACTAATGGGAGATATGTGAAATGGACTAAGGAAAGGACTTGAAAGGATTCATACTGGCCAAATCTAGGGCAGTTTGAGGATCAGAAATAATACGTACAACAATGGACTGTAACACATTAAATATAAAGGAAAGAGGATAAATATGATAATGTGTTATTATACATTGAATGTAAAAGGAATTCATGAGTCCATATTGATATCCTAACAAGGAGTGGAGGCGGGGAGCTCTTCTTTATAGGATAATTCAAAACTTAAATGAGGAAAGAAGAGTAAAATTTTTCAAAAAAACATCATTCTGCAGACCTCAAAGTAATAATTCAAGCAAAGATAATCAATGAATGCTAAAACCACCTGAATAACTGGGTGTTGAGAAGTATGAATTTCACACCATCTCAAAGTATCATCCCACAGATTATTCATTACAAAGGAGAAAAGATACCTTTACAGTGGAGACATCTGGCGGACACCAACTGAACCTAATGAGCAAATTTAGCATCACTAAAAATAGAACTGACATTATGTGATACAGTGAAAATCTGTGCTAAGCTGGAGAGCCATATACTGAAAGAGAAGTAGCATATAAAGATGGCAGGAGATAAGGCTGGAGTGGTAAACAAGATCCAGATCATGAAGTTAGGATTATGTCCAATCTATGGGTGAAGAAACTGAAATTCAGAGAAGTTAGACAACTTCCTCAAAATCAATCCAGTATCTTGTGATTGGCAAAGCTGAAATTTGAACCAAGTGCGTCTGATTCTAAAAACCCAGATTCTTTTGACTACAGGAGCCTGGCAACCCCAGCCTGATCCTCTGTTCTCCCAAACTCTGCAAAGACACTTGGCCAAAACTTTGATGCCATCATTCATTGGAGGCCATGAGTCAGACCAATAAACCACTCACATGTCTAATTTAAAAAGATGTCTGCCTTTGGCTCAGGTCATGGTCCCAGGGTCCTGGGATCGAGCCCCACATCGGGCTCCCTGCTCAGCGGGAAGCCTGCTTCTCCCTCTTCTCCCCACTCCCCCTGCTTGTGTTCCTGCTCTCGCTCTCTCTGTCAAATAAATAAATGAAAATCTGTAAAAAAAAATAAAGACATTTGCCACTTATAGTTTCTTGAGGAAAAACCCCCAAACCTGTCAATTCACTGGTTATATCTAAAATACCAATATATATTTTGGCAAATCTGTAATTGCATCTGAGAATAGTAAAATTTAGTTTTGTGCAATTTTGGAAGCAAACTTTACTACTCATATTGAATTTCTTTTCTTATTTCCACATTTTGGAGAGAGAGATTGCCCCATAAGACTAGCAATTTCAAAGAGATTTTAAAAATACAACTTCTAAGAGTTTCAGGCAAATGGGGGCGCCTGGGTGGCTCGGTCGTTAAGCGGCTGCCTTTGGCTCAGGTCATGATCCCAGGGTCCTGGGATCGAGCCCCACATCGGGCTCCCTGCTCAGCGGGGACTCTGCTTCTCCCTCTCCCACTCCCCCTGCTTATGTTCCCTCTCTCACTGTGTCTCTCTCTGTCAAATAAATAAAATCTTAAAAAAAAAAAGAGTTACAGGCAAAAGTATTGGCAACTTATTATCAAAGTATCTTATCAAACAGGAAAAACAAATAACAAAATACTTTTTAGCAAAACTGTACTTAAAATTTTCCAAACTTAAAACATTTTTTCAGAAGTTGTTCCATATCATGAAAGAGGAAGTTCTTCCCCTGATGTGTAATCAGGGTACAAATGGTATGACCCTACTGTGTGACCCTGGGCAATGGACTCATCCTAAGGTTCAGATCTGTAAAGTGGTGGTTATAGAGTAGCAATCTGGGGCACCTGGGTGGCTCAGTCAGTTAAGTGTCTCTTCGGCTCAGGTCATGATCCCAAGGTCCTGGGATTGAGCCCCACATCGGGCTCCCCACTCAGCAGGGAGTCTGCTTCTCCCTCTCTCTCTGTTCCTTCCCCCGTTCATGCTGTCTCTCAAATAAAATAAAATAAAATAAAATAAAATAAAATAAAATAAAATAGTCTTTTAAAAAAGTAGCAATCTTATAAGGATTACTGTAAAGATTAATAAAGATAATGGATGTAAAATTCTTAATATCCTGTCTAGAACGTGATAATTGTTCAATAAATGGTTTCTTGGGTTCTTCTATTTTCTGTTACGCTCCTACAGTAAGTAGAATCAAATCCATTTTCAAAAAAAAAGTTCCATTATCTCTATACTTTTTTCAAATAAATTAGGAAAACTCTAAATTACGAATCCTGGACGAGGGGTGAGAAACTTGCTTTTGCTACCATCTAGGAGCGTGGCTATGGACCTTAAAGACAAATCCATCATGAGCACCTTTGCCTCAGTGCGTCCTCTCTCCTGTCTGGAAGAGATCCCCAGTCGTCCTTCTGCAAAATGCTTTTCCTCCTCTCTGCTCCCCCACCCACCCACCCACATGTGCCTCTCCAAACCCTTCAGGGGGAGACACAAGCCTTCCCCTACAGAACTTGCAGACCAGCCTCAGCTCTACCCCAGCCAGCCTAACATAGTCTAATGTCTTCTTCCCTTGGGTCATTCCAGAACTGCTGTATCACAGGACAGTTGGGGATGAATTTTAAAGGATACGCATGATGAACTGTATGCCGACCCTCCCCTACTGTGACTGCCAGGGATCCTCACACGTAACAGGTGCTCTGCTGGACGCAAAGGCATGCGAGACCAGGCACACACACAGGAGCAGCCTGAGCTGCACCACAGCCCTCCCCTTCAGAGGGCAGCCGGACCTCTGTGTGCAGCCCTCGCTCAGTCAACCTCTCCCCCTCGCGCCTGGGCTAAATGGTTCTCTGCTGCACAAAGGCACAGCGCCCCTGCAGACCCGCCTTCTCCAGTACTACCCTTCCTGTGCAGCTGTCAGACGGAGCTGCGTTACAATCGGTTCTGGTTTTGTTCCCATCGGTCCTTCTCGTGACCTCTTGCAATCATGAAAAATCAGAGGAAACCTTTTAAAGTCACTGCCTCAATCATTTAAGCCACATGAGTTAGGAAGATACTATGTGTTTCATTGTGGTATCATCAAAGAGCTACTCAGACAACCCCCGAGTGTTTCAACAGGCTTATTAGCACACCACCTGGTACACAGTAGGTACTGAAAAGCATTCATTTGAACAAGCCCCCTCCTCACCATATAATCTTGCCATACCACAGTCAGCCACTAGCTGCCACGGCTCGAAGGCAGGAGCAGGAACGCTTCTCAGGCCACCGGCTCGGAGCCTCTAAGCCGGCCTCCCTGGCCTCTTCGGCAGCCAGACTCCTAGGGTCGGCATCAGGCATGCAGACTGTCCTGGGAGCAGAGACTTGTACACGCCCTTAGATTACTTCCTGTCTACCTGGAGTCAAAGTTGACACCAGTGGGGTCTTCCACTGTCCGATCTCATAGGCCAAGGATTGACCAACCGCCTTCCAACAGATTCCAACTGCCGGAGGCTGAGTACAGGCTTGTTCCCTTTGGCGCCGCTGACATCACAGTCCAGCCATGGAATCTAAGCCTCACCACACCTCACCCGCCCCTCCCCAGCCAGAGGCTTTCATCTCTCTCAATCAACACTTCCCACCCAAATGAGAATTTGACACCTGACAGTCCATCACCTTCACTCCTCGGGGAATCCAGGGAAGACTCCTGGGTGTTCAGCGCGACGTGGGGACATGCTGCCAAGAGGGCCTGCAGCATCCCCAACATGCTAACCACTTCGTCGAGAGAGAGTGGCCAGCCAGTGCACAGTTCTAAAGCACGATTGTCTGAAAATGGCAGTGAATGAGTTCTCTGTAAGGTGAGGTTTTAAGATCAGGGTAAAACTTAATCCGATGAGAAAGTGGGTTGTCTTTTGAGGGGCTTTGCTTCTATTTAAGAAACCAAATTGTGTGTGTGTGTGTGTGTGTGTGTGTGTGTGTGTGTGTGTGTGTGTGTGTGTCCTAATGTGTCCTTCAGTTGACAGCATAACAAATATTTCTTACTGGGCTCAGTGTTGTAAAATCAGAGCTCCCTTTCCCCTCTACCTTCCCCTCCGGGAAGATCCTGCCAGCCTCCCTGCTCTTCACGCCCTCACCCTACCTTTCTCTCTGGATCCCACAGAGCATCCCATCGGCAGGCTTACATCCGTGTACTTCCTCATCACACCTTTCACTCATACAACACATACTCAGTAAAGGTCCCGAGACCACTTAATCAAGGACACAGAAGGAGTACGTGCCCACAGAGGTATCCACAGGGCCTACTAAGCTGCCTCCAACCACTCCAACAGGATTGTATCACACATAATCACACACTAATATTTCAAATATTGCTCCTGGTCTATTCCCTCCACTCTGGCCTCACAAATGAATTAATTCTTTAAACATACCGATACAGAAAGCACTATTAGCCAAATCTAGTGTTCAAAGATTTATAGTTAAGTATGATCTCATATTTCTTCCTCTAGCTACTCAAATGCAATAGCATTAATATTGTTTTGCAAACAGTTCTGTATTACACATAATTTGCTAACTTTACTGAGTGTTTGCTATGTGCTATGCAGTGTTTTATGTCAGTTGGCATTATAATATGCAATGCTTACAACTGCCCTAGGAGATGGAAAGGAGGAAGCCAATGCACAAAAATTGGTAGACTCCAGGGGCGCCTGGGTGGCTCAATTGGTTAAGCGTCTGCCTTCGGCTCAGGTCATGATCCCAGGGTCCTGGGATCGAGCCCCATGTCGAGCCTCATGTCCAGCTCTCTGCTCAGCTGGGAGCCTGCTTCTCCCTCTGCTGCTCCCCCTGCTCATGCTCTCCCTCTGTCAAATAAATAAATAAAATCTCTCTAAAAAAAATTGGTAGACTCCAATACTTTTTAAGACCCAGTTGCCCTCTCCTTCAAATTCATTTCAGAAGAGTAATTACTTTTAAGACTTCCTCGTCTCTAGATGCCCCATTCCCTGACATTTTTACACGAAGAACTTGCTAATAGACAACTTCTTAGTCCTTCAGAGAATTTACATCAATTAGTCAGTAGTTGTTCTCCGATGTTTTTATTTGCCCTCCCGTGCACAAATAACCAGTACACCTCTCATGCTTGCCTAATTTATTAATACTACTTTCTGATTATACTGTCTCTTCTCAAAGTCTCTGTAAATATGAAGAGTTCTATACTGAAGAGCCTTACCTATGAGGGCAGTATGGAGTCCAACTTTATCCTGGGTGCAATAATTATTGTTATATGGTAGATGTCCGAAAATGAAGGAGAAAATTGCTTTCACAATCAGTATTTTTTGAAGAAAACACTAAGATCAGGGTATACTGAGCAAAGCAGGTTGATGAGATCAGTCTGTACTTTCCTTGCAGCCTTTCCTCTCTGCACAACTTGCCTGGCCCCAGTAGTCTCCATAAGCTTTTACAGGGACAGGAAAATAAATCAAGAAAGCAACTCCAGCTAAGGCGTCAGGCAGTGATGACACAGACATTAAACCAGTCCCGGACCCACCCATCACTCCAACCCGTGTCACACTCTTTCTCAACCAAATACTCAGAGATTCAGCTGCCGCCCACAGGAGTTGTCCCAGGACAACTGGGCCTCTGTGACTAATTAATATATGTACCACTGGAGTGTCCTTCCAAACAGGCAATTTGGTCACTGTGGAAAGTAACTGGGAACAATATTTTGGAGTAGGGGAAGATTTACCAGGAAGCAAAGTTTCAAGGCCTAGCACTTGCACAGGCCCCTGCCAAGGTGCTGAGAAAGACCTGAGTGAGGAGTTTTGGTGATATTTGCAAAAGTGAGATATTTTTGTGTCCTTTTTCATAAAGAAGACATCCTTATAATATAAAGTTCAACCTCACAAAAATCCAGTGCTCCTAAATTGTACTTTATACAATGCAAGGCTCTCACTGAAAGATAGATGGCTAAAGTCTAAGCTAGTCTGTATTATATTTATTTATGTGATATCAGAAGTTGTTTTTCCCCCAATATGAAAACAAAATTAACTTTCAGAAGGGAGATAACTAAAAACCAAGTTTCATGTTAAAAAGAACAAAATAGTTATGTAATATGACATGCCTCCTTTTTAGATATATCTAAAAACACCTTTGGTAACCCATGAGCATCTTTTTTTAAATATATTATCTGATGAGTCTGCATGAATAAGTCTGGAACAGCAATCAAAGCTCTCCCACAGGATCCTGCTGTGCAGCCATGCTGAGGAAAAATACATGTACCAAAAGGTTTATGGGCTTACAGCGTGTGACAACTCCTTAAAAACTCACTGATATTTATTATAAACTAGTATCATACTTAAGTGACATAAGGGCCAAGGCAATGTAACCTGTGTTGTTACCAAGAAATAATTAAAACATAAAATCAGAGAAGTAAAAATTAAGTAGCAAAAATGACAGTTCTAACACCCCATGTTGTAGCTGAAAGGATTCTAGTCAAAACAGTAAGTACCCGTAAATGGGAAGCCTTTTGAGTAAGAAAGGGGAATCCTCCTGTAAGTGCTCAGTCCTCAGATACAGTGTTTCCTCCTAAGGCATTAGGATTCTAAGCACCTCCCACACTGTTCAGATAATAGGCATTTGCAGAAAGGTCAGGGAGGGACAGTACACCTGCTGGAATGGGAGGGGTGCTCCTCCAGGGAGCGACTTGGTGGCAGCATTTGGCTCAATGACAACAGAAGCAGTACTAGAAATGCAGCGGAAAAGGCAAATCCCACGTTGTCTGTAAAGCAGCTTTTACCTGAATGTTTATCCACTGGGAAATGAATAAATAAAAAGTTGTATAAGCAAACAATGGAACACTTATCTCCCAATTAGATGAAGCAGGCAATAAAACCACACCAATTACCATCCAAACTGGAAAAACTTCTACTTGTTTAAGCCAATTCTTACAGAGCTGGTTCCTTCTGGGATACATGGGAAGTACAACATTCAAGACATGTACGTAAAGAAAATAGTATTTAGGATTAGCGAAGAAGAATGTGTGACAATCAGGGAGGCTTTGCCCTACCACTGAATTTAAAAATTAGGTTCCCTCCTAGCACCCAGTTCTTCCCTTTTGTAGCCTTTATCACACTTTTTAACAGTAAATTTACCAAGTAACTATTCATATAATTAATTGCCTTCTTCCTCGCTCTGCAGTAAAGCTCAGTGAGGATACTGGCCATTGTATCCCAAACATAACACAGTACCTGATAAATACTAGGCACCAAATAACTAGTTTCAATAAGTAAATCATTCTCTGTAGCTTCAAGCACTATTGACACTTTGACGTCTTACACGTACGTACTTGACAGCAGGTCAGCTCTCTCTTGTAAATATCAGCCCCTTGTGACCCAACTGACTAGCTGACATATGCACCTGAATGCCCGTTACCTGGCTACCCCAGACGCTGCATTACAAAACTGAACTTACCTTCTAAAAAAATTGTTTCTGTACTGTCAAAAGCATGCAAAGATAGATACACAGAGTGTCCTTTGTAGCATTACTTGCAAGTGCAAACATAAATAAACGGAACATCCTAATGGAATAGTATACTACTTACCTTTTTACACTAATGAATGAAGGAGTTCCATCTCTGCGCGCTTAAGTGCAGCAAGCTGGAAAGCTGCTCATCCTAGGCTATTAAATGACAAAAGAATGTTGCAAAAGGTACTATTTCTGTTGAGGTGATCATTACACATGCATGTGGTTGAAAACATGCGGGGGAAAAACTACCAGGTCACATAGGGGAGTGGGATTTCTCCTTTTACTTTGGACACTGTTCACATCATTGAGTTTTCTAAGTGAATAATCCCGACACACAAAAAAATTAACAGTTAAAAAGCACTCAGAAAACAGCACTTTTCTGCATTCCTCATCTTTAGTACAAACTTCTCACTCAAGTTCACCAAATCCAAAACTTGGCAGCTCTCCTGGGCTCCTCCTTTGCCTCACTTCTGAAATTTTATAAACAAACACATCTTTATCTATTTTAATTCCTTAGCATTGCTTCTATCTATTCTCTCCATCCCATCCCCTCTGCCTTCATCATCTCTCTCTCTACAGCAGTCCACTAACTGGCTTCCTTTCCTTCATCTGTCACCCCCTCAACTCCACCTTTGACTTCCAGAACCCACACTAAAAGGAGGAAGCAAGCGAGCAAGCCACAGCACAGACTTAACCCTTCCAGTGGTTCCTTACAGCCTATGCAGTAGAGTGCACTCAACTTAGTCTGCCCAGGACACCTGCCAAAATCTCATCTCCCACCACTTCCCCCATTGTGCTCCATATTTTTCTAATAATAAACTTCTTGCAGTTCCCTAAATCTTCCATAATTTTGTTCATGCTATTTCCCTTAGTCTGGGACGTACTTCCCTTTCCTACCCTTGGTGAGAGTAAAATGACTTTTCCTTAAGAACTCAAGCCAAGCATCACCTCCTCCATCAAACTCTCTGCTCATTTTCCCTCATATGGAATGCTCCTTCCTTTGTGCTCTCCCTAAATCTCCCACTGAACCAATAAAATCAAGTGGGAACTACCATGTATTGCACACTGCTGAGGGCCAGGAACTTTGAAGGCTTTGTGCATTCCACGCTAATGCTGTTTTGAGGTAGGTAGGCTTCTGCATTTTATAGCTTATAAAATGTTGAAACTTCTCCCATTTTAGGAATGACAGAATAGAAGTCAGAAGGGTTAGCTGGGAGGGCAGGGGAGTAAGAAATTGTCCAAAACCTTACAGTAAAAAAGAGAGATTTTGATTCCAAATATTTCCAGCACCCACTATGCTGCATCACTTTTATTAACATTTCATTGTACTTAATTGCTTAAATTTCTCCTCTTCTCTGTAAAATCCTAATCTTGTGGATAGGGACTATTTCTGATTCATGCTTTGATCCTCAGACCTAGTACAGAGCTGGGCACACATCAGGAGCTCATAGATATTTGCTGGACAGTGCAGCTAAGTGAGTCAGGGAGAGCAAGGCCATTACAGGTACAGGATTTGGAGTTACACAGCATGACCTTGAACAAACTATTATATCTCCAAGCCTCAGTTTTCCTAGAAGTGCAACAGTGATGAAAAGAACTTTGTATAGGGCTACTAAAAATATTTAACAAGATGACATAAATACAGCACCTTCCACACAGCCTGGAACACAGTATATTCTTAAAAATGCTGTCAATAGTTACAGTATCAATGAGGAAAAAGAAACTCATTAGAGGGGCAGGCATCAATCAGCCTGTAAGGGCTAAGTTTTGTTGAAGTAAGAAACTATCCCAGAATCTTAGTAACTTAAAACACCAAGGGGGGCACCTGGGTGGCTCAGTTGGTTGGGTGACTGCCTTAGGCTCAGGTCATGATCTCAGGGTCCTGGGATCGAGCCCCACATTGGGCTCCCTGCTCAGCGGGAGGCTGCTTCTCCCTCTCGCTCTGCCACGCCCCCCCCCGCCCCCACCGCCACCCGTGCTCTCCTGCTCTCTCTGTGTCAAATAAATAAATAAAATATTTAAAAAACCAAAACAAAACCAAAAACGCCAATGATTTATTTGTACTCACTATACTTGCCCACTTAAGTTCTGGTGATTTACCTCTACTTTGTTCTCACTCAGGAACTCAAAATACAACCTCATCTGGAACATCACTGACTACCCCACCTGGGGAAGGAAACATGGGAAACTGTGGCTCTTAAAGACTTCCACTGTTGGGGCGCCTGGGTGGCTTAATTGGTTAAGCATCTGCCTTCGGCTCAGGTCATGATCCTGGGATCCTGGGATCAAGCCCCACATCGGGCTCCCTGCTCAGCAAGGAGTCTGCTTCTCCCTCTCCCTCTGCCTCTCCTGCTTGTGATCTCTCTCTCTCTCTCTCTCAAATAAATAAATAAAATCTTAAAAAAAAAAAAGACTTCCACTGTTAAGCAGCACACCTTACCTCCTTCCACACTTTATTGGTCAGAGCAACTCACATGATCGTAAGTTTGACAGGAGCAGGGAAATGCAATCTTACCTCAAAAGCCAGAAATATCACATCACTATTGACTACAGTGGGAATGGAAGAGCATTTCTTGGAGGAGTAGGTGCACCAGGTTCAGCAAATGGGATAAAAGCTGAGGGTAGGCAAAAGGGAAGGAATGGACACAGGTGGGCAGAGACGGAACAGTAAGTCAGGTCTGGGGAGGAGCATCTATGGTATGGCACGATGCGGCTGGATGTGGAGACTGCAGGAGCTGGGGCCAGGGAAGACAGGCCGTTTGAGACTGTTAGGGACATTTTTGATGTAACAGTGGTCCTCTGGGTGCTGGGAACCCAGATCGGCATGATATCGGAATTTAATAGGATCGATGTAGGGCTCTTTATATTCCAATAGGAAGTATGTTTGTTCTGTTGTTACTTTGTCAAAAGTATATTCACATTTTATCTGTCTTCTTGCTTCACAACTTAGAAATAGCAAAATAATTTTTTTCAAAATATTTTTCCCACTTGGAGAAAAAAGTTAACTTCTGGAAACCCACTGACAATAGGACACTGATCGTCACAAAGAGCAGTTTCTCCTCCCTGGAAGGGGCTATACTACACTACCCAATCCTTGACTGAGTGTGGACAACGAAGCTTTAATGTAATAATTGAAACACTGCCTTAGAAAACGTCCCAAAGACTGAGGCCAGGCAGATGCAGTATGAAGAGAGTTTTATGTATGTGACATTATCTCCACCTGAGTTCCAGAGTCTCTGGTGTCAGCTGAATTTACAGAGCACAGAAGGGGGTCACCCTAGCATTTCTTCTGCGAGCATTAGGGGATAATGCCAAAATGCCTGTCCTGTCAAAGACTTGCTCTACTATTCTGTGAAGAGTGATTTTAATTCAAGTATTGATTTCTGCCATAAATGATAACTCACGGAATTTTTTAAAAGATTGTATTTATTTGAGAGAGAAAGAGAGCCTGCACAAGTGGGGGAGGGGAGGGGAATGGGAGAGGGAGAGAACCTCAAACAGACTCCCCGCTGACCACAGAGCCCAACACAGGGCTCGATCTCACAACCCTGAGGTCATGGACCTGGGCTGAAATTACAAGTCGGAGACTTAACCGACTGAGCCACCAAGGCACCCCAACTCACAGGATTTTTAAATACAGTGCCTACTTGTAGGCACTGCTCCTGTGTGCACTAACCTCACACACACCTTCCTTTTCTTAAGTGCTTTACAAGTAAGTTGCCCTCAAAACTATTTAACCTTTATTGTGAGAGAGAGATAGTGAAGCAGAGAAAGATGGCAGCACAAGGAGTCAGAAAACCTTTTTCTGGTTTAAGTCCCTGCCCTTAAACTCCTATTTGGCTTAAGGAGTTCTGCCAGTCCAACTTCAAGCTTTCACTCACAGGAGTCTTCTAATGGAAGCAGCTGAGGGCCCAAGCCAGTGCTGAAGTCAATCCCAATATTGTTTTTAACACTTGGCTCTGCTTGTAACTCTCTCCTGAAATGGTGTCCTTTCCACTGAATAAAATCCCAATGTTTGTTGCTCAACCCTTTCAACTGCAAGAGAAATAATCCCAACTCATAAGTAGCTAAGCCAAAAACAAAACAAAACAAAACCCCAAAAGGTATAAAGCTGTCCTCTGGTCCAATGGCAAACTCTGTGTGACAAGAAACCCAGGATTGTTACACTAAACCATTGAGATTTTCAGAGCACTTGTTACTGCACTGTAAGTGAACCTATCCTGACTGCCAGGCTCCCTGCACGTGACTGACCGCACGCCTCAGCGCCCCCACCCCCGCACCTGCTTAACCACCAGGGTGGAACAAGTAGGGCTCTGACTGGCATTAATGGGGTCGAATCCTTGGGCCAGATGAGGGGACCCTATGCAGTACCAGCCCCAAGTCACAGGCCTTCTAACCCAGCAGGAGAGCAAGGTCGGCTACCAGAAGGGGCATGAGAAAGAGAAGCAATAGTTACTAATCCATAGGATTCCTTCTCTCTAAAACTAATTTCGACTCTGAGTAAACACCTTCTAGCCTATCAGCATAATCAGTGCGCCCATGATGTGTTTTCATTTCCTTGAAGGCAACAAGAAGAAAATTCTCCATACATATGAATACAGTTTTCTCTAAGAAAACCTGCCACAATGTTTGGATTAAACAAGTTATATTTGTTTTATTCAACTCTAAGTGTGGCAAAGATCGTGTACTGTTTAGGTTATTTGAGCTCGTTCATTCAAAATCAACTCTTTCCCAGCCTATGAAGACTTGCCCAATCCTGTTTGAAAATTATACAGCCATCACTAATTGCTGCAGACAACTTCAGTTGGCTTCTGAGATTGGACACTATCTTTCCTTACTTCTTTTACACACTCTTATCTACACCACCTTTTCCCTAGTATTGAACACATACATTGTAAACATGCAAAAGACAATGCAAATTTCATTTAGGTTTTCAAAGATCACCACACACTGAACAATAAATACTGTTAGGAACAAATATCTACACAAGAATATCTATGCTAAATTACCTACTATAAATCTAAAAGTAGACCAAATGAAGTTTATATTGCTCAAAGAATAATAAGTAGTTGTTGATATGAAACATTTGTTATTCTATTTCTCTGAACTATGGCAACCCTCGGGGAGAATCTTTACATTCCCTTCCCCAACCCAACACATGTAAACAAACATCAGATATACTTTCCTTATCCACATACACTTGTGAAACCACCTTCACATTGGAAAATGATGTGAGAAATAAACCTTATGGTTTTGTCCCATACCAAGATGAAAACTAATCAAAGTATACATTAAGAAACTACTAAAATAGCCCACAAAGCATCTGTTCCAGCAAAAGAGTCTCACCTCACTACATTTCTTTCACGAATAACTATAAAAATATCTAAGCATCCACACATCAAAAACTTAATCTTACCGTTTTAGCCAGTAGAGCATAAATTCAAACACAATGACATAAGAACTATCAGCAAAGTCCTTTACTACATCTGCAATCAGAAACAGTGCTTAAAGCTAAAAATGCATTCAAATCTGACACATAATATATTCAAAAATTCAAACAAAAAAAGGATATTTTCTCTTTATTTAGGAGGTGGTTGCTCTTTTATATTTACTAATTTTCCTTAATACAGGCATACTTTCAACTGAAAAAAAAAATCTCTCACTTTGTTTTTGTTCCTTGTATCATGTGGTAAAATAAAAGGTAATGTTTGTTTCCCAACAGAAGCTGCCTTTTCAAGAGTAATGTTACATATTCTTTGTGTGTGTTCGGATTTTTTTTATAGTATCACACTCCATAACTCAAGTAGTCAATGAACTGAGAACTTGATTGATTATAGTCAAGAAATTGCCGATTTGTAGACACTGTGGAAGCCCAAAGGAACTGTAAGGTAGTTATAAAATTTATTATTCGTCACAACTAAGTACGAAATTATCTAAGTGAGTCAAAATGTAAGTTTGTCTTCTGAACAGGAATATAAAAGGTAATGACATGGTAATATTTTAACTAACAACTATACTCCAGCCCTTATTTCTCTCTCTTCAACCTCAGACCCTACATTAACTACCAAACCAGCTTATCCTTTCTACTCATCTATCCAGCAAACACTTCAGATTCAGTTTGAACTGAATTCAACATCTCCTTCCCCAAACTGGCCCTCTTCCTGGGACCCCTTTCTCAATACCCACACCTGAAACCTGGAGGTCTTCCTGTGTTCCGAGCCATCCTCCCATCTCTGCCACATGCAACCACAAGCCCCAGTTGTGCTAATTATGCCACAGACATCTCAGGCGCCTCCACTCTTTTCACCCCTTTTGTCAGTTGCTAGGTCCTAAGCACTTCAGGATTATTTCTCCACTGTGCTAACTATTCGGTCTTAAATTATGCCCCTCCAAACCATCTTTCATAAATGCCAAGTAATCCTTGTAAATGCTAATTTAATGTTATTCTTCATACTCCCATCCTTAAAAACCTTTAGCCAATTCTCATCACTTGAAGGTGAAGCCAAAACTGTTAAAAGAAGAACAAATAAAGCCCAAAGTTAGTAGAAGAAAGGAAATAACAAAAATTAGAATTGAAATAAATGAAAGAGAGACTAAAACAGAAATGATCAATAAAACTAAGAGCTGGTTTGTTGAAAAGATAAACAAAATTGGCAAACCCTTAGCTAAACTCACCAGGAAAAAAAGAATCAGAAATGAAAAAGATGTTGCAACTGATACAACAGAAATAAAAAGATCGTAACAGACAACTATAAAAATTCTATGCCAAAAATTGGACAACCTAGAAGAAATGGATAAATTCCTAGAAACACAACCTACCAAACTGAGTCATGATGAAATAGAAAATCTGAACTAGCAAGATTGAAACAGTAACCAAAAACATCCCAACATTAACAAAAGCCCACAACCAGAAGGCTTCACTGGTGAATTCTACCTAACATTCAAAGAAGAATTAATACCAATCCTTCTCAAAGTCTTCCAAAAAACAGAAAGGGGTGGGGGGAGGCTTAAAAAAACATTTTATGGGGCCAGCACTACCCTGATACCAAAACCAGACAAGAATGCCACAAAAAAAGAAAATTACAGGTCAATATCCCTGATGAACATAGATGCAAAAATCCTCAAAAAAAAAATTAGCAAACTGAATTCAACAATACTTTAAAAGGATCATTCACCATGATTAAGTGAGATTTAGTCTAAGGATGCAAGGATGGTTCAACATCCACAAATCAGTCAATGTGATACACCACAATAGCAAAAGGAAAGATAAAAATCATATGATCTCCTCAATAGATGTAGAAAAAGCATTTGACAAAATTCAATAACTGTTTATGATAAAAACTCTCAACAAAGTGGATATAGAGGGAATGTACCTCAACCCAATAAACACAAACTATGACAAGCCCACAGCTAACGTCATACTCAACAGTGAAAAGCTGAAAGCTCAGGAACAGACAAGGATGTCCACTCTTACCACTTTTATTCAACACAGTATCGGAAGTCCTAGCCAGAGCAGTTATGCAAGAAAAAGAAATAAAAGGCACCCAAATTGGAAGGAAGAAGTGGGGCACCTGGCTGGCTCAGTCAAGGGAGCATATGGCTCTTCATCTCAGGGTTGTGGGTCTAAGCCCCACATTGGGTGTAGAGATTACTTAAAAATAAAATTGGGGCCACCAAAAACTAATGATGTAATATATGGTGATTAACATAACAATAAAAAAATTTAAAAAAAATAAAATAAAATAAAATTGGGGCACCCGGGTTGTACATCTCTTGGGCATTCATCTCTTGGTTTTGGCACAGGTAAGGATCTCAGGGTCATGAGATTGAGCCCCACATCAGGCTCTGTGTTCGGTGTGGAGTCAGCTTGGGTTTCTCTCTCCCTTTCCCTCTGCCCCTTACCACCACCCACACCCCACCAACTGCTCATGCTCTCTCTCTCAAATAAATATTTTTAAAAATTAAATAAATAAAATCTTTAAAGTAATTTAAAATTAAAAATAAATAAGTAAATTTTTAAAAAAGGAAAGGAGGAAGTAAAACTCACTATTTGCAGATGACATAATGTTATACATAGAAAATCCTAAAGACTCCATCAAAAAACTATTAGAACTAAGAAATGAATTCAGTAATGTTGAAGGATAGAAAATCAATATACAAAAATCAGCTGTGTTTCTGTACACTGATAACAAACCATCAGAGAAATTAAGAAAATGATCCCATTTACCACTGCATCAAAAAGAATAAAATACCTAATAAAGTTAACCAAGGAGGCAAAAGACCTGCATATTGAAACTAAAAGACATCAGTGAAAGGAACTGAAGAGAACACAAATAAATGGAAAGATATTCTGGTTAGAAAAATTAGTATTGTTAAAATGTCCATACTACCCAAAGCAATATACAGATTCAATGCAATCTCCATCAATATTTCAATGGTATTTTTCACAAAAATAGAACAATCCTGAAATTTGCATGGAACCACAAAAGGCCCTGAATAGCCAAAGCAATCTTGAAGACAAAGAACAAAGCTGGATGCCTCACACTCCCTATACTTCAAACTATATTACAAAGCTGTAGTAGTTAAAACAGTATGGTATTGGTGTAAAGACAGACACGTGTATCAATGGAACAGAGTAGAGAGCCCATAAATAAACCCATGCATACAAAGACAATTGCTTTGTGACAAAGGAGTCAAGAATATACAATGGGGAAAAGACAGTCTCTTCGATAAATGGTGCTGGGAAAATTGGACAGCCACATGTATGCAAAAGAATGAAACTGGGCCACTGTCTTACATCATACACAAAACTTAACTCAAGATAGATTAAAGACTTGAACATAAAGACCTGAAACCATAAAACTCCTAGAAGAAAACAGAGGTGGTAAGCCCCTTGATGTCAGTGTCGGTGAGGATTTTTTTAATCTGACACCATAAGCAAGACAACAAAAGCAAAAATTAACAAATGGGACTACATAAACTAAAATGCTTCTGCACTGCAAGGAAACCATCAACAAAATGAAAAGGAAACCTACTGAATGGGAGAAAATATTTGCAAATCATATATCCTATAAGGGGTTAATATCACAAATATGTAAAGAACTCCTACAACTCAATAGCAAAAAACAATCCGATTAATAAGTGGGTAGAACAGGGTCACCTGGGTGACTCTGTTGGTTAAGTGTCCAACTCTTGATTTCAGCTCAGGTCATGATATCAGGGTCGTACTCAGGCTCCATGCTCAGTGTGGAGTCTGCTTAAGATTCTCTCTCTCTCTCTCTCTCTCTCTCTCCCCCCTTCTCCCTCTGCCCCTGCCCCAACCCATGTGCTCTCTCTGTCTAAACAAATAAAAGAATCTTATATAAAAATAAATAAATAAATAGGCAAAAGATCCAAATTTTTCCAAAGAAGATATACAGGTGGCCACATGAAAAGATACACGAAAAGATGCTCAACATCAATAATCATCAGGGAAATGCAAATCAAAATCACAATGAGATGTTACCTCACACTTCTTAGAATAGCTATTATCAAAAAGACAAGAAATAACAACTGTTGGCAAGGATGCAGAGAGAAAGAAACCCTTGTGGGAATGTAAACTGGTGCAACCACTATGGAATACAGTATGGAAATACCTCAACAAATTAAAAATAGAACCACCCCAGGATCCAGAAATTCTAGTAGATTTTTATCCAAAGAAAATGAAAACTATAATATGTACCCCCATGTTCATAACAGCATTATTTACAATAGCCAAGATATGGAAACAACCTAAGTGTCCATTGATGGATGAATGGATAAAGAAATTTTGGTACATATATACAATAGCCTTAAAAAAATGAAACTTTGACATTTGCCGTACATGGATGGACCTCAAGGGCATTATGCTAAGAGAATTAAATCAGACAGAGAAAGAGAAATACTGTATGATCTCTCTTACATGTAGAATCTTAAAAACAAACAAACTCATAGATACAGAGAACAGATTGGAGGTTGCAAGAGGCAAGGGGTAGGGGTGAGAAATGAGTGACCTGTTTTTTGTGAGGGTTTTTTTTAGCTTAAATTAAATAAAAATTTACAAATAAATAAAGTGCATCTCTGGCACATACAAAAATAAATAAATAACTGCTTATATAGCTTCTAAAAGTCTGATCCCAAATCCCCTCTTCAGCTTCACCTCCCACCACTCAACTCCCTGCTATAACTCCAAGCACACAGACCTTCATGGATCATGTGTGCATCTCCATAAGTGCATCTCATGTCTGGCCTTGACTCTTGCAGAACACCCTGCCTCCCAATCTTCCTTCATCCCAACCTGGTTAACGCCTACTTATCTTCTAAGCCTTACTTGCAAGCTTCACTGTGACTAATTCCAGTAGGATTTCCCCCAACACAACAAGCCTGGACCAGATGTTCCCTGATATTCTCTCTGGAACAGAGACTAGTTTTATTTTGTTCACTGTCGTACTTCCCACACCTAGAAGAGTTCCTGACACACAGGAGTCATTCAGTAACTATCTGAATGAAATGAACTGGAATGGAGAAAAGATGTTAAAATCCCTGTGCAGATTCAGTGAGTCTCCCAAACAGAAATAAGGAACGCTAAGTGTGGCAACTATTCACAGCAAAGAATGGGATAAAATAGGACTCCGAGCCAAGTGTTAAATTCATTGGACAGAATTTGCAAATACATATAAAATAGTGTAATTCCAGTCATTATCTTAAGAAAAAGCAAATTTGATAAGGTAGCTAATTGTCATAACAATTATGTGAAACGTATCATTTTAAATGTCAGTTTTCTAAAAACATGCTTTATTCAGACACCCTCAACAAATTCTGTTGAATATTTCTGATACCAAAGTGATGAAGATAAGTTTAGATATTTTCCATATGTGACAAAAAGAAGCAAAAGGCAGATTATCAGGCTCTGATGAAAGCAATGAGATAGTGTCACTTTGTTGGATTTTTAAAAGAATTTAAAAAATGATAAAGCATTAGATTTGTGAGTCTGATATTTTTTTAAATATGATAGGGGTATCAAAATACTTAAAGTTTTATCTTAAAACTCCTTTTAGCAAAGTACTATTTATGCATAATAACAAGCTTTAATTCAGCTTAATTTTATTAGGTGACTGCTCAGTTTATTTTCCTACAATTCAAGTGTCTTCTCACACTTCTGCTGCTTTGTCCCAGCACCTCCCTCAGCGTCCACCGCCGTGAGCTTACACCATTTCCCTGTTTGTGATCACTTTCATTTTCTAGTTCCTGTGATCTAACCCCAAGTTCTCGTCGGGTTTGCGGCATTGCAGGGGAATGTATGAATCACACCCTCAAGACCAAAGCAGAAGGGAATAAAGCAAAACCTATTTTCATTGATTCACATTAGATACTTTAAAATCCTGATTTTTGCCCACAAACTTCAATTTTCTTCCTTGAGTTTTATGCCTGATTTACAGTTTGGAAATACTGGCTTTCTAGTAAGTTGCTTGGACTGAATTTCCTCTGTTTTTCTCTCCAACTACACACGAGGCATTTTCCAGGTCAGCTGTGTGTTATCTGTCCCTTATCCACATGACACAGGATGCAAGTTAACAGAACTAAATGTAAGCAGTGGCTGGTATACCCACTCTCCTTACTCAAACCCTATCAGGAACCAATTTATAAAGTTATTCTGAAAATAAGTGCTGTCTCTAGCACAAAGCCCAGTTTCAAAGGGGCAAAATTTCCCTAAACATATTTAGCAAGGAAGCAGGCTTAGGTCCCAGGGAACAGCCTTCAACAGCCACAGTGTGACCTCAGGACATAACTGCTTCTTGGCAGTCGCAGTAAACACTTTTTAAAAAATAATTCCATTTCTTCCCCAAGTGGCTTTCACTCCTTTAGAGAAGCATTTTCTTTAGGCAGACAGCTGAAAGAGGGTGGATCTTTGGGAGTTTTCTACAGTTTCTTTGTGTTAACTATTTCAATATACAGGTAATGCATGCAGAAGAGCCAATGTCATTGCCACATGCACTTGGCCTGGGTGCCAAATTAATGCTCTACTAGCAAATTATTACACAGCCACTGAATGTCAAAGACTAGCTTCCTTCTAGCACAAATGAATTTCATTAATAGACAACCTATTGCAATCAGTTTCTCCTGAGTCCAAGCAATTCAAAATACACTACAGCTTCTCCACAAATGAAAGAAAAACAGTTGATTTCTAAACAACAAAGAAAAAGGCATGCACGATATTGTGCACCACCAGCATTTTCACAAAAATTCAGAACTCTTTATACAAATATTTTGGAATAGATAATTTTTCCAATGTATTTTATTGAAAAGATATTTTATTTTTTAATTGTACTGGCAGACATCTCTTGAGTGTATGCAGAATGATTCAATGCTATTCTTGTATTAGATGCCTAGAATCAAAACTAGGGGCATAACTTCAAGAAAATGTATCTGAAAGAAAGAAAGAAAAGAAAAGAAAAGAAAAAAGAGAAGAGAAGAGAAGAAAAAAGAAAAGAAAGAAAGAAAGAAAAAGAGAGGAAGACAGGCAATGTATCTTAGTACTAGAAATACTTGTAATGACAAAAGATTGACATTTTCTCAAAAGCACTGAAAATGCTTTCTCAAGTGTGGTTACATTTCCATCAAACTGAAACACTGGAGAAGCTCTGGGACAAGCACAGAAGTCCAAAAGGGTAAAGCTTCCTACAGAGGAACAGTTCCTTCCCATCATCAGACTCCATTAGGCAAATTGAGCCCCTGCAAAGGCAAAATACTCAAGGAAACAGTGCCTTGAAATCAGGAAGGGGTCAACTTTAGGACTGACAATATCTAATGTAGTGCCACACCTCTTCAATTCAATAGGAACAATTTAAAATGACCCTTTACATCTAATCAGCTACCAGACATCAGTACTAAAGTGGAGGGAGGAGAGGAACAGGGACCCCGGAACTTCTGGTACCAAGGAACAGCCCTTCCGCTTGCTAGGAAGGAGGGGTTTCTCAGGACATGGGATGCTCTGAGCTGAAACTGGGAAAGTCCCAGGTCAGCCAGGACCCACTGACCAGCTTTCCCAGTACAGATATGCCGAGGGTATGTGATTTAGCCAGGATAAGGGTCAGCCAAACAGAATCAATATTTTTTTCTTAGTTAACATACAGTGTTAAGTTTTAGGTGTACCATCTAGTATTTCAACAATTCATACATTACTCAGGCTAATCAGGGTAAGTGTTCTCTTAATCCCCTTCACCTATTTTACCCATTCCCCCATTCTCCTTTAATAACCATTAGTTTGTTCTCTATACTTAAGTCTGTTTTTCGGTTTGTCTTTTTCCTTTGCTCATTTGTCTTGTTTCTTAAATTCCACATATGAGTGAAATCATATGGTATTCTCTGACTTACCTCACTTAGCCTTATATTCTCTAGCTCTACCCATGTGATTGCAAATGGCAAGATTTCATTCTTTTTATGGCCGAATAATATTCCATTATATATATACACCACTTCTTTATCCATTTATCAGTCATGGGACACTTGGGCTGCTACCATATCTTGGCTATTGTAAATAATGCTGCTATAAACATAGGGGTGCATGTATCCCTTTGATTCAGTGTTTTCATATTCTTTGGGTAAATACCCAGTAGTGCAATTACTGGATTATATGGTAATTCTATTTTTAACTTTTGAGGAGCCTCCAAACTATTTTCCCCAACATCTGCACCAGGTTGCATTCCCATCAACAGTGAACCTGGGTTCCCCTTTCTCCACATCCTTACCAACACCTGTTGTTTCTTGTGGTTTTGAGTTTAGCCATTCTGACAGGTGCGAGGTGATAACTCGCTGTAGTTTAGATTTGCATTTCTCTGATGGTGAGTGGTGTTGAACATCTTTTTATGTGTCTGTTGGTCATCTAGATGTCTTTGGAAAAATATCTCTGTTTATGTCTTCTGCCCATTTTTAAATTGAATTATTCATTTTGGAGGTGTTGGGTTGCATAAGTTCTTAATATATTTTTTTAAAGATTTTATTTATTTATTTGTCAGAGAGAGACAGAAAGAGCACAAGCAGGGGGAGCAGCAGGCAGAGGGAGAAGCAGGCTCCCTGCTGAGCAGGGAGCCCAATGTGGTACTCAATCCCAGGACCCTGGGATCATGACCTGAGCCGAAAGCAGACACTTAACCAACTGAGCCATTCAGGCATCCCAAGTTCTTCATATATTTTCGATACTTACCCTTTATTGGTTATGTCATTTGCAAATATCTTCTCCCATTCAGTAGTTTGCCTTTTAGTTTTGTTGATTGTTCCCTATGCTGCACAGATTTTTATTTTGATGTAGTCTCAGTAGTTTATTTTTGCTTTTATTTCCTTTGCCTCAAAAGACATATCTAGAAAAGTTTTGCTACAGCCAATGTCAGAGACATTACTGCCTGTGGTTTCTTGTAGGATTTTTATGGTTTACGGTCTCACAGTGAGGTCTTTAATCCATCTGAGTTTCTTTTTTGTGTATGGTGTAAGAACGTGGTCCAGTTTCATTCTTCTGCATGGTGCTGTCCAGTTTTCCCCACACCATTTGTTGAAGAGACTTTTTCCCACTGGACATTCTTTCCTGCTTTGTTGAAGATTAACTGACCATATAATTGTGGGTTTATTTCTGGGTTTTCTATTCTGTTCCACTGATGTATGTGTCTATTTAGTACCATACTGTTTTGATTACCACAGCTTTGTAATATACCCTGAAGTCTGGAATTGTGATACCTCCAGCTTTGCTTTTCTTTTTCAAGATTGTTCACAAAATCAATCTTAAGAGCAGAATAAAGCCATTGCCCTTCTGCCTTAAGGATCCACCTGTATTTGCACAAATTCTCAGTAGTGAAGTAAAGTGTCAACGGCAGAATAATCCCACAGAAATTAAGGCTGCTTTTCCCTAAAATAAATTACACACATTAATTAAATGTTAGAAAAGTGATCAATAAAATAATGAGAGAAGAATATAGTGACACTGCTTTTATGATAGCAAAAATAATATATAGATACATATGTACACATATGTGTTGTTAAATGTGTACTTGTTACATCGGTAGATCTGGTACAAAAGAAAACCACCTGGACCAATATAACTGTGTAGTCATTTGGAAGTTTTCTTACTCAACAAAAATTTACCTCACAAGTTACACAGGAAAGAAACAGGGGCAGAATTCACTGTGATAGCAATTCTTGAGTCTAAAACCCAGATACTGCTTTGTACCCGAAAACTGCCCTTGCCACAAATATAGAAAAGGCAGTTGAGGATTCTCCAGAGGTGGTGCCGTGTTGCCTACGCATACCAGCCTGTCTTCTCACACCCCACATCACAGTAGCTCACCTCAACGTCAGACATAAAAGCAGCTGCAATCCACATGCACAGAGCCTGCCATCCGGGAAGAGAGAACAGTCTATATGAAGGAAGGGACACACAGGGAAGAAAGTCACTTGAGCCAGAAGATCTAAGAAGTACATAGTTCTTTTCCACATGGAGAGTCACAAAGGGGGACTCAAACATTTTTCAGGCCTCTTAGTGTCCTTACTGTCGTGTGTGCAGCTGAGTCGGCCCCCCTTGGCCATCCCCTCCCTGGGGCAAGATCGTGGTGATCTGTACTGGCTTCCCTCCTCTTGCAATAGCCTTGTGCATGTGAGCTTCACACCTACAAGTGCAAACCCTCCACCGAAACGTGGACAATGCAGGGGGCTGGGTAAGCATTGACGAACAAGGAGTAGAAGTGCAGTGCCATGTAGCTAACCAGAAGAGCCCTTGGAGCACAGCCCGGCTGTGGGCTCGTCCCCTGGTGAGCTTGAGAGAGGCATGCAGTGTACTGATCAAGTGTAGAACAGCCTCAAGAATCAGACAAACGTGAGTTCCAGCCCCCCAGAGTACCCTGGACAAGTTCCAAAAACTCTGGTGTGTTGTAGCATCTGTAACCCCTAGATTACAGGTAGGTTGTAGAGATGACACGAGGGGATATATTTAATAAGCACCCAGTCAGTCTGACCTGCATTAACTTTCAAGGCCTCAACAGACACTAAGCTACAATTCTAAAATGAAGAATCTATTTCAAAGAAACTAAGAACACCTTTCAATTTTTTCCTATTCATATCACTCTACTCCGCTCCGTTAATTGTGTTATTTTCCTATCAATTCGTCTTCTCTAACTTAAAAACTTGACATGCTACTCAGTATTCTGGGCCATGATACTTTCCCTTTTTTTTTTAATACCATGGGCCAGTCTCTGTATCCACGCAATAAAGACAGCACACAAAGCAGCTTTTTGTTGTCTTTTGTGTTTCCTCTCCGACCCCCACACCACCCCAGCATTGTCTGAATATGGGGAAATGCTGATGTGTAGTAGAAATGGAAGAGGAGATACTTCTTGTAGGTTTTCAAATAATCTCTCAGGATACTTCAACCCTGGAGCACCTGCCTGTTAGCTCTGCTCTTACTGATGTCAGAAAGCACGCCCGAGAGCCCTAGTCAGGTAGTGGTGGCCGACTCGGCTGTTCCCTGCCAGAAGCAGCCCCGGAACTGGTCAAGCGCTGAGCAGAGCTATTTAAGGACAAAGAAAAGAGAAAATGTCTAATAAAAGAATGGATACAGTTTAAGGTGGACTGGCCAAAGGCAGAGGATGAGGAAGGCAGGACATTGCTTCATATGGTGGCGAGTTTCACAGAAGAGTCCAGACTACTCTGGACCCAACTTTTGGTTCTAGAACAGATGTCCAATCAGAACAAAAAAAGGTGGAGTGAGATACAATTGCTCACACTTTTATTCTTATCTCCAATTCTTATTCTATATAATGCACTAAGTATTTGAGGGAAAAAAAAAACTTTTTAAAAGAACTTA
The DNA here is from genome assembly GCF_009762305.2 of Zalophus californianus. Classification (NCBI taxonomy): domain Eukaryota; kingdom Metazoa; phylum Chordata; class Mammalia; order Carnivora; family Otariidae; genus Zalophus; species Zalophus californianus. Next base: position 3,720,424 of record NC_045601.1, on the reverse strand, counting down.
ATCAAATTTATCTGTTGCTGATGGAAATTACACTGTGAAGCAAACTATGTATTTTCAAGATACATTCATAACACTTAGAGAAAACCGGAACTGATATTCACCAAATTTAAGCTTAAAAAATGACTAAGCTTCTTAAAGTATGAACTGCCGATAATGCTCACAATATAAAACTTAGAAGGTCAAACCTGATTCTTCTGGCATTGAAAAGACATTTTCCATTTCAAATTTGGCAGGTTGCATATGATCGTCATCAGCAAAGGAATATGGAAGCTGTAAAGTACAGCAAATCCCAGACACAGAGAGGCCTCTCCTTCATCTTCTGTCATACCCATTGTTGCTAACTGATAGGTTCTTTTCCTAAACTGTTTTCCTTTCTTCTGTGAGAGTTAAGCTGTGATGCCCAGCTGTTTGGTCAAACACCAGTCTAGATGTTACTGTGAAGGTAATTTTTGGATGTGATTAGCATTAAAATCAGTCAACCCTCCATAATGTAGTGGGCCTCGTCCAATCGGTGCAAGGCCTTAATAGCAAAGACTGAGGTTCCCCCGAGAAGGAATTCTCCTCAGGACTGCAACACAGAAACACTGCCCCAGTTTCCAGCGGGCTGCCCTGCAAAATTTGGACTCAAGACCACAAACACCAATTCCGCCTGAACTTCCAGCCTGCCATACAAATTTCAGATTTGCCAGCCCCCACAATCACATGAGCCAACTCCTTAAAATCAATCTGTTTCTCTTTCTCTCTGTACCCACACACCCATAATTGGTTCTGGTTGGGATTAGCTCTGATTCCCTAGACAACCTTAGCCAACACACTGCTTCTTCACCCTAAAATACCTAATAAAATCCATATGGTAAAACATGCACACATCTGCATACACACGTGCACATACATTGGAGCCATCAGAAAGCACCTGCTGTTGAAAAGTTCATGCCAGAAAGAAACCCTGTAAAGAAAGAAATTTCTTTATAATCACTTCAGATGCCAAGGGACTCGGTCCTGCCCTATGCCATTAAGCCTATGACAGAGGAACCGCGGGGAGAGGGAGCGGGAGGGAGAGGGAACCAGAGAACCTCAACGCTGGCAAAAAGCAAATGCCAGAAATGTTATCAAAGAAAGTGCATTTGAAACCTAAACTTTTAAAAATGGCACAAAATTATTAAAATATTTTAAATTTACTAAAAGAAAGAAGGAATCGTAGTTGGGAAAACATCACAGAAGATAAACACTCCAGATGCCAATGACTGTAATTTATTAATAAGGTTGCCTGTTTCTCAATCCTTCCCTTGAAAGCGGCTTATTCTCCTTGCTTTAGACCTAGTGCCAAACCTTGATTATCTGGATCATAAAGAGATGCAAAGGTCCATCAACATGGCAAAGAAAAAATGACTGTAAATTATAAAAATCTTAAACCATCAGAAATTAAGAGAATAGTACCACTCTGGGATCCACTCTGCCCGGGTATTTGAAACTCCCTGTGCTCACAGGCCAAGTGACCTAATCTCTCGGGCATTCGCTTTCCTTACATATTCACAGAGGATAATCATCAATACCTCACCAGGATGTACTGAGGCTTCAATACAATAATCCAGGCAAAATGTTCAGCACAGTGCCTGACACAGAGTAAGTAGGCACTAATTTCCACTTACTTCTATCCAGAAAAGGTTAAGTGATCTTAGTTTGCTCTGATTTGGAAGTCATAGTAGCGCACCTCATTTTTAAGCAAAATTTAAAAGGCTTCTCCCCAAAATGCTTAGTTTTTTTCAAGTGTGGTGCTTCAAAAAGTGGTAAAATTCACGAATCCACGAAGCTGGTCTAAACCTCCAGAATTACAGACTACAGAGATACTGTGATTGCATTTTCCTCCCCATAATAAGAATTGCAATGCTCTGAACACCCAAAGTGTTGACCTTAAAAAAAATCCAGGTATTGAGAAGACCCCTTACTCCACTGAGGGCAACAGACCGAAGGGTTTAAAAGGCCCAGACTTCTGTCACAGTTATCAGAATCCCCGATACCATGATTTTCATGCTGTGTGTGTGTGTTTTTAAACCCAGAGATAAATGACTTTACACTATTTCAGGATATTTGATGTGCAAGTGGGTAGATGGTGTGGGAAGATGTGATGAGTAAGCATTGAGAGAACTTTTGCAGAGCTCCTAAGAGTTGAAAAGTTAGTCTGTGCAGTGTGTGAGGGACACAGTCGGCATTCAGCAGCATGCTCAAGGCACAGGACCGAATCAGCTGGAGCACAGAGAAAGTTAACTACAAAGGGCCCACTGCATAGCGTGTATTCTTTGTTCTCCTTAGGTAACAACATGAAAACAGAATTAGGAAGAAAGAATTCCAGAAAGCTGCATGCTACCCGAGGTGTGATAAGGCTCCACCCAAAAGTCTTTTCCCTAACCCGGTTGTAAATATCACGATCCTGCATTCCAAAAGCCAGGAAACAAGCCATTTGAGTGACACGTTCAAATTGAAACTTTTTTTTTATTTTCTTAATGAGATATAAATTAATTTATAAACTGTCCAAGTAAAGCGCGAAGAAATATTAAAAACTACTCTCAATTAGCCTAGTTTGAGTTATGAGGTTTCTCTTAATTCAAGCATACTTGAGAATTTTAATCAGCTGAGAAGCAGCAATTGGCTTTCAATTTAAAAACTAACAAGAATAAATTGTTATCATATTAAATCATTTTTACTGTACTAGTTTCATTTTGGTTTCAATTAAACCCCATTGTCGATATAGAGAACTCATTCGCAATTAGGAAAAATTGCACGTGAAACACTCATTATCTGAAACCACTTCACGTTGCTTGAAATCTTCATAACTTCAGTACAAAAGCAGAGAAGCCAAGCATGGCTATTTCGACATTGATTTGAATGTACTTTAAACTGTAATTATGTGGAGAATGGATTTTAGTAATTCCATACCATTTAATGTATAATGACTTGCAGGAATCACACAGACTTGCTCTCCCCCCTCTCCCTCCCCCTGCCCTCTGTGGAATAAATGATTAAGGGAGTATGTGTGAATGGGATCGAAACTTCTCCAGGTAGATCTCTGAAGCCATTTATGGAACTGGATGAACACTGAGCAAAACTTCCCGCCACCTGAACTGCCCGGGAAGCAGGGAGTGGGGAAGAGTACGAGGAGGGTGGGTGGCTCTCATGACAGACATAAGCATAGAATCATAAAATCAACTAGGTTCACTGAAATATTCCTATTATTTGGGCTTTTTAAAATAGCTACATTGAGATATAATTCACATGCCATACAACTAACTCATTCAAAGTGTACAATTCAATGGTTTGTGGTATATTTTTCCAATTGTGGCAAAAAATTTGTAATAAAATTTGCCATTTTAACCATTTTTAAGTGTACAATTTAATGGCAGTAATGACAGTCACAATGTTGTGCCTTCGTTTCAAAACTTTTTCAGGATCCCCGAACAAAACCTGTAGCCATTACATACTCCCTTCCCTTGCTCCCCTCCCCACCTGCCCCGGGATGGTAACCTCTTCTACTTCCTGTCTCAATAAATTTGCCGATGCTGGATAATTTGTCTAAGTGGAATCACACAAAATTTATCCCATTGTATCTGGCACGATGTCTTCAAGACTGTAGCATGTGTTAGAATTTCTTTTCTTTTTCAGGCTGAATAATATTCAATTGCATATACACACCATATTTCATTTCTCCCTTCATCTGCTGATGGACCCCTGGGTAGTTTCCACCCCTGGCTGCTGTAATGCTGCAGTGGACATTGGCCTACAAGTCACTGTCCTAATCCCTGGCCAGGTTCTTCCGGGTACACACCTATATCAGGGGAATTGCTGGGTCACATGGTAATTCTATGTTCAGCTCTTTGAAGACCCCCAAACTATTTTCCCTTATGGCTGCACTGCTTCACATTCCCACCAGCAGTGGGCAAGGTTCTCCCCATCCTCACCAACATGCACTTTCCATTTTTTTTTATTATAGCCAATGTGGTAGGTGTGAGATGGTGTCTCACTGTGGTTCTGATTTGCATTTCCCTAATGACTAAAGATGAGCATCTTTTCATATCCTTATTGGCAATTTGTGTGCCTTCTTTGGAGAAATATCTATTCAAGTCCTTTGGTCATTTTTGAATTGAGTTGTCTACCAGTCTTTTTGTTCTGGAGTTACAGGAGTTCTTTATATTTTCTGGATACTAAATCTTATCAGATAAATGATTTCCAAATATGTTCCCCCACTCTGTAGGTTGTCTTTTCACTTCCTCGAAAGTATGCCCTTTGTACACAAAAGTTCTGAATTTTGATGAGGTCCAATTCATCTATTTTTTCTTTTGTTGCTTGTGCTTTTGGTGTCCTATCTAGAACCCACTGCCCATATTATTTGTTTAGGAAGGAAGTCTTTCCTTTTCATTCTTTGTTCTAGTTCTTATTCCGCATCACACTCTGAGAACACTCTCGTTCTGACGGACATGACTAACCCTGGTAGCACACACTCACGGAGCATAACTGAAAAAGAAAAATTCTTCTACCGTAGAAAAATTCTTAGAGAAATGTATACTTGACAACCCTGTTATAAAAGATACAGACAGGGAAAAGGTGAAGTAATCTCACAAAAAGCAAGATGCCTGCAGCCTAGAAAAAGATCTAAGGCGTAGCACCTTTCTACTTGCTGAGGGTGAGTCTTCTCAGTGGAAAGGGTGAAGAATAAAGGAAATCTTGGAGAGACAGAACCAAAGGACAGCTCTTCCAGAGTCAGCTGGAGGGAGTCCTTACTTCCTCCAAGTCGAAAGCCCTGTCTAGCTCTCTTGCAGATCAGCCCGGTGCAATGGATTTTAACAATAAAATAAGTATCGGTATCAAAATAACTGGATTTATTGTTTCCCTGTGAGTACGTATGAGGCCCCTATTTTCTTCCGATCAAACAAGAGGAAGGTTAATCTCAGCTCAACCACTTGGCATTTCATCACTTCCTCCCAAATATAAATGCTGCATTATCTACATCACCACAGATTTATTCACTACAGCACATCTGAGTTAAATAATTTCCTACATTTTTATTACATGATTAAATTTACTGTTACAGAATCATAGATAATTAAAACCTATTAGTAATTACCAAGAGTAAAGAGGGGAAAAAGGAAACCACCCCCGCAAAGCAGTGTGTGTGGTCTATGATGTGTCTTACAAACATCTGTCAGATATTATATCTTATCTAAAACCTGAGTTTAACAAAAGTAACCTCAGACACGCAGAACTGGAATACAGACAACCACCACCAAGAGACAGTGCCTAATATTCAAGGTGACAGTGACATAACTAATATTTTTTGAAAAAGGACATGCAGAGGCTGAGCTAACAGAGGCCCGGGAGGAAGGCCATCCCTCAGGAGAAGCCACAGAAGCTCTGCAGCTTCCAAATCAAAGGAAATGGAATTCCAGTTTGAGTAGAAAGCTCAGGTGGGAGACGAGTGGTCAAATGTCAGGCGAACAGCTACTCTGAATGCCTGGAGAACAGAGACAGTGGGACCTTCCTCCCTAGAAACAGCTTTCCACTGTAATTTTCACAACGTCCCCCCCTTCAGAGAATCACCTTTTTGAGGATGAGAACCCTAAAGAAAACACAACTGTGCTCTCAGCCTTACCATCCACTGTGAGGAGAGGGCTCATCTCCATCACCAGATTTCCAAAATAACTTTGTGATTTCAAATTCAGAGCAAAAAAAAGAGGGGCACCTGCATGGCTCAGTGGGTGAAGTATCTGCCTTTGGCTCAGGTCATGATCCCAGGGTCCCGGGATTGAGCCCCTCATCGGGCTCCCTGCTCAGCGGGGACTCTGCTTCTCCCTCTGCCTCTGCCCCTCCCTCCCCCTGCTCATGTGTGCACTCTCTCTCTCTCTCTCTGACAAATAAATAAAATCTTAAAAAAAAAAAAGAGCAAAAAAAGATGGACTCAGTCTGACTTTGATCCAAGGACCCTGGTAAATCTTGGTCAGAGAACTTCTGTCCAGATGATGCAAGCATGTGGGGGAAGCGGCAGTGGCCACAGCTATCCTTGCATGGGCCAGACCCACGCTGGCTGAATCCAATACTGTCAGTCACTTGGGTGGGAATGAGTGTGTCTTCAGGCACAGAAGCTCGAAATACAAGGAGACCTCAGGGCTCGTGGAAGACTAGCTCCAGGACATCCCGACTGATACACTTCAGTCAAACATGCTCTGTCTTCAGTGCTATCCACCCAGGAGTCGCTCAGTTTTGCACGGATGGGATCACAGTTCTGGCCGAAATGCACAGGGTGTCCTCCATCTGAAGTCCGCGGTGGAGATGGTCACGGCATCACCACCCCTTGTGTGACTGTCGGTCAGCCAATGTACGGGAAGAGATTCACAACCTCTGCCAAGAGCCTCCCAGACTCTTCCTGAGAATGAGGAAAGTCACCATGTAGCAAAACACAGCCTTTGATCTCGGTCTGACTCCAACGCTCCAGAATAAAGCAATCGCCTTTGGTTTATACATTGATACATTTGTGATCCGTACCCTCACTTCGCAAGACCAGGCCACTACAGAGACACCACGCTTTTGAAGGCTCCAAGCACCAGGAAGAAATGAAAGAATTAATAGCGCCACAAGCTGACACTCTCCATTAAATTAATGTCCCTGACACACAGCCCAGGAGTGGTCCCTCCGTACCGTGTGCTGCCACAGGAGCAGGAACCTGGGGGCCTTGGGAGCCCCGTGGCTTCCGTGCAGAGCAGGGTCAGGAGGGAGGTGGGGGGTGACAGCGGTGGGGTCCCTCAAGGGACCAGAAGGAGCATTACAAAGAGGATCTTCAGAGGGTGGGATCTCCTTAGGAAAGATATTATAAAATCTCTACTAACAACTCTTTCTTTATAGTTACAGAAATTGCAGGCTGGAAACAAAATGGAAAAGTCCCCTTGGAAGAAAGAAAGAATGCAATAATTAACGAAAGCAACCAACAAATAAACATTTTAGAACCCAGCATTTATGTCTCCAAAGGAAACAGGGAATGGTAGTTTAGAGTATTGGAGAACAGAGTAATTTCAATCATTTTTTTATTTTTAAAAATTCCTCTTTTCCCAGAATATTTTCCTGTAGCTATGTATAAAAACTGAATCTTTATCAATTGAATTCAAGTGTAAATAGACATGAAGGGTCTGTTATTTAAAAAAAATTCTATCAGTAAAACAATTGTTTTTTCCTTTTTTTCTTTTTTTTTTAAAGATCTTATTTATTTGACAGAAAGAGAGAGAGCACAAGCAGGGGGAGCAGCAGAGGGAGGGGGACAAGCAGACTCCCCGCTGAGCAGGGAGCCAGACGTGGGACTCTAACCCAGGGTCCTGGGATCATGACCTGACCCGAAGGCAGACGCTTAACTGGTGCCCCTCGTATTTTTCTAAAATGAATATTCTGAGTGGTTCTCAAAATAAAGATGGCATGAGCAGGTGCCGGGCCCACTCTCCGAGCCCCTGATTCAGCAGATCTGGGGTGGAGTCCAGTGCACTTCCAGACTTCTAGATCAGGATCAGCTTTGCAAATCAGGATGTGTTTGGCTTGTGGTATGGAAGCGGCTGCAGCGATCCCCAGGGAATTTCATTTCTGTTTGTGTAGTATCATGAGTTGTGACATTGCAGTCATGGTTCTCCTGAAAGAACATGGGATGGGTGGCATAACGAGCCTGGGTTTTTTTGGGAGAGAGACCTACAGCCGAGCCTCAATCCTGCATGACCTTGAAGCTGCCTCTTCCTCTTATGTAAAATGGGATAATACACTCCACTGTCTCAGGACTGTACTAAATAGTGAACAAATGAAGATTATTTACCTTGCCTTGTTCCAGAGAGTATGCATTTCAAGTATACATAAAGTACAGGGAGAAAACAAGGAAACCCACATTCAACAGAAATGAGAAAGAAAGCAGAAAGAAGAGGGAAATAAAAGATAGCAGGAACAGGAACAGGGGAAAGTCGAAACATACAGCACAGAACGTGACACGCCACTGCAGATAAGCCAGAAATGTGACTGCAAACTTTCAGCAGCTATGGCAAAAATGCAAACTGCTCATTTACACGACTCCATGTCCAGAGAAGAAAAGCAGACTGCTCATTCTAGAAAAACAGAATGACATTCTTGCTATTGGGAGAATGAGCACGTTGACGGGACCCACGTGACACGGTCCAGGTGAGTCCACAGGACTCTTGCCTGTCTCAACTCAAGCCTGGATGTGGCCAGCACTGCTCTGCGGTACCTCCTGAAGGTGGGGGACCACGGCTCCCCCAGGTGCTAAACAAGACCACCTGCCTTCATCAAGAGTGGAGAGAGGGGGCAGAGGGAGCTGGGTAGCCAAGTTGCACACCTAGCAGAGCCACCTCACCAGGGCTGAGAAGCAGCGAGGGGCTTCCCGGGGCGGGCGGCAGTCTTCTCCTTGGAAAGGTGTTTGGATTCACTCCAGTGGAGAGATGAACAGGCAAGTGAGATCCCAAAATAAACTAGTGTCCTGGGTACACAAAGAGCCTAGAGAATGGATTTATAAAAGGCATTAGAAGAAGGTAAGCTCCCCAAAGGGATCTTCCTTGTTTTAATCTTTGTGAGGAGCAGTGCTTCTTAGTTATCATTTCATGAGACTGAATGTAGGCACCAATTTAGTCTTGGCAAAAATACACCATCACAGATTGGATTTGTCTCCACAGCACAAGTCAAGCAGGGTGTGTGTGTGTGTGTGTGTGTGTGTGTGTGTGTGTGTGTGTGTGTGTGTGTGTGTGTGTGTGTGTGTTTTCACTGTTGTTAGGAAGGAGGGGGAGTTCAATCATACCCTGCTTCTTACTCAGTGTACACGCAGAGACAGCCCATTACATGGGGGATCAGGTAAGGAAACTTGCAAAAATTCTTAGGTCCATATTTGTAGACAATTAACTTAGGAAACATCTGGCCACAACAAGTATCATACCAGATTTGCATTTACGGTATGCAATAAAACAAGTGCACACTTTAGTTCCAGTATATTCACATCTATTTTAACTGACTCCAAAAGGGATTTGTGACAAATCTAAACATTTTCTTACCTATGCATTTTGTAAATTTTTCTCAGAGATTTGGGATTACTTCTTAGAACAGTTTCATTTGTATCCAAATAAATGAATAGGTCTGATCAAATAAAAAATGCTAAAGAGCATAATCTTTGGTGAGATATATAATCCGGGACATTCAAGAGAAAAGATATCTTCAATAACCACCTGAGGAATAAGTATAAACAAAAAATAAAGAGATAGGAATATCATATTCTAATTTAATAACCGCAGATTCTGTTTTCTTAACCGAAAATGTGACTGTACAATTACAGTAAGCTGCCTGGATGCAAATGTTTCAAAGAGTAAACATTCAAAACAACTGCAAATCTCACAAGCTAAGTGTTATCATTATGTAAGCATCTCAGTGTAATGTGAGCCATTCCCACGACCTCTAGGATGTCCCTTAGCATTTGGTCTATATTTTTCCATAAATTCCAAATGCCTAATTCTATCTGTAGATAGACATTTACATTCATGTGGTAAAGAAAAATCTCTTGTTCCCCTAGGTCACATGATGCATCTTATGAAAAGAATCCCGTAATTCTTATCCTTGGGTTAGGATGCATCTTGGAAAACAGATCCCGTATGTTCACCCCCACACATTTTATCATACTAGCAAACATACAAGCGAGTGCACTGGCTACTTGCAAAGCAAATCTTGACACACGACATACATATATCCTCAAATATGCCCCTCAAAACGAAATTATGACAATTATTCTGAGGAGCAAAACCGAGGGTGAAAATATGAGAACGTAATTTGATAAGTTCTATTTATGAAATCTATAGTATTTCCACTGATATAGAGTTATAAGGATTAAACATCAATCATAAAAAAAGCACTCTAATCTTATTACAATGTACAGCTCTTTGGGAAAATCTTCACGAGGAAGAATGCCGGCAAAAGCAGGCGTTCCAGGAAACCTCACGTTCCAGACATTCCACGCGGGGCTCTAAATGAATCCCGGGAGCAGCAGCTGTCTTTTCCCTGTCTACTGCCCACAGTAAACGCAATACTCACTATTCAAACTGGGAAATTTGCTACACAGGGAATAATTTTGCAAAAACTGGACAGACTGTTTATGCACCACACGAACACATTTGTGAAAGATTAATCGCAGGTACAGAAATAAGCCTCCTCCTGACGCTGGGTTTGCTTACTTTCATCAGGCATCATTCTACCTACTGTACAAACTTCCTGCCTCCCAAGCCAGGCCCCCAAACCCCTCACCTCTGAAGACAAGGCAGTCTATGGAGAGAGCATGGCAGCGAGTCCGAACCTCCAGGGGGCTGAGTGACCATCTCCAGGTCACCTGACACCTCAAAACCAATATTTTTAAAAAATTA